>NW_027149853.1:0-642373 GCF_031143425.1 Pleurodeles waltl
TGGTAGGTTCCCATAGGTGGCGGCTGAGCTACAGGCCAAAATCTACAGGTAGGCACTTTGCAAAAACACCTCTGTTTTCCTTCCAAAATTTGGCTGTGTCCACGTTGCGCTTTGGGGCGTTTCCTGTCGCGGGCGCTAGGCCTACCCACACAAGTGAGGTATCATTTTTATCGGGAGACGTGGGGGGAACGCTGGGTGGAAGGAAATTTGTGGCTCCTTTCAGATTCCAGAACTTTCTGCCACAGAAATGTGAGGAACATGTGTTTTTTTAGCCAAATTTTGAGGTTTGCAAAGGATTCTGGGTAACAGAACCTGGTCCGAGCCACACAAGTCACCCCATCTTGGATTCCCCTAGGTCTCTAGTTTTCAGAAATGCACAGGTTTGGTAGGTTTCCCTAGGTGGCGGCTGAGCTACAGGCAAAATCTACAGATAGGCACTTTGCAAAAAACACCTCTGTTTTCCTTCCAAAATTTGGCTGTGTCCACGTTGCGCTTTGGGGCGTTTCCTGTCGCGGGCGCTAGGCCTACCCACACAAGTGAGGTATCATTTTTATCGGGAGACGTGGGGGAACGCTGGGTGGAAGGAAATTTGTGGCTCCTTTCAGATTCCAGAACTTTCTGCCACAGAAATGTGTGGAACATGTGTTTTTTTAGCCAACTTTTGAGGTTTGCAAAGGATTCTGGGTAACAGAACCTGGTCCGAGCCACACAAGTCACCCCATCTTGGATTCCCCTAGGTCTCTAGTTTTCAGAAATGCACAGGTTTGGTAGGTTTCCCTAGGTGGCGGCTGAGGTACAGGCCAAAATCTACAGGTAGGCACTTTGCAAAAAACACCTCTGTTTTCCTTCCAAAATTTGGCTGTGTCTACGTTGCGCTTTGGGGCGTTTCTTGTCGCGGGCGCTAGGCCTACCCACACAAGTGAGGTATCATTTTTATCGGGAGACGTGGGGGAACGCTGGGTGGAAGGAAATTTGTGGCTCCTCTCAGATTCCAGAACTTTCTCCCACAGAAATGTGAGGAACATGTGTTTTTTTAGCCAAATTTTGAGGTTTGCAAAGGATTCTGGGTAACAGAATCTGGTCCGAGCCACACAAGTCACCCCATCTTGGATTCCCCTAGGTCTCTAGTTTTCAGAAATGCAAAGGTTTGGTAGGTTTCCCTAGGTGGCAACTGAGCTACAGGCCAAAATCTACAGGTAGGCACTTTGCAAAAAACACCTCTGTTTTCCTTCAAAAATTTGGCTGTGTCCACGTTGCGCTTTGGGGCGTTTCCTGTCGCGGGCGCTAGGCCTACCCACACAAGTGAGGTATCATTTTTATCAGTAGATGTGGGGGAACGCTGGGTGGAAGGAAATTTGTGGCTCCTCACAGATTCCAGAACTTTCTGCCACAGAAATTTGAGGAACATGTGTTTTTTTAGGCAAATTTTGAGGTTTGCAAAGGATTCATGGTAACTGAACCTGGTCCGAGCCACACAAGTCACCTTATCTTGGATTCTCCTAGGTCTCTAGTTTTCAGAAATGCACAGGTTTGGTAGGTTTCCCTAGGTGGCGGCTGAGCTACAGGCCAAAATCTACAGGTAGGCACTTTGCAAAAAATACCTCTGTTTTCCTTCACAAATTTGGATGTGTCCACGTTGCGCTTTGGGGCGTTTTCTGTCGCGGGAGCTAGGCCTACCCACACAAGTGAGGTATCATTTTTATCGGGAGACGTGGGGGAACGCTGGGTGGAAGGATATTTGTGGCTCCTCCCAGATTCCAGAACTTTCTGCCACAGAAATGTGAGGAACATGTGTTTTTTTAGCCAAATTTTAAGGTTTGCAAAGGATTCTGGGTAACAGAACCTGGTCCGAGCCACACAATTCACCCCATCTTCGATTCCCCTAGGTCTCTAGTTTTCAGAAATGCACAGGTTTGGTAGGTTTCAATAGTTGGCGGCTGAGCTACAGGCCAAAATCTACAGGTAGGCACTTTGCAAAAAACACCTCTGTTTTCCTTCAAAAATTTGACTGTGTCCACGTTGCGCTTTGGGGCGTTTCCTGTCGCGGGCGCTAGGCCTACCCACACAAGTGAGGTATCATTTTTATCGGGAGACGTGGCGGAACGCTGGGTGGAAGGAAATTTGTGGCTCCTCTCAGATTCCAGAACTTTCTGCCACAGAAATGTGAGGAACATGTGTTTTTTTAGCCAAATTTTTAGGTTTGCAAAGGATTCTGGGTAACAGAATCTTGTCCGAGCCACACAAGTCACCCCATCTTGGATTCCCCTAGGTCTCTAGTTTTCAGAAATGCACAGGTTTGGTAGGTTTCCCTAGGTGGCGGCTGAGCTACAGGCCAAAATCTACAGGTAGGCACTTTGCAAAAAACACCTCTGTTTTCATTCAAAAATTTGGCTGTGTCCACGTTGCGCTTTGGGGCGTTTCCTGTCGCGGGCGCTAGGCCTACCCACACAAGTGAGGTATCATTTTTATCGGGAGACGTGGCGGAACGCTGGGTGGAAGGAAATTTGTGGCTCCTCTCAGATTCCAGAACTTTCTGCCACAGAAATGTGAGGAACATGTGTTTTTTTAGCCAAATTTTGAGGTTTGCAAAGGATTCTGGGTAACAGAATCTAGTCCGAGCCACACAAGTCACCCCACCTTGGATTCCCCTAGGTCTCTAGTTTTCAGAAATGCACAGGTTTGGTAGGTTTCCCTAGGTGGCGGCTGAGCTACAGGCCAAAATCTACAGGTAGGCACTTTGCAAAAAACACCTCTGTTTTCCTTCAAAAATTTGGCTGTGTCCACGTTGCGCTTTGGGGCGTTTCCTGTCGCGGACGCTAGGCTTACCCACACAAGTGAGGTATCATTTTTATCGGGAGACGTGGGGGAACGCTGGGTGGAAGGAAATTTGTGGCTCCTCTCAGATTCCAGAACTTTCTGCCACATAAATGTGAGGAACATGTGTTTTTTTAGCCAAATTTTGAGGTTTGCAAAGGATTCTGGGTAACAGAACCTGGTCCGAGCCACACAAGTCACCCCATCCAGGATTCCCCTAGGTCTCTAGTTTTCAGAAATGCACAGGTTTGGTAGGTTTCCCTAGGTGGCGGCTGAGCTACAGGCCAAAATCTACAGGTAGGCACTTTGCAAAAAACACCTCTGTTTTCCTTCAAAAATGTGGCTGTGTCCACGTTGCGCTTTGGGGCGTTTCCTGTCGCGGGCGCTAGGCCTACCCACACAAGTGAGGTATCATTTTTATCGGGAGACGTGGCGGACCGCTGGGTGGAAGGAAATTTGTGGCTCCTCTCAGATTCCAGAACTTTCTGCCACAGAAATGTGAGGAACATGTGTTTTTTTAGCCAAATTTTGAGGTTTGCAAAGGATTCTGGGTAAGAGAACCTGGTCCGAGCCACACAAGTCACCCCATCTTGGATTCCCCTAGGTCTCTAGTTTTCAGAAATGCACAGGTTTGGTAGGTTCCCATAGGTGGCGGCTGAGCTACAGGCCAAAATCTACAGGTAGGCACTTTGCAAAAAACACCTCTGTTTTCCTTCCAAAATTTGGCTGTGTCCGCGTTGCGCTTTGGGGCGTTTCCTGTCGCGGGCGCTAGGCCTACCCACACAAGTGAGGTATCATTTTTATCGGGAGACGTGGGGGAACGCTGGGTGGAAGGAAATTTGTGGCTCCTCTCAGATTCCAGAACTTTCTGCCACATAAATGTGAGGAACATGTGTTTTTTTAGCCAAATTTTGAGGTTTGCAAAGGATTCTGGGTAACAGAACCTGGTCCGAGCCACACAATTCACCCCATCTCCGATTCCCCTAGGTCTCTAGTTTTCAGAAATGCACAGGTTTGGTAGGTTTCAATAGTTGGCGGCTGAGCTACAGGCCAAAATCTACAGGTAGGCACTTTGCAAAAAACACTTCTGTTTTCCTTCAAAAATGTGGCTGTGTCCACGTTGCGCTTTGGGGCGTTTCCTGTCGCGGGCGCTAGGCCTACCCACACAAGTGAGGTATCATTTTTATCGGGAGACGTGGCGGAACGCTGGGTGGAAGGAAATTTGTGGCTCCTCTCAGATTCCAGAACTTTCTGCCACAGAAATGTGAGGAACATGTGTTTTTTTAGCCAAATTTTGAGGTTTGCAAAGGATTCTGGGTAACAGAATCTAGTCCGAGCCACACAAGTCACCCCACCTTGGATTCCCCTAGGTCTCTAGTTTTCAGAAATGCACAGGTTTGGTAGGTTTCCCTAGGTGGCGGCTGAGCTACAGGCCAAAATCTACAGGTAGGCACTTTGCAAAAAACACCTCTGTTTTCCTTCAAAAATTTGGCTGTGTCCACGTTGCGCTTTGGGGCGTTTCCTGTCGCGGACGCTAGGCTTACCCACACAAGTGAGGTATCATTTTTATCGGGAGACGTGGGGGAACGCTGGGTGGAAGGAAATTTGTGGCTCCTCTCAGATTCCAGAACTTTCTGCCACATAAATGTGAGGAACATGTGTTTTTTTAGCCAAATTTTGAGGTTTGCAAAGGATTCTGGGTAACAGAACCTGGTCCGAGCCACACAGGTCACCCCATCCAGGATTCCCCTAGGTCTCTAGTTTTCAGAAATGCACAGGTTTGGTAGGTTTCCCTAGGTGGCGGCTGAGCTACAGGCCAAAATCTACAGGTAGGCACTTTGCAAAAAACACCTCTGTTTTCCTTCAAAAATTTGGCTGTGTCCACGTTGCGCTTTGGGGCGCTTCCTGTCGCGGGCGCTAGGCCTACCCACACAAGTGAGGTATCATTTTTATCGGGAGACGTGGCAGAACGCTGGGGTGAAGGACATTTGTGGCTCCTCTCAGATTCCAGAACTTTCTGCCACAGAAATGTGAGGAACATGTGTTTTTTTAGCCAAATTTTGAGGTTTGCAAAGGATTCTGGGTAAGAGAACCTGGTCCGAGCCACACAAGTCACCCCATCTTGGATTCCCCTAGGTCTCTAGTTTTCAGAAATGCACAGGTTTGGTAGGTTCCCATAGGTGGCGGCTGAGCTACAGGCCAAAATCTACAGGTAGGCACTTTGCAAAAAACACCTCTGTTTTCCTTCCAAAATTTGGCTGTGTCCACGTTGCGCTTTGGGGCGTTTCCTGTCGCGGGCGCTAGGCCTACCCACACAAGTGAGGTATCATTTTTATCGGGAGACGTGGCGGAACGCTGGGTGGAAGGAAATTTGTGGCTCCTCTCAGATTCCAGAACTTTCTGCCACAGAAATGTGAGGAACATGTGTTTTTTTAGCCAAATTTTGAGGTTTGCAAAGGATTCTGGGTAACAGAATCTAGTCCGAGCCACACAAGTCACCCCACCTTGGATTCCCCTAGGTCTCTAGTTTTCAGAAATGCACAGGTTTGGTAGGTTTCCCTAGGTGGCGGCTGAGCTACAGGCCAAAATCTACAGGTAGGCACTTTGCAAAAAACACCTCTGTTTTCCTTCAAAAATTTGGCTGTGTCCACGTTGCGCTTTGGGGCGTTTCCTGTCGCGGACGCTAGGCTTACCCACACAAGTGAGGTATCATTTTTATCGGGAGACGTGGGGGAACGCTGGGTGGAAGGAAATTTGTGGCTCCTCTCAGATTCCAGAACTTTCTGCCACATAAATGTGAGGAACATGTGTTTTTTTAGCCAAATTTTGAGGTTTGCAAAGGATTCTGGGTAACAGAACCTGGTCCGAGCCACACAGGTCACCCCATCCAGGATTCCCCTAGGTCTCTAGTTTTCAGAAATGCACAGGTTTGGTAGGTTTCCCTAGGTGGCGGCTGAGCTACAGGCCAAAATCTACAGGTAGGCACTTTGCAAAAAACACCTCTGTTTTCCTTCAAAAATTTGGCTGTGTCCACGTTGCGCTTTGGGGCGCTTCCTGTCGCGGGCGCTAGGCCTACCCACACAAGTGAGGTATCATTTTTATCGGGAGACGTGGCAGAACGCTGGGGTGAAGGACATTTGTGGCTCCTCTCAGATTCCAGAACTTTCTGCCACAGAAATGTGAGGAACATGTGTTTTTTTAGCCACATTTTGAGGTTTGCAAAGGATTCTGGGTAAGAGAACCTGGTCCGAGCCACACAAGTCACCCCATCTTGGATTCCCCTAGGTCTCTAGTTTTCAGAAATGCACAGGTTTGGTAGGTTCCCATAGGTGGCGGCTGAGCTACAGGCCAAAATCTACAGGTAGGCACTTTGCAAAAAACACCTCTGTTTTCCTTCCAAAATTTGGCTGTGTCCACGTTGCGCTTTGGGGCGTTTCCTGTCGCGGGCGCTAGGCCTACCCACACAAGTGAGGTATCATTTTTATCGGGAGACGTGGGGGAACGCTGGGTGGAAGGAAATTTGTGGCTCCTTTCAGATTCCAGAACTTTCTGCCACAGAAATGTGAGGAACATGTGTTTTTTTAGCCAAATTTTGAGGTTTGCAAAGGATTCTGGGTAACAGAACCTGGTCCGAGCCACACAAGTCACCCCATCTTGGATTCCCCTAGGTCTCTAGTTTTCAGAAATGCACAGGTTTGGTAGGTTTCCCTAGGTGGCGGCTGAGCTACAGGCCAAAATCTACAGATAGGCACTTTGCAAAAAACACCTCTGTTTTCCTTCCAAAATTTGGCTGTGTCCACGTTGCGCTTTGGGGCGTTTCCTGTCGCGGGCGCTAGGCCTACCCACACAAGTGAGGTATCATTTTTATCGGGAGACGTGGGGGAACGCTGGGTGGAAGGAAATTTGTGGCTCCTTTCAGATTCCAGAACTTTCTGCCACAGAAATGTGTGGAACATGTGTTTTTTTAGCCAACTTTTGAGGTTTGCAAAGGATTCTGGGTAACAGAACCTGGTCCGAGCCACACAAGTCACCCCATCTTGGATTCCCCTAGGTCTCTAGTTTTCAGAAATGCACAGGTTTGGTAGGTTTCCCTAGGTGGCGGCTGAGGTACAGGCCAAAATCTACAGGTAGGCACTTTGCAAAAAACACCTCTGTTTTCCTTCCAAAATTTGGCTGTGTCTACGTTGCGCTTTGGGGCGTTTCTTGTCGCGGGCGCTAGGCCTACCCACACAAGTGAGGTATCATTTTTATCGGGAGACGTGGGGGAACGCTGGGTGGAAGGAAATTTGTGGCTCCTCTCAGATTCCAGAACTTTCTCCCACAGAAATGTGAGGAACATGTGTTTTTTTAGCCAAATTTTGAGGTTTGCAAAGGATTCTGGGTAACAGAATCTGGTCCGAGCCACACAAGTCACCCCATCTTGGATTCCCCTAGGTCTCTAGTTTTCAGAAATGCAAAGGTTTGGTAGGTTTCCCTAGGTGGCAACTGAGCTACAGGCCAAAATCTACAGGTAGGCACTTTGCAAAAAACACCTCTGTTTTCCTTCAAAAATTTGGCTGTGTCCACGTTGCGCTTTGGGGCGTTTCCTGTCGCGGGCGCTAGGCCTACCCACACAAGTGAGGTATCATTTTTATCAGTAGATGTGGGGGAACGCTGGGTGGAAGGAAATTTGTGGCTCCTCACAGATTCCAGAACTTTCTGCCACAGAAATTTGAGGAACATGTGTTTTTTTAGGCAAATTTTGAGGTTTGCAAAGGATTCATGGTAACTGAACCTGGTCCGAGCCACACAAGTCACCTTATCTTGGATTCTCCTAGGTCTCTAGTTTTCAGAAATGCACAGGTTTGGTAGGTTTCCCTAGGTGGCGGCTGAGCTACAGGCCAAAATCTACAGGTAGGCACTTTGCAAAAAATACCTCTGTTTTCCTTCACAAATTTGGATGTGTCCACGTTGCGCTTTGGGGCGTTTTCTGTCGCGGGAGCTAGGCCTACCCACACAAGTGAGGTATCATTTTTATCGGGAGACGTGGGGGAACGCTGGGTGGAAGGATATTTGTGGCTCCTCCCAGATTCCAGAACTTTCTGCCACAGAAATGTGAGGAACATGTGTTTTTTTAGCCAAATTTTAAGGTTTGCAAAGGATTCTGGGTAACAGAACCTGGTCCGAGCCACACAATTCACCCCATCTTCGATTCCCCTAGGTCTCTAGTTTTCAGAAATGCACAGGTTTGGTAGGTTTCAATAGTTGGCGGCTGAGCTACAGGCCAAAATCTACAGGTAGGCACTTTGCAAAAAACACCTCTGTTTTCCTTCAAAAATTTGACTGTGTCCACGTTGCGCTTTGGGGCGTTTCCTGTCGCGGGCGCTAGGCCTACCCACACAAGTGAGGTATCATTTTTATCGGGAGACGTGGCGGAACGCTGGGTGGAAGGAAATTTGTGGCTCCTCTCAGATTCCAGAACTTTCTGCCACAGAAATGTGAGGAACATGTGTTTTTTTAGCCAAATTTTTAGGTTTGCAAAGGATTCTGGGTAACAGAATCTTGTCCGAGCCACACAAGTCACCCCATCTTGGATTCCCCTAGGTCTCTAGTTTTCAGAAATGCACAGGTTTGGTAGGTTTCCCTAGGTGGCGGCTGAGCTACAGGCCAAAATCTACAGGTAGGCACTTTGCAAAAAACACCTCTGTTTTCATTCAAAAATTTGGCTGTGTCCACGTTGCGCTTTGGGGCGTTTCCTGTCGCGGGCGCTAGGCCTACCCACACAAGTGAGGTATCATTTTTATCGGGAGACGTGGCGGAACGCTGGGTGGAAGGAAATTTGTGGCTCCTCTCAGATTCCAGAACTTTCTGCCACAGAAATGTGAGGAACATGTGTTTTTTTAGCCAAATTTTGAGGTTTGCAAAGGATTCTGGGTAACAGAATCTAGTCCGAGCCACACAAGTCACCCCACCTTGGATTCCCCTAGGTCTCTAGTTTTCAGAAATGCACAGGTTTGGTAGGTTTCCCTAGGTGGCGGCTGAGCTACAGGCCAAAATCTACAGGTAGGCACTTTGCAAAAAACACCTCTGTTTTCCTTCAAAAATTTGGCTGTGTCCACGTTGCGCTTTGGGGCGTTTCCTGTCGCGGACGCTAGGCTTACCCACACAAGTGAGGTATCATTTTTATCGGGAGACGTGGGGGAACGCTGGGTGGAAGGAAATTTGTGGCTCCTCTCAGATTCCAGAACTTTCTGCCACATAAATGTGAGGAACATGTGTTTTTTTAGCCAAATTTTGAGGTTTGCAAAGGATTCTGGGTAACAGAACCTGGTCCGAGCCACACAAGTCACCCCATCCAGGATTCCCCTAGGTCTCTAGTTTTCAGAAATGCACAGGTTTGGTAGGTTTCCCTAGGTGGCGGCTGAGCTACAGGCCAAAATCTACAGGTAGGCACTTTGCAAAAAACACCTCTGTTTTCCTTCAAAAATGTGGCTGTGTCCACGTTGCGCTTTGGGGCGTTTCCTGTCGCGGGCGCTAGGCCTACCCACACAAGTGAGGTATCATTTTTATCGGGAGACGTGGCGGAACGCTGGGTGGAAGGAAATTTGTGGCTCCTCTCAGATTCCAGAACTTTCTGCCACAGAAATGTGAGGAACATGTGTTTTTTTAGCCAAATTTTGAGGTTTGCAAAGGATTCTGGGTAAGAGAACCTGGTCCGAGCCACACAAGTCACCCCATCTTGGATTCCCCTAGGTCTCTAGTTTTCAGAAATGCACAGGTTTGGTAGGTTCCCATAGGTGGCGGCTGAGCTACAGGCCAAAATCTACAGGTAGGCACTTTGCAAAAAACACCTCTGTTTTCCTTCCAAAATTTGGCTGTGTCCGCGTTGCGCTTTGGGGCGTTTCCTGTCGCGGGCGCTAGGCCTACCCACACAAGTGAGGTATCATTTTTATCGGGAGACGTGGGGGAACGCTGGGTGGAAGGAAATTTGTGGCTCCTCTCAGATTCCAGAACTTTCTGCCACATAAATGTGAGGAACATGTGTTTTTTTAGCCAAATTTTGAGGTTTGCAAAGGATTCTGGGTAACAGAACCTGGTCCGAGCCACACAATTCACCCCATCTCCGATTCCCCTAGGTCTCTAGTTTTCAGAAATGCACAGGTTTGGTAGGTTTCAATAGTTGGCGGCTGAGCTACAGGCCAAAATCTACAGGTAGGCACTTTGCAAAAAACACTTCTGTTTTCCTTCAAAAATGTGGCTGTGTCCACGTTGCGCTTTGGGGCGTTTCCTGTCGCGGGCGCTAGGCCTACCCACACAAGTGAGGTATCATTTTTATCGGGAGACGTGGCGGAACGCTGGGTGGAAGGAAATTTGTGGCTCCTCTCAGATTCCAGAACTTTCTGCCACAGAAATGTGAGGAACATGTGTTTTTTTAGCCAAATTTTGAGGTTTGCAAAGGATTCTGGGTAACAGAATCTAGTCCGAGCCACACAAGTCACCCCACCTTGGATTCCCCTAGGTCTCTAGTTTTCAGAAATGCACAGGTTTGGTAGGTTTCCCTAGGTGGCGGCTGAGCTACAGGCCAAAATCTACAGGTAGGCACTTTGCAAAAAACACCTCTGTTTTCCTTCAAAAATTTGGCTGTGTCCACGTTGCGCTTTGGGGCGTTTCCTGTCGCGGACGCTAGGCTTACCCACACAAGTGAGGTATCATTTTTATCGGGAGACGTGGGGGAACGCTGGGTGGAAGGAAATTTGTGGCTCCTCTCAGATTCCAGAACTTTCTGCCACATAAATGTGAGGAACATGTGTTTTTTTAGCCAAATTTTGAGGTTTGCAAAGGATTCTGGGTAACAGAACCTGGTCCGAGCCACACAGGTCACCCCATCCAGGATTCCCCTAGGTCTCTAGTTTTCAGAAATGCACAGGTTTGGTAGGTTTCCCTAGGTGGCGGCTGAGCTACAGGCCAAAATCTACAGGTAGGCACTTTGCAAAAAACACCTCTGTTTTCCTTCAAAAATTTGGCTGTGTCCACGTTGCGCTTTGGGGCGCTTCCTGTCGCGGGCGCTAGGCCTACCCACACAAGTGAGGTATCATTTTTATCGGGAGACGTGGCAGAACGCTGGGGTGAAGGACATTTGTGGCTCCTCTCAGATTCCAGAACTTTCTGCCACAGAAATGTGAGGAACATGTGTTTTTTTAGCCAAATTTTGAGGTTTGCAAAGGATTCTGGGTAAGAGAACCTGGTCCGAGCCACACAAGTCACCCCATCTTGGATTCCCCTAGGTCTCTAGTTTTCAGAAATGCACAGGTTTGGTAGGTTCCCATAGGTGGCGGCTGAGCTACAGGCCAAAATCTACAGGTAGGCACTTTGCAAAAAACACCTCTGTTTTCCTTCCAAAATTTGGCTGTGTCCACGTTGCGCTTTGGGGCGTTTCCTGTCGCGGGCGCTAGGCCTACCCACACAAGTGAGGTATCATTTTTATCGGGAGACGTGGCGGAACGCTGGGTGGAAGGAAATTTGTGGCTCCTCTCAGATTCCAGAACTTTCTGCCACAGAAATGTGAGGAACATGTGTTTTTTTAGCCAAATTTTGAGGTTTGCAAAGGATTCTGGGTAACAGAATCTAGTCCGAGCCACACAAGTCACCCCACCTTGGATTCCCCTAGGTCTCTAGTTTTCAGAAATGCACAGGTTTGGTAGGTTTCCCTAGGTGGCGGCTGAGCTACAGGCCAAAATCTACAGGTAGGCACTTTGCAAAAAACACCTCTGTTTTCCTTCAAAAATTTGGCTGTGTCCACGTTGCGCTTTGGGGCGTTTCCTGTCGCGGACGCTAGGCTTACCCACACAAGTGAGGTATCATTTTTATCGGGAGACGTGGGGGAACGCTGGGTGGAAGGAAATTTGTGGCTCCTCTCAGATTCCAGAACTTTCTGCCACATAAATGTGAGGAACATGTGTTTTTTTAGCCAAATTTTGAGGTTTGCAAAGGATTCTGGGTAACAGAACCTGGTCCGAGCCACACAGGTCACCCCATCCAGGATTCCCCTAGGTCTCTAGTTTTCAGAAATGCACAGGTTTGGTAGGTTTCCCTAGGTGGCGGCTGAGCTACAGGCCAAAATCTACAGGTAGGCACTTTGCAAAAAACACCTCTGTTTTCCTTCAAAAATTTGGCTGTGTCCACGTTGCGCTTTGGGGCGCTTCCTGTCGCGGGCGCTAGGCCTACCCACACAAGTGAGGTATCATTTTTATCGGGAGACGTGGCAGAACGCTGGGGTGAAGGACATTTGTGGCTCCTCTCAGATTCCAGAACTTTCTGCCACAGAAATGTGAGGAACATGTGTTTTTTTAGCCACATTTTGAGGTTTGCAAAGGATTCTGGGTAAGAGAACCTGGTCCGAGCCACACAAGTCACCCCATCTTGGATTCCCCTAGGTCTCTAGTTTTCAGAAATGCACAGGTTTGGTAGGTTCCCATAGGTGGCGGCTGAGCTACAGGCCAAAATCTACAGGTAGGCACTTTGCAAAAAACACCTCTGTTTTCCTTCCAAAATTTGGCTGTGTCCACGTTGCGCTTTGGGGCGTTTCCTGTCGCGGGCGCTAGGCCTACCCACACAAGTGAGGTATCATTTTTATCGGGAGACGTGGGGGAACGCTGGGTGGAAGGAAATTTGTGGCTCCTTTCAGATTCCAGAACTTTCTGCCACAGAAATGTGAGGAACATGTGTTTTTTTAGCCAAATTTTGAGGTTTGCAAAGGATTCTGGGTAACAGAACCTGGTCCGAGCCACACAAGTCACCCCATCTTGGATTCCCCTAGGTCTCTAGTTTTCAGAAATGCACAGGTTTGGTAGGTTTCCCTAGGTGGCGGCTGAGCTACAGGCCAAAATCTACAGATAGGCACTTTGCAAAAAACACCTCTGTTTTCCTTCCAAAATTTGGCTGTGTCCACGTTGCGCTTTGGGGCGTTTCCTGTCGCGGGCGCTAGGCCTACCCACACAAGTGAGGTATCATTTTTATCGGGAGACGTGGGGGAACGCTGGGTGGAAGGAAATTTGTGGCTCCTTTCAGATTCCAGAACTTTCTGCCACAGAAATGTGTGGAACATGTGTTTTTTTAGCCAACTTTTGAGGTTTGCAAAGGATTCTGGGTAACAGAACCTGGTCCGAGCCACACAAGTCACCCCATCTTGGATTCCCCTAGGTCTCTAGTTTTCAGAAATGCACAGGTTTGGTAGGTTTCCCTAGGTGGCGGCTGAGGTACAGGCCAAAATCTACAGGTAGGCACTTTGCAAAAAACACCTCTGTTTTCCTTCCAAAATTTGGCTGTGTCTACGTTGCGCTTTGGGGCGTTTCTTGTCGCGGGCGCTAGGCCTACCCACACAAGTGAGGTATCATTTTTATCGGGAGTAGTGGGGGAACGCTGGGTGGAAGGAAATTTGTGGCTCCTCTCAGATTCCAGAACTTTCTCCCACAGAAATGTGAGGAACATGTGTTTTTTTAGCCAAATTTTGAGGTTTGCAAAGGATTCTGGGTAACAGAATCTGGTCCGAGCCACACAAGTCACCCCATCTTGGATTCCCCTAGGTCTCTAGTTTTCAGAAATGCAAAGGTTTGGTAGGTTTCCCTAGGTGGCAACTGAGCTACAGGCCAAAATCTACAGGTAGGCACTTTGCAAAAAACACCTCTGTTTTCCTTCAAAAATTTGGCTGTGTCCACGTTGCGCTTTGGGGCGTTTCCTGTCGCGGGCGCTAGGCCTACCCACACAAGTGAGGTATCATTTTTATCAGTAGATGTGGGGGAACGCTGGGTGGAAGGAAATTTGTGGCTCCTCACAGATTCCAGAACTTTCTGCCACAGAAATTTGAGGAACATGTGTTTTTTTAGGCAAATTTTGAGGTTTGCAAAGGATTCATGGTAACTGAACCTGGTCCGAGCCACACAAGTCACCTTATCTTGGATTCTCCTAGGTCTCTAGTTTTCAGAAATGCACAGGTTTGGTAGGTTTCCCTAGGTGGCGGCTGAGCTACAGGCCAAAATCTACAGGTAGGCACTTTGCAAAAAATACCTCTGTTTTCCTTCACAAATTTGGATGTGTCCACGTTGCGCTTTGGGGCGTTTTCTGTCACGGGAGCTAGGCCTACCCACACAAGTGAGGTATCATTTTTATCGGGAGACGTTGGGGAACGCTGGGTGGAAGGATATTTGTGGCTCCTCCCAGATTCCAGAACTTTCTGCCACAGAAATGTGAGGAACATGTGTTTTTTTAGCCAAATTTTAAGGTTTGCAAAGGATTCTGGGTAACAGAACCTGGTCCGAGCCACACAATTCACCCCATCTTCGATTCCCCTAGGTCTCTAGTTTTCAGAAATGCACAGGTTTGGTAGGTTTCAATAGTTGGCGGCTGAGCTACAGGCCAAAATCTACAGGTAGGCACTTTGCAAAAAACACCTCTGTTTTCCTTCAAAAATTTGACTGTGTCCACGTTGCGCTTTGGGGCGTTTCCTGTCGCGGGCGCTAGGCCTACCCACACAAGTGAGGTATCATTTTTATCGGGAGACGTGGCGGAACGCTGGGTGGAAGGAAATTTGTGGCTCCTCTCAGATTCCAGAACTTTCTGCCACAGAAATGTGAGGAACATGTGTTTTTTTAGCCAAATTTTTAGGTTTGCAAAGGATTCTGGGTAACAGAATCTTGTCCGAGCCACACAAGTCACCCCATCTTGGATTCCCCTAGGTCTCTAGTTTTCAGAAATGCACAGGTTTGGTAGGTTTCCCTAGGTGGCGGCTGAGCTACAGGCCAAAATCTACAGGTAGGTACTTTGCAAAAAACACCTCTGTTTTCATTCAAAAATTTGGCTGTGTCTACGTTGCGCTTTGGGGCGTTTCCTGTCGCGGGCGCTAGGCCTACCCACACAAGTGAGGTATCATTTTTATCGGGAGACGTGGCGGAACGCTGGGTGGAAGGAAATTTGTGGCTCCTCTCAGATTCCAGAACTTTCTGCCACAGAAATGTGAGGAACATGTGTTTTTTTAGCCAAATTTTGAGGTTTGCAAAGGATTCTGGGTAACAGAATCTAGTCCGAGCCACACAAGTCACCCCACCTTGGATTCCCCTAGGTCTCTAGTTTTCAGAAATGCACAGGTTTGGTAGGTTTCCCTAGGTGGCGGCTGAGCTACAGGCCAAAATCTACAGGTAGGCACTTTGCAAAAAACACCTCTGTTTTCCTTCAAAAATTTGGCTGTGTCCACGTTGCGCTTTGGGGCGTTTCCTGTCGCGGACGCTAGGCTTACCCACACAAGTGAGGTATCATTTTTATCGGGAGACGTGGGGGAACGCTGGGTGGAAGGAAATTTGTGGCTCCTCTCAGATTCCAGAACTTTCTGCCACATAAATGTGAGGAACATGTGTTTTTTTAGCCAAATTTTGAGGTTTGCAAAGGATTCTGGGTAACAGAACCTGGTCCGAGCCACACAAGTCACCCCATCCAGGATTCCCCTAGGTCTCTAGTTTTCAGAAATGCACAGGTTTGGTAGGTTTCCCTAGGTGGCGGCTGAGCTACAGGCCAAAATCTACAGGTAGGCACTTTGCAAAAAACACCTCTGTTTTCCTTCAAAAATGTGGCTGTGTCCACATTGCGCTTTGGGGCGTTTCCTGTCGCGGGCGCTAGGCCTACCCACACAAGTGAGGTATCATTTTTATCGGGAGACGTGGCGGAACGCTGGGTGGAAGGAAATTTGTGGCTCCTCTCAGATTCCAGAACTTTCTGCCACAGAAATGTGAGGAACATGTGTTTTTTTAGCCAAATTTTGAGGTTTGCAAAGGATTCTGGGTAAGAGAACCTGGTCCGAGCCACACAAGTCACCCCATCTTGGATTCCCCTAGGTCTCTAGTTTTCAGAAATGCACAGGTTTGGTAGGTTCCCATAGGTGGCGGCTGAGCTACAGGCCAAAATCTACAGGTAGGCACTTTGCAAAAAACACCTCTGTTTTCCTTCCAAAATTTGGCTGTGTCCGCGTTGCGCTTTGGGGCGTTTCCTGTCGCGGGCGCTAGGCCTACCCACACAAGTGAGGTATCATTTTTATCGGGAGACGTGGGGGAACGCTGGGTGGAAGGAAATTTGTGGCTCCTCTCAGATTCCAGAACTTTCTGCCACATAAATGTGAGGAACATGTGTTTTTTTAGCCAAATTTTGAGGTTTGCAAAGGATTCTGGGTAACAGAACCTGGTCCGAGCCACACAAGTCACCCCATCTTGGATTCCCCTAGGTCTCTAGTTTTCAGAAATGCACAGGTTTGGTAGGTTTCAATAGTTGGCGGCTGAGCTACAGGCCAAAATCTACAGGTAGGCACTTTGCAAAAAACACTTCTGTTTTCCTTCAAAAATGTGGCTGTGTCCACGTTGCGCTTTGGGGCGTTTCCTGTCGCGGGCGCTAGGCCTACCCACACAAGTGAGGTATCATTTTTATCGGGAGACGTGGCGGAACGCTGGGTGGAAGGAAATTTGTGGCTCCTCTCAGATTCCAGAACTTTCTGCCACAGAAATGTGAGGAACATGTGTTTTTTTAGCCAAATTTTGAGGTTTGCAAAGGATTCTGGTTAACAGAATCTAGTCCGAGCCACACAAGTCACCCCACCTTGGATTCCCCTAGGTCTCTAGTTTTCAGAAATGCACAGGTTTGGTAGGTTTCCCTAGGTGGCGGCTGAGCTACAGGCCAAAATCTACAGGTAGGCACTTTGCAAAAAACACCTCTGTTTTCCTTCAAAAATTTGGCTGTGTCCACGTTGCGCTTTGGGGCGTTTCCTGTCGCGGACGCTAGGCTTACCCACACAAGTGAGGTATCATTTTTATCGGGAGACGTGGGGGAACGCTGGGTGGAAGGAAATTTGTGGCTCCTCTCAGATTCCAGAACTTTCTGCCACATAAATGTGAGGAACATGTGTTTTTTTAGCCAAATTTTGAGGTTTGCAAAGGATTCTGGGTAACAGAACCTGGTCCGAGCCACACAGGTCACCCCATCCAGGATTCCCCTAGGTCTCTAGTTTTCAGAAATGCACAGGTTTGGTAGGTTTCCCTAGGTGGCGGCTGAGCTACAGGCCAAAATCTACAGGTAGGCACTTTGCAAAAAACACCTCTGTTTTCCTTCAAAAATTTGGCTGTGTCCACGTTGCGCTTTGGGGCGCTTCCTGTCGCGGGCGCTAGGCCTACCCACACAAGTGAGGTATCATTTTTATCGGGAGACGTGGCAGAACGCTGGGGTGAAGGACATTTGTGGCTCCTCTCAGATTCCAGAACTTTCTGCCACAGAAATGTGAGGAACATGTGTTTTTTTAGCCAAATTTTGAGGTTTGCAAAGGATTCTGGGTAAGAGAACCTGGTCCGAGCCACACAAGTCACCCCATCTTGGATTCCCCTAGGTCTCTAGTTTTCAGAAATGCACAGGTTTGGTAGGTTCCCATAGGTGGCGGCTGAGCTACAGGCCAAAATCTACAGGTAGGCACTTTGCAAAAAACACCTCTGTTTTCCTTCCAAAATTTGGCTGTGTCCACGTTGCGCTTTGGGGCGTTTCCTGTCGCGGGCGCTAGGCCTACCCACACAAGTGAGGTATCATTTTTATCGGGAGACGTGGCGGAACGCTGGGTGGAAGGAAATTTGTGGCTCCTCTCAGATTCCAGAACTTTCTGCCACAGAAATGTGAGGAACATGTGTTTTTTTAGCCAAATTTTGAGGTTTGCAAAGGATTCTGGGTAACAGAATCTAGTCCGAGCCACACAAGTCACCCCACCTTGGATTCCCCTAGGTCTCTAGTTTTCAGAAATGCACAGGTTTGGTAGGTTTCCCTAGGTGGCGGCTGAGCTACAGGCCAAAATCTACAGGTAGGCACTTTGCAAAAAACACCTCTGTTTTCCTTCAAAAATTTGGCTGTGTCCACGTTGCGCTTTGGGGCGTTTCCTGTCGCGGACGCTAGGCTTACCCACACAAGTGAGGTATCATTTTTATCGGGAGACGTGGGGGAACGCTGGGTGGAAGGAAATTTGTGGCTCCTCTCAGATTCCAGAACTTTCTGCCACATAAATGTGAGGAACATGTGTTTTTTTAGCCAAATTTTGAGGTTTGCAAAGGATTCTGGGTAACAGAACCTGGTCCGAGCCACACAGGTCACCCCATCCAGGATTCCCCTAGGTCTCTAGTTTTCAGAAATGCACAGGTTTGGTAGGTTTCCCTAGGTGGCGGCTGAGCTACAGGCCAAAATCTACAGGTAGGCACTTTGCAAAAAACACCTCTGTTTTCCTTCAAAAATTTGGCTGTGTCCACGTTGCGCTTTGGGGCACTTCCTGTCGCGGGCGCTAGGCCTACCCACACAAGTGAGGTATCATTTTTATCGGGAGACGTGGCAGAACGCTGGGGTGAAGGACATTTGTGGCTCCTCTCAGATTCCAGAACTTTCTGCCACAGAAATGTGAGGAACATGTGTTTTTTTAGCCACATTTTGAGGTTTGCAAAGGATTCTGGGTAAGAGAACCTGGTCCGAGCCACACAAGTCACCCCATCTTGGATTCCCCTAGGTCTCTAGTTTTCAGAAATGCACAGGTTTGGTAGGTTCCCATAGGTGGCGGCTGAGCTACAGGCCAAAATCTACAGGTAGGCACTTTGCAAAAAACACCTCTGTTTTCCTTCCAAAATTTGGCTGTGTCCACGTTGCGCTTTGGGGCGTTTCCTGTCGCGGGCGCTAGGCCTACCCACACAAGTGAGGTATCATTTTTATCGGGAGACGTGGGGGAACGCTGGGTGGAAGGAAATTTGTGGCTCCTTTCAGATTCCAGAACTTTCTGCCACAGAAATGTGAGGAACATGTGTTTTTTTAGCCAAATTTTGAGGTTTGCAAAGGATTCTGGGTAACAGAACCTGGTCCGAGCCACACAAGTCACCCCATCTTGGATTCCCCTAGGTCTCTAGTTTTCAGAAATGCACAGGTTTGGTAGGTTTCCCTAGGTGGCGGCTGAGCTACAGGCCAAAATCTACAGATAGGCACTTTGCAAAAAACACCTCTGTTTTCCTTCCAAAATTTGGCTGTGTCCACGTTGCGCTTTGGGGCGTTTCCTGTCGCGGGCGCTAGGCCTACCCACACAAGTGAGGTATCATTTTTATCGGGAGACGTGGGGGAACGCTGGGTGGAAGGAAATTTGTGGCTCCTTTCAGATTCCAGAACTTTCTGCCACAGAAATGTGTGGAACATGTGTTTTTTTAGCCAACTTTTGAGGTTTGCAAAGGATTCTGGGTAACAGAACCTGGTCCGAGCCACACAAGTCACCCCATCTTGGATTCCCCTAGGTCTCTAGTTTTCAGAAATGCACAGGTTTGGTAGGTTTCCCTAGGTGGCGGCTGAGGTACAGGCCAAAATCTACAGGTAGGCACTTTGCAAAAAACACCTCTGTTTTCCTTCCAAAATTTGGCTGTGTCTACGTTGCGCTTTGGGGCGTTTCTTGTCGCGGGCGCTAGGCCTACCCACACAAGTGAGGTATCATTTTTATCGGGAGACGTGGGGGAACGCTGGGTGGAAGGAAATTTGTGGCTCCTCTCAGATTCCAGAACTTTCTCCCACAGAAATGTGAGGAACATGTGTTTTTTTTAGCCAAATTTTGAGGTTTGCAAAGGATTCTGGGTAACAGAATCTGGTCCGAGCCACACAAGTCACCCCATCTTGGATTCCCCTAGGTCTCTAGTTTTCAGAAATGCAAAGGTTTGGTAGGTTTCCCTAGGTGGCAACTGAGCTACAGGCCAAAATCTACAGGTAGGCACTTTGCAAAAAACACCTCTGTTTTCCTTCAAAAATTTGGCTGTGTCCACGTTGCGCTTTGGGGCGTTTCCTGTCGCGGGCGCTAGGCCTACCCACACAAGTGAGGTATCATTTTTATCAGTAGATGTGGGGGAACGCTGGGTGGAAGGAAATTTGTGGCTCCTCACAGATTCCAGAACTTTCTGCCACAGAAATTTGAGGAACATGTGTTTTTTTAGGCAAATTTTGAGGTTTGCAAAGGATTCATGGTAACTGAACCTGGTCCGAGCCACACAAGTCACCTTATCTTGGATTCTCCTAGGTCTCTAGTTTTCAGAAATGCACAGGTTTGGTAGGTTTCCCTAGGTGGCGGCTGAGCTACAGGCCAAAATCTACAGGTAGGCACTTTGCAAAAAATACCTCTGTTTTCCTTCACAAATTTGGATGTGTCCACGTTGCGCTTTGGGGCGTTTTCTGTCGCGGGAGCTAGGCCTACCCACACAAGTGAGGTATCATTTTTATCGGGAGACGTGGGGGAACGCTGGGTGGAAGGATATTTGTGGCTCCTCCCAGATTCCAGAACTTTCTGCCACAGAAATGTGAGGAACATGTGTTTTTTTAGCCAAATTTTAAGGTTTGCAAAGGATTCTGGGTAACAGAACCTGGTCCGAGCCACACAATTCACCCCATCTTCGATTCCCCTAGGTCTCTAGTTTTCAGAAATGCACAGGTTTGGTAGGTTTCAATAGTTGGCGGCTGAGCTACAGGCCAAAATCTACAGGTAGGCACTTTGCAAAAAACACCTCTGTTTTCCTTCAAAAATTTGACTGTGTCCACGTTGCGCTTTGGGGCGTTTCCTGTCGCGGGCGCTAGGCCTACCCACACAAGTGAGGTATCATTTTTATCGGGAGACGTGGCGGAACGCTGGGTGGAAGGAAATTTGTGGCTCCTCTCAGATTCCAGAACTTTCTGCCACAGAAATGTGAGGAACATGTGTTTTTTTAGCCAAATTTTTAGGTTTGCAAAGGATTCTGGGTAACAGAATCTTGTCCGAGCCACACAAGTCACCCCATCTTGGATTCCCCTAGGTCTCTAGTTTTCAGAAATGCACAGGTTTGGTAGGTTTCCCTAGGTGGCGGCTGAGCTACAGGCCAAAATCTACAGGTAGGCACTTTGCAAAAAACACCTCTGTTTTCATTCAAAAATTTGGCTGTGTCCACGTTGCGCTTTGGGGCGTTTCCTGTCGCGGGCGCTAGGCCTACCCACACAAGTGAGGTATCATTTTTATCGGGAGACGTGGCGGAACGCTGGGTGGAAGGAAATTTGTGGCTCCTCTCAGATTCCAGAACTTTCTGCCACAGAAATGTGAGGAACATGTGTTTTTTTAGCCAAATTTTGAGGTTTGCAAAGGATTCTGGGTAACAGAATCTAGTCCGAGCCACACAAGTCACCCCACCTTGGATTCCCCTAGGTCTCTAGTTTTCAGAAATGCACAGGTTTGGTAGGTTTCCCTAGGTGGCGGCTGAGCTACAGGCCAAAATCTACAGGTAGGCACTTTGCAAAAAACACCTCTGTTTTCCTTCAAAAATTTGGCTGTGTCCACGTTGCGCTTTGGGGCGTTTCCTGTCGCGGACGCTAGGCTTACCCACACAAGTGAGGTATCATTTTTATCGGGAGACGTGGGGGAACGCTGGGTGGAAGGAAATTTGTGGCTCCTCTCAGATTCCAGAACTTTCTGCCACATAAATGTGAGGAACATGTGTTTTTTTAGCCAAATTTTGAGGTTTGCAAAGGATTCTGGGTAACAGAACCTGGTCCGAGCCACACAAGTCACCCCATCCAGGATTCCCCTAGGTCTCTAGTTTTCAGAAATGCACAGGTTTGGTAGGTTTCCCTAGGTGGCGGCTGAGCTACAGGCCAAAATCTACAGGTAGGCACTTTGCAAAAAACACCTCTGTTTTCCTTCAAAAATGTGGCTGTGTCCACGTTGCGCTTTGGGGCGTTTCCTGTCGCGGGCGCTAGGCCTACCCACACAAGTGAGGTATCATTTTTATCGGGAGACGTGGCGGAACGCTGGGTGGAAGGAAATTTGTGGCTCCTCTCAGATTCCAGAACTTTCTGCCACAGAAATGTGAGGAACATGTGTTTTTTTAGCCAAATTTTGAGGTTTGCAAAGGATTCTGGGTAAGAGAACCTGATCCGAGCCACACAAGTCACCCCATCTTGGATTCCCCTAGGTCTCTAGTTTTCAGAAATGCACAGGTTTGGTAGGTTCCCATAGGTGGCGGCTGAGCTACAGGCCAAAATCTACAGGTAGGCACTTTGCAAAAAACACCTCTGTTTTCCTTCCAAAATTTGGCTGTGTCCGCGTTGCGCTTTGGGGCGTTTCCTGTCGCGGGCGCTAGGCCTACCCACACAAGTGAGGTATCATTTTTATCGGGAGACGTGGGGGAACGCTGGGTGGAAGGAAATTTGTGGCTCCTCTCAGATTCCAGAACTTTCTGCCACATAAATGTGAGGAACATGTGTTTTTTTAGCCAAATTTTGAGGTTTGCAAAGGATTCTGGGTAACAGAATCTAGTCCGAGCCACACAAGTCACCCCACCTTGGATTCCCCTAGGTCTCTAGTTTTCAGAAATGCACAGGTTTGGTAGGTTTCCCTAGGTGGCGGCTGAGCTACAGGCCAAAATCTACAGGTAGGCACTTTGCAAAAAACACCTCTGTTTTCCTTCAAAAATTTGGCTGTGTCCACGTTGCGCTTTGGGGCGTTTCCTGTCGCGGACGCTAGGCTTACCCACACAAGTGAGGTATCATTTTTATCGGGAGACGTGGGGGAACGCTGGGTGGAAGGAAATTTGTGGCTCCTCTCAGATTCCAGAACTTTCTGCCACATAAATGTGAGGAACATGTGTTTTTTTAGCCAAATTTTGAGGTTTGCAAAGGATTCTGGGTAACAGAACCTGGTCCGAGCCACACAGGTCACCCCATCCAGGATTCCCCTAGGTCTCTAGTTTTCAGAAATGCACAGGTTTGGTAGGTTTCCCTAGGTGGCGGCTGAGCTACAGGCCAAAATCTACAGGTAGGCACTTTGCAAAAAACACCTCTGTTTTCCTTCAAAAATTTGGCTGTGTCCACGTTGCGCTTTGGGGCGCTTCCTGTCGCGGGCGCTAGGCCTACCCACACAAGTGAGGTATCATTTTTATCGGGAGACGTGGCAGAACGCTGGGGTGAAGGACATTTGTGGCTCCTCTCAGATTCCAGAACTTTCTGCCACAGAAATGTGAGGAACATGTGTTTTTTTAGCCAAATTTTGAGGTTTGCAAAGGATTCTGGGTAAGAGAACCTGGTCCGAGCCACACAAGTCACCCCATCTTGGATTCCCCTAGGTCTCTAGTTTTCAGAAATGCACAGGTTTGGTAGGTTCCCATAGGTGGCGGCTGAGCTACAGGCCAAAATCTACAGGTAGGCACTTTGCAAAAAACACCTCTGTTTTCCTTCCAAAATTTGGCTGTGTCCACGTTGCGCTTTGGGGCGTTTCCTGTCGCGGGCGCTAGGCCTACCCACACAAGTGAGGTATCATTTTTATCGGGAGACGTGGCGGAACGCTGGGTGGAAGGAAATTTGTGGCTCCTCTCAGATTCCAGAACTTTCTGCCACAGAAATGTGAGGAACATGTGTTTTTTTAGCCAAATTTTGAGGTTTGCAAAGGATTCTGGGTAACAGAATCTAGTCCGAGCCACACAAGTCACCCCACCTTGGATTCCCCTAGGTCTCTAGTTTTCAGAAATGCACAGGTTTGGTAGGTTTCCCTAGGTGGCGGCTGAGCTACAGGCCAAAATCTACAGGTAGGCACTTTGCAAAAAACACCTCTGTTTTCCTTCAAAAATTTGGCTGTGTCCACGTTGCGCTTTGGGGCGTTTCCTGTCGCGGACGCTAGGCTTACCCACACAAGTGAGGTATCATTTTTATCGGGAGACGTGGGGGAACGCTGGGTGGAAGGAAATTTGTGGCTCCTCTCAGATTCCAGAACTTTCTGCCACATAAATGT
Organism: Pleurodeles waltl; assembly: GCF_031143425.1. Taxonomy (NCBI): domain Eukaryota; kingdom Metazoa; phylum Chordata; class Amphibia; order Caudata; family Salamandridae; genus Pleurodeles; species Pleurodeles waltl. Next base: position 23,615 of record NW_027149853.1, read on the forward strand.
GAGGAACATGTGTTTTTTTAGCCAAATTTTGAGGTTTGCAAAGGATTCTGGGTAACAGAACCTGGTCCGAGCCACACAGGTCACCCCATCCAGGATTCCCCTAGGTCTCTAGTTTTCAGAAATGCACAGGTTTGGTAGGTTTCCCTAGGTGGCGGCTGAGCTACAGGCCAAAATCTACAGGTAGGCACTTTGCAAAAAACACCTCTGTTTTCCTTCAAAAATTTGGCTGTGTCCACGTTGCGCTTTGGGGCGCTTCCTGTCGCGGGCGCTAGGCCTACCCACACAAGTGAGGTATCATTTTTATCGGGAGACGTGGCAGAACGCTGGGGTGAAGGACATTTGTGGCTCCTCTCAGATTCCAGAACTTTCTGCCACAGAAATGTGAGGAACATGTGTTTTTTTAGCCACATTTTGAGGTTTGCAAAGGATTCTGGGTAAGAGAACCTGGTCCGAGCCACACAAGTCACCCCATCTTGGATTCCCCTAGGTCTCTAGTTTTCAGAAATGCACAGGTTTGGTAGGTTCCCATAGGTGGCGGCTGAGCTACAGGCCAAAATCTACAGGTAGGCACTTTGCAAAAAACACCTCTGTTTTCCTTCCAAAATTTGGCTGTGTCCACGTTGCGCTTTGGGGCGTTTCCTGTCGCGGGCGCTAGGCCTACCCACAGAAGTGAGGTATCATTTTTATCGGGAGACGTGGCGGAACGCTGGGTGGAAGGAAATTTGTGGCTCCTCTCAGATTCCAGAACTTTCTGCCACAGAAATGTGAGGAACATGTGTTTTTTTAGCCAAATTTTGAGGTTTGCAAAGGATTCTGGGTAAGAGAACCTGGTCCGAGCCACACAAGTCACCCCATCTTGGATTCCCCTAGGTCTCTAGTTTTCAGAAATGCACATGTTTGGTAGGTTTCCATAGGTGGCGGCTGAGCTACAGGCCAAAATCTACAGTTAGGCACTTTGCAAAAAACACCTCTGTTTTCCTTCCAAAATTTGGCTGTGTCCACGTTGTGCTTTGGGGCGTTTCCTGACGCGGGCGCTAGGCCTACCCACACAAGTGAGGTATCATTTTTATAGGGAGACGTGGGGGAACGCTGGGTGGAAGGAAATTTGTGGCTCCTTTCAGATTCCAGAACTTTCTGCCACAGAAATGTGAGGAACGTGTGTTTTTTAGCCAAATTTTGAGGTTTGCAAAGGATTCTGGGTAACAGAACCTGGTCCGAGCCACACAAGTCACCCCATCTTGGATTCCCCTAGGTCTCTAGTTTTCAGAAATGCACAGGTTTGGTAGGTTTCCCTAGGTGGCGGCTGAGCTACAGGCCAAAATCTACAGGTAGGCACTTTGCAAAAAACACCTCTGTTTTCCTTCCAAAATTTGGCTGTGTCCACGTTGCGCTTTGGGGCGTTTCCTGTCGCGGGCGCTAGGCCTACCCACACAAGTGAGGTATCATTTTTATCGGGAGACGTGGGGGAACGCTGGGTGGAAGGAAATTTGTGGCTCCTTTCAGATTCCAGAACTTTCTGCGACAGAAATGTGAGGAACATGTGTTTTTTTAGCCAAATTTTGAGGTTTGCAAAGGATTCTGGGTAACAGAACCTGGTCCGAGCCACACAAGTCACCCCATCTTGGATTCCCCTAGGTCTCTAGTTTTCAGAAATGCACAGGTTTGGTAGGTTTCCCTAGGTGGCGGCTGAGCTACAGGCCAAAATCTACAGATAGGCACTTTTCAAAAAACACCTCTGTTTTCCTTCCAAAATTTGGCTGTGTCCACGTTGCGCTTTGGGGCGTTTCCTGTCGCGGGCGCTAGGCCTACCCACACAAGTGAGGTATCATTTTTATCGAGAGATGTGGGGGAACGCTGGGTGGAAGGAAATTTGTGGCTCCTTTCAGATTCCAGAACTTTCTGCCACAGAAATGTGAGGAACATGTGTTTTTTTAGCCAAATTTTGAGGTTTGCAAAGGATTCTGGGTAACAGAACCTGGTCCGAGCCACACAAGTCACCCCATCTTGGATTCCCCTAGGTCTCTAGTTTTCAGAAATGCACAGGTTTGGTAGGTTTCCCTAGGTGGCGGCTGAGCTACAGGCCAAAATCTACAGATAGGCACTTTGCAAAAAACACCTCTGTTTTCCTTCCAAAATTTGGCTGTGTCCACGTTGCGCTTTGGGGCGTTTCCTGTCGCGGGCGCTAGGCCTACCCACACAAGTGAGGTATCATTTTTATCGGGAGACGTGGGGGAACGCTGGGTGGAAGGAAATTTGTGGCTCCTTTCAGATTCCAGAACTTTCTGCCACGGAAATGTGTGGAACATGTGTTTTTTTAGCCAACTTTTGAGGTTTGCAAAGGATTCTGGGTAACAGAACCTGGTCCGAGCCACACAAGTCACCCCATCTTGGATTCCCCTAGGTCTCTAGTTTTCAGAAATGCACAGGTTTGGTAGGTTTCCCTAGGTGGCGGCTGAGGTACAGGCCAAAATCTACAGGTAGGCACTTTGCAAAAAACACCTCTGTTTTCCTTCCAAAATTTGGCTGTGTCTACGTTGCGCTTTGGGGCGTTTCTTGTCGCGGGCGCTAGGCCTACCCACACAAGTGAGGTATCATTTTTATCGGGAGACGTGGGGGAACGCTGGGTGGAAGGAAATTTGTGGCTCCTCTCAGATTCCAGAACTTTCTCCCACAGAAATGTGAGGAACATGTGTTTTTTTAGCCAAATTTTGAGGTTTGCAAAGGATTCTGGGTAACAGAATCTGGTCCGAGCCACACAAGTCACCCCATCTTGGATTCCCCTAGGTCTCTAGTTTTCAGAAATGCAAAGGTTTGGTAGGTTTCCCTAGGTGGCAACTGAGCTACAGGCCAAAATCTACAGGTAGGCACTTTGCAAAAAACACCTCTGTTTTCCTTCCAAAATTTGGCTGTGTCCACGTTGCGCTTTGGGGCGTTTCCTGTCGCGGGCGCTAGGCCTACCCACACAAGTGAGGTATCATTTTTATCGGGAGACGTGGCGGAACGCTGGGTGGAAGGAAATTTGTGGCTCCTCTCAGATTCCAGAACTTTCTGCCACAGAAATGTGAGGAACATGTGTTTTTTTAGCCAAATTTTGAGGTTTGCAAAGGATTCTGGGTAACAGAATCTAGTCCGAGCCACACAAGTCACCCCACCTTGGATTCCCCTAGGTCTCTAGTTTTCAGAAATGCACAGGTTTGGTAGGTTTCCCTAGGTGGCGGCTGAGCTACAGGCCAAAATCTACAGGTAGGCACTTTGCAAAAAACACCTCTGTTTTCCTTCAAAAATTTGGCTGTGTCCACGTTGCGCTTTGGGGCGTTTCCTGTCGCGGACGCTAGGCTTACCCACACAAGTGAGGTATCATTTTTATCGGGAGACGTGGGGGAACGCTGGGTGGAAGGAAATTTGTGGCTCCTCTCAGATTCCAGAACTTTCTGCCACATAAATGTGAGGAACATGTGTTTTTTTTAGCCAAATTTTGAGGTTTGCAAAGGATTCTGGGTAACAGAACCTGGTCCGAGCCACACAGGTCACCCCATCCAGGATTCCCCTAGGTCTCTAGTTTTCAGAAATGCACAGGTTTGGTAGGTTTCCCTAGGTGGCGGCTGAGCTACAGGCCAAAATCTACAGGTAGGCACTTTGCAAAAAACACCTCTGTTTTCCTTCAAAAATTTGGCTGTGTCCACGTTGCGCTTTGGGGCGCTTCCTGTCGCGGGCGCTAGGCCTACCCACACAAGTGAGGTATCATTTTTATCGGGAGACGTGGCAGAACGCTGGGGTGAAGGACATTTGTGGCTCCTCTCAGATTCCAGAACTTTCTGCCACAGAAATGTGAGGAACATGTGTTTTTTTAGCCACATTTTGAGGTTTGCAAAGGATTCTGGGTAAGAGAACCTGGTCCGAGCCACACAAGTCACCCCATCTTGGATTCCCCTAGGTCTCTAGTTTTCAGAAATGCACAGGTTTGGTAGGTTCCCATAGGTGGCGGCTGAGCTACAGGCCAAAATCTACAGGTAGGCACTTTGCAAAAAACACCTCTGTTTTCCTTCCAAAATTTGGCTGTGTCCACGTTGCGCTTTGGGGCGTTTCCTGTCGCGGGCGCTAGGCCTACCCACAGAAGTGAGGTATCATTTTTATCGGGAGACGTGGCGGAACGCTGGGTGGAAGGAAATTTGTGGCTCCTCTCAGATTCCAGAACTTTCTGCCACAGAAATGTGAGGAACATGTGTTTTTTTAGCCAAATTTTGAGGTTTGCAAAGGATTCTGGGTAAGAGAACCTGGTCCGAGCCACACAAGTCACCCCATCTTGGATTCCCCTAGGTCTCTAGTTTTCAGAAATGCACATGTTTGGTAGGTTTCCATAGGTGGCGGCTGAGCTACAGGCCAAAATCTACAGTTAGGCACTTTGCAAAAAACACCTCTGTTTTCCTTCCAAAATTTGGCTGTGTCCACGTTGTGCTTTGGGGCGTTTCCTGACGCGGGCGCTAGGCCTACCCACACAAGTGAGGTATCATTTTTATAGGGAGACGTGGGGGAACGCTGGGTGGAAGGAAATTTGTGGCTCCTTTCAGATTCCAGAACTTTCTGCCACAGAAATGTGAGGAACGTGTGTTTTTTAGCCAAATTTTGAGGTTTGCAAAGGATTCTGGGTAACAGAACCTGGTCCGAGCCACACAAGTCACCCCATCTTGGATTCCCCTAGGTCTCTAGTTTTCAGAAATGCACAGGTTTGGTAGGTTTCCCTAGGTGGCGGCTGAGCTACAGGCCAAAATCTACAGGTAGGCACTTTGCAAAAAACACCTCTGTTTTCCTTCCAAAATTTGGCTGTGTCCACGTTGCGCTTTGGGGCGTTTCCTGTCGCGGGCGCTAGGCCTACCCACACAAGTGAGGTATCATTTTTATCGGGAGACGTGGGGGAACGCTGGGTGGAAGGAAATTTGTGGCTCCTTTCAGATTCCAGAACTTTCTGCGACAGAAATGTGAGGAACATGTGTTTTTTTAGCCAAATTTTGAGGTTTGCAAAGGATTCTGGGTAACAGAACCTGGTCCGAGCCACACAAGTCACCCCATCTTGGATTCCCCTAGGTCTCTAGTTTTCAGAAATGCACAGGTTTGGTAGGTTTCCCTAGGTGGCGGCTGAGCTACAGGCCAAAATCTACAGATAGGCACTTTTCAAAAAACACCTCTGTTTTCCTTCCAAAATTTGGCTGTGTCCACGTTGCGCTTTGGGGCGTTTCCTGTCGCGGGCGCTAGGCCTACCCACACAAGTGAGGTATCATTTTTATCGAGAGATGTGGGGGAACGCTGGGTGGAAGGAAATTTGTGGCTCCTTTCAGATTCCAGAACTTTCTGCCACAGAAATGTGAGGAACATGTGTTTTTTTAGCCAAATTTTGAGGTTTGCAAAGGATTCTGGGTAACAGAACCTGGTCCGAGCCACACAAGTCACCCCATCTTGGATTCCCCTAGGTCTCTAGTTTTCAGAAATGCACAGGTTTGGTAGGTTTCCCTAGGTGGCGGCTGAGCTACAGGCCAAAATCTACAGATAGGCACTTTGCAAAAAACACCTCTGTTTTCCTTCCAAAATTTGGCTGTGTCCACGTTGCGCTTTGGGGCGTTTCCTGTCGCGGGCGCTAGGCCTACCCACACAAGTGAGGTATCATTTTTATCGGGAGACGTGGGGGAACGCTGGGTGGAAGGAAATTTGTGGCTCCTTTCAGATTCCAGAACTTTCTGCCACAGAAATGTGTGGAACATGTGTTTTTTTAGCCAACTTTTGAGGTTTGCAAAGGATTCTGGGTAACAGAACCTGGTCCGAGCCACACAAGTCACCCCATCTTGGATTCCCCTAGGTCTCTAGTTTTCAGAAATGCACAGGTTTGGTAGGTTTCCCTAGGTGGCGGCTGAGGTACAGGCCAAAATCTACAGGTAGGCACTTTGCAAAAAACACCTCTGTTTTCCTTCCAAAATTTGGCTGTGTCTACGTTGCGCTTTGGGGCGTTTCTTGTCGCGGGCGCTAGGCCTACCCACACAAGTGAGGTATCATTTTTATCGGGAGACGTGGGGGAACGCTGGGTGGAAGGAAATTTGTGGCTCCTCTCAGATTCCAGAACTTTCTCCCACAGAAATGTGAGGAACATGTGTTTTTTTAGCCAAATTTTGAGGTTTGCAAAGGATTCTGGGTAACAGAATCTGGTCCGAGCCACACAAGTCACCCCATCTTGGATTCCCCTAGGTCTCTAGTTTTCAGAAATGCAAAGGTTTGGTAGGTTTCCCTAGGTGGCAACTGAGCTACAGGCCAAAATCTACAGGTAGGCACTTTGCAAAAAACACCTCTGTTTTCCTTCAAAAATTTGGCTGTGTCCACGTTGCGCTTTGGGGCGTTTCCTGTCGCGGGCGCTAGGCCTACCCACACAAGTGAGGTATCATTTTTATCAGTAGATGTGGGGGAACGCTGGGTGGAAGGAAATTTGTGGCTCCTCACAGATTCCAGAACTTTCTGCCACAGAAATTTGAGGAACATGTGTTTTTTTAGGCAAATTTTGAGGTTTGCAAAGGATTCATGGTAACTGAACCTGGTCCGAGCCACACAAGTCACCTTATCTTGGATTCTCCTAGGTCTCTAGTTTTCAGAAATGCACAGGTTTGGTAGGTTTCCCTAGGTGGCGGCTGAGCTACAGGCCAAAATCTACAGGTAGGCACTTTGCAAAAAATACCTCTGTTTTCCTTCACAAATTTGGATGTGTCCACGTTGCGCTTTGGGGCGTTTTCTGTCGCGGGAGCTAGGCCTACCCACACAAGTGAGGTATCATTTTTATCGGGAGACGTGGGGGAACGCTGGGTGGAAGGATATTTGTGGCTCCTCCCAGATTCCAGAACTTTCTGCCACAGAAATGTGAGGAACATGTGTTTTTTTAGCCAAATTTTAAGGTTTGCAAAGGATTCTGGGTAACAGAACCTGGTCCGAGCCACACAATTCACCCCATCTTCGATTCCCCTAGGTCTCTAGTTTTCAGAAATGCACAGGTTTGGTAGGTTTCAATAGTTGGCGGCTGAGCTACAGGCCAAAATCTACAGGTAGGCACTTTGCAAAAAACACCTCTGTTTTCCTTCAAAAATTTGACTGTGTCCACGTTGCGCTTTGGGGCGTTTCCTGTCGCGGGCGCTAGGCCTACCCACACAAGTGAGGTATCATTTTTATCGGGAGACGTGGCGGAACGCTGGGTGGAAGGAAATTTGTGCCTCCTCTCAGATTCCAGAACTTTCTGCCACAGAAATGTGAGGAACATGTGTTTTTTTAGCCAAATTTTTAGGTTTGCAAAGGATTCTGGGTAACAGAATCTTGTCCGAGCCACACAAGTCACCCCATCTTGGATTCCCCTAGGTCTCTAGTTTTCAGAAATGCAGAGGTTTGGTAGGTTTCCCTAGGTGGCGGCTGAGCTACAGGCCAAAATCTACAGGTAGGCACTTTGCAAAAAACACCTCTGTTTTCATTCAAAAATTTGGCTGTGTCCACGTTGCGCTTTGGGGCGTTTCCTGTCGCGGGCGCTAGGCCTACCCACACAAGTGAGGTATCATTTTTATCGGGAGACGTGGCGGAACGCTGGGTGGAAGGAAATTTGTGGCTCCTCTCAGATTCCAGAACTTTCTGCCACAGAAATGTGAGGAACATGTGTTTTTTTAGCCAAATTTTGAGGTTTGCAAAGGATTCTGGGTAACAGAATCTAGTCCGAGCCACACAAGTCACCCCACCTTGGATTCCCCTAGGTCTCTAGTTTTCAGAAATGCACAGGTTTGGTAGGTTTCCCTAGGTGGCGGCTGAGCTACAGGCCAAAATCTACAGGTAGGCACTTTGCAAAAAACACCTCTGTTTTCCTTCAAAAATTTGGCTGTGTCCACGTTGCGCTTTGGGGCGTTTCCTGTCGCGGACGCTAGGCTTACCCACACAAGTGAGGTATCATTTTTATCGGGAGACGTGGGGGAACGCTGGGTGGAAGGAAATTTGTGGCTCCTCTCAGATTCCAGAACTTTCTGCCACATAAATGTGAGGAACATGTGTTTTTTTAGCCAAATTTTGAGGTTTGCAAAGGATTCTGGGTAACAGAACCTGGTCCGAGCCACACAAGTCACCCCATCCAGGATTCCCCTAGGTCTCTAGTTTTCAGAAATGCACAGGTTTGGTAGGTTTCCCTAGGTGGCGGCTGAGCTACAGGCCAAAATCTACAGGTAGGCACTTTGCAAAAAACACCTCTGTTTTCCTTCAAAAATGTGGCTGTGTCCACGTTGCGCTTTGGGGCGTTTCCTGTCGCGGGCGCTAGGCCTACCCACACAAGTGAGGTATCATTTTTATCGGGAGACGTGGCGGAACGCTGGGTGGAAGGAAATTTGTGGCTCCTCTCAGATTCCAGAACTTTCTGCCACAGAAATGTGAGGAACATGTGTTTTTTTAGCCAAATTTTGAGGTTTGCAAAGGATTCTGGGTAAGAGAACCTGATCCGAGCCACACAAGTCACCCCATCTTGGATTCCCCTAGGTCTCTAGTTTTCAGAAATGCACAGGTTTGGTAGGTTCCCATAGGTGGCGGCTGAGCTACAGGCCAAAATCTACAGGTAGGCACTTTGCAAAAAACACCTCTGTTTTCCTTCCAAAATTTGGCTGTGTCCGCGTTGCGCTTTGGGGCGTTTCCTGTCGCGGGCGCTAGGCCTACCCACACAAGTGAGGTATCATTTTTATCGGGAGACGTGGGGGAACGCTGGGTGGAAGGAAATTTGTGGCTCCTCTCAGATTCCAGAACTTTCTGCCACATAAATGTGAGGAACATGTGTTTTTTTAGCCAAATTTTGAGGTTTGCAAAGGATTCTGGGTAACAGAATCTAGTCCGAGCCACACAAGTCACCCCACCTTGGATTCCCCTAGGTCTCTAGTTTTCAGAAATGCACAGGTTTGGTAGGTTTCCCTAGGTGGCGGCTGAGCTACAGGCCAAAATCTACAGGTAGGCACTTTGCAAAAAACACCTCTGTTTTCCTTCAAAAATTTGGCTGTGTCCACGTTGCGCTTTGGGGCGTTTCCTGTCGCGGACGCTAGGCTTACCCACACAAGTGAGGTATCATTTTTATCGGGAGACGTGGGGGAACGCTGGGTGGAAGGAAATTTGTGGCTCCTCTCAGATTCCAGAACTTTCTGCCACATAAATGTGAGGAACATGTGTTTTTTTAGCCAAATTTTGAGGTTTGCAAAGGATTCTGGGTAACAGAACCTGGTCCGAGCCACACAGGTCACCCCATCCAGGATTCCCCTAGGTCTCTAGTTTTCAGAAATGCACAGGTTTGGTAGGTTTCCCTAGGTGGCGGCTGAGCTACAGGCCAAAATCTACAGGTAGGCACTTTGCAAAAAACACCTCTGTTTTCCTTCAAAAATTTGGCTGTGTCCACGTTGCGCTTTGGGGCGCTTCCTGTCGCGGGCGCTAGGCCTACCCACACAAGTGAGGTATCATTTTTATCGGGAGACGTGGCAGAACGCTGGGGTGAAGGACATTTGTGGCTCCTCTCAGATTCCAGAACTTTCTGCCACAGAAATGTGAGGAACATGTGTTTTTTTAGCCAAATTTTGAGGTTTGCAAAGGATTCTGGGTAAGAGAACCTGGTCCGAGCCACACAAGTCACCCCATCTTGGATTCCCCTAGGTCTCTAGTTTTCAGAAATGCACAGGTTTGGTAGGTTCCCATAGGTGGCGGCTGAGCTACAGGCCAAAATCTACAGGTAGGCACTTTGCAAAAAACACCTCTGTTTTCCTTCCAAAATTTGGCTGTGTCCACGTTGCGCTTTGGGGCGTTTCCTGTCGCGGGCGCTAGGCCTACCCACACAAGTGAGGTATCATTTTTATCGGGAGACGTGGCGGAACGCTGGGTGGAAGGAAATTTGTGGCTCCTCTCAGATTCCAGAACTTTCTGCCACAGAAATGTGAGGAACATGTGTTTTTTTAGCCAAATTTTGAGGTTTGCAAAGGATTCTGGGTAACAGAATCTAGTCCGAGCCACACAAGTCACCCCACCTTGGATTCCCCTAGGTCTCTAGTTTTCAGAAATGCACAGGTTTGGTAGGTTTCCCTAGGTGGCGGCTGAGCTACAGGCCAAAATCTACAGGTAGGCACTTTGCAAAAAACACCTCTGTTTTCCTTCAAAAATTTGGCTGTGTCCACGTTGCGCTTTGGGGCGTTTCCTGTCGCGGACGCTAGGCTTACCCACACAAGTGAGGTATCATTTTTATCGGGAGACGTGGGGGAACGCTGGGTGGAAGGAAATTTGTGGCTCCTCTCAGATTCCAGAACTTTCTGCCACATAAATGTGAGGAACATGTGTTTTTTTAGCCAAATTTTGAGGTTTGCAAAGGATTCTGGGTAACAGAACCTGGTCCGAGCCACACAGGTCACCCCATCCAGGATTCCCCTAGGTCTCTAGTTTTCAGAAATGCACAGGTTTGGTAGGTTTCCCTAGGTGGCGGCTGAGCTACAGGCCAAAATCTACAGGTAGGCACTTTGCAAAAAACACCTCTGTTTTCCTTCAAAAATTTGGCTGTGTCCACGTTGCGCTTTGGGGCGCTTCCTGTCGCGGGCGCTAGGCCTACCCACACAAGTGAGGTATCATTTTTATCGGGAGACGTGGCAGAACGCTGGGGTGAAGGACATTTGTGGCTCCTCTCAGATTCCAGAACTTTCTGCCACAGAAATGTGAGGAACATGTGTTTTTTTAGCCACATTTTGAGGTTTGCAAAGGATTCTGGGTAAGAGAACCTGGTCCGAGCCACACAAGTCACCCCATCTTGGATTCCCCTAGGTCTCTAGTTTTCAGAAATGCACAGGTTTGGTAGGTTCCCATAGGTGGCGGCTGAGCTACAGGCCAAAATCTACAGGTAGGCACTTTGCAAAAAACACCTCTGTTTTCCTTCCAAAATTTGGCTGTGTCCACGTTGCGCTTTGGGGCGTTTCCTGTCGCGGGCGCTAGGCCTACCCACAGAAGTGAGGTATCATTTTTATTGGGAGACGTGGCGGAACGCTGGGTGGAAGGAAATTTGTGGCTCCTCTCAGATTCCAGAACTTTCTGCCACAGAAATGTGAGGAACATGTGTTTTTTTAGCCAAATTTTGAGGTTTGCAAAGGATTCTGGGTAAGAGAACCTGGTCCGAGCCACACAAGTCACCCCATCTTGGATTCCCCTAGGTCTCTAGTTTTCAGAAATGCACAGGTTTGGTAGGTTTCCCTAGGTGGCGGCTGAGCTACAGGCCAAAATCTACAGGTAGGCACTTTGCAAAAAACACCTCTGTTTTCCTTCAAAAATGTGGCTGTGTCCACGTTGCGCTTTGGGGCGTTTCCTGTCGCGGGCGCTAGGCCTACCCACACAAGTGAGGTATCATTTTTATCGGGAGACGTGGCGGAACGCTGGGTGGAAGGAAATTTGTGGCTCCTCTCAGATTCCAGAACTTTCTGCCACAGAAATGTGAGGAACATGTGTTTTTTTAGCCAAATTTTGAGGTTTGCAAAGGATTCTGGGTAAGAGAACCTGATCCGAGCCACACAAGTCACCCCATCTTGGATTCCCCTAGGTCTCTAGTTTTCAGAAATGCACAGGTTTGGTAGGTTCCCATAGGTGGCGGCTGAGCTACAGGCCAAAATCTACAGGTAGGCACTTTGCAAAAAACACCTCTGTTTTCCTTCCAAAATTTGGCTGTGTCCGCGTTGCGCTTTGGGGCGTTTCCTGTCGCGGGCGCTAGGCCTACCCACACAAGTGAGGTATCATTTTTATCGGGAGACGTGGGGGAACGCTGGGTGGAAGGAAATTTGTGGCTCCTCTCAGATTCCAGAACTTTCTGCCACATAAATGTGAGGAACATGTGTTTTTTTAGCCAAATTTTGAGGTTTGCAAAGGATTCTGGGTAACAGAATCTAGTCCGAGCCACACAAGTCACCCCACCTTGGATTCCCCTAGGTCTCTAGTTTTCAGAAATGCACAGGTTTGGTAGGTTTCCCTAGGTGGCGGCTGAGCTACAGGCCAAAATCTACAGGTAGGCACTTTGCAAAAAACACCTCTGTTTTCCTTCAAAAATTTGGCTGTGTCCACGTTGCGCTTTGGGGCGTTTCCTGTCGCGGACGCTAGGCTTACCCACACAAGTGAGGTATCATTTTTATCGGGAGACGTGGGGGAACGCTGGGTGGAAGGAAATTTGTGGCTCCTCTCAGATTCCAGAACTTTCTGCCACATAAATGTGAGGAACATGTGTTTTTTTAGCCAAATTTTGAGGTTTGCAAAGGATTCTGGGTAACAGAACCTGGTCCGAGCCACACAGGTCACCCCATCCAGGATTCCCCTAGGTCTCTAGTTTTCAGAAATGCACAGGTTTGGTAGGTTTCCCTAGGTGGCGGCTGAGCTACAGGCCAAAATCTACAGGTAGGCACTTTGCAAAAAACACCTCTGTTTTCCTTCAAAAATTTGGCTGTGTCCACGTTGCGCTTTGGGGCGCTTCCTGTCGCGGGCGCTAGGCCTACCCACACAAGTGAGGTATCATTTTTATCGGGAGACGTGGCAGAACGCTGGGGTGAAGGACATTTGTGGCTCCTCTCAGATTCCAGAACTTTCTGCCACAGAAATGTGAGGAACATGTGTTTTTTTAGCCAAATTTTGAGGTTTGCAAAGGATTCTGGGTAAGAGAACCTGGTCCGAGCCACACAAGTCACCCCATCTTGGATTCCCCTAGGTCTCTAGTTTTCAGAAATGCACAGGTTTGGTAGGTTCCCATAGGTGGCGGCTGAGCTACAGGCCAAAATCTACAGGTAGGCACTTTGCAAAAAACACCTCTGTTTTCCTTCCAAAATTTGGCTGTGTCCACGTTGCGCTTTGGGGCGTTTCCTGTCGCGGGCGCTAGGCCTACCCACACAAGTGAGGTATCATTTTTATCGGGAGACGTGGCGGAACGCTGGGTGGAAGGAAATTTGTGGCTCCTCTCAGATTCCAGAACTTTCTGCCACAGAAATGTGAGGAACATGTGTTTTTTTAGCCAAATTTTGAGGTTTGCAAAGGATTCTGGGTAACAGAATCTAGTCCGAGCCACACAAGTCACCCCACCTTGGATTCCCCTAGGTCTCTAGTTTTCAGAAATGCACAGGTTTGGTAGGTTTCCCTAGGTGGCGGCTGAGCTACAGGCCAAAATCTACAGGTAGGCACTTTGCAAAAAACACCTCTGTTTTCCTTCAAAAATTTGGCTGTGTCCACGTTGCGCTTTGGGGCGTTTCCTGTCGCGGACGCTAGGCTTACCCACACAAGTGAGGTATCATTTTTATCGGGAGACGTGGGGGAACGCTGGGTGGAAGGAAATTTGTGGCTCCTCTCAGATTCCAGAACTTTCTGCCACATAAATGTGAGGAACATGTGTTTTTTTAGCCAAATTTTGAGGTTTGCAAAGGATTCTGGGTAACAGAACCTGGTCCGAGCCACACAGGTCACCCCATCCAGGATTCCCCTAGGTCTCTAGTTTTCAGAAATGCACAGGTTTGGTAGGTTTCCCTAGGTGGCGGCTGAGCTACAGGCCAAAATCTACAGGTAGGCACTTTGCAAAAAACACCTCTGTTTTCCTTCAAAAATTTGGCTGTGTCCACGTTGCGCTTTGGGGCGCTTCCTGTCGCGGGCGCTAGGCCTACCCACACAAGTGAGGTATCATTTTTATCGGGAGACGTGGCAGAACGCTGGGGTGAAGGACATTTGTGGCTCCTCTCAGATTCCAGAACTTTCTGCCACAGAAATGTGAGGAACATGTGTTTTTTTAGCCACATTTTGAGGTTTGCAAAGGATTCTGGGTAAGAGAACCTGGTCCGAGCCACACAAGTCACCCCATCTTGGATTCCCCTAGGTCTCTAGTTTTCAGAAATGCACAGGTTTGGTAGGTTCCCATAGGTGGCGGCTGAGCTACAGGCCAAAATCTACAGGTAGGCACTTTGCAAAAAACACCTCTGTTTTCCTTCCAAAATTTGGCTGTGTCCACGTTGCGCTTTGGGGTGTTTCCTGTCGCGGGCGCTAGGCCTACCCACAGAAGTGAGGTATCATTTTTATTGGGAGACGTGGCGGAACGCTGGGTGGAAGGAAATTTGTGGCTCCTCTCAGATTCCAGAACTTTCTGCCACAGAAATGTGAGGAACATGTGTTTTTTTAGCCAAATTTTGAGGTTTGCAAAGGATTCTGGGTAAGAGAACCTGGTCCGAGCCACACAAGTCACCCCATCTTGGATTCCCCTAGGTCTCTAGTTTTCAGAAATGCACATGTTTGGTAGGTTTCCATAGGTGGCGGCTGAGCTACAGGCCAAAATCTACAGTTAGGCACTTTGCAAAAAACACCTCTGTTTTCCTTCCAAAATTTGGCTGTGTCCACGTTGTGCTTTGGGGCGTTTCCTGACGCGGGCGCTAGGCCTACCCACACAAGTGAGGTATCATTTTTATAGGGAGACGTGGGGGAACGCTGGGTGGAAGGAAATTTGTGGCTCCTTTCAGATTCCAGAACTTTCTGCCACAGAAATGTGAGGAACGTGTGTTTTTTAGCCAAATTTTGAGGTTTGCAAAGGATTCTGGGTAACAGAACCTGGTCCGAGCCACACAAGTCACCCCATCTTGGATTCCCCTAGGTCTCTAGTTTTCAGAAATGCACAGGTTTGGTAGGTTTCCCTAGGTGGCGGCTGAGCTACAGGCCAAAATCTACAGGTAGGCACTTTGCAAAAAACACCTCTGTTTTCCTTCCAAAATTTGGCTGTGTCCACGTTGCGCTTTGGGGCGTTTCCTGTCGCGGGCGCTAGGCCTACCCACACAAGTGAGGTATCATTTTTATCGGGAGACGTGGGGGAACGCTGGGTGGAAGGAAATTTGTGGCTCCTTTCAGATTCCAGAACTTTCTGCGACAGAAATGTGAGGAACATGTGTTTTTTTAGCCAAATTTTGAGGTTTGCAAAGGATTCTGGGTAACAGAACCTGGTCCGAGCCACACAAGTCACCCCATCTTGGATTCCCCTAGGTCTCTAGTTTTCAGAAATGCACAGGTTTGGTAGGTTTCCCTAGGTGGCGGCTGAGCTACAGGCCAAAATCTACAGATAGGCACTTTTCAAAAAACACCTCTGTTTTCCTTCCAAAATTTGGCTGTGTCCACGTTGCGCTTTGGGGCGTTTCCTGTCGCGGGCGCTAGGCCTACCCACACAAGTGAGGTATCATTTTTATCGAGAGATGTGGGGGAACGCTGGGTGGAAGGAAATTTGTGGCTCCTCTCAGATTCCAGAACTTTCTGCCACAGAAATGTGAGGAACATGTGTTTTTTTTTAACCACATTTTGAGGTTTGCAAAGGATTCTGGGTAACAGAATCTGGTCCGAGCCACACAAGTCACCCCATTTTGGATTCCCCTAGGTCTCTAGTTTTCAGAAATGCAAAGGTTTGGTAGGTTTCCCTAGGTGGCGGCTGAGCTACAGGCCAAAATCTACAGGTAGGCACTTTGCAAAAAACACCTCTGTTTTCCTTAAAAAATGTGGCTGTGTCCACGTTGCGCTTTGGGGCGTTTGCTGTCGCGGGCGCTAGGCCTACCCACACAAGTGAGGTATCATTTTTATCGGGAGACGTGGGGGAACGCTGGGTGGAAGGAAATTTGTGGCTCCTCTCAGATTCCAGAACTTTCTGCCACAGAAATGTGAGGAACATGTGTTTTTGTAGCCAAATTTTGAGGTTTGCAAAGGATTCTGGGTAACAGAACCTGGTCCGAGCCACACAAGTCACCCCATCTTGAATTCTCCTAGGTCTCTAGTTTTCAGAAATGCACAGGTTTGGTAGGTTTCCCTAGGTGGCGGCTGAGCTACAGGCCAAAATCTACAGGTAGGCACATTGCAAAAAACACCTCTGTTTTCCTTCCAAAATTTGGCTGTGTCCACGTTGCGCTTTGGGGCGTTTCCTGTCGCGGGCGCTAGGCCTACCCACACAAGTGAGGTATCATTTTTATCGGGAGACGTGGGGGACCGCTGGGTGGAAGGAAATGTGTGGCTCCTCTCAGATTCCAGAACTTTCTGCCACAGAAATGTGAGGAACATGTGTTTTTTTAGCCAAACTTTGAGGTTTGCAAAGGATTCTGGTTAACAGAACCTGGTCCGAGCCACACAAGTCACCCCATCTTGGATTCCCCTACGTCTCTAGTTTTCAGAAATGCACAGGTTCGGTAGGTTTCCCTAGGTGGCGGCTGAGCTACAGGCCAAAATCTACAGGTAGGCACTTTGCAAAAAACACCTCTGTTTTCCTTCAAAAATTTGGCTGTGTCCACGTTGCGCTTTGGGGCGTTTCCTGTCGCGGACGCTAGGCTTACCCACACAAGTGAGGTATCATTTTTATCGGGAGACGTGGGGGAACGCTGGGTGGATGGAAATTTGTGGCTCCTCTCAGATTCCAGAACTTTCTGCCACATAAATGTGAGGAACATGTGTTTTTTTAGCCAAATTTTGAGGTTTGCAAAGGATTCTGGGTAACAGAACCTGGTCTGAGCCACACAAGTCACCCCATCCAGGATTCCCCTAGGTCTCTAGTTTTCAGAAATGCACAGGTTTGGTAGGTTTCCCTAGGTGGCGGCTGAGCTACAGGCCAAAATCTACAGGTAGGCACTTTGCAAAAAACACCTCTGTTTTCCTTCAAAAATTTGGCTGTGTCCACGTTGCGCTTTGGGGCGTTTCCTGTCGCGGGCGCTAGGCCTACCCACACAAGTGAGGTATCATTTTTATCGGGAGACGTGGCGGAACGCTGGGGTGAAGGAAATTTGTGGCTCCTCTCAGATTCCAGAACTTTCTGCCACAGAAATGTGAGGAACATGTGTTTTTTTAGCCAAATTTTGAGGTTTGCAAAGGATTCTGGGTAAGAGAACCTGGTCCGAGCCACACAAGTCACCCCATCTTAGATTCCCCTAGGTCTCTAGTTTTCAGAAATGCACAGGTTTGGTAGGTTCCCATAGGTGGCGGCTGAGCTATAGGCCAAAATCTACAGGTAGGCACTTTGCAAAAAACACCTCTGTTTTCCTTCCAAAATTTGGCTGTGTCCACGTTGCGCTTTGGGGCGTTTCCTGTCGCGGGCGCTAGGCCTACCCTCACAAGTGAGGTATCATTTTTATCGGGAGACGTGGGGGAACGCTGGGTGGAAGGAAATTTGTGGCTCCTTTCAGATTCCAGAACTTTCTGCGACAGAAATGTGAGGAACATGTGTTTTTTTAGCCAAATTTTGAGGTTTGCAAAGGATTCTGGGTAACAGAACCTGGTCCGAGCCACACAAGTCACCCCATCTTGGATTCCCCTAGGTCTCTAGTTTTCAGAAATGCACAGGTTTGGTAGGTTTCCCTAGGTGGCGGCTGAGCTACAGGCCAAAATCTACAGATAGGCACTTTGCAAAAAACACCTCTGTTTTCCTTCCAAAATTTGGCTGTGTCCACGTTGCGCTTTGGGGCGTTTCCTGTCGCGGGCGCTAGGCCTACCCACACAAGTGAGGTATCATTTTTATCGGGAGACGTGGCGGAACGCTGGGTGGAAGGAAATTTGTGGCTCCTCTCAGATTCCAGAACTTTCTGCCACAGAAATGTGAGGAACATGTGTTTTTTTAGCCACATTTTGAGGTTTGCAAAGGATTCTGGGTAACAGAATCTAGTCCGAGCCACACAAGTCACCCCATCTTGGATTCCCCTAGGTCTCTAGTTTTCAGAAATGCAAAGGTTTGGTAGGTTTCCCTAGGTGGCGGCTGAGCTGCAGGCCAAAATCTACAGGTAGGCACTTTGCAAAAAACACCTCTGTTTTCCTTCCAAAATTTGGCTGTGTCCAAGTTGCGCTTTGGGGCGTTTCCTGTCACGGGCGCAAGGCCTACCCACACAAGTGAGGTATCATTTTTATCGGGAGACGTGGGGGAACGCTGGGTGGAAGGAAATTTGTGGCTCCTCTCAGATTCCAGAACTTTCTGCCACAGAAATGTGAGGAACATGTTTTTTTTAGCCAAATTTTGAGGTTTGCAAAGGATTCTGGGTAACAGAACCTGGTCCGAGCCACACAAGTCACCCCATCTTGGATTCCCCTAGGTCTCTAGTTTTCAGAAATGCACAGGTTTGGTAGGTTTCCCTAGGTGGCGGCTGAGCTACAGGCCAAAATCTACAGGTAGGCACTTTGCAAAAAACACCTCTGTTTTCCTTCAAATATTTGGCTGTGTCCACATTGCGCTTTGGGGCATTTCCTGTCGCGGGCGCTAGGCCTACCCACACAAGTGAGGTATCATTTGTATCGGGAGACGTGGGGGAACGCTGGGTAGAAGGAAATTTGTGGCTCCTCTCAGATTCCAGAACTTTCTGCCACAGAAATGTGAGGAACATGTGTTTTTTTAGCCAAATTTTGAGGTTTGCAAAGGATTCTGGGTAACAGAACCTGGTCCGAGCCACACAAGTCACCCCATCTTGGATTCCCCTAGGTCTCTAGTTTTCAGAAATGCACAGGTTTGGTAGGTTTCCCTAGGTGGCGGCTGAGCTAGAGGCCAAAATCTACAGGTAGGCACTTTGCTAAAAACAGCTCTGTTTTCTCTGATGTGTCCACGTTGTGTTTTGGGGCATATCCTGTCGCGGGCGCTAGGCCTACCCACACAAGTGAGGTATCATTTTTATCGGGAGACTTGGGGGAACATAGAATAGCAAAACAAGTGTTATTGCCCCTTGTCTTTCTCTACATTTTCCCCTTTCAAATGTAAGACAGTGTGTAAAAAAGACGTCTATTTGAGAAATGCCCTGTAATTCACAGGCTAGTATGGGCACCCCGGAATTCAGAGATGTGCAAATAACCACTGCTTCTCAACACCTTATCTTGTGCCCATTTTGGAAATACAAAGGTTTTCTTGATAGCTATTTTTTACTCTTTATATTTCAGCAAATGAATTGCTGTATACCCGGCATAGATTGAAAACCCACTGCAGGGTGCAGGTCATTTACTGGCTCTCAGTACCTAGAGTTCTTGATGAACATATAAGCCCTATATATCCCCGCAACCAGAAGAGTCCAGCAGACGTAACAGTGTATTGCTTTCGAAAATCTGACATTGCTGGAAAAAGTTACAGAGTAAAACATAGAGAAAAATTGATGTTTTTTTCACCCCAATTTCAATATTTTTCTTATTCAGTGGTTATTTTCTGTAGGAAACACTTGTAGGAGCTACACAAATTACCCCTTGCTGAATTCAGAATTTTGTCTACTTTTCAGAAATGTTGCGGTTTCTGGGATCCAGCATTGGTTTCATGCCCATTTCTGTCACTGACTGGAAGGAGGCTGAAGGCACAAAAAATCGTAAAAATGGGGTGTGTCCCAGTAAAATGCCAAAATTGTGTTGAAAGATTGGGTTTTCTGATTCAAGTCTGCCTGTTCCTGAAAGCTGGGAAGCTGGTGATTTTATCGCCGCAAACCCTTTGTTGATGCCCTTTTCAGAGAAAAAAACACAAGCCTTCTTCTGCAGCCCATTTTTCCCATTTTTTTGAAAAAAACTAAATTTTCACTGTTTTTTTGGCTAATTTCTTGGCCTCCTTCTGGGGAACCCACAAAGTCTGGGTACCTCTAGAATCCCTAGGATGTTGGAAAAAAAGGATGCAAATTTGGCGTGGGTAGCTTATGTGAACAAAAAGTTATGAGGGCCTAAGCGCGAACTGCTCCAAATAGCCAAAAAAAGGCTCGGCCCAGGAGGGGGAAAAGGCCTGTCAGCGAAGGGGTTAAAGTCTATTCACTACATCAGATAGAACGTCAACAGGTTTGTGATAAAATACTTTGAAAGTCAAATCATTTGACCAGTCTGCTGCTGCCATAATATCTTCTAATCTAGCTCCTGTTGAAAAAGCTTTAGAAGCCATAGCTCCTCTGACAGAATGAGCTCCAAATATGATTACATCTATACCTCCTTCTGCCAATAACCATTTGACCCAACGAGTCAAAGTTGCTGCAGTTACTGGACGAAAAGGCGTCTGCAAGGAAATTAACAATTGACCAGAAACATCCTGTCTAAATTCATGTGTACAATCTTCATAAGCTTTTATACATTGAACAACACAAAGGCCCTCATTACAACCTTGGCGGTAAAAGCCGCTTACCGCCGTGCAGAAGACCGGCAACACACTGCTGCGGCTGAGGTATACCGCCACAGCCATTATGACCCACAGCTCGGAATACGCCAAAATACAGAAACCCACAGAAGTCCGCCACACCAAAGGTCAGTGATAAATTGGCGATAACAAAACCAACACCGTCACGCCAACAGGAAGACGCCCATACTATCACGACACACGAATGCACGCGGCGGTCTTTCAACCGCGGTATCCCATTGGCGGTACCCACCGCCGCACTCATAATACACACACATATACAAAACACAGCCACATTGGACAAATCGAATTACACACACCTGATACACATACACACACCACTTCCACACACCCAATACAAAATAAAACACACACCCACATCACCCACAAACCCCTACGACCAACAATACAGAAAGAAGGCCAGAGAGAGACACGACAAACTACTACCAAGCATCCACAGGCACACAATACCATCACCCACATTACTTACACCCACCTCACACTACACACCACTAAATATCACCCCACACATCACAACACACACCACCCCACACATCACCCACACCACCCCATGGCACCGCAAAGACATCCCAGGTTCTCTGACGAGGAGCTCAGGGTCATGGTGGAGGAAATCATCCGGGTAGAGCCACAGCTATTCGGATCACAGGTGCAGCACACCTCCATTGCTAGGAAGATGGAGCTATGGTGAAGAATAGTCAACAGGGTATACGCAGTGGGACAGCACCCAAGAAATAGGGATGACATCAGGAAGAGGTGGAACGACCTACGGGGGAAGGTGCGTTCCGTGGTCTCAAGACACCAGGTAGCGGTACAGAGGACTGGCGGCGGACCCCCACCTCCTCCCCCACAACTAACAACATGGGAGGAGCAGGTCTTGGCGATTCTGCATCCTGCCGGCCTCGCAGGAGTAGATGGAGGAATGGACTCTGGTATGTCACATCTTTACTACTTTATCCCCCCCACCCCACCTGCATGCCATCACATACCCACACCCTCACCCTCACCCCCATCACTCCTACTCCTCACAAGTGTCCCACCATCACAACCCACCCATCCCAACACCAAGCCCTCCATGCAACTACAAATCATGGACACCCATCACCAAACCATGGCCACTGCACATACCCATACACCCCCCAAACCACCATCACGCAAGCTCCCACACAGGAATGCAAGCACTGGGGTACACGGGCACCCACCCATTGCACACCATGGCACACACAGATGCAATAATCATGCTTTCATACCCCTGCAGGACCCCTACCCAACGTCACTGCACAGGAGGGTCCAGACATGTTCACACCACCAACAGAAGAGGCCCACAATGATGACAGCAGCTCTGTCCAACTAGATCTAGATGACCAGCCTGGCCCATCGGGGACCCCGGGACAGTCGGTTTCCCTCTCACTGCCACAGTCCACTGCAGACCTTCCCCCCTCTGGAAACACCAGCACAGCACCCACCCAGCGGGCCCATACCTCTGTCCCCAGGACACGTCAATCAGCAGTGTGTCCACCACTACAGGGAACCCAGGCTAACCCACCACCCCAACAACAACAGGGACCTGGGGGCAGTGGCAGTGGGCACACGGTCCAGGGGACAGAGGCCCAGGGAAACAGGGTAACTGGGAGGGCTGCTGTGCGACAGGGGGAGGACAGGCCCAGGGAACCCACTCTCCACGAGGCCCTATCCAACATCATGGGAACATACCACTTCTCCCAGGAGACAATGGCAACGGTACTGGACAAGTTTCAGGAGACCCAGCGCCTGCAGGAGGAACAGTATTTGGGCTGCAGGGAGGAATTCAGAGCCATTAATTCCACCCTGGGCACCATCGTAGGGGTGCTGAAGGAAGTAGTCACCACCCTGAGGGACACTGTGGCACTACGAAGGGCCCCTGACACTAGCATGGACGATGAACTGCCCACCACCTCCGCCGGCGCTAGTGGACAGGAGGCTCCGCCACAGGACCACCACACCAGCACCCCACCCCCTGCAGATGGAGAACCACCCCACAAACGGTCCCTGAGATCCAGGAACAAGACAGAGCAAAATGCCAAGACCTCCGCCAAGAAATGAGACCACCCAGAATGTCATCCTACTGTCCCACTTTGTCACCCTGTCCATCCTCAAACTGCCCCAGCTTCACTTCCCAGACCCATTTGGACAATGCACCTGTGAGACTAATAGACTGGACTCTGCCATGAACATCCCTCCACCATCACCCCTCACCAATTTACAACCCCCTTCAATATTTAGCACTTCAATAAACACCGTTAGAGCACAAAACAATCAGGAGTCTGTCTGTGATTTCGTAAAACTGTATTAGTAATTACAGTGCCAAAATGCTTTTACTACTGTAATGTCAACATACCAATGTCACACAGCTGTAGTCCATGGGGAAACAAAGCAGATGTCACACTGTGGGACACACATCTGTGAAAACGTAAGGGAAAGTGAAAACTCAGTTACCATACACTGGGATGAAAAGGACAGACAGTAGAGAGGTAGTAGTGTTTAAGTACATGTAGTAGGCCGGTTTGTATTCTTACCTGTGTCTCAATCGAAATATTGCTGGATCACCGTGTTCCTGTTGTCTATGTCCTCTTCTTGTGCTTCCTCGTCTTCACTCTCCACAGGCTCCACACCTGCAACAACACCACCATCTGGACCATCCTCCTGCAGAAAAGGCACCTGGCGTCTCAAAGCCAGGTTGTGAAGAATACAGCAGGCCACGATGATCTGGCACACCTTCTTTGGTGAGTAGAATAGGGATCCACCTGTCATATGGAGGCAGCGGAACCTGGCCTTCAGGAGGCCAAAGGTCAGCTCAATTACCCACTGAGTTCGCCCATGGGCCTCATTGTAGTGTTCCTCTGCCCTTGTCCTTGGATTCCTCACTGGGGTCAGTAGCCATGACAGGTTGGGGTAACCAGAGTCACCAATTAGCCACACACGGTGCCTCTGGAGTTGACCCATCACATAAGGGATGCTGCTATTCCGCAGGATGTAGGCGTCATGCACTGAGCCAGGGAACTTGGCATTAACATGGGAGATGTACTGGTCTGCCAAGCACACCATCTGCACATTCATGGAATGGTAACTCTTCCGGTTTCTGTACACCTGTTCACTCCTGCGGGGGGTGCAAAGCCACATGGGTCCCATCAATGGCACCTATGATGTTGGTGATATGTCCCAGGGCATAGAAGTCTCCTTTCACTGTAGGCAAATCCTCCACCTGAGGGAAAACTATGTAGCTCCGCATGTGTTTCAGCAGGGCAGACAACACCCTGGACAACACGTTGGAAAACATAGGCTGGGACATCCCTGATGAAATGGCCACTGTTGATTTGAAATGACCCACTTGCTAGGAAATGGAGTACTGACAGCACCTGCACTTGAGGGGGGATTCCTGTGGGATGGCGGATAGCTGACATCAGGTCTGGCTCCAGTTGGGCACACAGTTCATGGATTGTGGCACGGTCAAGCCTGTAGGTGAGGATCACATGTCTCTCCTCCATTGTCGACAGGTCCACCAGCGGTCTGTACAACGGAGGATGCCGCCATCTCCTCACATGTCCCAGCGGACGGTGCCTATGAAGGACAACAGCGAGCACAGAGTCAAACAACTCACAGGTACGTACCCACAGCTTACACAGAACACAAATCATAATCCATATAATGGCTTGTATGAGTGTTGAGCCAAGACCTAGGTATATGTGACGCAGTTAGAAATTAAGCCATGTGGGCCCCTGAAATGGCGGCTGCCTGACCTGTAAAGTGTGACAATGGGATGTGAGGTAACTGCGCTGGCGTTGTACACCGCCGCGGTAGGCGGTCGAAGACCGCGGCGCAATGCTGCATTGGTTAACATTGGACCCTATGGGTCTCAGGAGGCTATGACCATGTACGCCGGCGGTGGCGGTACGCACCGCCGCGGACGTGACCGCCATTTTCTATCTGTTCAATCACTCGATAGCTGATCTTCGACAGGAGAGGACCTACACTGCAAGTGCTGCTGTGACCTCGGTCTGGAAGAGACAATGGCTCGTGCGTCTGGGGAAAGGGCCCCTGCGTTCACATCGGAGGAGTTGGAGAAACACGTGGATGGGGTCCGCCCCCAGTACGCGCTACTCTACGGTCCTCCAGACAAACAGGTAAATACACTGGGAGCATGCTGTATGGGCTATGCCTGTGTGGAGTGGGGTGGATGAAAGATGGGTGGGGGAGATTGAGGCGTGCATGAAACGACGGTGAGTGCATGTGCATCATGGCAAGGGTAGGGATGGGGGCCAAAGACTGTGACGGTGCATTTGGTTATAACTTGTCTTTTCCCCCTGTACAATTCATGTAGATCAGCGCCCACCAGAAAAAAGGTTTGGCGTGCCATCGCCAAGGACGTCCGGACCCTGGGGGTCTACCATAGACGGAGCACCCATTGCCGCAAGAGATAGGAGGACATTTGCCGCTGGAGCAAGAAGATGGGGGAGGCCCAGCTGGGGATGGCCTCGCAACGTGGGAGGAGTGCCTGTCGCACCTTGACCCCCCTGATGTTCAGGATCCTGGCGGTGGCGTACCCGGAGTTGGATGGGCGCTTGAGGGCATCACAGCAGCTACAAGGGGGTGAGTACACTCTCATTCTGCTGATTTTGCGCACAGTGGAGGTGTCTGGGTGGGGGAGGTGGGTTGTGGCTTTCCCTAGGCCAGGGTGAGTTAAGTAGGCAAGTTCCCCTTCTTCTGGCAGACCCAGTCGCACCCCACCCCACCTGTGTACTGTGCCAAGTACACCTAGTCAGGCCCCTGTGTCATCCATGTGTGCTGATGTCGTCCATAGCCTTGTAGGCCATTTGCCAGGGATTGAACAGTGGAGGACAAGTGCGTGGCGTAGTGCAGGGGGCTTCTGTGTCTGTCGTGTCCCCCAACGGTAGCGGTAATGCATGCACTCAACATGTCTTTCTTCTGTCGCCCCCCTTCCTTTTTGTGGTCTCCCTGTTCTTGTGTGCATTAGCATCATCAGGCGGAGGAGCAGTGGCACCGGAGCAGGAGGGAGCTGCATCCCGCATGGCCCTGGAGGGCGAGACAACCGACTCAGAGGTCACCAGTGGGACGGAGGGTGAGGGGAGCTCCACGGCGGGGACAGGAGCTGACTCCAGTGACACAGACTCGTTCTCTGATGGGAGCTCCCTTGTGGTGGCGGCAACATCCGTGCCCCCCGCATCTACAGGTACAGCCGCCACCCCCCCTACCAGCACCGCCCTCCCAGCAGCCCCTCAGCCTTTGCCCGGTGCCCGCTCACCCAGGAGGGTGGGCATCACCTTCGCCCCAGGCACCTCAGGCCCTGCCCCAGTCACCCCTGCTGCCCTCAGTGAGGAGGCCATTGACCTCCTCAGGTCCCTCACTGTTGGGCAGTCTACCATTTTGAATGCCATCCAGGGTGTAGAAAGGCAGTTGCAGCAATCAAATGCATTCCTGGAGGGCATTCATTCTGGTCAGGCGGCCCTTCAGCTGGCTTTTCAGACTCTGGCCTCAGCACTGATGGCAGCCATTGTCCCTGTGTCTAGCCTCCCCCCTCCAACTTCCTCCACCCAGACCCAATCCCCTGTACCTCAGCCTATCCCAAGCACACCTTCAGACCAGCTTGCACACACGTCAACACACAAGGGAAGCTCAGGCAAACATAAGCACCACACATCCCACAGGCACTCACGCAAGCATCACACACATTCAGACACACCAACATCCACTGCCTCCACTGTGTCCCCCTCCACCTCGTCTCCCTCCTCCCTCCCAGTCTCGTCTCCACTCACACCTGCATGCACTACATCTACAGCCACTACGTCCATCACCAGCAGACACACCACCACAGCCCGCTCACGTGCAGTCACCACCCCACTGCCATTCACACGTCCCCTGTGTCCTCTCCCAGTGTGTCTGTGACGCCACCTCCCAAGATACACAAACGCAGGCACACACCCACCCAACAGCCATCCACCTCACGACAGCCTCCAGCGCATGCACCTTCACCCACAGTCACCAAACTAACACCTCCTACAACCACAACCTCTTCCTCCACTCCCAAACCCCCTCCAGCTACCCGTCCCACTGCTCCCAAAAAACTTTTCTTGTCCAAACTTGGCCTCTTTCCCACACCTCCCCCACCCCCTCTGTCTCCTAGGGCCCGACTCTCCAGGTCCCTACCTAGCACCTCAGCCACAACCTCTCCGGGACCAGTGGTGCCTGTTGTCACCGGTGTCTGGAGTGCACCGTCCACCAGGGCAGCCAGTGAGGCACGGAGCCACAGCACGGACAGTCCCCCACCTGTCAAGCATCAGATGGTGGCCAGTGCCCGGCGGGAGAGGGGGAAGACTCCAGCCACCAACGCCGCTCCCAGGCATATAGGTGGGAGTGTGGAGTCAGCTGCGACACCTTCCAAGGTGGGGAAGGGCCACAGGAAGGTCAGCAGGTCTGGGAAGAGCAGCACGGCGGAGAAGACCGCCATCATCCCCGCCGCCCAGGAGTCCACTGCCAGCACCTGCCCTGCTGCCCAGGAGTCCACCGCCACCAGCCCCGCTGGGTCTGAGAGGAACGCCAGCAGCAGCCCCGCTGGGCCTGAGAGGACCGCCAGCACCAGCCCCGCTGGGCCTGAGAGGACCGCCAGCACCAGCCCTGCTGCCCAGGAGTCCACCGCAGGACCGCCAGCACCAGCCCTGCTGCCCAGGAGTCCACCGCCACCAGCCCCGCTGGGCCTGAGAGGACCGCCAGCACCAGCCCCGCTGGGCCAGACAGGACCGCTTGGAGCTGAGTCACATGCAGAGGACCCCACTGCCACAAGCACCGCTGAACAGGGCACGCCACAAGAAGCACCGCTGAACAGGGCACTGCCACAAGAGGCACCGCTGAACAGGGCACCGCCACAAGAGGCACCGCTGTACAGGGCACCGCCACAAGAAGCACCGTTGCCCCATGAGCGCCAAGAGCACTGACGCTACTGAGTCCGTCACGTGCAGGATGAAGCACTCTTGGCACAAAGCCCCCTCCAGAACCAGTGGAGTATCACATCCACTCACACAGTCCTTGGCAGGATGAAGCACTCTGGGCACAAAGCCCCCTCCAGAACCAGTGGAGTATCACATCCACTACCACCGTCCTTGGCAGGATGAAGCACTCTGGGCACAAAGCCCCCTCCAGAACCAGTGGAGTATCACATCCACTACCACCGTCCTTGGCAGGATGAAGCACTCTGGGCACAAAGCCCCCTCCAGAACCAGTGGAGTATCACATCCACTCACACAGTCCTTGGCATGATGAAGCACTCTGGGCACAAAGCCCCCTCCAGAATCAGTGGAGTATCACATCCACTACCACCGTCCTTGGCAGGATGAAGCACTCTGGGCACAAAGCCCCCTCCAGAACCAGTGGAGTATCACATCCACTCACACAGTCCTTGGCAGGATGAAGCACTCTGGGCACAAAGCCCCCTCTAGAACCAGTGGAGTATCACATCCACTACCACCGTCCTTGGCAGGATGAAGCACTCTGGGCACAAAGCCCCCTCCAGAACCAGTGGAGTATCACATCCACTCACACAGTCCTTGGCAGGATGAAGCACTCTGGGCACAAAGCCCCCTCCAGAACCAGTGGAGAAAGGCATCCACTACCTCAGTCCTTGGCAGGATGAAGCACTCTGGGCACAAAGCCCCCCTCCAGAACCAGTGGAGTATCACATCGACTACCTCAGTCCTTGGCAGGATGAAGCACTCTGGACACAAAGCCCCCTCCAGATATAGTGGAGAAAGGCATCCGCTACCTCAGTCCTTGGCAGGATAAAGCACTCTAGGCACAAAGCCCCCTCCAGAACCAGTGGAGTATGACATCCACTACCTCAGTCCTTGGCAGGATGAAGCACTCTGGGCACAAAGCCCCCTCCAGAACCAGTGGAGACTGTTATCCACTTGTGAGACTGTGGCTTTGCACTCCCCAGGATTGAACAGTGGGCAACCCACCCACTTGTGAGACTTGAGAGACTGTGGCTTTGCACTCCCCAGGATTGAACAGTGGGCAAACCACCCACTGTAGAGACTTGAGAGACTGTGACTTTGCACTCCCCAGGATTGAAGAGTGGGCAACCCACCCACTTGTGAGACTTGATGGACTGTGGCTTTGCACTCCCCAGGATTGAACAGTGGGCAACCCACCCACTGTAGAGACTTGAGAGACTGTGACTTTGCACTCCCCAGGATTGAAGAGTGGGCATGTGGCCCCCTCGTGGATTTGGCGTCGTGCACTCAACCGGCTGAGATGCCCCCCCTTTCCCTCCCCCTGAGGGGCCTGTTTTCATGCTTTCTGATGCCCCTGCAGTGTTCTCTCCGTGGTGGTCGGGTATCTTGTGTGGGCCTCGCCCATACCGTGTGGGCCCAGTGTTCTAGGGACTTCGATGGAGCACTACCTGGACTACTATTCTTGGTGTATATCTTGTTTATTATGTATATATGTATATTTTGGGGTTCTGCATTTTGACATATTACATTCGTTCATCTCATTTCCTTTTGTCTTTGCATTCTTCCGGGGTTTTTTTTTTAGTGTAACTATAATGTGTCATGCTGTATTAGTGTGTGTGTTGTGGTGGGTGAGGGTGGGGGTGGGGGTGTTGCGTGTTGCGTGTTCCTGTTTTTTCCCTCCCCCCTCCCCTGTGTCGTAGGTGCAGTACTCACCGTCATCCTCTGCGCCGGCGTTCGTGCTCCTGGTAGAGGAGCAAGAAGATGAGGGCTGGCAGGATCTGTAATTCCGGTTCCATGGCGTCCGGATTCCTCGTGGGGTGTGTAGAGGTGAGCGTTTTCCCTTCGGAATCCTGTTTCTGCCGTCTTTTGATCCGCGGTGAGACCGCCCCGGAAAAGGTGGCGGATTGGCAGGTTGTGATACTGTGGGTGGTACATTGTCTCCCGCCTGTCTGTTGGCTGTGACCGCCATGCTGTTTGTATGTACCACCGTGGCGGTCGGAGTGTTAAAGTGGCTGTCTTTGTTGGCGGTTTCCGCCACGGTCATAATCCCATTTTTTTACCGCCGGCCTGTTGGCGGTCTTACCGCCTCTTTCACACCGACCGCCAGGGTTGTAATGAGGGCCAAAGTATTTTGTTATGTGGAAAAGACGGATAAGAAATACATTTTGATGAAGTCTTAGTACGTCTGGTAATGGAAAAAGATACTCCTTCAGGAGTAAATACTCTACCTGATAAATCCAAAGCTTTAACATCCAAGACTCTTCTACAAGAGAGTAAACGTAATAAGATCGTCAGTTTTGCTGACAATTGCTTACGAGACAGTTCCTCATTATCAGGCCAACTTCTAAGAAAATGAAGGACAATATTAACATCCCATAAAGATGTATAATTTGGCTGAGGGGGTTTTACCATACGAATGCCCCTAAGAATTTTACAAATCAAAGGGTGTTCCCCCCACCGGTCTACCCTGTATATGAGGATGACCAGCCGAAAGATCGGAACAACAATTATTAATTGTCCTATAAGCCAAACCCTGTGAAGCCAAGTTGTACAGAAAATTGGCTATGACATGAATCTCTGACCCCACGGGATCCAAACTCCTTTTACTGCACCAACACAACCACTTCCTCCAGGCTTGCTCATATCTTTTGTGAGTGGAGGAAGCCCAAGACTGGGATAAGAAAAACAGTGCAGATTCTAAAAACCCCAGGCACTTGCCATCGTCTCCTAAAAGTCTCCAAGTCATCAGGGACAATAGTCCCTGCAGAATGAGAGGATGCGAGCTGCCAGTCGGATCCTTGAGAAGATCCTCGCACACCGGTAACACCACTGGAAAGTCGCACTTTAGGGATAGGGTCATCGCAGATGGGAACCAAGGCTGTGCCCTCCAATACGGAGTCACCAATATATAACCTCCGCTTGGTGTCCCCGAACTTGGGCCAGGACACACAGAATCATAGCGAAGGGAGTGTTGTGTAGCCATTTTAGTTATAGCTCCATGCACATTATTTTACAACAGTAGGCCTGCAGCTGTGCACTTTAACCTAGATATATTTTATTCAGCTTTGTTCATTATTTTAACAATAGCCACATTTGCGGTCTTGTTTTATTTCTCCATCTAGCTGTTCCTTGCCTAGGCCAGCACTGTGTTCTTTAATAAGACATTTCTTTCACTCTGTGCTTTTCTCAAGGCTGCAGTAAGATAGGTTTCTGGTAAATGTGGTATCGCTTTGTCTCTGGTGTTCATAGAAATAAACACATTCTTACTTAGGGACATTTTTCTCAGAACATCTGCTGTTTTATTGTAAAAACACTTCCCTGTCCCAAACACGTTAGAGGGAGATTCCAGCGAGATGACCCCAACTGTATGCTGATGGCTGAATGCCTCGCTAGAGCTGCCTATGCAGATTTCAGGCCTTTGCTCATGTATGGGGGATGATGTCTTCCCAGGGGAACCTGAAGGGCAGAACTAGAGCTTAACATGCTGTGCTCTAATATAGCCTTGGTATGAGCTAGTCCATTAATTCTAGTGATAATATGGTAGCATTATTTTTATGCTTTACTCTCCTGGTCACAATTTTAATCCTGTTATGCTTTATTGTCCTGGTTATTGCAGTACATGCTTTAGTATCTAAGATGCAGTTGCTTCATTAAAACCTTATTGAAACCTATACTGCCTCCGATTTTCCATGTATACCAATGTAACTGAGAGAAACGGATATGATCTGAGTGACAACGATTTCCCTGAGGAGTCAATGGTGTCATGCGCTCGACTGCCCATTCATCCCTGCTCTTGGGTAGAGATGAGGCACTGCTTGTTAGCCGGAGCAAAACCCGGATTTGGAGCGACAGGTGTCACCTGCAGTGGGTTGGACTCAGTCGTCCAGCACAGCAGGCGATTCTGCAGCTTGAATCTAGTAGTCTCTGTAGGAGCCTACACGACAGGAGGAAAAGCATAAAGCAGATCCCCTAGCCACGGTTGAATGAATGCATCCGTCCCCCTCAACTGAGGATCTGACCTCTAGCTGAAGTAACACGGAACTTGGTTGTTCAACCGGGAAGCAAACAAATCTATCTGACAAATCCTCCACTGCAGTTGAAAAGCATGGAAAATCTGCGGTTTGAGCTTCCAGTCCCTGCCAAACCGCAGAAAGCGCGAATTCCAGTCCGCCGTCTGTAGGAGGCTGGACTGGCTTGTAGTGAGTACCTAGGGGTACTTGCACCTTGCACCAGGCCCAGTTATCCCTTATTAGTGTATAGGGTGTCTAGCAGCATAGGCTGATAGATAATGGTAGCTTAGCACAGCAGCTTAGGCTGAACTAGGAGACGAGTGAAGCTCCTACAGTACCACTTAGGGGGTCATTCTGACCATGGTGGCCGGTGGCCGCCAGGGCCACCGACCACGGGAGCACCGCCAACAGGCTGGCGGTGCTCCCACGAGCATTCTGACCGCGGCGGTTCAGCCGCGATCAGAAGCGGAAAGTCGGCGGTCTCCCGCCGACTTCCCGCTGCTCGGGGAATCCTCCATGGCGGCGGAGCGCGCTCCGCCGCCATGGGGATTCTGACACCCCCTACCGCCATCCTGTTCCTGGCGCGTCTCCCGCCAGGAACAGGATGGCGGTAGGGGGTGCCGCGGGGCCCCTGGGGGCCCCTGCAGTGCCCATGCCAATGGCATGGGCACTGCAGGGGCCCCCGTAAGAGGGCCCCACTGTGTATTTCAGTGTCTGCAATGCAGACACTGAAATACGCGACGGGTGCAAACTGCACCCGTCGCACCCCTGCAACTACGCCGGCTCAATTCTGAGCCGGTGTCCTTGTTGCAGGGGCATTTCCTCTGGGCCGGCGGGCGCTCTTTTGGAGAGCGCCCGCCGGCCCAGAGGAAATTTTTGAATGGCCGCCGCGGTCTTTTGTCCGCGGTGCGGTCATTTGGCGGCGGTACCTTGGCGGACGGCCTCCGCCGTCCGCCAAGGTTAAAATCACCCCCTTAGTGTCATATGCACAATATCATAAGAAAACACAATACACAGATATACTAAAAATAAAGGTACTTTATTTTTATGACAATATGCCAAAAGTATCTCAGTGAGTACCCTCAGTATGAGGATAGCAAATATACACAAGATATATGTACACAATACCAAAATATGCTGTAATAGTATTAGAAAACAGTGCAAATAATGTATAGTTACAATAGGATGCAATGGAGATACATAGGGATAGGGGCAACACACTCCATATACTCCAGAAGTGGAATGCGAACCACGAATGGACCCCAAACCTATGTGACCTTGTAGAGGGTCGCTGGGACTATTAGAAAATAGTGAGGGTTAGAAAAATAGCCCACCCCAAGACCCTGAAAAGTGAGTGCAAAGTGCACTAAAGTTCCCCAAAGGACATTGAAGTCGTGATAGGGGAATTCTGCAGGAAAGACACAAACCAACAATGTAACAATGATGGATTTCCAGTCGAGGGTACCTGTGGAACAAGGGGACTGAGTCCAAAAGTCACAAGCAAGTCGGAGATGGACAGGTGCCCAGGAAATGCCAGCTGTGGGTGCAAAGATGCTGCTACTGGACAGTAGAAGCGAAGATTTCTGCAAGAACGACAAGGGCTAGAGACTTCCCCTTTGGAGGACGGATCCCTCACACCGCGGAGATTTGTGCTGAAGTGTTTTCCCGCCGAAAGACCACCAACAAGCCTTGCTAGCTGCAAATCTTGTGGTAAGGGTTTTTGGATGCTGCTGTGGTCCAGGAGGGACCAGAATGTCGCATATTGCGTCAGGCAACAGAGGGGACGTCGAGCAAGACAAGGAGAACTCTCAGCAGCAGGCAGCACCCGGAGAACAGCCAGAAACAGGCACTAAAAGGATGCGTGAAACAGTGCTCACCCGAAGTCGCACAAAGGAGTCCCACGTCGCCGGAGACCAACTTAGAAAGTCGTGCAATGCAGGTTAGAGTGCCGTGGACCCAGGCTTGGCTGTGCCCAAAGGATTTCTGCTGGAAGTGCACAGAGGCCGGAGTAGCTGCAAAAGTCGCGGTTCCCAGCAATGCAGTCTGGCGTGGGGAGGCAAGGACTTACCTCCACCAAACTTGGACTGAAGAGTCACTGGACTGTGGGGGTCACTTGGACACAGTTGCTGGATTCGAGGGACCTCGTTCGTCATGCTGAGAGGAGACCCAAGGGACCGGTAATGCAGCTTTTTGGTGCCTGCGGTTGCAGGGGGAAGATTCTGTCGACCCACGGGAGATTTCTTCGGAGCTTCTAGTGCAGAGAGGAGGCAGACTACCCCCACAGCATGCACCACCAGGAAAACAGTCGAGAAGGCGGCAGGATCAGCGTTACAGAGTTGCAGTAGTCGTCTTTGCTACTATGTTGCAGTTTTGCAGGCTTCCAGCGCGGTCAGCAGTCGATTCCTTGGCAGAAGGTGAAGAGAGAGATGCAGAGGAACTCGGATGAGCTCTTGCATTCGTTATCTAAGGAATCCCAAGAGACAGAGACCCTAAATAGCCAGAAAAGAAGGTTTGGCTACCTAGGAGAGAGGATAGGCTAGCAACACCTGAAGGAGCCAATCACAAGGAGTCTCTGACGTCACCTGGTGGCACTGGCCACTCAGAGCAGTCCAGTGTGCCAGCAGCACCTCTGTTTCCAAGATGGCAGAGGTCTGGAGCACACTGGAGGAGCTCTGGGCACCTCCCAGGGGAGGTACAGGTCAGGGGAGTGGTCACTCCCCTTTCCTTTGTCCAGTTTCGCGCCAGAGCAGGGCTAAGGGGTCCCTGAACCGGTGTAGACTGGCTTATGCAGAAATGGGCACCAAATGTGCCCATGAAAGCATTTCCAGAGGCTGGGGGAGGCTACTCGTCCCCTGCCTTCACACCATTTTCCAAAGGGAGAGGGTGTAACACCCTCTCTCAGAGGAAGTCCTTTGTTCTGCCATCCTGGGCCAGGCCTGGCTGGACCCCAGGAGGGCAGATGCCTGTCTGAGGGGTTGGCAGCAGCAGCAGCTGCAGTGAAACCCCGGGAAAGGCAGTTTGGCAGTACCAGGGTCTGTGCTAAAGACCACTGGGATCATGGGATTGTGCCAACTATGCCATGATGGTATAGAGGGGGCAATTCCATGATCATAGACATATTACATGGCCATATTCGGAGTTACCATTGTGAAGCTACATATAGGTAGTGACCTATATGTAGTGCACGCGTGTAATGGTGTCCCCGCACTCACAAAGTCCGGGGAATTGGCCCTGAACAATGTGGGGGCACCTTGGCTAGTGCCAGGGTGCCCACACACTAAGTAACTTAGCACCCAACCTTTACCAGGTAAAGGTTAGACATATAGGTGACTTATAAGTTACTTAAGTGCATTGTAAAATGGCTGTGAAATAACGTAGACGTTATTTCACTCAGGCTGCAGTGGCAGGCCTGTGTAAGAATTGTCAGAGCTCCCTATGGGTGGCAAAAGAAATGCTGCAGCCCATAGGGATCTCCTGGAACCCCAATACCCTGGGTACCTCAGTACCATATACTAGGGAATTATAAGGGTGTTCCAGTAAGCCAATGTAAATTGGTAAAATTGGTCACTAGCCTGTTAGTGACAATTTGTAATGAGAGAGCATAACCACTGAGGTTCTGGTTAGCAGAGCCTCAGTGAGACAGTTAGGCATCACACAGGGAACACATACCTATAGGTCACAAACTTATGAGCACTGGGGTCCTGACTAGCAGGGTCCCAGTGACACATAACAAACATACTGAACACATAGGGTTTTCACTATGAGCACTGGGCCCTGGCAAGCAGGATACCAGTGAGACAGTGAAAACACCCTGACATACACTCACAAACAGGCCCAAAGTGGGGGTAACAAGGCTAGAAAGAGGCTACTTTCTCACACAACCCCCCCCAAACGAAGGACAATAAGGCTAACCTTGGCCAGTTGAGACTTTTTTGTCTAAGTGGTGATAAGTAGAGAGTAGCTCTGCAATAGACTGGTTACTCCCTTTATCATCCACTATATGGTTACTTCCCTGTGGGGTTGTAAACCACCCTGTTTGAAGTTTTTTAGCTAAGCAACAATGTGAAGATGTATTTTCAGAGTTTCTATCAGTAAGTTTTAGTTTAGAGCAGTGGGAATTGTCCACTGAACCTATTTGTAGTGATGGAAGTGCCAGACAGGGATGCTGTTTCAGAAAAGCCATAGCTGGGCAAAAACTTTGTCCATATGGCTGGAATAGAGAAGAGGGATGCTGTTCTCTTGGGTTGGAGCAGGGCAGGGATGCTGTCCTATGAGCTCCACACTAGGGCAGGGATGCTGTCCTAAGTGTTGTGAGGCAGTGCAGAGTTTTTGCACTAAAGTTTCTCTGGGAGGGTTGGAGGGATGCTCCATGTTAACTAAAATGGTGCTCTTTTTGTCAGCAATGTTAGTTATCTCACAGAGAGGTACTTCTACCTCAGGGAGTACAGCTTTGCCAGCTGATGATTCCCTTGGAACAGGTGCCACCCCAGGAGAGGTTTCTCCCACCACAGGAATGGTATCCTGAATGGCAGGGTGGTTAGGGGATACTGTGATACCCTTTTTACCTGTTGATGGAGAGGGATCCTGAGTTTTCAGGCCTTCTCTCCTTTGCTTTTTCATTTCAGTAGAAATGAGAGGGAACAATTCCTCTGGGATGCCCAGCATGGCTGCATGGGCATAAAACTCTACCTCAGCCCAACCTGAGGCCTCTAGGTCATTACCTAAGAGACAGTCTACAGGTAAGCTAGGTGATACCACCACCTGCTTAGGGCCAGTAACTCCACCCCAACTAAACTGAATTATAGCTAAGGGAAGAAACTTAGTGGAGTTATGGACATCAATAATTTTATACTGTTGTCCAATGATGTGTTGCTCAGGAGCCACTAGGTTTTCAGTCACCAAAGTGATACTGGCACCTGTGTCCCTGTAGGCCAAGGCCTCAACACCATTTATTGAAACTGTCTGCCTGTACTTATCCATTGTAAGGGGACAAGCAGCCAGTGTGGCAAGGCCAATGCCCCTAGGTGTGACAGAAACTGTCTTGGGACTGACTACCCCAGTTTCTATTATGGACCCATAAGTGAACCCAACTACACCCTTTGCTTGACTGTTGCCAGCAGTCCCACCACTAGTACCACTACTGCTAGGGGCACTAGAGCTTGATGTATTAGTGGTGGTAGGCTCAGGGGGTTTACCTGGACAGGACTTATCCCCTGGCCTATGGCCTCTGTTTTTACACACAAAGCACCAAGGCTTTTTAATGTGTGCAGGTTGAGAAGAAGAGCAAGAATTAGTTTTATCCCCACCCTCTGAAGAGTGTTTAAGATTTGAAGTGGAATCTTTGGTTTTACCCTTATCCCCATGCTTATCTTGAGATTTTTCACCATCTTTCTTCTTATTGCCATCTTTGTCACCCCCTGTATGAACGTTTCTGTTCACCCTTGTTCTGACCCATTTGTCTGTCTTCTTTCCCAATTCTTGTGGAGAGGTCAGATCAGAGTCTACCAGGTACAGGGTGCAACAAATCAGACACACAATTATTAAGTATATGCTCTCTCAGGATCAAGTTATACAGGCTTTCATAATCAGTAACTTTACTGCCATGTAACCACCCCTCCAAGGCCTTCACTGAATGGTCAATGAAATCAACCCAGTCTTGTGAAGACTCCTTTTTGGTCTCTCTGAACTTTATCCTGTATTGTTCAGTGGTTAAGCCATAACCATCCAGGAGTGCATTCTTAAGAACTTTGTAATCATTAGCTTCATTTTCTTTCACGGTAAGGAGCCTATCCCTACCTTTTCCACTAAATGATAGTCATAGGATAGCAGCCCACTGCCTTTGAGGGACATCCTGTACAGCACAGGCCCTCTCAAGTGCAGCAAACCACTTGTTAATGTCATCCCCCTCCTTATAAGGGGGAACTATCTTGTGCAGATTCCTGGAATCATGCTCTTTTGCAGGATGACTATGGGGAATACTGCTGCTGCCACCATGGGTTTCTAAACCCAGTTTCTGTCTCTCCTTCTCTACTTCTAAAGTCTGTCTCTCCAAATCCAGCTGTTGCTTCTTGAGCTTCAGTCTGGTTTGTTCCACTCTCAATCTATTGAGCTCCCTTTCTAACAATCTGTCATCAGGGTGGGTGGGAGGGACATGTCTTGAAACAGAAGTATGATGAGAATGGACAGAAGGAGACCTGTCCCTTACAGAGGGCACCCTAAAAGCTTGGCTAACAGAAACATAATTTCTACTGTGATGAGAATGAATGCTCTTGCTATGATGTGAGACAACACTATCTGTATGGTGTGACTCAACATCAGTACCAACTATGCTAGACTGTCTAGTAATGGGCAGGCTTGGAAGTTTCTTTCCTGAATCTTTTCCTGGGGGAGTCCCTGGATCAGATTGGGAACCATTAGCTACTTTTTCAACAGATGGGGCATTTTTAGCCTTATCTTGTTCTCTAAGCATGTTAAGTAACAATTCCAAGGAAGGATTCTTCCCTACACTCAAACCTCTCTCTATGCAGAGACTCCTTGCTCCTTTCCAGCTAAGGTGATCATATGCAAGTTTGGACAGATCAACATTTTGGCCTGTGCCAGACATTTTTAGAGAGAGTTAAAGTGATAGAAAAAGAGAAAAAAGTTTGTCAGAGCTTTTAGAAAGACTTCCGAAAAAACTTTGAAAACTTTTTAGAACTTTTTAGAAACTTAGAAGTACTTTTCAGCACTTAGAAAAGAGTGAAAAGAGGAAATGCAAAACTTTTTGGTTATGTGTATATACACTGAACTTGTTTTGTATATTTTTCTCTTATGAAAAGTACAATGACAAGAGTGGTAAGTAGTCTCAAAGCACTTATCCCACCGCTGCACAACCAATGTAGGAGGCTGGACTGGCTTGTAGTGAGTACCTAGGGGTACTTGCACCTTGCACCAGGCCCAGTTATCCCTTATTAGTGTATAGGGTGTCTAGCAGCATAGGCTGATAGATAATGGTAGCTTAGCAGAGCAGCTTAGGCTGAACTAGGAGACGAGTGAAGCTCCTACAGTACCACTTAGTGTCATATGCACAATATCATAAGAAAACACAATACACAGATATACTAAAAATAAAGGTACTTTATTTTTATGACAATATGCCAAAAGTATCTCAGTGAGTACCCTCAGTATGAGGATAGCAAATATACACAAGATATATGTACACAATACCAAAATATGCAGTAATAGTATTAGAAAACAGTGCAAACAATGTATAGTTACAATAGGATGCAATGGAGATACATAGGGATAGGGGCAACACAAACCATATGCTCCAGAAGTGGAATGCGAACCACGAATGGACCCCAAACCTATGTGACCTTGTAGAGGGTCGCTGGGACTATTAGAAAATAGTGAGGGTTAGAAAAATAGCCCACCCCAAGACCCTGAAAAGTGAGTGCAAAGTGCACTAAAGTTCCCCAAAGGACATAGAAGTCGTGATAGGGGAATTCTGCAGGAAAGACACAAACCAACAATGCAACAACGATGGATTTCCAGTCGAGGGTACCTGTGGAACAAGGCGACCAAGTCCAAAAGTCACAAGCAAGTCGGAGATGGGCAGGTGCCCAGGAAATGCCAGCTGTGGGTGCAAAGATGCTACTACTGGACAGTAGAAGCATAGGTTTCTGCAAGAACGACAAGGGCTAGAGACTTCCTCTTTGGAGGACGGATCCCACACGCCGTGGAGAGTTGTACAAAAGTGTTTTCCCGCCGAATGACCGCCAACAAGCCTTGCTAGCTGCAAATCGTGCAGTAAGGGTTTTTGGATGCTGCTGTGGCCCAGGAGGGACCAGGATGTCGCAAATTGCGTCAGGGGACAGAGGGGACGTGGAGCAAGACAAGGAGCCCTCTCAGAAGCAGGCAGCACCCGGAGAAGTGCCAGAAACAGGCACTACAAGGATGCGTGAAACGGTGCTCACCCGAAGTCGCACAAAGGAGTCCCACGTCGCTGGAGACCAACTTAGAAAGTCATGCAATGCAGGTTAGAGTGCCGTGGACCCAGGCTTGGCTGTGCACAAAGGATTTCCGCCGGAAGTGCACAGAGGCCGGAGTAGCTGCAAAAGTCGCGGTTCCCAGGAATGCAGTCTGGCGTGGGGAGGCAAGGACTTACCTCCACCAAACTTGGACTGAAGAGTCACTGGACTGTGGGGGTCACTTGGACACAGTTGCTGGATTCGAGGGACCTCGCTCGTCGTGCTGAGAGGAGACCCAAGGGACCGGTAATGCAGCTTTTTGGTGCCTGCGGTTGCAGGGGGAAGAGTCCGTCGACCCACGGGAGATTTCTTCGGAGCTTCTAGTGCAGAGAGGAGGCAGACTACCCCCACAGCATGCACCACCAGGAAAACAGTCGAGAAGGCGGCAGGATCAGCGTTACAGAGTTGCAGTAGTCGTCTTTGCTACTATGTTGCAGTTTTGCAGGCTTCCAGCCCGGTCAGCAGTCGATTCCTTGGCAGAAGGTGAAGAGAGAGATGCAGAGGAACTCGGATGAGCTCTTGCATTCGTTATCTAAGGAAACCCAAGAGACAGAGACCCTAAATAGCCAGAAAAGAGGGTTTGGCTACCTAGGAGAGAGGATAGGCTAGCAACACCTGAAGGAGCCTATCACAAGGAGTCTCTGACGTCACCTGGTGGCATTGGCCACTCAGAGCAGTCCAGTGTGCCAGCAGCACCTCTGTTTCCAAGATGGCAGAGGTCTGGAGCACACTGGAGGAGCTCTGGGCACCTCCCAGGGGAGGTACAGGTCAGGGGAGTGGTCACTCCCCTTTCCTTTGTCCAGTTTCGCGCCAGAGCAGGGCTAAGGGGTCCCTGAACCGGTGTAGACTGGCTTATGCAGAAATGGGCACCAAATGTGCCCATGAAAGCATTTCCAGAGGCTGGGGGAGGCTACTCCTCCCCTGCCTTCACACCATTTTCCAAAGGGGGAGGGTGTAACACCCTCTCTCAGAGGAAGTCCTTTGTTCTGCCATCCTGGGCCAGGCCTGGCTGGACCCCAGGAGGGCAGATGCCTGTCTGAGGGGTTGGCAGCAGCAGCAGCTGCAGTGAAACCCCGGGAAAGGCAGTTTGGCAGTACGAGGGTCTGTGCTACAGACCACTGGGATCATGGGATTGTGCCAACTATGCCATGATGGTATAGAGGGGGCAATTCCATGATCATAGACATATTACATGGCCATATTCGGAGTTACCATTGTGAAGCTACATATAGGTAGTGACCTATATGTAGTGCACGCGTGTAATGGTGTCCCCGCACTCACAAAGTCCGGGGAATTTCCCTGAACAATGTGGGGGCACCTTGGCTAGTGCCAGGGTGCCCACACACTAAGTAACTTAGCACCCAACCTTTACCAGGTAAAGGTTAGACATATAGGTGACTTATAAGTTACTTAAGTGCAGTGTAAAATGGCTGTGAAATAACGTGGACGTTGTTTCACTCAGGCTGCAGTGGCAGGCCTGTGTAAGAATTGTCAGAGCTCCCTATGGGTGGCAAAAGAAATGCTGCAGCCCATAGGGATCTCCTGGAACCCCAATACCCTGGGTACCTCAGTACCATATACTAGGGAATTATAAGGGTGTTCCAGTAAGCCAATGTAAATTGGTAAAATTGGTCACTAGCCTGTTAGTGACAATTTGTAAAGAGAGAGCATAACCACTGAGGTTCTGGTTAGCAGAGCCTCAGTGAGACAGTTAGGCATCACACAGGGAACACATACCTATAGGTCACAAACTTATGAGCACTGGGGTCCTGACTAGCAGGGTCCCAGTGACACATAACAAACATACTGAAAACATAGGGTTTTCACTATGAGCACTGGGCCCTGGCAAGCAGGATACCAGTGAGACAGTGAAAACACCCTGACATACACTCACAAACAGGCCCAAAGTGGGGGTAACAAGGCTAGAAAGAGGCTACTTTCTCACAATGATAGAGAAGAGAAATGCAAAGCATTTCTCTTCCGATCACGGGGAGGAGGCAGAGAGGCTTCGAAGGGAAGGAAATGTATTTCCTTCCCTTTGAAGTCTCTCTCTGCGCTTTGGCAGCCGGATTGTAAAGCAATCCGGCTGTCAAAACGCTCACTAGACACCAGGGATGTCTTTTTTGATGTATGTAACTGACAAAAGGGAGCGACCCCTTGGTCAAGGGTCGCTCCCGGGGGGCTTTTTTTTTTAAGGCCTTTTCTGCCCCCCTGGGAGCAGATCGGCCTATTATTAGGCCGATCTGCCCCCAGGTAGGACAGAAACCTCTAGACACCAGGGATATTTTTTAAAAAAAAAATTTTAGGTTTTGTTTTTTGAGGTGGGGAGCGACCCCTTAGGCAAGGGTCGCTCCCCTAGGGGGCAAATTATATTTAGGCCATTTCTGCCCCCCTTGGGGGCAGATTGGCCTATTTTTATGAGGCCAATCTGCCCCCAAGGGGGGCAGAAACCACTAGACACCAGGGAGTTTGGTGCCCATTTCTGCATAAGCCAGTCTACACCGGTTCAGGGACCCCTTAGCCGTGCTCTGGCGCGAAACTGGACAAAGGAAAGGGGAGTGACCACTCCCCTGACCTGTACCTCCCCTGGGAGGTGCCCAGAGCTCCTCCAGTGTGCTCCAGACCTCTGCCATCTTGGAAACAGAGGTGCTGCTGGCACACTGGATTGCTCTGAGTGGCCAGTGCCACCAGGTGACGTCAGAGACTCCTTGTGATAGGCTCCTTCAGGTGTTGCTAGCCTATCCTCTCTCCTAGGTAGCCAAACCCTCTTTTCTGGCTATTTAGGGTCTCTGGGCCTGATTCTTACCTTGGCGGGCGGCGGAGGCCGCCCGCCAAAGTACCCCCGCCAGAACACCGCACCGCGGTCGTCAGACCGCTGCGGTGATTCTGGGATTTCCAATGGGCTGGTGGGCGACCGCCAAAAGGCCGCCCGCCAGCCCAGTGGAAATCAACCTTCCCACGAGGACGCCGGCTCTGAATGGAGCCGGCGGAGTGGGAAGGTGCGACGGGTGCTGTTGCACCCGTCGCGTATTTCAGTGTCTGCAAAGCAGACACAGAAATACAAAGTGGGGCCCTCTTACGGGGGCCCCTGCAGTGCCCATG
Source organism: Pleurodeles waltl (assembly GCF_031143425.1). Classification (NCBI taxonomy): domain Eukaryota; kingdom Metazoa; phylum Chordata; class Amphibia; order Caudata; family Salamandridae; genus Pleurodeles; species Pleurodeles waltl. Next base: position 65,886 of record NW_027149853.1, read on the forward strand.
CCATAGGCATGGGCACTGCAGGGGCCCCCAGGGGCCCCACGACACCCCATACCGCCATCCTGTTCCTGGCGGCAGAACCGCCAGGAACAGGATGGCGGTATGGGGTGTCAGAATCCCCATGGCGGATTCTTATGGGCAGCGGAAAACCGGCGGGAGACCGCCGGTTTTCCTCTTCTGACCGCGGCCAAAGCGCCGCGGCCAAAGCGCCGCGGTCAGAATGCCCTGCGGGGCACCGCCAGCCTGTTGGCGGTGCTCCCGCCAACCCTGGCCCCGGCGGTCCATGACCGCCGGGGTCAGAATGACCCCCTCTGTCTCTTGGGATTCCTTAGATAACGAATGCAAGAGCTCATCTGAGTTCCTCTGCATCTCTCTCTTCACCTTCTGCCAAGGAATCGACTGCTGACCGCGCTGGAAGCCTGCAAAACTGCAACATAGTAGCAAAGACGACTACTGCAACTCTGTAACGCTGATCCTGCCGCCTTCTCGACTGTTTTCATGGTGGTGCATGCTGTGGGGGTAGTCTGCCTCCTCTCTGCACTAGAAGCTCCGAAGAAATCTCCCGTGGGTCGATGGAATCGTCCCCCTGCAACCGCAGGCACCAAAGAACTGCATCACCGGTACCTTGGGTCTCCTCTCAGCACAACGAGCGAGGTCCCTTGAATCCAGCAACTCTGTCCAAGTGACTCCCACAGTCCAGTGACTCTTCAGTCCAAGTTTGGTGGAGGTAAGTCCTTGCCTCCCCACGCCAGACTGCATTGTTGGAAACCGCGACTTTTGCAGCTACTCCTGCCTCCGTGCACTTCCGGCGGAAATCCTTTGTGCACAGTCCAGCCTGGGTCAACGGCACTCTAACCTGCATAGCACGACCTCCTAAGTTGTTCTCCGGCGACGTGGGCCTCCTTTGTGCGACTTCGGGTGAGCACCATTTCACACATCCTTGTAGTGCCTGTTTCTGGCACTTCTCCGGGTGCTGCCTGCTGCTGAGAGGGCTCCTTTTCTTGCTCGACGCCCCCTCTGTCCCCTGACGCAATTTGCAAAATCCTGGTCCCTCCTGGGCCACAGCAGCATCCAAAAACACCAACTGCACAATTTGCAGCTAGCAAGGCTTGTTGGTGGTCTTTTGGCGGGAAAACACTTTTGCACAACTCTTGACGGTGTCAGAAATCCATCCTCCCAAGGGGAAGTCTCTAGCCCTTGTCGTTCTTGCAGAAACCTACGCTTCTACTGTCCAGTAGCAGCATCTTTGCACCCACAGCTGGCATTTCCTGGGCATCTGCCCATCTCCAACTTGCTTGTGACTTTTGGACTTGGTCCCCTTGTTCCACAGGTACCCTCGACTTGAAATCCATCATTGTTGCATTGTTGGTTTGTGTCTTTCCTGCAGAATACCCCTATCACGACTTCTATGTCCTTTGGGGAACTTTAGTGCACTTTGCACTCACTTTTCAGGGTCTTGGGGTGGGCTATTTTTCTAACCCTTACTATTTTCTAATAGTCCCAGTGACCCTCTAAAAGGTCACATAGGTTTGGGGTCCATTCGTGGTTCGCATTCCACTTTTGGAGTATATGGTTTGTGTTGCCCCTATCCCTATGTGTCTCCATTGCATCCTATTGTAACTATACATTGTTTGCACTGTTTTCTAATACTATTACTGCATATTTTGGTATTGTGTACATATATCTTGTGTATATTTGCTATCCTCATACTGAGGGTACTCACTGAGATACTTTTGGCATATTGTCATAAAAATAAAGTACCTTTATTTTTAGTATATCTGTGTATTGTGTTTTCTTATGATATTGTGCACATGACACTAAGTGGTACTGTAGGAGCTTCACTCGTCTCCTAGTTCAGCCTAAGCTGCTCTGCTAAGCTACCATTATCTATCAGCCTATGCTGCTAGACACCCTATACACTAATAAGGGATAACTGGGCCTGGTGCAAGGTGCAAGTACCCCTAGGTACTCACTACAAGCCAGTCCAGCCTCCTACATTGGTTGTGCAGCAATGGGATAAGTGCTTTGAGACTACTTACCACTCTTGTCATTGTACTTTTCATAAGAGAAAAATATACAAAACAAGTTCAGTGTGTGTACACATAACTAAAAAGTTTTGTATTTCCTCTTTTCACTCTTTTCTAAAGTGCTGAAAAGTACTTCTAAACTTTCAAAAAGTTCTAAAAAGTTTTAAAAGTTTTTTTCTCTGTCTTTCTAAAAGCTCTGACAAACTTTTTTCTCTTTTTCTATCACTTAAACTCTTTCTAAAATGTCTGGCACAGGCCAAAATGTTGATCTTTCCAAACTTGCATATGACCACCTTAGCTGGAAAGGAGCAAGGAGTCTCTGTATAGAAAGAGGTTTGAGTGTAGGGAAGAATCCTTCTTTGGAATTATTGCTTAACATGCTTAGAGAACAAGATAAGGCCATAGGGGCCACATCTGTTGAAAAAGTAGCAAATGGTTCCCAATCTGATCCAGGGACTCCCCCAGGAAAAGATTCAGGAAAGAAACTTCCTAGCCTGCCCATTATTAGACAGTCTAGCATAGTTGGTACAGATGCTGGGTCACATCATACAGAATGTGTGCTCTCACATTACACTGTTAGCCAAGCTGTTAGGGTGCCCTCTGTAAGGGACAGGTCTCCTTCTGTTCATTCTCATCATACTTCTGTGTCTAGGAATGTCCCTCCCACCCACCCTGATGACAGATTGTTAGAAAGGGAGCTCAATAGTTTGAGAGTGGAACAAACCAGACTGAAGCTCAAGAAGCAACTGCTGGATTTGGATAGACAGTCCTTAGAAGTAGAGAAGGAGAGACAGAAACTGGGTTTAGAAACCCATGGTGGCAGCAGCAGTATTCCTAATAGTCATCCTGCAAAAGAGCATGATTCTAGGAATCTGCACAAGATAGTTCCCCCTTATAAGGAGGGGGATGACATTAACAAGTGGTTTGCTGCACTTGAGAGGGCCTGTGTTGTACAGGATGTCCCTCAAAGGCAGTGGGCTGCTATCCTATGGCTATCATTTAGTGGAAAGGGTAGGGATAGGCTCCTTACTGTGAAAGAAAGTGATGCCAATAATTTTACAGTTCTTAAGAATGCACGCCTGGATGGTTATGGCTTAACCACTGAACAATACAGGATAAAGTTCAGAGAGACCAAAAAGGAGTCTTCACAAGACTGGGTTGATTTCATTGACCATTCAGTGAAGGCCTTGGAGGGGTGGTTACATGGCAGTAAAGTTACTGATTATGACAGCCTGTATAACTTGATCCTGAGAGAGCATATTCTTAATAATTGTGTGTCTGATTTGTTGCACCAGTACTTGGTGGACTCTGATCTGACCTCTCCCCAAGAATTGGGAAAGAAGGCAGACAAATGGGTCAGAACAAGGGTGAACAGAAAAGTTCATACAGGGGGTGAGAAAGATGGCAATAAGAAGAAAGATGGTGAAAAATCTCAAGATAAGCATGGGGATAAGGGTAAAACCAAAGATCCCACTTCAAATCTTAAACACTCTTCAGAGGGTGGGGATAAAACAAATTCTTCCTCTTCTTCTCAACCTGCACACATTAAAAAGCCTTGGTGCTTTGTGTGTAAAAACAGAGGCCATAGGCCAGGGGATAAGTCCTGTCCAGGTAAACCCCCTGAGCCTACCACCACTAATACATCAAGCTCTAGTGCCCCTAGCAGTAGTGGTACTAGTGGTGGGACTGCTGGCAACAGTCAAGTTAAGGGTGTAGTTGGGTTCATTTATGGGTCCATAATAGAAACTGGGGTAGTCAGTCCCAAGACAGTTTCTGTCACACCTAGTGGCATTGGCCTTGCCACACTGGCTGCTTGTCCCCTTACAATGGATAAGTACAGGCAGACAGTTTCAATAAATGGTGTTGAGGCCTTGGCCTACAGGGACACAGGTGCCAGTATCACTTTGGTGACTGAAAACCTAGTGCCTCCTGAACAACACATCATTGGACAACAGTATAAGATTATTGATGTCCATAATTCCACTAAGTTTCTTCCCTTAGCTATAATTCAGTTTAGTTGGGGTGGAGTTACTGGCCCTAAGCAGGTGGTGGTATAACCTAGCTTACCTGTAGACTGTCTCTTAGGTAATGACCTAGAGGCCTCAGGTTGGGCTGATGTAGAGTTTTATGCCCATGCAGCCATGCTGGGCATCCCAGAGGAATTGTTCCCTCTCATTTCTACTGAAATGAAAAAGCAAAGGAGAGAAGGCCTGAAAACTCAGGATCCCTCTCCATCAACAGGTAAAAAGGGTATCACAGTATCCCCTAACCACCCTGCCATTCAGGATACCATTCCTGTGGTGGGAGAAACCTCTCCTGGGGTGGCACCTGTTCCAAGGGAAGCATCAGCTGGCAAAGCTGTACTCCCTGAGGTAGAAGTACCTCTCTGTGGGATAACTAACATTGGTGAGAAAAAGAGCACCATTTTAGTTAACATGGAGCATCCCTCCAACCCTCCCAGAGAAACTTTAGTGCAGAAACTCTGCACTGCCTCACAACACTTAGGACAGCATCCCTGCCCTAGTGTGGAGCTGATAGGACAGCATCCCTGCCCTGCTCCAACCCAAGAGAAACAACATCCCTGTTCTCTCTTCCAGCCATATGGACACATTTTTTGCCCAGCTATGGCTTTTCTGAGACAGCATCCCTGTCTGGCATTCCCATCACTACAAATAGGTTCAGTGGACAATTCCCACTGCTCTAAACTAAAACTTACTAATAGAAACTCTGAAAATACATCTTCACATTGTTGCTTAGATAAAAAACTTCAAACAGGGTGGTTTACATCCCCACAGGGAAGTAACCATGTAGTGGATTATAAAGGGAGTAACCAGTCTATTGCAGAGCTACTCTCTACTTATCACCACTTAGACAATAAAGTCTCAACTGGCCAAGGTTAGCCTTATTGTCCTTCGTTTGGGGGGGGTTGTGCGAGAAAGTAGCCTCTTTCTAGCCTTGTTACCCCCACTTTGGGCCTGTTTGTGAGTGTATCTCAGGGTGTTTTCACTGTCTCACTGGTATCCTGCTTGCCAGGGCCCAGTGCTCATAGTGAAAACCCTATGTTTTCAGTATGTTTGTTATGTGTCATTAGGACCCTGCTAGCCATGACCGCAGTGCTCATAAGTTTGTGACCTATAGGTATGTGTTCCCTGTGTGATGCCTAACTGTCTCACTGAGGCTCTGCTAACCAGAACCTCAGTGGTTATGCTCTCTCTTTACAAATTGTCACTAACAGGCTAGTGACCAATTTTACCAATTTACATTGGCTTACTGGAACACCCTTATAATTCCCTAGTATATGGTACTAAGGTACCCAGGGTATTGGGGTCCCAGGAGATCCCTATGGGCTGCAGCATTTCTTTTGCCACCCATAGGGAGCTCTGACAATTCTTACACAGGCCTGCCACTGCAGCCTGAGTGAAATAACGTCCACGTTATTTCACAGCCATTTTACACTGCACTTAAGTAACTTATAAGTCACCTATATGTCTAACCTTTATCTGGTAAAGGTTGGGTGCTAAGTTACTTAGTGTGAGGGCACCCTGGCACTAGCCAAGGTGCCCCCACATTGTTCAGGGCCAATTCCCCGGACTTTGTGAGTGCGGGGACACCATTACACAAGTGCACTACATATAGGTCACTACCTATATGTAGCTTCACAATGGTAACTCCGAATATGGCCATGTAATATGTCTATGATCATGGAATTGCCCCCTCTATACCATCCTGGCATAGTTGGCACAATCCCATGATCCCAGTGGTCTGTAGCACAGACCCTGGTACTGCCAAACTGCCTTTCCCGGGGTTTCACTGCAGCTGCTGCTGCTGCCAACCCCTCAGACAGGCATCCGGCCTCCTGGGGTCCAGCCAGGCCTGGCCCAGGATGGCAGAACAAAGGACTTCCTCTGAGAGAGGGTGTTACACCCTCTCCCTTTGGAAAATGGTGTGAAGGCAGGGGAGGAGTAGCCTCCCCCAGCCTCTGGAAATGCTTTCATGGGCACATTTGGTGCCCATTTCTGCATAAGCCAGTCTACACCGGTTCAGGGACCCCTTAGCCCTGCTCTGGCGCGAAACTGGACAAAGGAAAGGGGAGTGACCACTCCCCTGACCTGTACCTCCCCTGGGAGGTGCCCAGAGCTCCTCCAGTGTGCTCCAGACCTCTGCCATCTTGGAAACAGAGGTGCTGCTGGCACACTGGACTGCTCTGAGTGGCCAGTGCCATCAGGTGACGTCAGAGACTCCTTCTGATAGGCTCCTATAGGTGTTGCTAGCCTATCCTCTCTCCTAGGTAGCCAAACCCTCTTTTCTGGCTATTTAGGGTCTCTGTCTCTTGGGATTCCTTAGATATTGAATGCAAGAGCTCATCCGAGTTCCTCTGCATCTCTCTCTTCACCTTCTGCCAAGGAATCGACTGCTGACCGCGCTGGAAGCCTGCAAAACTGCAACATAGTAGCAAAGACGATTACTGCAACTATGTAACGCTGATCCTGCCGCCTTCTCGACTGTTTTCCTGGTGGTGCATGCTGTGGGGGTATTCTGCCTCCTCTCTGCACTAGAAGCTCCGAAGAAATCTCCCGTGGGTCGACGGAATCGTCCCCCTGCAACCGCAGGCACCAAAGAACTGCATCACCGGTACCTTGGGTCTCCTCTCAGCACGACGAGCGAGGTCCCTTGAATCCAGCAACTCTGTTCAAGTGACTCCCACAGTCCAGTGACTCTTCAGTCCAAGTTTGGTGGAGGTAAGTCCTTGCCTCCCCACGCCAGACTGCATTGTTGGAAACCGCAACTTTTGCAGCTACTTCGGCCTCCGTGCACTTCCGGCGGAAATCCTTTGTGCACAGTCCAGCCTGGGTCCACGGCCCTCTAACCTGCATTGCACGATCTCCTAAGTTGTTCTCCGGCGTGGTGGGACTCCTTTGTGCGACTTCGGGTGAGCACCGTTTCACGCATCCTTGTAGTGCCTGTTTCTGGCACTTCTCCGGGTGCTGCCTGCTGCTGAGAGGGCTTCTTGACTTGCTCGACGACCCTTCTGTCGCGTGACGCAATTTGCGACATTCTGGTCCCTCCTGGGCCACAGCAGCATGCAAAAACCCCAATCGCACGATTTGCAGCTAGCAAGGCTTGTTTTCAGTCTTTCTTCGGAAAAACACTTCTGCACGACTCTCCACGGTGTAAGGGATCCGTCCTCCAAAGGGGAAGTCTCTAGCCCTTGTCGTTCTTGCAGAAACCTACGCTTCAACTGTCCAGTAGCAGCATATTTGCACCCACAGCTGGCATTTCCTGGGCATCTGCCCATCTCCGACTTGCTTGTGACTTTTGGACTTGGTCCCCTTGTTCCACAGGTACCCTAGACTGGAAATCCATTGTTGTTGCATTGTTGGTTTGTGTCTTTCCTGCAGAATTCCCCTATCACGACTTCTATGTCCTTTGGGGAACTTTAGTGCAATTTGCACTCACTTTTCAGGGTCTTGGGGTGGGCTATTTTTCTAACCCTTACTATTTTCTAATAGTCCCAGCGACCGTCTACAAGGTCACATAGGTTTGGGGTCCATTCGTGGTTCGCATTCCACTTTTGGAGTATATGGTTTGTGTTGCCCCTATCCCTATGTGTCTCCATTGCATCCTATTGTAACTATACATTGTTTGCACTGTTTTCTAATACTATTACTGCATATTTTGGTATTGTGTACATATATCTTGTGTATATTTGCTATCCTCATACTGAGGGTACTCACTGAGATACTTTTGGCATATTGTCATAAAAATAAAGTACCTTTATTTTTAGTATATCTGTGTATTGTGTTTTCTTATGATATTGTGCATATGACACTAAGTGGTACTGTAGGAGCTTCACTCGTCTCCTAGTTCAGCCTAAGCTGCTCTGCTAAGCTACCATTATCTATCAGCCTATGCTGCTAGACACCCTATACACTAATAAGGGATAACTGGGCCTGGTGCAAGGTGCAAGTACCCCTAGGTACTCACTACAAGCCAGTCCAGCCTCCTACAATCATCGTGCTGGAAGCTGAGCTTCCAGCGCGAAGGAGGAGGCATTGTGATGTCACAGGGGGTGTGGGGGGTGCAGGTGGAAGGGCTTCCCCTTCCATCCCTGACTTGGGGGGGTGGGAGGGAACCCCTCAGAGGGAGCGCTAGCGCTCCCTGTGGGCTGGGTGCCCAGGACGGAATGGTTACGTCCTGGGCACAGCAGCACTGTGCCGCAGGACGTAAACATTACGTCCTCGGCACAGAAGGGGTTAAGTCTCACTCCTCGCTCCCTCAAGAATTGGACTACCGGTCGAAGAAGTTTGGTGAAACACCAAGGAGCTGAGGACAGCCTGAAGGGAAGAGCGTTGAATTTGAACCAATGGTATCCGCATTGGAATTGAAGAAAACGTCTGTGGGGAGCGAAAAAGGGTATTGAAAGATACGCATCTTTGAGGTCCATTCGTACCATCCATATCTCAGAGAAGGTGTATTCCCTCCATCTTGAAATGGCAGTATACAACCCATGAATTGAAATGTTTGAGATTTAGAACTAATCGGGAACCGCCTCCCTTCTTTTGTACTAAGAAAATCGTGCTAACGAACCTGAGAGGATGAGGCGTACTCTGTACCACCACCCCTTTCTGTATGAGCGCAAAAATCTCCTCTTCGATAATTGCGCAGTTTGCAAGGGAAAAAAGAAGTGGAGGAGGAAGAACCCTCTGAACCGGAGAAGCGTAAAACTCTAGGTGGAAACCTTGGACTGTTTGTAAAACCCCTGGATCTTGAGTAATACTTCGCCATGGCAGAAGAAACTGTTGCACCCTGTCCCTCAAAATTACTTCAGAGAAAGGAATAATTCTTACCTGGGGTATTGCTGTCTTGAGTGGAACCACCTCCACGATACCCTCTGGAGGAACGACCACGTCCTCTATAACGATTGGGGTAGAAGGTCTGATGATCGGAGGCACCACCTCTGCTCCTTTGAGAAGCAAATCTGGAAGCCTGGTATCTATGGCCTTGTGCTTGGCCTCTGAAGCACCCGGCCTGGGCAAAAAGAGCATTGTTGAATACTTTATATTGGATTGAGCTTTATCCAAAGCTGTGAAAGTCGTGACATATTTGCCCAAATCCTTGACATACTTGTCGCCAAACAGCATACCATTGGTTAAGGAACCAGCCTCGTTAGTTGCTAACTCAGCCAATTTGAGATCTAGGCATATTAAGAATGTGCGCCTGCGTTCCTTCGACATGGCGCAGTTGGTGTTGCCCAAAAGACAGATAGCTTGCAGCACCCATTCCAGCAAGACTTCTGGATCCAAAGGGGTGTTGGTTTCTTTAGATTGGATAGCTAGGTTCAGGGTTTTCGTCAATGGACCTGACAAATCTAACAGTTTGTCTTGGCAACCACGGCAAGCATGATCCAGACCCTTTTTGGGATCCTTTGCAAATTTCCTCAGAAACATTGCCATACTGGGATCCAACTCGGGAGTATCCGCTACTTTGCCGACTAAGGAAGGCCGTGGGCATTCAGATCTGAGAGTTTTGCGCGCTTCCTTTGCAAAACGTTTGCAAAGCCTATCCTGCACGTAATGAGCCACCTCAGCAGTGGGAACCCACTCGGTGGAACGCGGATGGCCTATATCTTTAGGAGAAAATAAGAGATTCTTACCAGCCGGAGCTGGTGCTTCAGGAATAACATGACGTGACTTGCGCTTCTTTTTGCGTGGAACCGAATCTGCCTGCGAGTCATCCGACTCTGACTTAGAAGATGATTGCTCTTGCAAGCCTGATTGGGAGAATGAGGACTTGGGAAAGATATTTGGTGATGCTTGTGGGAGGAAACCCCCATATTTTTGATCACGCAGCACTGAAGATGCCATCTGTGCCAGTATTTCTGCCGAGGAAGAACCTCCAGAACGTTGCAAAGAGAGGCCAGACACCTCCCCAGACTCACCTGCTTGCAAGCGAGGTTGACTGCCTTTACCCAAAAATTCTCTCCTGTCAAAATTGGCCAAAGGTTGGGTGAAAGGTTTTAAGGCCTGAATCAGGGCCCAATACACGGAGTGTGAGAAGCTGGCCTGGCTTGTAGTGGGTACCAGAGGTACTTACACCTTGCACCAGGTCCAGTTATCCCGTTATTAGTGTATGTAGTAGTGTTCTAGCAGCTTAGGCTGATACAGGTAGCTATAGAAGAGCAGCTTAGGCTGAACTAGGAGACATATAAAGCTCCTACTATACCACTTATCACATGTATTATATCATAAGAAAAGACAATAGTCAGTGTTACTAAAAATAAAGGTACTTTATTTTTATGACAATATGCCAAAAGTTATCTTAGAAGATATCCTCCAACAGAAGGTAAGTAACAAGCATACAATATACACAGATACTGAAATCAGGTAAGTAAACAGTCAGGAAAACAGTGCAATTACCAAAGAATGCAATAGACTGTAATGGGCCTAGGGGCAACACAAACCATATACTCCAAATTGTGGAATGCGAATTAGGAATGTCCCCTAGGTAGGACTGCTGTGTAGAAAATCCCTGGGAGTATAAGAAAACACCAATGGTGAAACAGATACCCCACCCCAGGACCCTGAAAAGTAGCAGTAAAGTGACACTACTTCCCCAGAAGACACACAGAAGTCAAAATAAAGGATATTGCAAGAACTACACCACTCTGCCAGACACTGAAGTTGAATTATGGAAGCTGAAGACCTGCAAAGAAAGGGGACCAAAAGTCACTGTAGTGTCCAGGGGGGCAGGAGCCCACTAAACCCCGGATGAAGGAGCAAAATGGCTGCCTCCGGTTGGAAACAGATGTCGGTTTTGCACCAACGGAATGACCTAGGAGGCCCAAATTTGTGCAGGAGCTGTCCAACGTCGTGCTGGAAGATGCAGTGAAGAAAGTTTGCAAAAGCACCGCAAGTAAGCCCTGCTACACTCAAAGGTCACGGATAGAAGAAAAAGGTGCTGCCCGAGCCCAGGAAGGACCGGGATGCCGAAACTCGGACTAAGTGGACAGAGGGGGCCCTCAGCAAGGATGAAGGCCCACAACGAAGAAGGGAGCACCCACAAGAGCCTTTGAACAGGGGTTCAAAGGAGCTGAACTCGACGGTCATCTCTGCACTGCCGTAAGAAGTCTCATGCCGCTGGAGATCAACTCATGAAGCTGTGCTTCGCAGGACAGAGTGCTGTGGACCTCGGCTCAGCTGTGCACAAAGGGTTTCTGGATTGGACTCACAGAAGCCCTGGAAGCTGCTAGACACTGGACACACAGTGGCACTGACTGGTGAGGGGAGACAGGGACTTACCTCCAGCAATTTCGTGCAGCTGGACCTCTGGACAGTCGGGGTCACTTGGGTCCACCACTCGTGTTCCGGGGACGACGCTCGTTGCAGAGGGAGAAGTCCCAGAGGGTCAGTGTTGCTGCTTTTGGTTGCCTGCTGGAGCAGGGGGAAGATCCAGTCGACCCACGGGAGATTTCCTCTGGACTTTGAGTGCAGACTGAAGGCAGACAGCCCCCAGAGGATGCACAACCGGGAAACTGTTGAGAAAGCCGGCAGGATTAGGCGCTACAATGTTGCAGTAGCCATTTGGATACTTTGTTGCAGTTTTGCAGCCGTCCTGGGTCAGTCAGCGGTCGATCCTTGATGAAAGTCAAAGAGGGAGATGCAGAGGAGGAGTCCTGGTGGATTCTTGCAAGTCGTTATCTGAGAAAACCCCCACAGGAGAGTCCCTAAATAGCCCACAGAAGAGGTATGGCTACCTAGCAGGTGTGAGCCTATCAGGAGGGGTCTCTGACGTCACCTGATGGCACTGGCCAACCAGAGGTGTCCAGTGTGCCCCCAAACCTCTGAATCTAAGATGGCAGAAGTCTGGGACACACTGGAGGAGCTCTGGGCACCTCCCCCAGGGAGGTGCAGGTCAGGGGAGTGGTCACTCCCCTTTCCTTTATCCAGTTTTGTAGGAGGCTGGACTGGCTTGTAGTGAGTACCAAGGGGTACTTGCACCTTGCACCAGGCCCAGTTATCCCTTATTAGTGTATAGGGTGTCTAGCAGCTTAGGCTGATAGATAATGGTAGCTTAGCAGAGCAGCTTAGGCTGAACTAGGAGACGTGTGAAGCTACTACAGTACCACCTAGTGTCATATGCACAATATCATAAGAAAACACAATACACAGTTATACTAAAAATAAAGGTACTTTATTTTTATGACAATATGCCAAAGTATCTTAGAGTGTACCCTCTGTGAGAGGATAGGAAATATACACAAGATATATATACACAATAGCAAAAATATGCAGTATAGTCTTAGAAAACAGTGCAAACAATGTATAGTTACAATAGGATGCAATGGGGAAACATAGGGATAGGGGCAACACAAACCATATACTCCAAAAGTGGAATGCGAACCACGAATGGACCCCAAACCTATGTGACCTTGTAGAGGGTCGCTGGGACTATTAGAAAATAGTGAGAGTTAGAAAAATAACCCTCCCCAAGACCCTGAAAAGTGAGTGCAAAGTGCACTAAAGTTCCCCTAAGGACAAAGAAGTCGTGTTAGAGGAATAATGCAGGAAAGACACAAACCAGCAATGCAACAACTGTGGATTTCCAATCTAGGGTACCTGTGGAACAAGGGGACCAAGTCCAAAAGTCACAAGCAAGTCGGAGATGGGCAGATGCCCAGGAAATGCCAGCTGCGGGTGCAAAGAAGCTTCTACTGGACAGAAGAAGCTGAGGTTTCTGCAGGAACGAAAAGGGCTAGAGACTTCCCCTTTGGTGGACGGATCCCGCTCGCCGTGGAGAGTCGTGCAGAAGTGTTTTACCGCAGAAAGAATGCCAAAAAGCCTTGCTAGCTGCAAATCGTGTGGTTAGCGTTTTTGGACGCTGCTGAGGCCCAGGAGGGACCAGGAGGTCGCAAATTGGACCAGCAGAGAAAGGGGACGTCGAGCAAGACAAGGAGCCCTCTCTAAAGCCGGTAGCACCCGGAGAAGTGCCAGATACAGGCACTACGAGGATGTGTGAAACGGTGCTCGCCGAAGTTGCACAAAGGAGTCCCACGTCGCCGGAGACCAACTTAGGAAGTCGTGCAATGCAGGTTCGAGTGCCGTGGACCCAGGCTTGGCTGTGCACAAAGGATTTCCGCCGGAAGTGCACAGGGGCCGGAGAAGTTGCAAAAGTCGCGGTTACCAACAATGCAGTCTGGAGTGGGGAGGCAAGGACTTACCTCCACCAAACTTGGACTGAAGAGTCACTGGACTGTGGCAGTCTCTTGGACAGAGTTGCTGGATTCAAGGGACCTCGCTCGTCGTGCTGAGAGGAGACCCAAGGGACCGGTAATGCAGCTTTTTGGTGCCTGCGGTTGCAGGGGGAAGATTCCGTCGACCCACGGGAGATTTCTTCAGAGCTTCTGGTGCAGAGAGGAGGCAGACTACCCCCACAGCATGCACAAGCAGGAAAACAGTCGAGAAGGCGGCAGGATCAGCGTTACAGAGTTGCAGTAGTCGTTTTTGCTACTATGTTGCAGGTTTGCAGGCTTCCAGCGCGGTCAGCAGTCGATTCCTTATCAGAAGGTGAAGAGAGAGATGCAGAGGAACTCGGCTGAGCTCATGCATTCGTTATCTAAAGTTTCCCCAGAGACAGAGACCCTAAATAGCCAGAAAAGGGGGTTTGGCTACTTAGGAGAGAGGATAGGCTACTAACACCTGAAGGAGCCTATCAGAAGGAGTCTCTGACGTCACCTGGTGGCACTGGCCACTCAGAGCAGTCCAGTGTGCCAGCAGCACCTCTGTTTCCAAGATGGCAGAGGTCTGGAGCACACTGGAGGAGCTCTGGACACCTCCCAGGGGAGGTGCAGGTCAGGGGAGTGGTCACTCCCCTTTCCTTTGTCCAGTTTCGCGCCAGAGCAGGGCTAAGGGGTCCCCTGAACCGGTGTAGACTGGCTTATGCAGAATTGGGCACCTCTGTGCCCAACAAAGCATTTCCAGAGGCTGGGGGAGGCTACTCCTCCCCTGCCTTCACACCATTTTCCAAAGGGAGAGGGTGTCACACCCTCTCTCAGAGGAAGTTCTTTGTTCTGCCATCCTGGGCCAGGCCTGGCTGGACCCCAGGAGGGCAGATGCCTGTCTGAGGGGTTGGCAGCAGCAGCAGCTGCAGTGAAACCCCAGGAAGGGCAGTTTGGCAGTACCAGGGTCTGTGCTACAGACCACTGGGATCATGGGATTGTGCCAACTATGCCAGGATGGCATAGAGGGGGCAATTCCATGATCATAGACATGTTACAGGGCCATATTCGGAGTTACCATTGTGAAGCTACATATAGGTAGTGACCTATATGTAGTGCACGCGTGTAATGGTGTCCCCGCACTCACAAAGTTCAGGGAATTGGCTCTGAACAATGTGGGGGCACCTTGGCTAGTGCTAGGGTGCCCTCACACTAAGTAACTTTGCACCTAACCTTTACCAGGTAAAGGTTAGACATATAGGTGACTTATAAGTTACTTAAGTGCAGTGTAAAATGGCTGTGAAATAACGTGGACGTTATTTCACTCAGGCTGCAGTGGCAGGCCTGTGTAAGAATTGTCAGAGATCCCTATGGGTGGCAAAAGAAATGCTGCAGCCCATAGGGATCTCCTGGAACCCCAATACCCTGGGTACCTCAGTACCATATACTAGGGAATTATAAGGGTGTTCCAGTAAGCCAATGTAAATTGGTAAAAATGGTCACTAGCCTGTTAGTGACAATTTGGAAAGAAATGAGAGAGCATAACCACTGAGGTTCTGATTAGCAGAGCCTCAGTGAGACAGTTAGTCACTACACAGGTAACACATTCAGGCACACTTATGAGCACTGGGGCCCTGGGTTACCAGGGTCCCAGTGACACATACAACTAAAACAACATATATACAGTGAAAAATGGGGGTAACATGCCAGGCAAGATGGTACTTTCCTACACAACCCCCCCCCAAACGAAGGACAATAAGACTAGCCATGACCTGATGAGTCTTCATTGTCTAAGTGGAAATATCTGGAGAGTCCATCTGCATTGGAGAGGCTACTCCCAGGTCTATGTTCCACTGTATAGTCCATTCCCTGTAGGGATATGGACCACCTCAACAATTTAGGATTTTCACCTTTCATTTGTTTTAGCCAAAGTAGAGGTTTGTGGTCTGTCTGAACAATGAAGTGAGTGCCAAACAGGTATGGCCTCAACTTCTTCAGAGCCCAGACCACAGCAAAGGCCTCCCTCTCAATGGCAGACCAACGCTTTTCTCTAGGGGTCAACCTCCTACTAATAAAAGCAACAGGTTGATCCTGGCCCTCAGAATTAAGTTGTGATAGGACTGCCCCTACTCCTAATTCAGATGCATCAGTTTGGACATAGAATTTTTTAGAGCAACAAGGGCTTTTCAGGACAGTTGCAGAGCACAAGGCCTGCTTCAGCTCCTCAAAAGCTTTCTGACAGTTTGCTGTCCATTATACCTTTTTAGGCATTTTCTTGGATGTGAGGTCATTAAGAGGGGCTGCAATGGAGCCATAGTTCTTAATGAACCTCCTGTAATACCCAGTGAGGCCTAGGAAGGCTCTCACCTGAGTCTGAGTGGTAGGGGGAACCCAATCAATAATTGTTTGGATTTTCCCCTGAAGTGGTGCAATCTGTTCCCCACCAACAAGGTGTCCCAGATAAACCACCTTACCCTGCCCTATCTGGCACTTTGAAGCCTTGATAGTGAGGCCTGCCTTTTGCAGGGCCTCCAAAACTTTCCATAGGTGGACCAGGTGATCATCCCAGCTGGAGCTAAATACAGCTATATCGTCCAAATATGCTGCACTGAAAGCTTCCAGCCCTTGCAGGACTGTGTTCACCAACCTCTGAAAAGTGGCAGGTGCATTTTTCAAACCAAAAGGCATTACAGTAAACTGGTAATGTCCTCCAATGGTAGAAAATGCAGTCTTAGGTTTAGCATCTTCTGACAATTTGATCTGCCAATACCCTGCAGTCAAATCAAAAGTGCTTAGATACTTGGCAGATGCCAGTGTATCTATGAGCTCATCTGCCCTGGGTATAGGGTGAGCATCAGTTTTGGTTACCAAGTTGAGACCTCTATAGTCTACACAAAACCGCATTTCTTTCTTTCCATCTTTGGAATGGGGTTTTGGTACCAGTACCACAGGAGAAGCCCATGGACTGTCAGAGTGCTCAACCACTCCTAGTTCTAACATTTTCTGGACCTCTTGCTTTATGCAGTCCCTGACATGGTCAGGCTGCCTATAGATTTTACTTTTGACAGGTAAACTGTCTCCAGTATCTATAGTGTGCTCACACCAAGAAGTGGTACCTGGTACAGTAGAGAAGAGTTCAGAGAATTGATCTAGGAGATTTATGCAATTATCTTTCTGCTCAGCAGTAAGACAATCAGCCAAAACTACACCTTCCACAAGAGCATCTTGTTCTGTGGAAGAGAAGAGATCAGGTAGAGGATCACTGTCTTCTTCCTGTCCCTCATCAGTTGCCATGAGCAGGGAGAGATCAGCCCTGTCATAGTAGGGTTTCAGGCGGTTGACATGGAGCACCCTAAGGGGACTCCTGGCAGTGCCTAAGTCAACTAAATAGGTGACTTCTCATTCTTTTCAACAATTGTGTGGGGACCACTCCATTTATCTTGGAGTGCTCTTGGGGCCACAGGCTCCAAGACCCACACTTTCTGCCCTGGTTGGTACTGAACCAAAACAGCCTTCTGATCATGCCATTGCTTCTGGAGCTCTTGGCTGGCCTGTAGGTTTTTACTGGCCTTTTTCATGTACTCAGCCATCCTTGATCTGAGGCCAAGTACATAATCCACAATATCCTGCTTGGAGCGTTTAAAGGTTGTTCCCAACCCTCCTTTACAAGTGTGAGTGGACCCCTAACAGGGTGTCCAAAAAGAAGTTCAAAGGGGCTGAAGCCCACTCCTTTCTGGGGTACCTCCCTGTAGGCAAAAAGGAGGCATGGTAGAAGGATATCCCATCTCCTGCGGAGTTTTTCAGGGAGACCCATAATCATGCCTTTGAGAGTTTTATTAAATCTCTCCACCAGTCCATTTGTTTGTGGATGATAGGGTGTTGTGAACTTGTACGTCACACCACACTCCTTCCACATGGCCTTTAAGTATGCAGACATGAAATTGCTTCCTCTGTCTGATACTACTTCCTTTGGGAAGCCCACCCTGGAAAATATTCCCAGGAGGGCCTTTGCCACTGCAGGAGCTGTAGTGGTCCTTAAAGGAATAGCTTCAGGATATCTTGTGGCATGGTCCACTACCACTAAGATGAATCTATTGCCTGAAGCAGTAGGAGGGTCAAGGGGGCCAACTATGTCAACCCCTACCCTTTCAAAGGGAACCCCAACCACAGGCAGTGGAATAAGGGGTGCCTTTGGGGTGCCACCTGTCTTGCCACTGGCTTGACAGGTTTCACAGGACTTACAAAATTCCTTTGTGTCCTCAGACATCCTAGGCCAATGAAACAATGGAACCAGTCTGTCCCAAGTTTTCATTTGACCCAGGTGCCCAGCTAGGGGAATGTCATGTGCCAGGGTTAGGAGGAACTTTCTGTACTCCTGAGGAATCACTAATCTCCTGGCAGCTCCAGGTTTAGGATCCCTATGCTCAGTGTACAAGAGGTTGTCCTCCCAGTAAACTCTGTGAGAGTCACTGACATCCCCATTAGCCTTTTTGACAGCTTGCTGTCTGAGACCCTCTAATGTGGGACAGGTTTGCTGTGCCACACTCAGCTCCTCTCTGGCAGGCCCCCCTTCACCCAAAAGCTCAGCAGTGTCTGCTTCCAGCTCCTCTGGTGTAGGTTCTGCACAGGGAGGGAATTCTTCTTCCTCAGAAGTTGAATCCACTGTAGAGGGAGGGATAGTAGGAAGTGGTTTGCTTCTACTAGCCCTAGCTTTAGGGAGCACTTGGTCCATTGTTCCAGGATCCAAGCTTCCCTGTCCTTTTTGCTTTTTGGCCTGAGCCCTTGTCAAAGCACAAATATGCCCTGGGATGCCCAGCATTGCTGCATGGGCCTCCAACTCCACAACTGACCAAGCTGATGTCTCCAAATCATTCCCTAATAGACAGTCTACAGGTAAATCTGAAGCTACCACAACTTTCTTTGGACCAGTAACCCCCCTCCCCAGTTGAGATTAACAACAGCCATGGGGTGGCTAAGTGTGTTGTTGTGAGCATCGGTTACTTGGTACTGGTGACCAAGTAGGTGTTGTTCAGGGTGGACCAGTTTCTCTATGACCATAGTCACACTGGCACCAGTGTCCCTGTAGGCCTGAACCTCAACACCATTTATTAGGGGTAGCTGCTTGTACTTATCCATATTAAGGGGACAAGCAACTAAGGTGGCTAAATCAATAGCCCCCTCAGAGACTAACACAGCCTCTGTGGCCTCCCTAACAAGGCCAACCCCAACTAAGTTACCAATAGTGAGCCCAGCTACTCCCTTGGATTGGCTATTAGTAGGTTTGCTCCCACCACCACTGCTATTAGTAGGGACACTAGGTGTAGCAGTAGGGGTTGTAGTGGTAGGAGGCTTGGTGCCTTTCTTTGGACAACTGGGATCTGTTGTCCAATGGCCTTTCATTTTACATAAATAGCACCATGGTTTCTTTTCCTTGTTCTGATTAAAAGAGGATTTGGGCCCACCACCCCCACCAGAGTGTTTTTGTGGGCTTGATGAAGACTCATTTTTAGATTTGTCCCCACCCTTGTCAGAAGACTTACCATCCTCCTTTTTGTTGCCATCTTTCTCACCCCCTGTATGAACTTTTCTGTTCACCCTTGTTCTGACCCATTTGTCTGCCTTCTTTCCCAATTCTTGGGGAGAGGTCAGATCAGAGTCCACCAAGTACTGGTGCAACAAATCAGACACACAATTATTAAGAATATGCTCTCTCAGGATCAAGTTATACAGGCTGTCATAATCAGTAACTTTACTGCCATGTAATCACCCCTCCAAGGCCTTCACTGAATGGTCAATGAAATCAACCCAGTCTTGTGAAGACCCTTTTTGATCTCTCTGAACTTTATCCTGTACTGTTCAGTGGTTAAGCCATAACCATCCAGGAGTGCATTCTTAAGAACTTGGAAATTATTAGCATCATTTTCTTTCACAGTAAGGAGCCTATCCCTACCTTTTCCACTAAATGATAGCCATAGGATAGCAGCCCACTGCCTTTGAGGGACATCCTGTACAACACAGGCCCTCTCAAGTGCAGCAAACCACTTGTTAATGTCATCCCCCTCCTTATAAGGATGGAGACATGAAATTGCTTCCTCTGTCTGATACTACTTCCTTTGGGAAGCCCACCCTGGAAAATATTCCCTGGAGGTCCTTTGCCACTGCAGGAGCTGTAGTGGTCCTTAAAGGAATAGCTTCAGGATATCTTGTGGCATGGTCCACTACCACTAAGATGAATCTATTGCCTGAAGCAGTAGGAGGGTCAAGGGGGCCAACTATGTCAACCCCTACCCTTTCAAAGGGAACCCCAACCACAGGCAGTGGAATAAGGGGTGCCTTTGGGGTGTCACCTGTCTTGCCACTGGCTTGACAGGTTTCACAGGACTTACAAAATTCCTTTGTGTCCTCAGACATCCTAGGCCAATGAAACAATGGAACCAGTCTGTCCCAAGTTTTTATTTGACCCAGGTGCCCAGCTAGGGGAATGTCATGTGCCAGGGTTAGGAGGAACTTTCTGTACTCCTGAGGAATCACTAATCTCCTGGCAGCTCCAGGTTTAGGATCCCTATGCTCAGTGTACAAGAGGTTGTCCTCCCAGTAAACTCTGTGAGAGTCACTGACATCCCCATTAGCCTTTTTGACAGCTTGCTGTCTGAGACCCTCTAATGTGGGACAGGTTTGCTGTGCCACACTCAGCTCCTCTCTGGCAGGCCCCCCTTCACCCAAAAGCTCAGCAGTGTCTGCTTCCAGCTCCTCTGGTGTAGGTTCTGCACAGGGAGGGAATTCTTCTTCCTCAGAAGTTGAATCCACTGTAGAGGGAGGGATAGTAGGAAGTGGTTTGCTTCTACTAGCCCTAGCTTTAGGGAGCACTTGGTCCATTGTTCCAGGATCCAAGCTTCCCTGTCCTTTTTGCTTTTTGGCCTGAGCCCTTGTCAAAGCACAAATATGCCCTGGGATGCCCAGCATTGCTGCATGGGCCTCCAACTCCACAACTGACCAAGCTGATGTCTCCAAATCATTCCCTAATAGACAGTCTACAGGTAAATCTGAAGCTACCACAACTTTCTTTGGACCAGTAACCCCCCTCCCCAGTTGAGATTAACAACAGCCATGGGGTGGCTAAGTGTGTTGTTGTGAGCATCGGTTACTTGGTACTGGTGACCAAGTAGGTGTTGTTCAGGGTGGACCAGTTTCTCTATGACCATAGTCACACTGGCACCAGTGTCCCTGTAGGCCTGAACCTCAACACCATTTATTAGGGGTAGCTGCTTGTACTTATCCATATTAAGGGGACAAGCAACTAAGGTGGCTAAATCAATAGCCCCCTCAGAGACTAACACAGCCTCTGTGGCCTCCCTAACAAGGCCAACCCCAACTAAGTTACCAATAGTGAGCCCAGCTACTCCCTTGGATTGGCTATTAGTAGGTTTGCTCCCACCACCACTGCTATTAGTAGGGACACTAGGTGTAGCAGTAGGGGTTGTAGTGGTAGGAGGCTTGGTGCCTTTCTTTGGACAACTGGGATCTGTTGTCCAATGGCCTTTCATTTTACATAAATAGCACCATGGTTTATTTTCCTTGTTCTGATTAAAAGAGGATTTGGGCCCACCACCCCCACCAGAGTGTTTTTGTGGGCTTGATGAAGACTCATTTTTAGATTTGTCCCCACCCTTGTCAGAAGACTTACCATCCTCCTTTTTGTTGCCATCTTTCTCACCCCCTGTATGAACTTTTCTGTTCACCCTTGTTCTGACCCATTTGTCTGCCTTCTTTCCCAATTCTTGGGGAGAGGTCAGATCAGAGTCCACCAAGTACTGGTGCAACAAATCAGACACACAATTATTAAGAATATGCTCTCTCAGGATCAAGTTATACAGGCTGTCATAATCAGTAACTTTACTGCCATGTAATCACCCCTCCAAGGCCTTCACTGAATGGTCAATGAAATCAACCCAGTCTTGTGAAGACCCTTTTTGATCTCTCTGAACTTTATCCTGTACTGTTCAGTGGTTAAGCCATAACCATCCAGGAGTGCATTCTTAAGAACTTGGAAATTATTAGCATCATTTTCTTTCACAGTAAGGAGCCTATCCCTACCTTTTCCACTAAATGATAGCCATAGGATAGCAGCCCACTGCCTTTGAGGGACATCCTGTACAACACAGGCCCTCTCAAGTGCAGCAAACCACTTGTTAATGTCATCCCCCTCCTTATAAGGATGGAGACATGAAATTGCTTCCTCTGTCTGATACTACTTCCTTTGGGAAGCCCACCCTGGAAAATATTCCCTGGAGGTCCTTTGCCACTGCAGGAGCTGTAGTGGTCCTTAAAGGAATAGCTTCAGGATATCTTGTGGCATGGTCCACTACCACTAAGATGAATCTATTGCCTGAAGCAGTAGGAGGGTCAAGGGGGCCAACTATGTCAACCCCTACCCTTTCAAAGGGAACCCCAACCACAGGCAGTGGAATAAGGGGTGCCTTTGGGGTGTCACCTGTCTTGCCACTGGCTTGACAGGTTTCACAGGACTTACAAAATTCCTTTGTGTCCTCAGACATCCTAGGCCAATGAAACAATGGAACCAGTCTGTCCCAAGTTTTTATTTGACCCAGGTGCCCAGCTAGGGGAATGTCATGTGCCAGGGTTAGGAGGAACTTTCTGTACTCCTGAGGAATCACTAATCTCCTGGCAGCTCCAGGTTTAGGATCCCTATGCTCAGTGTACAAGAGGTTGTCCTCCCAGTAAACTCTGTGAGAGTCACTGACATCCCCATTAGCCTTTTTGACAGCTTGCTGTCTGAGACCCTCTAATGTGAACTTTATCCTGTACTGTTCAGTGGTTAAGCCATAACCATCCAGGAGTGCATTCTTAAGAACTTGGAAATTATTAGCATCATTTTCTTTCACAGTAAGGAGCCTATCCCTACCTTTTCCACTAAATGATAGCCATAGGATAGCAGCCCACTGCCTTTGAGGGACATGCTGTACAACACAGGCCCTCTCAAGTGCAGCAAACCACTTGTTAATGTCATCCCCCTCCTTATAAGGGGGAACTATCTTGTGCAGATTCCTGGAATCATGCTCTTTTACAGGATGACTATGGGGAATACTGCTGCTGCCACCATGGGTTTCTAAACCCAGTTTCTGTCTCTCCTTCTCTACTTCTAAAGTCTGTCTATCCAAATCCAGCTGTTGCTTCTTGAGCTTCAGTCTGGTTTGTTCCACTCTCAATCTATTGAGCTCCCTTTCTAACAATCTGTCATCAGGGTGGGTGGGAGGGACATGCCTTGAAACAGAAGTATGGTGAGAATGGACAGAAGGAGACCTGTCCCTTACAGAAGCCACCCTAACAGCTTGGCTAACAGAAACATCACTACCAGTATGGTGAGAATAAATGCTTTTGCTATGATGTGAGACAACACTATTTATATGGTGTGGCTCATCATCATTACCAACTATGCTAGACTGTCTAGTAATGGGCAGGCTAGGAAGTTTCTTTCCTGAATCTTTTCCTGGGGGAGTCCCTGGATCAGATTGAGAACCATTAGCTACTTTTTCAACAGATTGGGCACTTATGGCCTTATCCTGTACTCTAAGCATGTTAATTAACAGTTCTAAGGAAGGATTCTTCCCTACACTCAAACCTCTCTCTATGCAGAGACTCCTTGCTCCTTTCCAGCTAAGGTGATCATATGCAAGTTTGGACAGATCAACATTTTGGCCTGTGCCAGACATTTTTAGAGAGAGTTAAAGTGATAGTAAAAGATAAAAAGTTTGTCAGAGCTTTTAGAAAGACAGAGAAAAAAACTTTTAAAACTTTTTAGAACTTTTTAGAAAGTTAGAAGTACTTTTGAGCACTTAGAAAAGAGTGAAAAGAGGAAATGCAAAACTTTTTGGCTATGTGTATATACACTGACCTTGTTTTGTATATTTTTCTCTTATGAAAAGTACAATGACAAGAGTGGTAAGTAGTCTCAAAGCACTTATCCCTCCGCTGCCACCAATGTAGGAGGCTGGACTGGCTTGTAGTGAGTACCAAGGCGTACTTGCACCTTGCACCAGGCCCAGTTATCCCTTATTAGTGTATAGGGTGTCTAGCAGCTTAGGCTGATAGATAATGGTAGCTTAGCAGAGCAGCTTAGGCTGAACTAGGAGACGTGTGAAGCTACTACAGTACCACCTAGTGTCATATGCACAATATCATAAGAAAACACAATACACAGTTATACTAAAAATAAAGGTACTTTATTTTTATGACAATATGCCAAAGTATCTTAGAGTGTACCCTCTGTGAGAGGATAGGAAATATACACAAGATATATATACACAATAGCAAAAATATGCAGTATAGTCTTAGAAAACAGTGCAAACAATGTATAGTTACAATATGATGCAATGGGGAAACATAGGGATAGGGGCAACACAAACCATATACTCCAAAAGTGGAATGCGAACCACGAATGGACCCCCAAACCTATGTGACCTTGTAGAGGGTCGCTGGGACTATTAGAAAATAGTGAGAGTTAGAAAAATAACCCTCCCCAAGACCCTGAAAAGTGAGTGCAAAGTGCACTAAAGTTCCCCTAAGGACAAAGAAGTCGTGTTAGAGGAATAATGCAGGAAAGACACAAACCAGCAATGCAACAACTGTGGATTTCCAATCTAGGGTACCTGTGGAACAAGGGGACCAAGTCCAAAAGTCACAAGCAAGTCGGAGATGGGCAGATGCCCAGGAAATGCCAGCTGCGGGTGCAAAGAAGCTTCTACTGGACAGAAGAAGCTGAGGTTTCTGCAGGAACGAAAAGGGCTAGAGACTTTCCTTTTAGTGGACGGATCCCTCTTGCCGTGAAGAGTCGTGCAGAAGTATTTTCCCGCCGAAAGAACACCAACAAGCCTTGCTAGCTGCAAATCGTGCGGTTATCGTTTTTGGACGCTGTTGAGGCCCAGGAGGGACCAGGAGGTCGCAAATTGGACCAGGAGAGAGAGGGGACGTCGAGCAAGACAAGGAACCCTCTCTGAAGCCGGTAGCACCCGGAGAAGTGCCAGAAACAGGCACTACAATGATGCTTGAAACGGTGCTCGCCAAAGTTGCACAAAGGAGTCCCACGTCGCCGGAGACCAACTTAGGAAGTCGTGCAATGCAGGTTAGAGTGCCGTGGACTCAGGCTTGGCTGTGCACAAAGGATTTCCGCCGGAATTGCACAGAAGCCGGAGAAGTTGCAAAAGTCGAGGTTACCAACAATGCAGTCTGGAGTGGGGAGGCAAGGACTTACCTCCACCAAACTTGGACTGAAGAGTCACTGGACTGTGGCAGTCTCTTGGACAGAGTTGCTGGATTCAAGGGAGCTCGCTCGTCATGCTGAGAGGAGACCCAAGGGACCGGTAATGCAGCTTTTTGGTGCCTGCGGTTGCAGGGGGAAGATTCCGTCGACCCACGGGAGATTTCTTCGGAGCTTCTGGTGCAGAGAGGAGGCAGACTACCCCCACAGCATGCACAAGCAGGAAAACAGTCGAGAAGGCGGCAGGATCAGCGTTACAGAGTTGCAGTAGTCGTTTTTGCTACTATGTTGCAGGTTTGCAGGCTTCCAGCGCGGTCAGCAGTCGATTCCTTATCAGAAGGTGAAGAGAGAGATGCAGAGGAACTCGGCTGAGCTCATGCATTCGTTATCTAAAGTTTCCCCAGAGACAGAGACCCTAAATAGCCAGAAAAGGGGGTTTGGCTACTTAGGAGAGAGGATAGGCTACTAACACCTGAAGGAGCCTATCAGAAGGAGTCTCTGAAGTCACCTGGTGGCACTGGCCACTCAGAGCAGTCCAGTGTGCCAGCAGCACCTCTGTTTCCAAGATGGCAGAGGTCTGGAGCACACTGGAGGAGCTCTGGACACCTCCCAGGGGAGGTGCAGGTCAGGGGAGTGGTCACTCCCCTTTCCTTTGTCCAGATTCACGCCAGAGCAGGGCTAAGGGGTCCCCTGAACCGGTGTAGACTGGCTTATGCAGAATTGGGCACCTCTGTGCCCAACAAAGCATTTCCAGACGCTGGGGGAGGCTACTCCTCCCCTGCCTTCACACCATTTTCCAAAGGGAGAGGGTGTCACACCCTCTCTCAGAGGAAGTTCTTTGTTCTGCCATCCTGGGCCAGGCCTGGCTGGACCCCAGGAGGGCAGATGCCTGTCTGAGGGGTTGGCAGCAGCAGCAGCTGCAGTGAAACCCCAAGAAGGGCAGTTTGGCAGTACCAGGGTCTGTGCTACAGACCACTGGGATCATGGGATTGTGCCAACTATGCCAGGATGGCATAGAGGGGGCAATTCCATGATCATAGACATGTTACATGGCCATATTCGGAGTTACCATTGTGAAGCTACATATAGGTAGTGAGCTATATGTAGTGCACACGTGTAATGGTGTCCCTGCACTCACAAAGTTCAGGAAATTGGCTCTGAACAATGTGGGGGCACCTTGGCTAGTGCCAGGGTGCCCTCACACTAAGTAACTTTGCACCTAACTTTTACCAGTTAAGGTTAGACATATAGGTGACTTATAAGTTACTTAAGTGCAGTGTAAAATGGCTGTGAAATAACGTGGACGTTATTTCACTCAGGCTGCAGTGGCAGGCCTGTGTAAGAATTGTCAGAGCTCCCTATGGGTGGCAAAAGAAATGCTGCAGCCCATAGGGATCTCCTGGAACCCCAATACCCTGGGTACCTCAGTACCATATACTAGGGAATTATAAGGGTGTTCCAGTAAGCCAATGTAAATTGGTAAAAATGGTCACTAGCCTGTTAGTGACAATTTGGAAAGAAATGAGAGAGCATAACCACTGAGGTTCTGATTAGCAGAGCCTCAGTGAGACAGTTAGTCACTACACAGGTAACACATTCAGGCACACTTATGAGCACTGGGGCCCTGGGTTACCAGGGTCCCAGTGACACATACAACTAAAACAACATATATACAGTGAAAAATGGGGGTAACATGCCAGGCAAGATGGTACTTTCCTACAAGTTTCATGCCAGAGCAGAGACAGGGGATCCCTGAACCGGTGCAGACTAGCTTATGCAAGGAGGGCACCATTTGTGCCCTTCAAAGCATTTCCAGAGGCTCTGGGAGGCTTCCCCTCCCAAGCCTGTGACACCTATTTCCAAAGGCAAAGGGTGTAGCACCCCCCTGCCAAAGGAAATACATTGTTTCTGCCTTCCTGGGACTGGGCTGGTCAGACCCCAGGAGGGAAGAATCCTGCCTGGAGGTTGGCAGCACTGTTGCTGCAGAGAAAATCCAAGAAAGCTAGTTTGGCAGTACTGGGGGTCCATGGTGGAGCCGCCAGGGTTTATGGAATTGCCCCCCAGTACCAGATTCAGATTGGGGGAGAAATTCCACAATCCCAGACACCTCATATGGCCATATTTGGTTCAGCCATTGTGCAGCTACATATAGGTGGTGACCTATATGCCGTGCACACGTGTAATGGCATCCCCACACTCACAAAGTCCGGGAAAAAGGCCCTGAACGATGTGGGGGCACCTTTACTACTGTAAGGGTGCCCTCACACTTAGTAACTTTGCACCTAGCCAGAGCTGGACATATAGGTGACTTATACATTACTTAAGTGCAGTGAAAAATGGCTGTAAAATAGTGTAGACACTATTTTACCCAGGCTGCTGTAGCAGTCCTGTGAAAGTTTTGTCTGAGCTCCTTATGGGTGGCAAAAGTAATGCTGCAGCCCATAAGGTGCTCTTGGAACCCCAATACCCTGGGTACCTAAGTACCATATACAAGGGAATTATAAGGGAGTTCCAAAGTGCCAATTGGAATTGGTAAAATTGGTCACTAGCCTGCGTGACAAATTTAAGGTAAGTGAGAGAGCATAAGCACTGAGGTTCTGATTAGCAGAACCTCAGTGACACAGTAGACACTACATACTACACACACATAGGCCACAAACTATGAGCACTGGGTTCCTGGGTAGCAGGATCCCAGTGAGACAGGCAAAACACACTGACAAATAGGATTTCCACTATGAGCACTGGGGATCTGGCTAGCAGGATCCCAGTGACACAGGAAAAACACCCTGACACATACTCACAAACAGGCCAAAAGTGGGGGTAACAATGCTAGAAAGAGGCTACCTTCTCACACGGAGTCCTGCACATGATGCCCAAGTGCCTCCACCAGTCTTTCCTCCATTTGGTGCTCTACAGTCACTTCTTACAGTTCTTGATACTGCTCCTCCTCATCGGCGTAGTACGCCATTGTATTAGTTGGGAGGTTTGGAGAAGTTAACGGGGGGAGCCCTGAAGCAGGTGAACAAGTTGTAGAACCAACAGCTATAAGCTGCTTGGCCAGCAAGCATTGTTTGTGGAGGGAGCCACCTGCTTGTAAAAAATTATTATCATATTATCAATTAATATTGATGTTGATTAATCCCCCAGGGCCAGGCCCACTGCGTACTATTGCAGCCCCGTCTGGCGATATTTGGGCCGAACTAAGGGCCAGATGTATCAAAGGGTTTTACCCATTCTGTGTCTATGCGAAAATGTGTTCGTACATATGGCCCTAAGTGAGGAGCAAAATGTGTCTCGCTCGACACACAAGCGTTAAGCCAATCGGAAAGGAAACTCCAAACCGGCTCAACGCGTGTGCCATGTTCTATGACCCTACTACAAAGTTATTGATGTCAATTGCAGTTCAGCCTAAATTACCATGATTTAGGGCTCAGAAACATACACTGGGTACTGGACAGCAGTGCCCCAATGTTGAGAATTCAAATTCTAGCTTCATTAGTCAAAGGAAATGGGGCAGCCCTCGCAAAAAGATGCATTTTCTCTCACAAGTCATCCTTTCTGCAACAAAGCCAACACCACCGTCACTAGAAACATAGGCCCTCATTTCAACCCTGGCGGTCGGTAACCGCCAGGGGAAATGTAGCGGTAGAACCGCCGACAGACCGGCAGTACTCCGGGGTGTATTTAGGTACCGCCACGGTCTTTCTGCCGGGACCGGCGGTTTTCCGCCACGGTTGTCCCGGCGGTCGAAATCCACCAGGGCAGCGCTGCAAGCAGCGCTGCCCTGGGGATTTCGACTCCCTTTACCGCCAGCCTGTCCATGGCGGTAAACACTGCCATGGAAAGGCTGGCGGTAAGGGGAGTTGTGGGGCCCCTGGGGGCCCCTGCACTTCCCATGCACTTGGCATGGGCAGTGCAGGGGCCCCCAGGCACAGCCCCATCCTGTGCAGACAATGAAGAGCTTGACGAGTGCAGCTGCACCCGTCGCACGGCCACATTACCGCCGGCTCCATTAGGAGCCAGCAGCAATGTTGAGGCCACCATCCCCACTGGGCCGGCGGGCGGAAACTCGGTTTCTGCCCGCCGGCCCAGCGGGGTGGTCAAGATGCGGCCGGCAGGGTTGCGGCCGCATTGGGCCGCAGACTGTCAGTCTGAGTTTGGCGGTCGGCTGCGGCCGACCGCTAAACTCAAAATGAGGGCCATATTCTTTCTGTGTTGGTTTTAAGGACTTTGATCAGTTCCAAGGAAAGACCAGAAAGCTCTTGAGGAGCAAATATCCCATTAAAGTACGAACATTGGAAAAGGAGCCTGAAGTGACCTTAATCCAACAGACACTTTGTAAACTCACTTACAAAATATAGAAACCATGCTAAATAAATACAGATTCATAAATATAACTTGGAAATGAAATAATAACAAAGAAGAAGATCCTTTCTATGATAGGTGAAAACAGGTGTAAGATTATATTAAATTTTACTGAGTCATACATATATTTTTCACATTGCAGCTAAAGAAAGTTCTATTTTGCAAATAGAAGAGGAGCCAAATGGATTTTACTGTGATCTACAGAACATAATGCACCATGTTTATTGGACCAATAGGATCTGTCTGTTTTCCTGTCATTCTGGCTCAGATTTGCTAAGATTTTGCATCAGGTTGCCTCACTTTTCTGGTGCCGCCCAGATACAAAATCTATTTTGCAATCTACAAAGCAGCAGATTAGAGTGGCTCTGCATGTGTTTGTTTCAAATAAAAAGTAATGCAATGCAGTGTAAGGCACTCCTTTGATTAACGTGCATTAGGTAGGCGTTACAATAGTGGTTACAAACATGATTTTGCACAAAAATGGTGGGCCTAATTGAGGCTGTGGAGAAATGTTTTTTTCTCCTCGTTTTTCTTCTTTGCATGTGTGCTGCATTATGCAGGGAACCCACTTAAACAAAAATGCCAGCTCCAGCCAACACCACAATGGGTGCCGCCTGGTGAGTCAGCTAAGGCAGTGGAAGCATTTGGGCCTAACAATGCTGTAGGTGCCCTCGGTAGGCACCGGGGCACGAAAAAAAATAAAACAAAAATATATAAAAAGTTTAACAAAAAAGCGACCGGAGCCACTCATCTAATATTAACTGCTCCATGCAAGGAGAGCCTCATAATGCCCTGTGAGGGCTCTTAATAATAATGTTAGATCTTGGTGGTGTCCTTGGAAGGGGCAGAGGTACCACCAAGTATTCTTTAAGGTTCTAGAGGGGTACTGGGAACACAGCACCCCTAAAGCAACATTAAAAAAACACAAGAAGTCTCCCGGGTCATTGAATCCATGACCCATATTTTTTGAAGCACGCCAAGATGGAGCTGTGTGCTCTTCAGCTTTAGTTCAGGGACCTCTTGTGGTTGGTTTAATGGCTGCAGGTTGTGGACTGAAAAAAGACTCAATTACATGTTTAAAGTTATATTTTAAATAATACTTTACTCAAACTATAATCACTAATATTGAACACAATGTGTCAATTCATGAAATATACATTTTATTATAGTTATTGGTGACTTTTTGACAAAGACAAAAGTTTTTTTTTATAAAAGTAGATATGGTGACTCCTTGATAAAGACAATAAGCCAGCTGACTCTTTGAAAAAACCAATAGGCCTGCCTTACCAACAATGACACCCTTTATATTGTTACATCACATAGCCAGCTGTGCGTGAGAGGGTTGGGTGCAGAGCCTGGCCCTGTGTGCAATACTACACTGTGCAAGGCAAAAGGGCATGCACAGTGGGGGTGTCAGCAGACATTGTGGTAGCGTGCTGTGTCTGGCCACAGGCTAGGCCCTGCACCCAATCCCCTGCTGCGCTATGCAGCAGAGAATTGAGCACCCAACCCCTTGCACTGTGTACAGCTGTGTTGAGTGAGGGTGGGTACCCACCAGGGAATGGACCCAACCCTTTGCTGCACACGGCAATAGATATCTTGGTTTAGGGTAAAAAACATGGAAATTTACTGAAAAACACAAAGGTTAAAGTGATGTTATAGTTAAGAATTGTAACAATATGTTAGTTTACATTTAAAAAACCTTAGAAATTCACTGATTAAAACAAAGGGTAAAGGATGTTCTTGTTGGGGTGAAAATGTCAGTTTAAAGATAACATTTTAATTGAACTAAACCACTCAAATTCACCAGTTATAGTTATCTCAAGTAACTACAACCTTTGCCCTCACCATGCACTGCTAATTACCTAACATATTACATCAATCACAACATGTTCTATGACATCATTGATTACATGACTGTAATATCTGACTTTACATCATTGGTAATAACCCTGTGCATGGCGGAGCAAATCCGATTAGCGGGGTTTTGTAAATCACAAATAACATTTTGCGCCCATGATGCAAAATAAATGTTAGTAAATCTGGCCCTAAATGTATACTTAGTGCCATTTTGAAATGGGGACCCTTTTAACCAGTGCTTAATTTGTGCTTGTTGTTTCCGGTGCTGAGCAGCAGTACTTATTTTCGAGGGCCGGGACTTATTCTTCTGCCTCATGCATTTGCTGCGAGCAAAAGATACATATGGGAAATATGGAGGAAGGGAAAAATGAAAAAGCGTCACAAAGGGAGTAACTAGAAAGCTGCTAGAGTGAGCTGAAGGGGCCGGGAGTAGCTTTAAATGGATTGAAGAGGCCCGAGGTGGCTTCAGGATTACGCCACCTCAGTATTCCGTGTTCCCACATTTAATTGCAGCAGCCGCGTGTTTAAGAGGAGGGTTTTGGGCACCAGCACATTTTTATTTACAAATTAAGCACTGCTTTCAACCCACAGCCTGTGTATATTCTGTGTGCGTCTGTATATACATATTATACAAGAAAAACATGCATAATAGTTGAGCATAAAAATTACCATACAAATTCATCATCATATATTTTAAGCTCAAAGGGTATCATGATGTGTCAATGCATACAGCAGATTATGCTCAACATTGGGATGAATCTTCAATAATTAGGGGACATAAATGTAGTGCTTCAGACATACTAAAGTGAATTACATTGAAGGACCATACATCATGCCCACATGGGCCTGGTCAATGAAAGGTACAACAGGCTCCACACAAATAAAGATAAATGTATAACAAGCAGCACTGTGCCTGCATAAGGTAACAAGTGAGCCAGCATCAGCAGTTCAAAATGGCTAAACCGTGTACTGCAAGAATTAATAAAAAAGTGAAAAGGACCCATGGAAAACAAAAGACAAAAGGCATCTGGCAAAGCAGGCACAGTTCGTTTAATTAAACATTACGGCCGGGCAGTTACAGGACCGGGGTTTGAGGACTGTCTCTCAATGTACATCAGTTTGCAGTGAAGTTTTATACATTTCTCAGAGTACCATAAAGTAATAAATACATTTCTTTCTTGATTAAGAATGCGAACAGTTGTCATGGAGTCATAAATAAGGTCCAGATAATAAATGCAGGTGGGACTCGACCTTGCATGGACACAATGTGGGCAAGCGAGTACGTGTACAGATGTCCGGCCTAAGGGGTGCATGTGTGCTGTGTTCAGATTGGCTAAGTGTGCCAAACTACATGTGGCATCAAACTTTATGGTGTTTTTGGGAATGCATGCAGCCCTCTGGCCATATGTGTTTTATTGGAACCAATCTCCTGGGACCAGCGTGTTGTTGCTGCGCCTATTAGTGGGATTTGATCTAAGTTTCCTGTTTGCACATTTGTCTACTGACTATGTGTCACCCCATTTGTGACCTGTCAGTCAATAACCTTAGACCTAGGACTCAGAGCCTGCCTGACCACTCATCTAGTTGTTGGGGTTGACAGAGAGTTCAAGACCGGAGAATCTAATAATGGTGATGAGACTTTGCTCGTGTATATGAATATATCGCTGTGTGCATTTTCAACTACACCATGAAACCCAGATATCATAATAGTCACATTGTTGGGGGCCTGTTGCCCCACTTCCCTAGCTACTTGCATTCTACCCAATTTGAGGACTGTGTTTTTACAGCAGGAAACCCAAACTTGCAGGAAACCACACAAAAACAGTAATACGATGAAAATGAGCAACAATGACATGCATAGATCGGTCAGTCACCTGGGGAGCCAAGAGAACGAGTATGTGAACCACTCATGCTCAGGGGCACTTCCCTCTTCATGCTTGTCTTTTTGTAGTCGGTGCACTACTTGGATGGTAAGAGTCAGAGTCCCATTGTCTATGCCATTGCCAGGTATGAGTGTACAGCAAGATGCACGATCTTCGTGCATACTCCACCCTCCATTGCGGTCATCAAGTCCAACACGTACCGATGTTGCATCACCATGAGGCAGATACCTCATCATTTTTAGCATTTCCCAACAGGTTATTTGCAACCAGCAGGCGTTCGCTTTTGTCTGCAATGTGGAGAAGGGTATAGAGCCTCCCATCGAGATGTGTGCATCAGTGAACAGTCTGAATTCCTCTGGAATGTCCTTGTACTGAGCCTAACCAAAATAATCCTTAGAGGTGTTGGTACAGTTCTGACAGGGTTGGGGTGTGTACAGTGATGAGGGAGCAGAGCCACGCCATCCAGGGATGAGCTGTGGTTATGCAAACTTGCTGCATTCCCAGTAAGTGTCCATCAGTGTGGAGATACCCCATTGCATGTCAGAATGTGCAGGATTGTGCCACAGTTGTCATTTGTACCCAGTGGAATGGTTCCTTTGCCTCTAAAACATAAGGAATACAGAGTAAGTTTCCA
The DNA here is from genome assembly GCF_031143425.1 of Pleurodeles waltl. Lineage (NCBI taxonomy): Eukaryota > Metazoa > Chordata > Amphibia > Caudata > Salamandridae > Pleurodeles > Pleurodeles waltl. Next base: position 99,142 of record NW_027149853.1, read on the forward strand.
TAAAATTAGGGGTTGCCCCTTTCCTTCTATCCACGTATACCTATCTATCTCAGTGTCACAGATCTCCTGGCATGGGGTATCTACGCTGTTATTCAAACCTCTTCTCCCATACAAGACCAATCTTCCTTCATACCATCAAGGTGGATGGCCCTTCAGTGAAACTCCATGTCTGGGGTCCACTTGTTGTTAATGAAGCCAGCCCCAGATATGCTAAGGGTCAACCTAGGACCAGAGATGGAGGCAGGAGTGAATGTGTTTGTGCACTGATTAGATGATTTTGCTGCCTCCAAGAATCTCTTCTCTGGAAAATCTCAGGGCCAAACAGTCTCCTCCCCTATAGTGCCCTTTGTGTGCATCCTATCTACCTCAGTTTGGATATCGCAAGGTTCGGTGAGAAGGTACAGTGCTGTAGGTTTGGTCTCGTAGTGGGTCAGATTAACTAATAAACCATGGGGCTCTACTCTGTTAGGTTGTATTTTGGCCCTAATCCTACATAGGCATGGATGGAAAAAACATTTTGCTTTTTCAGGGACTACCTCTTAGGATAAGTAAAGCCCATTTGTAACTAGTGCATGTGGTATCAGTGATTAGACGCAACATGACCTGGTTGATGCCTGGAAACCCACAGCGGTCATATGCTGACATGCATGTGTTGTGTAAAAGGGCCCTGTATAGTGCATGTGGAATGCTAGTGTTGGGTGCAGTGTAATTATAGGTGACATGGAAGAGGTCCCTACAGAAGCGCGATGACATTTTCTAAATAGACTCCATTAGGCTAGACTGTTCCTTGGAAATGCATGGATACAGTAGCATCCCTAGTAAATAGAGGGTGTATGAATGTATAACAACACATAACTTGTAAAACAATGTAGGTCTTGAGATGATTCTAGCAGAGATGTCTGTGGTCTTCTGATGATGGGAGTTTATTGGTTGTACAAAGTTTGAGAAAACGTATTTGAAGCATTGTGGAGTTTGGGATCCTGTTGCGGGTATTGATGTGGAAAGTTCTTGGAGTGGGCTGTGGCTCTTGATCCTGTTGGGGGTACTGGTGTGGAAAGTGCTTGGAGCAGTTTGTGCCACGGAGAAAGCAATGGTCCTCTGTAGAGGTGGTGCACTTAGCGGTTTGACTGCAGACCTGCTGGACAAGAGCTAGGTTTGTTTGTCATAAAAGAAAATAAATTACAGCCTTGCATGTCGCCAATTGTTTTCTAGGAATTCCTGTGTTTCCGTGGTTTTAGTAAGGCACCAGAAGGTGGCCCTACTGGGGAAACCTAGTTTTGGAAAAATGGGGTATTGTTTATGAACATATTCAATTTTTATTGGTTGTTGGGCATCCCCCCTCTCCGTGCTGGACTAAGGGTACATCTGTAAGTATGTTTTACGGGGTGATTCTCAAGAGCATGTGGGTAAGTTCAAATTTTAACTGGTGCTCTGTTCTCCAGCCCTCGAGTACCCAAGTGTGTGCACGGGGTGGCATTGGTGTGGGCAGTGTTTTCGACCTACACGTGCGTGGGTGATGTATAAAGAAGGGGCATGTCGCACTGAATGTTGGTCTGCAATCACACTGGTCCCCGAGGTCACATGTGTACCCCTCTAGTCACGGCATGTGGCGTGCAACGTGACCCTCCCAAGTGGCGCCAAGTGCCTTGATGACTGCAAAAAGAACAGATGATGGATGGAATGCTGAACAAATCAAACATTCTGCCCCAGTCACAGGTCTGAGTTAAATTCATAATTTTTTTGCACACCATGCCATTCCAATTTGGACCCAGGCATATGCAAATCAGTCTTGACCCTCCTCCCATGGAAACAGTCCTGCCTGAATTGCCAGGCCAGGTCCTCCCTAGACCAGAGTCAAGCATTCTAGGACCAGTTTTGGGGTATCACCCCTCATTTCTTTATTACTCCCTTTCCTAGAGGCTTTCTATGGGCTAGCTTTTGGGGTTCTTTAATGTGGTTTTTGGGCGCTTCCCTATATCTTTGCATGATCTGTTAGCCTTATTGTCCTGAATCAGAGGGGGTCAGAAAGTTGTTCTGTGGCTCCCATGAAATTGGGATTGTTGCTCCCTTTAGATGGTGTGTGTGAGTCCTTGCATGTTAATTGCTTGCTAGGCCTTATGCAGAGGTGAGCATATCTCTGTGTTCCATTCAGCTCAGAGTTATGATAGGTCTGTCGGAGTCCATTTTCCCTGGTACCCGCCTCTCCCTCGGACCATATCTTGTTTGGATCTGCAGCTCCCGACTGTTACTTGGAGAACTTTGAGGGAAAGGAGGAGGCAAAAATATTGCCTCATGGAGAGTCTGGAGCAAGGCCAAGAACTCATTGAAGTTTGCCCAAGCTATGGAAAAGGACCAGTCAGACTGGATGCTCTGGTGGACCCCCTCTACTGACTAAGTGCCATGCAGTGCTTCGCAATCTGACGGACCTAGTGCATGTGCTGTGGGGGTTACGGGGTCTCTATTACCACAAGCGTACAGGAAGACAGACTCCCGACACTGGAGGACAGCATTGTTTTGGAACAAACAGGGGGCCTCCTTTTGGCTGGAGGATATTAACTTTGAAGGAACTATTACTGTTGGGATTTCACACCAAAAAGAACACTCGGTCTCAGCTGGGTGCCTGAGAAGGGGGACATTTTGACTGGAATCTGTCCCATTTGAGCTGTGGGTGCAGGGATCTGGGTGCCTGCTTTTTAGGCACTGGTCAGGGAGCCACCCTGCTCCTCTTTGTCAGACTGCCCTCCCTCTGAGATTTGGCCAACCGACCCCGCCCTGGGGATCAGTGGCAGAGTGGGGCCTAGGCTCCCACAGACACCCTGAATGGCAGATTCTAGTGAAGATACCCGGTCGACAGAACACATACAGCAGCCCTGAACTTCCCAAACACAAGTAAAGTTTTAAATCTCCAATATTGTCTTGTTTGTCCTTCTTTTGAGCTTAGTACAACAAATTTTAAGGTGTGCGCAAAATGGATGCGTTGCATTGGAGATGTTACATCACAGCGCATGTGGGTTTTGCGTTTGCGTGAAGGTATTGCTTCCACAAACAGTTACCCCTCCTTGATGCTGTTGTAGCCCCGGTCCTTGTTAGGCTGGGTTCCCTGTCTGTAGTTGTTGATGCCATGTGTTGGTCCAACAACCTGACCCCTGTTGTGGTGGTGCAGCAGTGGACTGACATCCCTGTGGCTGAATAAAAGGTGCATTCAGGCTTCCCTGGGCTTGGTTCTGTGGATGGTAATTCTGCAGGGACTGCTTGTGATATGCTCTTAGCCGGTATCTGTCGGCCATGTGGCCCAATATGTGGCAATAGTGACATTCTATAGGGTCCGGCTGCTCCCAACCTCCCTGATTTCTATCGTTATAGCTATATTGAAACCCAATGGGGTTTTGCAGTGGAGCTTCCTTCAGAACTGGCACCATTTGTATTCTTGTGGCCAATGTGGCCCCCTCGTGGGCGATCTTCCTCAGTTTGTGTTTTTCCCTGTCCTTTTGTTAGTGTTACTACGCTGTCCAATCCACTTTGCATTTTGGTGGGTAGCCCCTTTTTGAGGATACTGTTAAAGAATAGAACCTGAGGGCCCGTATTGGTCAATGGCTGGCCTGTCTCCTGATCCCACCGTTCTCTAATCCTGTCTAGAAAATCAGTTGTGGTCTCCCCAGTTTTCATTGTTTCTGCCCTCAATCCTCCTTCATCTTGGAAGTCGGGAACATTTACTTCAGGGCTGTCCATATTTGGTGCCTGTATGAATTAAATGCAGCCTTGTCATGCTCAGTGTTTGTCAGCGTGATTGCTGGGATGTGAGATTGGGAAAAACGGTGTTAGTCTGCTCTCCGATAAGACTACTTGGCAGACTTTTGACATCACCTATTGCTAGGATTATTCTGGCTGTGTTCTTCTCAAAGCATGAGATCCATTTCCCTGCCCCATCCAACCACGGCGGCAATTTGGATGTTAGCCTCTCCTTATCCACCTGAGTCCAAGGCACATAGATGGTCTCTGGTGTGCCTTTTTGCATTAGCGGGCATATCCTCGTTTTAGGCAGCTCCACTGGTTTCTCCTCAACATAGCGTTCCCATCTCCTTAGACAATCCTGCATGTAAGGCAAGTTCCACTTTCGATCTCCCCCTCCGTGCTGGAAGCAGTGTTCCGCAACAGCTATGTTCTCTGGTCTGAAGGATCCCTCCTCCAGGCAGTGTCTACCATACTGATCACTTACTTCAGTCCAGCAGGCTAGCAGGAGACAAAATGGTCATGCAAATATCTTGCCTTCTTCTTGAGCTACTATATCCCTTGGGGTTAGTTTAAATGTTGTGAGCGTTTGGGAGGAGCAATCAAGGTCCTCGTTGCTGCTCTCCTCGTGCGCACACAAAGGTTGCCATCTTGGCTCTCCTGTGTGTAAGCTAAGTTTGCACCAGGCTACCTTGGTGCCTAATTTCCTGGTTAGCCCCTCTCCTTCATTGGTGCTTGGGTGAGGCTCGGATACCAGTCAAAAGTCTCTCCTCTAATTCTACCTCAGATTCTTCCGCAATTGGGCTTTGTACCTACCCCTGATCTCCTCAGGTGAAGGGCATGCTGCTCTACTCTCTAATTGGGCTTTAAGGGTGCTCTCTCTCTTTCTCTCCTGAATTCACGTATTTCCTCTAACTACCACTGAAAAAACATCCTTCGTTCTGAGCTATGCACTGTTCTTCAGGACCTGCCCTCAAGCTAGCTTTCTGTTGTTTCTTTGGCTACCTGAGCATATCCATTGGGCCAGTCAGGGCTCCCCAGCCACTCCACGGCCCTCCTGCCTGCCGCTGACAGCTCAGCCCACATTCCAGAGCCTGATTGCAACAGCTCCACCCACATTCCTGAGCCTGATTGCGATAGATCCGGCCACATTCCTGAGCCTGATTGCATCTGCTGATGCCGCTGCTGATGCCTCCTTCACGCCACTGCTGCTCCTGCCCTCCCGCCTACCACCCCAGCCACTCCCACCTCTCATGACATATAATGGAGGCAGCAGTGCAGCCGCAACGCAGCCATGTCTAGTGGGTGTGCTACCGGTGCACCACCGGTATATGCCAAAGGCAAGCTCATCTGTGCCCATCCACACCTGGATTGCGCCCAGTGCCATGGATCATCCTTGACTTTCACCTATCCATGAATCAGCAAGTAAACTCACCTTCTCCCACCCCCCCCCCATCACTACACCAACAAGGAGCTCCAGGCTCTGAACGTCGGACATCCCATCAACAGCTGCTTCACACCCTCCCCATGCTCAATCAAAGGACCCTTCACCTGCCTACAGTGCTGTTTCTGAGCAACGTGGGCCCACCTGCACACACTAATGCCCGCACTTCACCCACACAAAAGACTACAAACAACCAAGCACCACTCCAGTGCATACGGTTAAACGCCCGCTCCTTATGCAAACACTCCACGGAAATCTGGGACACCATCACACCCATCCACACATGACACAGACGTCGCCTTCATCACTGAAACATGGCTAACACACTCCTCAAACCCCAACCTCGCCATGGCAACCCCTGGCCGTTACAAGATGACACCAAAACCGCACTAACAATCATGGTGATGGCATTGCCATCATCTTCAAGAAAACCATCCAATGCACCATCACTGATGGCAACCCAACGCCCCTCAGGGAGCACCTCAACTTCCAACTCCAGATCAATGCCAACACCAAGATGCGAGGCACCGTTGCATAGAAACCCCCTGGACCACGCCCAGCCTTCTGAGACGCCATTGCCAACCTCATCACCCCCTTCGCCATCAACTTCCTCCACTACCTCCTACTTGTCGATCTCAATTTCCACCTTAACTACCCCAATGAGACCAACTCCACTTCCCCCATAGAGAACCTCAGTAACATTGCCCTCACCCAACTGGTCACCAAACGGACGCACAAAACCGGATGCAGACTGGACGCCATCTTCGCTTCTAGCGACAGAATAAATTTCACCCATGTGACTGAATTCACCGGGACTGACCACGGCATCATCCACTTTACCATCTCCAATTCCCAGCACATCACCTCCAAGTACCTCAGCACTCCCCACCGAAGCTGTGGCAAGGTAACCGAGACCCTATGGGCACAGGTCCAAGGCACTGCACAACCTGAGCCCATGACAGACCTTAACCTCAACCAGGACGTCCAAAATTTCACCACCTGGCTCACCAAATCCGCCGACAGAGTTGTCCTGCTGAAACCAGATAAAACCAACCATACCTCCAAGCCAGCGAGATGGTACACTCCGGAGCGTAAAAACACGACTGCCACTGACTCGAGAAATAATGGTGCATGACCAAGGACCCTCGATAGAGCAGCCTTCAAGGCAGCCCTCAACAACTACCACCACCACATCAAGGCAGCAAAAAGAGCAGCAATCACTGCCTGTATTTGCACCGCAGCCAACCACATGAAAGAACTCTTCGGAATCATAAAGAAATTCTTCAACCCAATAGCCACAGAGACCACCATCCACCCATCCCAGGAACTCTACAACATCCTCTCAGACTACTTCCACAGCAAGATCACCACAATATACAACAAGTTCGACCCCCAACCCTCCACCTCCAGCCTAGACAAAATCTCTCAAGCAGCGAAAACCAGCCACACGATATCCTCCTGGCCCCTATTACCGCACAGATCACCACAGCCATCAAGTCATCCATCCACTCCGGGGCACCCACTGACCCCTGCCAACACTATCACCACATAACTAACCCATATCCTCAGCACTTCCATCTCCACTGCAACCTTCCCGGATGAATGTAAGCATGCAGAGGACAGACCCCTCCTAAAGAAACACTCCACCGTCCATAGCAACCTCAAAAACTACAGACCAATCTCCCTGCTCCCCTTCCCGGCCAAAGTGCTTGAGAAAGCCATCAACCAACAGCTCACCGACTACCTAGAACGAAACCACCTTCCCGACACCTCACAATCAGAACAGAGACTACACTAATCGCCCCCACAGACGACACCAGGACTCTCCTAAACCGAGGAGAGTCAGCAGCTCTGATCCTCCTGGACCTCTCTGCAGCATTCAATACAGTCTTCCACCACACTCTCATCAACAGACTCCACAACATAGGCATTCAACAAAACACACTTAAGTGGGTCGCCTCTTTCCTCTCAGGCTACACGCAGACCATCCGCCTTCCTCCCTTCACTTCTACACCTAAGAACATCACCTGCGGTGTACCCGAAGGATCCTCCCTCAGCCAAACCATGTTCAACATCTACATGACACCCCTCACAGACATCTTCAGATCCTACAGACTCAATATAGTCTTGTACGCTGACAACACTCAACTAATCCTCTCACTCACCGAAGACCCCCACAACTCCAAAGCCAACTTCTGCAACGCCATTACCAACATAGCAACATGGATGAAAAACAGCTGCCTCAAACTAAACACCGACAAAGCGGAAGTCCTGATCTTCAGGAAGAACACCTCTGTATGGGACCACAACGGGTGCCAGCAGGAAAAATACCTTATCCATCAGACCACACACGAAACCTCAGCATCATCTTTGACTGCCACCTATCCATGAAGCAGCAAATAAACTCAGTCGTCTTCTCCTGCTTTTAGTTCCTCCACCAAACCTTCAAATGGATCCCTACTGACACCAGAAAGACAGTCACACATGCCCTGGTCACCAGCTGCCTCAACTGTGGCAACACTCTCTATGCCAGAGTATCCTCCCAGCGACTTGAAAGACTCCAGACTCTACAGAACACTGCAGGCAGAGTCATCCTCAACCTCCCCAAGCACTCAAGCATCATCCCACAACTCGGGAAGTTCCACTGGCTCCCCGTCCAGAAGAGATGCCAATTCAAAATCCTCACACTAGTATACAAGGCTCTCCACAACTGAGGGCCATCTTACATCAACCATCGACTGAGTTTCTATGTCTCAGCAATATAAGTATGCTCTGCCTCGCTAAACCTCGCACCCCCCCCCAACATCCATCGCAGCTGCAGCTGAGGCAGATCCTTCTCCTACATAGCAGCTGAGTCCTGGGACAGCCTGCCCTTCCAACTCCGAACAGCTCCCTCCCTGGCGGACTTCAGGAGAAGACTCAAGACGTGGTTTTTCAATGGAGACACATCACCCACAGCACCCAGATACCCTTAGGGATTATAGTGCTGTGCTTTACAAATACTTTGATTGATTGATTAATTGATACACTGTGGCTCCCCCATCGTCATCGGATCCCGGAGGACTGGGCCCGCCCTTCCCACCCCCAGTAGTTGTCTCATTGTACATAACTGTTATGAATCTACCTGTCAATTGGGTGTGTTCGCCAGAACCAGTGGGAGTTTGTGTTCTCTGGGCTGCTGAGGTTTGGTTGCCTGAATGCGAATGTGATTAACTGATACCCTGTGGCTCACCCATCGTAATCGGATCCCGGAGGACTGGGACCGCCCTTCCCACCCCCAGTAGTTGTCTCATTGTACATAACTGTTATGAATCTACCTGTCAATCAGGTGTGTTCCCCAGAACCAGTGGGAGTTTGTGTTCTCTGGGCTGCTGAGGTTCGGTGGCCTGAATGCGAAGGACAGGAGGGTCAAACTTCGAGGAGCTCTCGCGATGGACTGGGGTGGTGCTGGAAGTGCCTGGGATTGTTGGCCTGTTAGTCTGTCATGCCTAGACCTGACAGCTTGTTGTTCGGTAGGTGCCCTTTGGGCTCCCATGACTGGTGGATTGGTATATTCTAATGCGGGGATAGCAGGCGTCGGGGGGAGCACCTCCATACCTACATATGGCAGGGAATGTTCGGACGCCTTGTTTGTTGATTGTGGGTTAGTGTTATCAGCCTAGGCTTCCTCAAAAATGGCCCCTAATTCTAGTAATTCTTCTCTTTTGTCCTTTATTTGCCCTGTGTAGATTGTTCGTATGTGTGTTCTTGTGTGTTCAATTATGTTGCTGTCAAAGGTTCCCTATTTTGGCCAGGGAAACGCATGTGCCTCAGTGTGTGTGTGGTACTCGTAGCAAAACTTGCTAAGCTTTTTAGCTTGTGTGGGGAACCTGTTTTGCATATGCTTTAGAAGCAAATCCATGATTAATTTGGATAGTCTTTAAGGATATAGTTACTATTTTAACTTTTATGTTTTTATATGTTTTATATGTTTATATCTCTAACTTTTCTACTTTTAGATAAATTTTATGTTTTTACTTTGGCAGCGGGGAAACTCAATCACCTTCTTCTGCCACCATCCCGAGAAATAATGGCCTCTAGTTCTGGTTCTAGTTCTACTCGGGCAGTGAGGATATATACACAGGGATTACTGGATCAAATGAGTTCAATGTTATTTACAGATGCATCCAAATAACCATTTACCAAACACACATATCAATGCATATGAAGAATTGCAACCTAGGAAAAAGTGCAATTGTTAACTCAAACAGCATAAAATTTGGCATCAAAATAGCAAGCCTTACTTTGGTATCAAATAGCAATTTGTGAGAATTAGCAATACCTTCACAGCACATTAAATCATTGACAAAACACAACACTTTAGACAACCACAGCTGCTTTAATTTATCAGCGTCACAATATCAAAACAACACCATTTCAACTGGCATGAAGAAAAGCAAAGAAGACACAAAAAATAATAAAGGGAAGGCCTTGTCAACAGTAGCTTAGCTCTCTCCTAGCACATGCTATCCTGTGGCCAAGAGAAGCTCTGTGCAGTACTCGGAACTAAGTCAGCCTGTCATCAATATCGGCTCTGGGGTAAAGATAACAACAATTTATGCAGAGAAAGAAAGGAATGACTTCAACAACCATAGACCCTTCTTGGCCGAACACAAATTATGCCTAATCTCCTGGACCCCAATCGTTCTTATTCCCTAACATCCAAATCACAACCTATATCACACATAGGGTTTATGCATACCATCTGTGTAATGCCCAGACATCCAGGTGAACACACCTCTCACTTCTTTCAGATGCTAATAGTGTTAAGAAACTGGTGGTACTGAGAAAACCCATTTAGCCTAATAAAATTGAGGTGTGGCCCTATATCACACCAGAGCATATGCGTACCTCTCTGATGGCAGCCATTGTCCCTGTTCCTACCGTCCCCCCTCCAACTACCACTTCCCAGTCACAGTCTCCTGAACCCCAACCCATCCCATGCACACATACAGACGAGCATGCACACAAGACATCAGACAAGAGTGCCAAGTCTAACACAGGTACCACATTTCAAGCCACAAGCACTCACACAAACACCAGACAGTTGCACACACAACCACATCCACTGCCTCCACTGTCTCCCCCTCCTCTTCCTCCTCCGCCTCCCTCCCAGTCACGTCCACACTCACACCTGCATGCACTGCTTCAACATCCACCACCAGCAATACCAAGCAGCACACACACCTCACTAGCAGACACCTCCACAACATCCATCCACGTGTCCCTTGTGTCCTCTCCCACCCTGTCTATACCCCCTCCTAAAGGACACAAACGCAGGCACTCAGACACCCAACAGCCATCCACCTCACATCAGCACACTGCCCATGCACCTGCACCCAAGTCCAGCAGACGTTCACCTCCAACAACCACTCCCTTAACCTCCACTCCCATCCCTCATCCCGCCCCACTGTCCCTAAGAAGCTTTTCCTTGCCCAACTTGACCTCCTCCCTCCCCCCGTCCTGCCCATAGGAGCAGGGTCCCAACAGCCCAGCACCTCAGCCAAACAGTCCATGGGGACAGTGGAGGCACCTTCTAGTCCTGGAGGCAATACAGTGAAGGATCCCACTCCACCAGCCAGGAAGGGGAAGGATCCCACTCCACCAGCCAGGAAGGGGAAGGATCCCACTCCACCAGCCATGAAGGGGAAGGATTCCACTCCACCAGCCAGGAAGGGGAAGGATCCCACACCACAAGCCAGGAAGGGGAAGGATCCCACTCCACCAGTCAGGGAGGGGAAGAAGCCCTCCCCTACTGCCATGAAAGGGAAGAAGCACTCACCTCCTGCCATGACAGTGAAGAAGCCCTCATCCCCTGCTGGGACACAGCAGCCCTCGCCTCCAACAGAGACTGCCCAGGAGGCCCCTTCCCCTGCTGAGACACAGCAGCCCTCACCTCCTGCAGAGGCCGGCAGGATACCAACACCACCACCACCAGTGGCCACGGGGCCCTCATCCTCTGCTGGGACACAGCAGCCCTCACCTCCTGCAGAGGCTGCTAAGGAGGCACCTACCCCAGCTGAGACACTGCAGCCCCCACCTTCAGCAGAGGCTGGCAGGGTACCACCACCACCCGCCACCACCACCAGTGGTCACAAAGCCCTCACCTCCAGCTGAGACACAGCAGCCCTCACCTCCAGCAGAAGGCATGTAGGCCACCCTCCAGGGACTGCTGTACAAGGAGCCCCTGTCAAACTTTGTCTTTGGCTTACCATCCGGACCAGAGGGAGATGGGGTACGGCCTCGGTTCTTGCAGGTCCGGCTCTGGCCTAGGTAAGGGCGACCCCTTCCAGTAGCCACGGTACAGTCGACCGTTAAAAAGCCACTACAGTCCATGCCCTCCAGAAGGAGTCCCTGAGGAAAAACCCCGTAGGGAAAAAACCTCCAGACGAGAACTCCCTAGAAGAAGGAGGACACAAGGAAAAATGAGAATCTTGACACCAGGAACAAACAGGAGCAAAAACTCGACATCAGAATGAGGAGACCAGATAGAGCGTAACCACCACCGAGTAGTGTTGCAACGCAAGGAGAAGGGAAATCATTGCCCTTATATACCCCCCAAACAGGAAGCGATGAAACAGGAAAAGGAAAAACGGCCATCTTGGATTGGGAATGGGTAATAGGAAAACATAGGAAAACATGCCATAGAAAGAAGGGAACCAGGTGCATGCAGGGAACCAGAGAAGGGAAAGGAATTATGGGATAGCAGAAGAAATGGCCTCCCACAAGAAGAGAAGAAAGCGAAAGCCCACAAGGGAGTCCAGGTAAGTGAAAGGCCGATGGGGAGGGGGCCAGAGGGCTTTTCCCAATCCGCAGCGTTCCATGCAAAATGTGCGGCGAGAACCGAAGCCCAAGTCTGGGCTCCTGCTCCCGCCACAGTGGCGAGGACAACGCGAGGCCGAAAAAAGGGGGTGCGGCAGGCCCCACGGCCCGTAAAATGGACCGGGGCCCCCGCCGCGATCCGACCAGATAGCGTCACACGCCCCGGTGGCGCAACAGTCCCCTCCAGAAGCAGTGGGCAAGTTCCCCACCAGAGAGACTGTGACCTTGCACTCCCCAGCAAAGGATAATGGGCATGGAGCCCCCTCCAGAAGCAGTGGGCAATTTCCCCACCTGAGTGACTGTGACCTTGCACTCCCCAGCAAAGGATAATGGGCATGGAGCCCCCCCCAGAAGCAGTGGACAAGTTCCCCACCTGAGAGACTGTGACCTTGTACTCCCCAGCAAAGGATAATGGGCATGTAGCCCCCTCCAGAAGCAGTGGGCACGTTCCCCACCTGAGAGACTGTGACCTTGCACTCCCCAGCAAAGGATAATGGGCATGGAGCCCGCTCCAGAAGCAGTGGGCAAGTTCCCCACCTGAGAGACTGTGACCTTGCACTCCCCAGCTAAGGATAATGGGCATGAGGCCACCTCCAGAAGCAGTGGGCAAGTTCCCCACCTGAGAGATTGTGACCTTGCACTCCCCAGCAAAGGATAATGGGCATGGAGCACCCTCCAGAAGCAGTGGGCAGGTTCCCGACTTCAGCTGAGGTGCCCCCCACCCACCTTCCCCCTAAGGTACCTGGCCATTCCCATTATGATGCCCCTGCACAGTGTAGTGTGGATGTTGTCAGGAGTCGAGTTGGGCCTTGGACTGTGCCCTGTGGCATTGTGGGCCCTTTGTACTTTGGACTGGGCATTGGCCCTTTGTTGACAGTTGTACATATCCCTTGTTTATCCAATTGGTTAATTTTTTGCTGTTCCCATACAACACATTCTCCGTACTGCCTTACTGAAGTCTTTGCATTATTATGACGTGTGTCGTGTGCCATTGTTTTTCCTCTGCAATTGGTTGTGTGAATGGTGTGTGTGGTGTGTTTTGTGCGTGTGTGTGTCACTCTCCTTTTCTTCCCTCCCTCCCTTGTGTGCTAGGCGGCTGTACTCACCGTCGTCTTCGGGGTTGGTGTTCCAGGTGGAGCATGGCGTAGAAGAGCATCGGAAAGACTTGCAGTTCTGGTTCCATGGCGGCATTCTTGTCTGTGTCTCTGATGGTGAGTCTTTCGTCTTCTGTGCAGTGTTTCCGCCAGCCTTTTGATGGCGTTGGTACCGCCCCGGAAATTGTGGTGGTTTGCGGTGTCATGATATGGTGGGCGGTAGCTTGTCTTCCGCCTGGCTGTTGGTGGCTACCGCCGTGGTGTGTGGTATTAACGCCCTGGCGGTTGGTGTGGTACATTGGCTGTCTATGGGAGTTATCACCGCCATGGTCTTAATTTGGCGGTAATTACCGCCAGCCTGTTGGTGGTATTACCGCCACTTTAACAGTCACCGCCAATGTCATAATGAGGGCCATAATGTTGGCACCAGGAGGACCACGCGGACCAAGACTTTCAATTATTTTACAGATGCTCTAGAAGAAGTGATGTGAAAATCATTAAATACAGACTGAGCCAAAGATTTGCAATCAAATCAAAGAGGCAATAGAGGCCAAGCTCACCCCAATGCCAAATGTCGACTATGAAAGGTAGATTTTCAATCAAGCAAGACAACAAGCTGGTGAAACGATCAATGAGTTTGTTGAAAGGCTTGATCAAACACTGCAAATTTAGTGAATTTAATGATTAAAAAGCCATGTGCCTCAGAATCATTGGTGGTTGTTTGTCGGCTTAGTTCAGAAGACACATGTTGGAAGAGTCACTCAGTCTAGAAAAGGTATTAATGGCTACTGGAGCTAAGGAACAAGCTGATTGGCAAGCCACCGACATCGAAGTAGAAACAGCAAAAGGTGAATCATCATTAGTCTTGAAGAGTAGACACCAGCACCAAGCAGATTCCAGGAAGTTGGCATCCTCAAAAAAAGAAAAACTGTGTTTCTGATGTGGATTTTAATTTCCACACAAGAGAGAATGTGCAGTCATCGGACAACCGTGTAATGGGTGTGGAAAAGAGAACCACTTTCTAACCATTTGCAAAGCGCAGACATAAACCTAGTGCGTCATGGCAGGAGGAGAAGATGGATGCCAGAATGTTCCAGAAGCACTCTTGCCACACCCACAGATATAAAAAACGACCTCAACTGTGACAGATTGAAAGTAATCAAAGTCAGTCGCCATCAAGTACATCCTGCAAGAGTTCCTTCATGTCACTGTCGAGCGACAGTGAAGAGGGTGACTGCGAGATGATCATAGATAAAAGGGAATGACATGCACAAGTGGGCCTTGCCGCTTGCACAGAAGATGAAAAAGGGCAGAAACAAGTGAGCTGAGAAAGCAAAAGAACTCAGATGGACATTGCCAAAATCAAACTGAAAGTCAATGGAGTAGGAAAGTACCCTCTTTCTGGCATGGTTACCCCCACTATTTGCCTGTTGCCAGTATGTTTTGACTGTGTTCACTGGGATCCTGCTAACCAGGACCCCAGTGACTAACCTCTCTTCCTTTAAACTTGGTTTCTTGGACCACAAATACCCCACATTTGGCATACTGGTGCCCCTCATAAGTCCGTAGTATATGGTACCCAGGTACCCAGGGTGTTGGGACACCAGGGGCCCCCCATGGGATGCAGCATGTATTATGCCACCCATGGGGAGCCCATGCAAAGTGTATCTGCAGGCAGCCTGTGTGAAAGGGTGCATGCAGCCTTTTTCATTATAGGTCACTGCACCAGGTCACTGTAAGTCACTCCCATAGTAGGCCCTCCTAGCCCATAGGGCAGGTTGCAGGTACCTGTGTGTGAGGGCACCCCTGCATGAGCAGAGGAGCCCCCATGAACTCCAGCTCCATTTTCATGGACTTCGTAAGTGGGAGGACGCCATTTTACGTGAGTACTGGACATAGGTCACTACCTATGTCCAGCAACATAATGGTAACTCTGAACCTGGGCATGTTTGGTATCAAGCATGTTGGAATCATACCCCAATACTGTTGCCAGTATTGGATGTATGTTTCCATGCACTCTGGGGACTCCTTAGAGGACCCCCAGCATTGCTCCTCCCAGCTTTCTGGGGTTTTCTGGGCAGCCCTAGCTGCTGCCACCCCTCAGACAGGTTTCTGCTCTCCTGCTGCTTGAACAGCTCAAGTGCAGGAAGGCAGAACAAAGGATTTCCTTTGGGGGAGGGAGGCAACACCCTTTCCCTTTGGAAATAGGTGATACATGGTTTGGAGGGGTAGCCTCCCCAAGCTGCTGGTATGCTTGAAGGGCACATTTGGTGCCCTCCTTGCATAAACCAGTCTGCACTGGTTCAGGGACCTCCAGTCCCTGATCTGATGTGAATCTAGACAATGGAAAGGGGAGTGACCACTCCCCTGTCCATCACCACCCCAGGGATAGTGCCCAGAGCTCCTCCAGAGGGTCCCCTGATTCTGCCATCTTGAATCCAAGGTGGACAGAGGCCTCTGGGAGAAGCTGAGTGGCCAGGTCAGGCAGTTGATGTCAGAGCCCCCTCCTGATAGGTGGTCACCTGGCTAGGTGACCAATCCCACTTCCAGGGCTATTTAGGGTCTCCCTCTTGGGTGGGTCCTCAGATTCGACTTGCAAGATTCCAGCAGGACTCTTCTGCAATGTCTACTTCAACTTCTGGCTACTGGAACCTCAACTGGACTCAACAGGAACCGACACTCTGCAGCTCCAGGGATGACTTCACCATGCAACATTGTTTCTCTGGCTCCTTCCAGCTTCTGCAACATTTCCCCAGCTATGCATCCTCTGAGGGCAGCAAGTCTTCAGTCTGAATGATAAGTAAGAAGGAATCTCCCTTGGAGTGAAGGAGTCACTCCTTTGCATCTGCAGGCTCCAACTGAAATCACAACCGGCTGCGTGGACCTGCTCTCATCCTGAGCTGCATAGATCCTGCATCATGGGTGGTGGTCTGGAGTAATCCCCATGGTCCTCTCTGCCAGTTGTCCAACTTTGGTGAAGGTAAGCCCTTGCCTTCCCACTTAGGACAGCACCCCGTGCACCATGTCTCTTGCAGCTACCAAGGCTTGTTGGCATCTACTCCAAGGGATCTTCAGGCTCCGTGTGGCCCTAGCCCTCAGCACTCTTGCCTGTGACACACAGCCCTCTGCGTGCTTCTCCTGCGGAGTGGGACCCTTCTTCAGTTGTGCTGCATGGGCTCCTCTGCGACTCCTGGGTCCTCTTCTAGTGGGTCCCCTGTGGGGGCTGCCTCTTCTTCTGTGGACTCGCTGCATTGCTGAAGGTCCCCTGGGACTCGCCTCCATGGGTTGAGTCCCCCTGGACCTTGCTGGTACCCGACAGCTCCACTTTTCGTCTACTATGACTACTGCCTTTGCCAAGGCTTGTTGGTGGCTTTTCCATGACACAGACAGACTGCAATCTTCCATCAACTGCATCCTCCAGGAACTCTTCACCAACTCCAGGGCTGCATTGCTGACCATCTTGGTCCTACTGTTGACCAACTCCTGCAACCACAGGCGGGTGGGTAGTGGCTCCTGCCAACACTGGACACTTCCACGAGTTCTTGACTTGATCCTCTTCTTTTTCAGGTCTTCCTTCTTCAGGATCCACCTCTGGATTTCCTGCAGTCTTGTCTGGGTGGTGCATTATTCTTCTTTTCAGTCCTTTTGGTGGTTTGGGGAAAAAACAGTAACTTATTCCTTTCTTCCTGGTCGCTGGGGGGCACTATGGTACTTACATTTTGGGGTTCCTAGTTCCTGCAGCTCCCCTCCAAAGATTCCACTTACCTGGATGGGGGTCCTGCATTCACATTCCATTTTTTAGTGTATGGTTTGGCCTCCCCCTAGGGTCACTATTGTCTATTTGTTATTGCACTGTTTTCCATGACTTTTTATGCCTATTTCTGATTACTAGTGTACATATTTAGTGTGTTTACTTATCTCCTGTTGGGGTATTGCCTATCTAGTATTTTTGGTACTGTGTTACTGTGATAAAGACCCTTTATTTTCATAACACTGAGGGGGTCATTCTGACCCTGGCGGTCATGGACCGCCAGGGCCAACGACCGCGGGAGCACCGCCAACAGGCTGGCGGTGCTCCCATGGCATTCTGACCACGGCGGTACAGTCGCGGTCAGATACGGGAAACCTTCCCGCTGCCCAAGGGAATCCTCCGACCCCCTTACCGCCAACCTGGCTGGCGGTAACGGGTGTCGTGGGGCCCCTGGGGGCCCCTGCAGTGCCCATGCCAAGATTTTCAGTGTCTGCACCCGTCGCACCCCTTCCACTCAGAGCCGGCATCCTCATGGAAGGGGGTTTCCCGCTGGGCTGGCGGGCGGCCTTCTGGCGGTCGCCCGCCAGCCCAGCGGGAAACTAAGAATTACCGCAGCAGTATTCTGCCAGCGGGACTTTGGCACTGCCATGTCAGTAGACCGTCGGTCCCAGTGATATGACCGTGGCGGAAGCCCCATGGTAAAAATGTGGCTGCGAGTACCGCCAGCCTGTTGGCGGTACTACCACCACATTTACCCTGGCGGTCACCAACCGCCAGGGATGAAATGAGGGCCTATGTTCCTTGGCCACAAATGGATATGGAGAAACCTCAGAAAACGGTTGCCACTGCTTACAGAGGGAGAAGGAAAATGGATCAGAGCATTTGAGAAGCAAACTGCAGGTATCACTCTGGCTGGGATGTAAAAATCTTGCTTAGTTCCCTCATAGGGTACAAAACAGACACAGTATGTCAAAAGGCTGGAGTTAGAAATGTGACCCTCACTGAGACCAAGTGTGATGGATCCTCTGACCTCCTGGTCAGCGTCTGCTCGCTCCCCTCTGCGCAGCTCCACCTGTTGCTGCTGCTACTGGTTCTGCTGTGAGCGAACTGAGAGCCTGTCTGACTTTCAGTTCAAAGCCCACCTCCACCCTCAGGCACCTGCCTAGGCCTCATCCCTGGTGGCCTAGTGACCATCTGTGTGAGTGTGTCTTTGCTCTGTGATCTTTATTTTTTGCTCTCTCCTTTTCTTTTTTGGCTTGCTTTTCTTCTTTTCTTATAGCGCCTTTTCTCCTCTTTTCTTAGCACCTTTTTTTCTCCCCGCACTTCATTCCCTGCATCTGTGGCCCTACCCCCCTTCCTGGGAAGTGCTTTCCCGCCCTCCTGCCTTCCAGCTGACCGGTCCCTCCTGCCTCACTCCCCTTCTTAATTTCGGCCACTGCACATTGAGAGGGTGACTCCCGTAACTTCCTGGTCAGTGTCTGCTTGCTCCCCTCTGCGCAGCTCCACCTGTTGCTGCTGCTGCTTCTTCTGCGAGCAAACTGAGAGCATGCCTGACTCTCAGTTCGAGGCCTACCTCCACCCGCAGACACCCACCTTTGCCTCATCCCTGGTGGCCTAGTGGCCGTCTGTGTGGGCATGTCTTTGCTCTATCATCTTTACTTTTCCTGTCTCTTTTTCTTTTTTGGCTCGCTTTTCTCCTTTTCTTGTAGCCATTTTCTCCTCTTTTCGTAGCGCCTTTCCCTCTCCCTGCGTTCTGTTCCCTGAGCCTGTGGCCCACCCCCCCACAAAGTGCTTTAACCTGCTGACTGGACCTTCCTGCCTCCCTCTCTTAAGGGTACTCGCTGTGCACTGAGAGGGTGAGTCCTCTGACTTCTTGGTCAGCGTCTGCTCGCTCCCCTTTGTGCAGCTCCACCTGTTGCTGCTGCTTCTGGTGCAAGCGAACTGACAGCCTGCCTGACTCAGGCAGTTTGAGGCCCACCTCCAGCCGCAGGCACCCACCTGCACCTCATCACTAGTGACCTAGGGGCCATCTGTGTGTGTGTCTTTACTCTATCATCCTTATTTTTCTATTTTAGATTGCTTTTCTCCTTTTCTCCTTTTCTCCTCTTTTCTTGTAGCACCTTTTCTTAGTGCCTTTCCCTCTCCCTGTGTTCCGTTCTCTGTCATTGCTGCCTATGCAGCCCAGCCCCCCTTGCTGTGAAGCACTTTCCCGCCCTCCCACCTCCCAGCTGACCGGACCCTCCCGCCTCCCTTCCCTTCTTAAAGGAGGCCGCTATGCGGCCGCGCACAGCAGCCATGCCAAAGGCAAGCCCGGCTGCACCCGTCCACGCCTAGACACGCCCATCGCCACCAGCCCTGATCTTCTGACTATCCATGGCTACAACTGGGAGACCTTCCACGCACTGAATGCAGGACGCTCCACCCTCTGACATCGCGCATCACCCAGAGATGCCCATGGACCGTTCTCCTGCTTCTACTGCCACGCACCCTCACCCTACACCAAACACCGGACCCTCCTGCTATTGGGCCATTGAACACCCACCTGGAGCACCTCAACTGCATCCTCCTCAACATACGCTTCCTCCACAATCATGCTGTAGAACTCTGGGACCTGCTAGACTACATCCACCCGGATGTCGCCGTTCTCACCGAAACATGGACGAATTCATCGTCAGCACCAAACATCACCATTGCCATCCCCAGTGACTGTAAACCGCTCCGCAAAGACTGACTTCTCAACCAGGTGGCGGACTGGCCATCGTACACAAATCCATTTTCCGCCTGACAACCAATGCAGAAGCACGCTCCCCCCTCATGGAGCACTTCCATTTCCAGATCCACAGCACCCCTTAGTCCTCCTTCCACGGCACCCTCATCTACAGTGCACCCGCCCCACCCAGCTTTCAGTGACTCCATCGTCAACATCATATCTCCTCATGCACTCACCTCCACAAACTACTTTCTCCTCTGCAACCTCAACTACCACATTGACAAATGCAACAACATCAACACTGCCTCCCTGTTCGAGAGCCTCGCCACAAAAGGCCTCAAGCACATGGTCACCTAGCCAGCATACATTGCTAGACACACACTCAACACCATCTTTTATGCCAGCAACAACATCACTGTCAACAACACCTCCATGCTACACTAGACCAACCAATCTGCCAATACTCTGATGTCAAGTCAAAAGGTTATGTGGATCTGTGTAGCCCCTAATCTGTAATTGAGCTCATCAACTTGGGGAATCAGGTGTGCATCAGTCTTGGTGTATGATTTGAGGCCACTCTTGTCCACACAGAACTGTAGTTCTAGGGTGCTACCAGGTGGGGCAGCCTTAGGTATCAATACCACAAAGATGGACTAGTGACTACTACTAGATGGCTTAATTACCCCTTGTCCAACATCTTGGATGCCTCATCCTTGAAACTGGCTCTTACTTTGTCAGACAGCCTGTGAATCTTGTTTTGACAAGTATGCTTTCCCTTGTGTGAATTACATGGAGTTACTGAGAATAATGAGACACGCTGTCCTAGCAGCTGACAACAGCCCTTCTGCTGACCTTCTGTCAGTGTGAGGAAAAGGATGACTCCATTTACTGACCCATCTTGCTCCTTGTAAGACAGGGAGGGGTTTACTTTCCTCTTCCTCAAAATCATCTGTCACCATGAGCATAGTAAGTGTGGACCACTCACAGTGTGGCTTTAATCTGTTGACATGCAGTCTAGGTGCCTGGAGGTCCACCAGGTAGATGCCCTTACTGTTTTTCTTCTTAATTTCATAGGGCCTTAGCCTCCAATTCTGGAGGGCTTGGGGCTCCATTGACTCTATGGCCCACACTTTCTGGCCAGGCTGGTATTCAGTCAAAGTAGCCTTCTAGTCATACCACTGTTTCACTATCTCCTGGCTGGTCTTTAAAGTCTTGTTGGCTTCTTTCATGTAGTGTCCCATCTTGTCTCCGAGGGTTAACATATAATAAACAACACCCTGTGAGGATTTACCGGGGTCTTTCCCCAGCCCTCCTTCACAACACTAATAGATCTTCACTCCAGGTGCTCAAATAGAATCCTGAAGGAGGTGAAGCTCATTCCTTTCTGTGGTACCTGCCTGTATGCGAATAGCCCTTCAGGGTATATTTGCATCTCCCAGCAAGCCCATTGGTCTGGGGATGATAAGGCCAGGAGAACTTGCAGGTAACCCCATACTCAACTAATATAGCCTTCATGTTTACAGACATGAGGTTGGTGCCTTTGTTAGACACTACCTCCTAGAAAAAACCCACTCAGGTAAAGATTTCCATCAGTGCCTGGCCATCACGGGTGCAGTCAATGGCCTCGGGGGTATGGCCTCAGGGTAACAGGTATTTATAGAAACAGTGGGCCGTAATACATGAGATGATAATAGTAATAATAAGCAATGCTTTTCTCAGGTTATCTGTCTGCCTTGTCTAATTTTACCTTTGACCTCTCCTTCATGTATCGATATCACTATAAACAACCATTGCACTCCACAGAGATATGTCTGTGTATTACAAATCCTCCTGCCCATGTGGGCTTGCAGATATGCCGTCCTGATCAGGCATTAACATTTTCCTTGGATGGCATGTGTCCAAAATGTCAGGTAGCAATACCTAAGACAACATAACCAGAAATCTGATATCCTGATATGTAAGGTCATGAAAGTCACCATTCGCCAATTGCATCAATTATGGAATACACATGAGACGGTAAGGTCTCACCCAATGTGTACCACCGATTCCTCCTCCATATTAAGACCCATTAGGAACTTAGGGCCAGATGTAGGAAAATCCCTGACACCATCTGCGAGTCGCAAGGTGGTTGCAAAGGCCCACCTCATTAATATTAATGAGGTGGGTCGCAATTTGCGACCCCCTTGCGACTCGCAGCACTCAGAGTAATGGTGGCCTGCTGGAGACAGCAGACCACCATGTCTGTGACTGCTTTTAAATAAAGCATTTTTTTTTTGTATTGCAGCCCGTTTTCCTTAAAGGAAAACGAGATGCAGTACAAAATGAAAATATGAAACGTGTCACTTTCATTTTTTC
Organism: Pleurodeles waltl; assembly: GCF_031143425.1. NCBI lineage: Eukaryota > Metazoa > Chordata > Amphibia > Caudata > Salamandridae > Pleurodeles > Pleurodeles waltl. The sequence goes on from NW_027149853.1 coordinate 121,086, forward strand.
AGAGCAGGCAGTGGTCCATAGGACCACTGCCTGCTGTGAAAAAATGTTTTCAATGCCATTCACAAAGGGGAAGGTGTCCCATGGGGACCCCTTCCCTTTTGCGAATGGGTTACCACCAATGTGACACTGGTGGCAACTGCGATTGCTTTGCGACGGTGTTCGCAGTCACAAAGCAATCCCGCATCGCGCTGCGGCTTGCAAATAGGGAGGGGAACACCGCTTACTATTTGCGACTCGCAGTCCCATTTTGTGAGTCGGTAAGCAGGCCCGGCGGTCGTTACCGCCATGGCAGTCGGTGTGTTAACTTGGTGGTTTGGCTTTGGCCAAACCGCCAATGTCATAATAGTGGCGGTATGTACCGCCATCCTGTTGGCGGTACTACCGCCACTATTACACCGACTGCCACGGTTGTAATGAGGGCCTAAGTCTTTAATGGGTCTTATGAAGAAAGATGTTACATTCAAGTGGGAAGTCACATGTCAGGATTCGCGTGAGTAAAAAAACATCTTGCCAGTTCTAGAATTCTTAAACCATTTCACCCTAAGCTTCCATGTTGCATAACTGTCGATGCAAGTAACCATGGTTCGGTTCGTGTTCCTACACAAGACAATGATGGAACAGAAAACACTTGCCCATATTTATACTTTTTGACGCAAACCTGCTCTAACACAGGTTTGCGTAAAAAAGTATAGTGCCGGCTTGCACCATTGCAGGATGCCAGCCGGGCGCAATATTCATGGAGTGGCACAATTCGGCACAAAGGATGGGCTAGCGTCGAAAAAATTGACGTTAGCCAGGTGGGGGTGGAGGCATGGGAGATGTTTAGCACCAAAAAATGACGCTAGGCTGGTTAGAGTAAAAAAAGATGACACATGCCACATGACTCTTGCCTTAGAAAAGGCAGGAGTCATGCCCACCACCCCAATGGCCAGCACAGGGGGAGAAGGGTCCCCTGGCATGGCCATTGCACCCTGTGCCATGGAGGGGGGCCCATTTCAGGGCCCCCAATGGCACTTAAAAAAAAAAATGAAATACTTACCTGTAATTACCTATACTTACCTGGGAGGGGGTCCCCCATCCTCCGCTGTCCCTCTGGTGTGGTTGGGCGTGGCCCTGGTGCTTGGGGAGGGAACCTGTGGTCTTATTCCATGGTGTTCCACCATGGAAATAGGCCCACAGGTCACCTAACGCCTTCCCTGACCCAAACTGTGCACCATTTTTTGACCCCTCCTCCCCCCATGTGTGATTTTTGCATGGGAGGATAAATAAGGTGCTAGGGCCTTAGAGTAATTTTTTGCCTGGGAGCACCAACCTTGCATCTCATTGACGCAAGGTAGCTTTCTGCAGGCAAAAAATGACTTTAACTCCAACATTTTGGCGCTAGACATGTTTAGCGCCAAATTATAAATATGGAGTTAAGTTTGCACTGGATTTGCATAAAAAAATGACTTTTGCCCATCTAACGCCACATTAGCATAAAAAATTATGCTAATGTATCATTAGAATGGCGCTAGGCCCTCTTAAATCTGGGCCCTAGTGTCTATCCTAATAGGGGAAAAATTAAGTAACAAACTCCCAGAATTTCCAGTTTTACAACAAAATTTGTTACAGTATCATTTTGACATTATGCACATCCAAGGGGGAAAAAATGTGCGTGCAGATTTTTTCTCAAGGTTTGCTGTACAAGAGGACAATATTGATGACGCTGTAGACACTTTGGATGAAAATTGTTTGAGTGCTGCATTAAATCTAGAGGAAATGTATGCAATATCAGAGCATGAATGGAAGAATGAAATCGAATTAGATGTACTTATGAAAGATATAAATGGGGTCATTATGACCCCGGGGGTTGGTGTTAGTATGGCGGTAGTACCACCAACAGGCTATGACCGTGGCGGATCCACCACGGTAATACAGAGCAGCACTGCCCTGGGGATTACGAGTCCCCATCCGCCAGCCTGTCCATGGCGGTAAACACTGCCATGGAAAGGCTGGCGGTAAGGGGGACTCCGGGAGACCCTAGCGGCCCCTGCACTGTCCATGCACTTGGCATGGGCAGTGCAGGGGCCCCCATGCACAGCCCCATCGAGCATTTCACTGCCCGAATTACGGGCAGTGAAATGCGTGATGAGTGCTGCTGCACCCGCTGCACCTCAAGAATGCCCCCGGCTCGATTACGAGCCGGCTTATATGTTGTTGTGACTTTTCCGCTAGGCCAGTGGGTGGAAATGTTGTTTCCCTGTGCTGGCCCAGCGGAAATGTCCTAATAGGTCGCCAAACATACCGCCAGCACTGGCGGTATGTTGGCACAAAAGGCTTCGGCAATCTTAAAAAAAGACCGCCAAAGTCGTAATGAGGGCCAAAGTCTTCTTTTGCCAAAGGATGGCCCACAGAGATATTGCTTCCTAGTCTGTATCAACCATTTTGGAAGGTATCTGATGAGCTATCATGGGATGATGGTGTACTGCTGAGGGGAGAAAAACTTGGACCTCCTGTTGGTTTGAGGTCCAAGGTCATGAGGATGGCTCATGAAAGACATCTGGAAGCCACATCTTCAAAAAGATGTCTCTGGCGAACATTGTGGTGGCCATTATTGGAGAGGGAAGCTGATTGTTTTGTGGAAAATTGTGTATTGTGCGCTAGTTCAGAGAACTTTACCTTGGTTGCAATGGATTTGTATTTCAAATGGCCAGAAATAAAATTGGTATCAGAACCTAATGCCAGAACAGTAATAGAATTTCTCAAAGAAATGTTCTTTCGTGAAGGATATCCTCAATTCCTTACTTCTTACAATGGGGTTCAATTTGTCAATGAGGAAGTGGACAAATTCCTTAGGTCTGGTGTTGTCAAACATTTGAAAACATCACTATACCTTCCCCAAAGCAATGGTCAGGTGGAGGGCATGAGTTGGGTAGTAGTGCATTGTGTTCAGTGGGCAATCACCAGTAAGTGTGTTGTTATGAATGCGGTTTGGTCCATGTTGCGGTTTTACCGGACCAGCCCACAGTCATCCACACAAGTTTCACCTTTCTAATTGTTGAGGGGAAGGATACCCGCCACCAAAATATGCCTAAGTTGCATTAGTAACTGGGTAAAGTTTGGAGTAGAATTGAAGGATTGTGACGTTAAGGTAAAACAAAACATTGCTGAAACAAAAAACAAAGACGGAAATAACAACAGGAATCATGTGAAGGATATGAATGTTAAAGTTGGTTACAGGGTGTATTTAAAAAAGGCGGATATGTGAGGAAGAGTTGTGACCAACTCGGTGGATCATTGGTGGTAGACAAAGTGTGCATAAATGCAGTAAGAGTCAATAGTGGTAATTGGTGGAATGTGGCACAAGTGGTCAAGGCTAAATCTAATTAGGATATCAGGGGAAACAGTGTGGAAACATCAGGTAGACTTGTGAGGACAAGGTGGTTAAAACAAGGAATGAGGAACGTAGAAACAGTGAAAGCCAAAATGGAGTGTGCAAAACATCAAGACCAAATATTATCAATACTGAATTTCATAGGAGCAGTCGTATCAGACAGGTTCCCCATAGGTTCAGGTAATTTCTTTGGAATCTTGATCATTTGGTTTGAATAATCTCAGGCTAAAATATTTAGGTCTTACTCCATATTGTATTTCCATGCATATGATAATGTTTGTTGTTCTTCAATGTTTATGCTTATATTGGTGATATTTATGTTTCAATGCAGTTTTTATGACTGATTAAAGTACTTTATAGTTTGTAGTTGTTATTTTTTCTGTGTTTAGTTTTTTTTTTTTTTTTAGTTTGTTTTTAAAGGAAAAAGTAAATGTAATCATTAGAAGTGGGGTCTTTGGTTGGTCGTCAGGTTACTCCCTGTCCAAGCAAGGACCCTCACTCTAGTCAGGGTAAAGGAAACTCAAACTCAGTTAACCACCTCCTACTCCCTTGGTAGTTTGGCACGAGCAGGCAGGCTGAACTTCAGAAGCAATGTGTAAAGTATTTGTACCAGCACACACGGTAATACAGTGAAAACACTACAAAATGGACAAAGCACCAGTTTAGAAAAATAGATAACATTTATCTAAATCAAACAAGACCAAAACAACAAAAATCCAACATTCAAAAGTTAAAATATGAATTTTTGAAAGAATAAGAGTCTTACTCCAGAGAAAACAATGGAAAGGACGATTTTGCACAAAGTACCTGGTTAGCGTAAAAAATAAAGCTGCACGGATGAGCGATGTGTTGATTCCTTCCTCACAAGAGAGGCCGTGCATTGTTTCTTCTCCGGTCAGGTCGGCGATGCATCGTTTTTCTCCCTCACAAAAAAGCGATGCGTCGATTTCCAGATGGGGCACCTCGGATCCGCACAGGTTCACAATGACTTTGACACCAGGGACGATGTGTGGAAAATCCGGTTGCACAGTATTGGAAAACCACGCTGCATGGGGTTTGCATCGTATCAGCAGCCGCAAGCGGGTGTTGTGTGTCGTTTCCAATACTTATACCCCTTTCTGCCTTTGAAGTAGGCATACTCCAAAGGAAAATCTCTGTTGTTCACAAGATCCTGCCTTGCCCAGGCCAGGCCCCAGACACACATCAGGGGCTTGGAGACTGCATTGTGAGAGGGCAGGCACAGCCCACTCAGGTGTAAGTGACCACTCCTCCCTCCACTCTAGCACAGATGGCTTATCAGGATATGCAGGCCATACCCCGGCTCCCTTCATCTCACTGTCTAGAAGGGATTCACAAACACCCCAACTGTCAAACTGACCCAGACAGGCAATCCACAAACAGGCAGAGTCACAGAATAATTTAAGTAAGAAAATGCCTACTTTCTAAAAGTAGCATTTTCAAACTAACAATCTAAAAACCAACTTTACCAAAATATGTATTTTTAAATTGTGAATTCAGAGACTCCATACTCCACATTTCTATCTGCTCTCAAAGGGAATCTGCACTTTAATAAAATGTAAAGGCAGCCCCCATGTTAACCTATGAGAGAGATAGGCCTTGCAACAGTGAAGAATGAATTTAGCAGTATTTCACTGTTAGGACATGTAACACACATCAGTACATGTCCCACCTTTAACACACACTGCACCCTGCACCCTGCCCATGGGACTACCTGGGGCCTACCTTAGGGGTGCTTTACATGTATAGAAAGGGAAGGATGGGGCCTGGCAAGTGGGTACATTTGCCAAGTCGAATTGGCAGTTTAAAACTGAACACACAGACACTGCAGTGGAAGGTCTGAGCTATGTTTAGACAGATTCTCATGTGGGTGGCACAACCAGTGCTGCAGGCCCAATAGTGGCTTTTGATTTACAGGCCCTGGGCACCTCTAGTGTGCGTTACTAGGGACTTACTAGTAAATCAAATAAGCCAATCATGGATAAGCTAGGAGCACTTGCACTTTAGCGCTGGTTAGCAGAGGGAAAGTACCCAGAGTATCAAAAACAGCAAAAACTGAGCCCAGCACGCATCAACAACCTGGGTAGGAGAGGTAAAAAGTTAGGGGAGAACACATCAAGGATGCCAAGTCTAACAGTAATGTTCTAGGCTGGTGGCAATGATAGTGTTCTAGGTTGGTACAAATGTTAGAATCTCTGCATGTAAGACATGGAATGCTCAGTGAGCATTCTATCCCAGTTGGAGAAAATTGTTCAAGGCTGTGCATCATTGCTGAATCAGTACCTTTGTGCCACGATTTTTCCAGTTTCTGAAAAATCACCATACAGTTGTCTGTAGGTGATACCAATAAAAACAAGCATTTACAATGCAACGGGTCTTGCGTGTGCTCGCGTTAGAGCTATTAGCATTGTAAACTCCTAACCGGACTTTTCTTGCCACATAAACTAATTATTAAAAGTTTCACATATGCGAGCCAATGGTCGCCATGAGTGTGAAGGAGAAACAGAAAAGGAAACATAAGTTCGCTCGCAGTGAAACTTATAGGCAAAAGTGCAATTATCCATGTAACCGGCAAAAGTGCAATTATCCATGTAACAAGGTCGATGTCATGCAAAGCGCTCGACTTCTGCTCAGCGGATCGCGCTGCGCAGGAAATGAAAACCACTGTAGTCACACAATACTTACACACATACAAGAAAATACTCAGTGTTACAAAAATAAAGGTACTCTATTTTGGTAACACAAGTGCCAAAAATACCTTAGAGACTATACTCCCTTAGGAGGTAAGTAATATACACAGTATATACACTAGAATGCAGTAAAGCTGTAAAAACAGTTAGGAAACAGTGCAAATAGTGAAAATCACAATAGTTAAAAATGGGCCTAGGGGGAACACAAACCATATACTAAAATAGTGGAATGCGAAAGTCGGTTTCCCACCTAGGCAAGTGAAGTGTGTGGAGGGGCACTGGGAGTGTAAGAAAACACCAGAGGTAAGTAATAGAACCCACCCCAGAGCCAAGAAAAGCAGGTTGTAAATCAAAGTAACTTTTCCAGAACACACAAGAACACGTGATAGAAGATTTTGCAAGAACCAGAAGAGACTGCAAGACAGCAATGATGGATTCCTGGACCTGAAGACCTGTGGAAGAAGGGGACCAAGTCCAAGAAGCACAGAAGAGTCCAGGGAGAACAGGAGCCCCTGCTAACCCGGATAAAGGTGCAAAAGAAAAACCACTGGTGAAGAACAACAGTCAGTACTGCACCCAAGAAGATGGATGCTGGTTCCTCGTTGGTGCAGATGATGTCCCACACCGGTTGGATGATTGCAGTCTGGTTTGCGTCACTGGATTCTGCCAACAAGCCTTGGCACATGCAAAGCTCGCGGTTGGAGGAAAATGGCGCTGACCGGGACCAGGAGAGACCTGATGGACTCTATCCAGGAGGGGGAGTCAGAGGAGGCTCTCCGCAACTCGGAGAGCCCTCAGAAGACCAGGCAGCACCCACAGGAGTCCCACAGCATGGGGACAAGAAAGGTGCAAAAGGAGGCCCATGTAGCACTACACAAAGGACTCCAACGCCGCCAGAGAACCACACAGGAGGCTGTGCATCTCAGGAAGGAGTGCTGGGAGACCGGAGCTGCACAGTGCACAAAGATCTTCATGAAAGGATGCCAACAAGCCTTGGCAACTGCAAAACATGTGGTGCAAGGGGGTACTGTTTTGCTTGGACAGGCAAGCACTTAGCTCCATCAAAGTTGGACAGCTGGACCCTAGGATCGTCGGGACCACTTCAGTCCACCACTCGTGTTGCTGAAATCATGCACTTCTTCAGGAGAGGGGACCAAGCCACCAGTCGCAGCTGCAGTGGGGTTTGAGAGGAGGCTTCTTTTTGCATGGTTAGCCTCCACTTTTTTTCCTGATGTTGATGTGTTCTAGAAATTGGTAGTGCCCATGGCCCCTCCTAAACAGGTTCCCTGGGCCAGGGCTCTTTCCCTACAACTTTTGTGATGCTTGGCACAATTGGTTACACTCTTAAATACCCCAATAAGTCCCTAGTAAATGGGTACCCCAGTACCCAGGGCAAGAGATATTAAGAGTATGCCCCTGGTGGCAGCAGCACTGATTGTGCAAACCCCAAGGGCCCTGCACCCAGATGCACCCAGCACTGCCATGGCAGGCTGAGTGTACTGAGCCAACCCTAAAAGGACAAAGTCGACATGGCACACTCTCTGTGTGCCCTGTCCACCATACACTGCATATGTTATGAATAAGTCACCCCTCTAGCAGGCCTTTCAGCCCTAAGGCAGGGTGCACCATACTATATGCGAGGGAATATTTGCATGAGCAATATGCCCCACTGTGTCCTTGCCAAACCTAGGACATAGTGAGTGAACAGAGCAGGCATTTTAATGTATGTACTGGGCACTGGTCAAACACGAGTTCCCCAGCTACATAATGGCCACTCTGCAACCTGGGTTGTTTGGTATCAAACAACTCAGAATATGAAATCCAAACTGATGCAGTATTGTATTTAACCCTAAATGTACCCAGGGGCCACTTTAGAGGTGCTCCATGCAAAAGCTAACCCTAACTGTCAGAGTTTCTGGCTGGTTCCATCCAGCTGCCCCTCCAGACAGCCAATATACAAAACCTGTGGGAGAGCCTTGGCTCTCTGGTTTTGTAAAACAATGCCCTCTTGGATGGAGGAGCTCCACAGACAGGGTAATAAGGGAGATTCTGTCAGTGTTTTCATCATTTATCGTTTTCTTAGTTTGATGAGTCAATAATAATGTCACTGAATAACATTATGCGGGGTTCCTTGAATATAAATCTATTTAAAAAAAAAAAATAGGAAAACCCGATCTGTAGTGCAAACAAATGACCAAGTGACTCCCACAGTCCAGTGACTCTTCAGTCCAAGTTTGGTGGAGGTAAGTCCTTGCCTCACCACGCTAGACTGCATTGCTGGGTACCGCGTGATTTGCAGCTGCTCCGGCTCCTGTGCACTCTTCCAGGATTTCCTTTGTGCACAGCCAAGCCTGGGTCCCCGACACTCTAACCTGCAATGCACAACCTCCTGAGTTGTCCTCCGGCGTCGTGGGATCTTCTTTTGTGACTTCGGGTGAGCTCCGTTTCACTCCTCTTCGTAGTGCCTGTTCCGGCACTTCTGCGGGTGCTGCCTGCTTCTGATTGGGCTCCTTGTCTTGCTGGACACCCCCTCTGCCTCCTCACGCAAGTGGCAACATCCTGGTCCCTCCTGGGCCACAGCAGCATCCAAAAACCCTAACCGTGACCCTTGCAGCTAGCAAGGCTTGTTTGCGGTCTTTCTGCGTGAGAACACCTCTGCAAGCTTCTTCACGACATGCGACATCCATCCTCCAAAGGGGAAGTTCCTAGTCCTCTTCATTCTTGCAGAATCCACAGCTTCTACCATCCGGTGGCAGCTTCTTTGCACCCTCAGCTGGCATTTCCTGGGTATCTGCCCAATCTCGACTTTGTCGCGACTCTTGGACTTGGTCCCCTTGTTCCACAGGTACTCTCGTCCGGAAATCCACTTTGGTTGCATTGCTGGTGTTGTTCTTTCTTGCAGAATTCCCCTATCACGACTTCTGTGCTCTCTGGGGAATATAGGTGCACTTTACACCTACTTTTCAGGGTCTTAGGGTGGGCTATTTTTCTAACCCTCACTGTTTTCTTACAGTCCCAGCGACCCTCTACAAGCTCACATAGGTTTGGGGTCCATACGTTATTCGCATTCCACTTTTGGAGTATATGGTTTGTGTTGCCCCTGTACCTATGTGCTCCTATTGCAATCTATTGTAACTTTACACTGCTTGCATTACTTCCTTTTGCTATTACTGCAAATATTTGGTATTGTGTACATATATCTTGTGTATATTTGCTATCCTCATACTGAGGGTACTCACTGAGATACTTTTGGCATATTGTCATAAAAATAAAGTACCTTTATTTTTAGTATATCTGTGTATTGTGTTTTCTTATGATATTGTGCATATGACACCAGTGGTATAGTAGGAGCTTTGCATGTCTCCTAGTTCAGCCTAAGCTGCTCTGCTAAGCTACCTTTTCTATCAGCCTAAGCTGCTAGACACCTCTTCTACACTAATAAGGGATAACTGGACCTGGTACAAAGTGTAAGTACCCCTTGGTACCCACTACAAGCCAGGCCAGCCTCCTACAATTACCACCGGCTAACGCCATTTTGGTACGCCGTGCGGGTGTCAAATTTATACTTTGACACACGGCGGCGCAAACCACATGTGGGAGTCATTTATTTTGACGCACACCGCAGCGTCAAGTCGTAAAGCAAAACGACGTTAACACGGCAGAAATGACTGTGGGTCAATTTACGACCCCGCAAACCGGATATTTTTTGACAATAGCGTCAAAAAACCCCGCGAACACTGCCATTTCACCAGAGGAGAGCCAAAATGGATCCCAGATGCCACTACAGACCCCAGGAAGATGACAACAGACCAGGAACCACCCAGAATGACCCACACAAGAACCAGGACACTTATAAGAAGAAAAGAAAGTTTTGCTTCAGTGCAGAGGAGCAGGAAATTCTGGTTAAAGAGGTGACAGAACACCATCACCAACTGTTTGTCACCTCAAAATTGCCAATCAGTAGGAGAGAGGTAATATGGCAACATATTGTTGACAAGATCAACAGTGTGGCAGAAGTACACAGAACTGTCATCGAGTGAAAGAAACGCTGCCATGACTGCAAGCGCCGGACCAAGGAAAAGATGGCCAGGAACAGGAAGGCAGCACTGCAGACTGGAGGTGGGAGTCCAGCACACCAGGAGGCCCTGGACCACATGGGGGAGATGGTCGCAGCCGTCATCCCTGAGAAGATCGTCACAGGGATTGAAGGACAGGACAGCGCAGACTACCAGGAGACAACGCACATGCAGGGTAAGTCGCATGGGGAATTGAAATGCACTAATGTCAACTGCAACCGGGGGGAATACCTACTACACATTGCATGTAAGTCATCATATACATGGTGTGGCATGGGTAAAGGGGCACGGCATGGGGGCATGGCCTGCACAGACAGAAGCTGGGGCACACCATTACACTACACCAACAACAGTCGCATGGGGGCATGCTGCCATGCCAACGATGGAGCAAAGGGAAAGCCACACCAGGAGGGAAGGGCACAAAGTCAAACTGACATCCCGGCACACGTCAGCCACCATACCCCCCACATTAACTAGGGCCCTCTTAACAACCTCTAGCCATACCGACAACCGGAATGTAACTGCGACAACAGTTGCCACTACCACCTCCGCTCTGTGTGCAGCTCAAGTAGCCAATGGCAGTAACCTCCCCATGGATCATACACACCTAAATTAGAGGGTTGAGGATGACAACTTCAACAATCCCCTGAAAAAAGACAAAGGCTCCAGTACTGTCAAATGTCAATGCCCATAGTTGTTGCAAACATCAGCCAACGTAACCAACAATAGGAGCTACACAGCAATAAGGACATACCCATGCTGCATATGTCAGGGTCAATCCTGTGCCTGGGTCACTTTGTAACATCCCATTTGTCATACAGCTCAGACAACAGTATTGAGTGGGGGACACATGTAACTGGTCACTGACATACACCTGCACAGTCAGAGGAGGAAATAAGACACTGATACGATTATCAGGGCAATCCAATGTACCACACATTCCCAACATCAGCTGTACACATTACCAATGCCAACATCCATATCGTGCCATAACATTGCTATGCATAGGATATGCATTTAAGTGGATGTGAAAGTTTAGAGACTGGGGCAGGTCCAGATTGTTAAGTGTGCTGCCAGTGCCATCAGAACACCCACAGCCAGTGAAAGGTCTCACCATGAGAATGGATGTAGACGGAGGGTTGAGTAGGACAAGAAGGTGGCAATTCACTATTTGGCCAAAACCAACACCTAGAAGAGATGATGCTGACGAGTCTAATAACTTAATAACATACATGTGACATGCAGGTGGGCCATAGGCCTGGGAGAATGCCCATCTGAAAGACTGGAGCAATAAACACAAAACAAGATCACAATGTGAATTCATCACAAGGCAGGCATGTCACATCACTCATGCCACAACACAGACACACTAATTGTACCCCGTTTCATTGCAGAGGAAGATGGATCTCCTGCGGATATGCCTGTACCAGATTACCCTGATGACATGGATGACGAGCTGATAAACATTCCCTAGGAGACTATCCAAAAGGTCCTTGAAACCCTCCAGACCCCACCTTCAGTCACAAGGAGGAGCACAGAACAAGCAGCCATCGCAGAGCATCCACCCACCACCCCAATTGTAAGACCTGCCAGCTCCAATACAGCTGAGGACTCAGACGACACAGGCACCAGCTTTGAGAGAACTGTAGTTGGGGTACAGCGGGAGCTGGCCAAGGAGGTGCGGGTGCGGATGCAAACTATGGCAGCCAGCCTAGAGGGGGTGCGTTCGTGCATGATGTCATCTGCAGATCAGGCAGCAGCTATGCAAGCCCTAACATCTATCTGACAGGAACAGCAAAAAACCCAGAAGGAAATCAGCACAGCTGTAATACAGTTGACCCAACACCTACAACAGCAATCCTGTCAACGCGTGCACAAATGCAACATTGAACCCCTCAGGGCCGACCTGGCTGCCTACCATCGTGATGTGGCTGCTATTCTTAAGAATCAGCAGATCTTCCTTGCTGCAGTACTGCCCTTAAGACCTTCACAGGTAGCAGCGACCGGGATGTCTGACTACACGTCTTCTAACACTGAGGTGTGTGTTGCCCCTTCACAACCACCACCCCCAAGAACAGAGGAGGCAACACACACATCAGAGAAGAAGACATGGAACAGATCACCTTCACACAGAAAAGTACCCGGAAGCACTAGTCCCTGCCACATGGCCAACAATTACCAAGGTCCTGCGCTTTGTTACATGCCAGTCTTGCAGCAACTCTACTGAATGACTGTTCTGCTTACCACTGTATATCTTGTCAGCCTGCCCAGTGATTGTCTCTCTCTTACTCATTGGCAAATCTTGTCCCTCTGCACTGTCTGAAACATCACCCCAGCATGTCAAAAGCATTTCCGTAACCCCTTGTGTAGGATCACAATGTAAGGTGTCACTCTAATGGACTCACAATCATGGACAATGTACATATAGCACTACACCACTTTTCAATAAATAGCTCTTACACAACAAATCTGTCTCTGGGTAATGTGACATATCAACTGTGCAGTAGATAACTGAAATGTGCCTACTGTGAAATTACGTAGCTTGTCAATACAACTGTCCTGATATTATGTAGTCAGATAAATCTGCACAGTGGCCATGATTGCCTCATACTGTGCCCTTCCTGAGGGACATATCTGATGAAGTGAGAAACCATACACCAACATGCTGTGTTGGACAGAATAATGCTTCCTCATGTGTTAGTCATACATGTAGCAACATCCGTAATGTGGATTTCCAAGATTTAGGGTAACGTAGACACCACATATGACAAAGCAAACACCAGATATATAGCAGACGCTTGGTCATGTCAATGGTCCACATTTTCCATATCCTATGTCCTAGAGTTTTGGTAACAGCTTCCTAGGCACTAGTTGTTGAATCCCACAGTGAGTCATACACATGCATTGAGGAAGTGGCTACCATGTTGTTTGCCCAGACAGACAAAGGTGAATCACAAATGTATGATGACACCACAGTTGAGGTCATATAAGTGAGCCACAACTCTCAAGTGGCTGTGGTGGACCAGCAGACGAGGCAGCACGTGTCCACATATTTCCAGTGATCAATTACACATAGGTGTCTTGTTCATGTGTGTGGTCCAATGTTGATCCTGTATATTTTTGGGGGTGTCATTTGTCACAGTTCGGTCCAGGACTCATCATGAGTCAGTGGCAGCTATTCCTGTATCTACTGAGTATCCGTGGTTGATCAATGTGAGTAAAGTGGATGTGGGCATGAAAACCTACATGGGGATGGTCCCACCCTGTCACTAAAGAAGTGTAATGAGACAGTCAACAGGGCAACCTTGGTGTGCTGAGAGAGATAATGTCTCAGTTGTCATGTTCCGGCAGGTGTCATTACAACATTTCTACACAGGTTAGCCTCTGCAATTCCCACTGCATCTGGAAACATCATAGCCTCTGTGCTGATTATTCTGGCAGCTATTTACCACACACGGCCCATCAATATGTTGTGAGCAATGTAATTCTGTGTGTGAACTGTTAGGGTCCTGACATGTGTGGATTTTTCATGGACATTTTCAGAGGTTGCTGGTTCTGCTGAAGGCCCCCTACCCAATCCCTGCATACGGCCCTGGGACACTGTCACACTTTGTCATTCATGCATATATGAGACCCAGACAAGGGATGGGCCATGAATGTTGGTTTTCATAGAGGATTGAACTCATATGGTACAGTTAAAAGGCAGATGATGCTATAAAATGTATTTGGGTATGCACTGAAGAAGCACATGCCGAAATACCCCCTGATGAATGAGAGGTTTGTTGCGCAAGTGTGGTACATATGTAGACACAGGGATACTTTAGGGTGACGCACAGACAGATGCCAGTCAGGCTGACAGAATGCAGGGTGAATTAGGATACAGCAATTTGACAAGTTCCTCATCATCATCATCAGCTTTATTCGATCAATGACCATAAAAGCACATAAAAACAAGATAATAAATAATTCTTAAGTAAATAAATACATACACATCTATAAATTGGTGTAAAAACATTAAAACAATAACTTGAATTACACATATGACTCTAAAACTTATCTATAAAAGAAATGAGACCTTAAATTACTTTTTGAAGATGGCATTGTATGCGCCAAGCTGTTGCTAAATACTTGCTTACTGAAAGAATTACGTCGGCTGAATTATGGCTTTTTAGAACCCGTAGAGCCAAAGAGCAGTTCTTGAATCCCATAGCCCTGCAAATATTGCGAATCCATTTTAATTGCGGAATCGCATAGGCTGGGCAGAAGAACATGAAATACTCAATGGTTTCGAAAGTACTGCCACAGGCAGGGCATATATCGGGAAGATTAATCGACCCCCACCTATGGATCAATGACATCAAGGGCAAAGAGCCAAAACGAAACCTTGCATATAAGCTCTTGCCCTGCAAATCCGGTATAACATCCAGATAGGATTCAAACTTTGGGGACCATTTAATATCAATGAAGGAATTATTTAAGCGACCATGGGATTTGTGGGTTATGTAGTTATCCTTAACATAAGACCAATAGGTTAACTTTAAAACGTTTTTATGCCGTCTCTCTAATTTATGGGGATTTTCCCAATAATCACCCAGACCCAATAGCCGAAGCCAATGGGCCACATGGCGAATCCAGGGAAGAGTAATAGCGTTTTGGCATTTCAATAGATCGAGTAATGAGGTCTTATATATATCTAGTTCGGGGGTTATCCATAACCTGATCCAATAAAGGAGAGGTGTTAGAGTAGCTAGATCTGCTACTCGGCTTAACCCCAGATCTAGAAATAATGGAAGCAGGGGTGTGGTGCGTGGACATGCAGTTAAAGCCCTTGCAAAATTGTTTTCCCCCACACTGATCTTGTTACAGTTAGCGTAACGCCATACCTCCGCTCCGTACAGGGCTGCACTTTGAGCCTTAGGTGTATACATTTTTATTGCTGGGGAAACAACTTTTGTAGAGGTGCTTTGATAGAAACGCAATATAGATGAGGCTCTGTGTTGTAGGAGCCCTGCACTTTTTGTAATCTGCTCTTCCCATAATAGTTTACTAGTTAGCCTAACTCCCAGGTAATCTATAGAGCTTACTTCCTTCAACGGTACTCCCTCAATATGAATGGAACATTTTTTCCTAGGTCCCTTGGATAACACCATCAGTTTGGTTTTGTTAATATTAACCTCCAACCCATGATCGCTACAAAATTGGTTAAACCGGTCAACGAGGGTTTGCAACCCCATTGGTGTCTTAGAAATGAGAAGTGAATCATCGGCAAAGAGCAGGATGGGGATTTTTTGTGTGTTCAGGGAAGGGGCATCATTCTGCCCTATGGACACAGCCTTTACTACTTCGTTGATAAATATGGTAAACAGTAGGGGGGCTAGCACACAACCTTGGCGAACTCCCCTTCTAATTGAGATCTGTTCTGTCAGTTCGCCTTGTTCACCCCACCTCACTTGGGCATAAGTGTTCTCATGTAGTCGTTTTAACAGGAGTAATAGATCCTCTGGGACTCCCAATCTACCCAGCACTTCCCACAGTTTGGCTCTTGGGACCAGATCAAAAGCCGATCGCACGTCTATAAATACCACATACAGGCACTGCTTGGCAACAAGAACATATTTCCAATGCAATATGGCCAATCGAAAGACCTGGTCTAGCGTGCTAGTTTTTGCACGAAACCCTGCCTGTAAATGGGAAAGGATTTGGTACTCCTCAACCCAATTGATTAGCCTCTGCAAAATTTGTTTAGCAAAGATCTTTTGTAGGTTGTCTATAAGGCTAATTGGCCTATAGTTAGCTGGAAGATTAGCATTTCCTTTTTTATAAATGGGTATGATCTCTGCCCCCTTCCATGTACCTGGAATTTTCCCCCCTGCAGCTGTGCTATTTGAGATGGCATTAATATACCAGGACCAGATATATGGTTCCGATCTATAAAGATCTCCAGGAAGCTTGTCTGGTCCAGGTGCTTTGCCAGGTTTTAGGCTATTTTTTAGCCTCAAGGGTCTCTTCTACTTTAAAGATGAGGCAACCCTCAGGGACACACTGAAGAAGCACATGCCCAAATACCCCCTGATGAATGAGAGGTTTGCTAGCGCAAGTGTGGTACATATGTAGACACAGGGATACTTTAGGGTGACGCACAGACAGATGCCAGTCAGGCTGACAGAATGCAGGGTGAATTAGGATACAGCAATTTGACAAGTTACATAATCAGTGGTCTGACTAAGACTGTTTGGAGGATGAACTAGACAGTTGACATGTCTAACTGTGTATGTCCTGTGTTTTTGAAGGTGACAAATGAACCCAAGGGCTGTGTTACATGGCTTAATTTGTATCAATGCTTAACGGTGTATTTGACAAAATGGCAACTCCTATGCTGTTCCAGGCATCAGCAGGGGCAGTGCTTGTTGTAATGGGTGGTGTGCATGGAGGTGATCACAGGTGTGGGCTGCATCTGTTTCTCACAAGTCCTGTAGATGAGATTTGCATTCTAATGGCCAACAGACATTTTCACACGGCAAGCAATCTACAGGTGCTAACAGGGCTTGTAAACTAGAAGCCAGTGTATTAATTGACCTGGCGTCCAGCAAGTCAGTTGTTCTATGACAATGGCATACCATAGGAAAGGGTGTAGCACACTGGATTGCTATTGACAAGCTGTGTGTGTAGAGGAGGGAATATCAGGGTACACATCTTAGTATTCCAGGGACCTCTTCAGAGAGGTGGGTTGTGACCAGGTGCGTGGGTGTGTCAAGAGTTAGGAAATGGGCTGACATGTACATGGAATGTCATGTGCGCAATGTTGCTCAGATGTGTGGCACTTGTGCTGTCTATGTACTGCTTCTATGGAACTCTGGTCACAGATAGTCCTTGCAAATATTGGATGCAGTTGGACTTACTGCTTTCAAGGGTCTGGTCTTACATTCCTGTTTCTGATGCAAAAGCACATCAACTGCCTCATGTATGAGGCTTGTTTTCCCCTTATTGAGTGGTGGTGTCTTGGTTGTGTGCCATATGCTGCGTTGGACCTTGATTTCAACATGTATGTGTGAAATAGGTGTGGTCCTCTGTTATTGGCCTTCAAAGGAGAAATGTACATGATATATGTCATTTACAGTGTGTGTCTATGTGACCATTGTATGTTACGCATCACATTAGCTCTGGGATTTTCAGTGTCCTAATCGGTATATCAGCAATGCTCCATGAGGCAACATTCTTATTCTGATAGTTAGAGATGAAGGTGTGCAAAAATGAATAGCTAAACGATGATATGGTGATTATTATAGGTGTTTATTTAAATTAGTTCATAAAGTGGTGATGGTGATTATATTTAAAAGAAATTGTTCACGATATGTTGCCGCCTGCGCATACCAGCGGCCGTGTTCTGTAGTTCCCCCTCATGTTGCAGGCCAGCATCCTCCTCTTCAGGCATGTGTGGCTCGGGTTCCAGGAGGGGAATGTTCCTTTTGATGCAAATGTAGTGCAGAATAGCACATGTTAGGATGATCGTACAGACCATCTCCGGGGAATATAGGAGGCTACCACCAGTGATGTTGAGGCACCTGAACCTTGACTTGAGGATGCCGAAGGTCCTCTCGACTATGGTGCGTGTCCTCCTATGTGTGTCATTGTAGGCACGCTCTGCTGCAGTTCTCGGGTTGCCAATATTTGTCATTATCCATGGCTGGATGCCATACCCCTGATCAGCTGCAAGAGAAAATGAAGGGGATCATGTTGATGTAGCTAGCCCCGTTGAAATGACCATTCATGGCAGTAGTTGTCTTGTGTTGTCTGTGACTATTTTGTGTTATTATGTCGCATCCTAGGCTTGTAGGATGTACCATATGAATTGTGTTGTTTCCTTGGTTGAATGAGTGTTTGGCTGCTGACCGGTTGTCAGCAGTATGTCTTGGGATTTGCAGTACAGTGTGCCCTCCCTAGCATTGTGACTTGTGATACAGGTGTCCGTGTGTCTTCACTGGGGGTGAGATGATAGTTCCATACACAGATTCATTTTGACAGTGTTGTTAACACATTCATATCAATGTACCCTGGTCATCCCATACCTTTAGACTTACGCAATGGATTAATGTAAATGTCATTGGGACACTTACAATTTGCAAGGTGACATTTAGGCAACCCACTCCATACGTTGTGATCATTGACGTCTTAACATTAGACTGTACACAAATTTCCGATGTGTGACAGGTTCAATGGTGACCTACGAAACATGGCTAGCGATGTCACGACCTCAGTGTGTTCCTGTTAACATGTTGCTGTTGTGGAGAATGTGTTGTGTGTCCTAGAGGGTTGCTGTGCAGTGTGTATATAAGTAGGTTTTTGTACTTACCAACAAGTAGTCCATTGCCATACCGTCCATCCTGGAAGTGTTCATTGATGGTGCAGTGACGGAAGATGAATGAGTCATGGACACTCCCAGGATATTTAGCCACGATGTTGGTGATTAATCCTTGGTGATCGAAAATGGCCTGCACATTGATAGAGTGTGTGTGCTTCCTGTGGCGGTAGAGGTGTTCAGTTGCAGCAGGTGGCACAAGGCGTACATGTGTGCAGTTGATTGCACCAAGGACGTGTGGGAAGCCACTAATGAGGTAGAACCCCTGTTTTGTTTCCTGCTGCTTCTGCAGTGTGTTAGGGAAGCAGATGTGCGGGTGTAAGTCCAATGATGGCATCTAGTACTTTGGGCAAAAAGGCAGAGAATGATGGTTGTGATATTCTGGCAACCAGGGCACCAGTTGTTTGAAAAGAGCCACTTGCCAGCATGTGAAGTACGGCAAGCAGCTTGGTTTCTGTTTGGATGGTGCGGGGTGTCAGCAAAGTGGGTGCCAACTGATGCTCAATGTTTCGCAGCAGTTGCTGAATGGCCTGCCAGTTCAACCTGTACCTCTGGATGATGTTGTGTTCCCTGAGGCCATGAAGGGTTGTTCTGGGGCGGAATATTCTCTCCTGCCTTCTGTGCTGCCTTTGGGGTCCTTGCTGGTGTTGTTGTAGCTGCTGTTGTAGCTGCTGGGCTCTGCGTCTGTGTGCATGCTGGATAAGAATCACCTCCATGTCTCCCTTTTTCTGCTCTGCTGTTGCTTCTGTGTGTTCTGATTAAATACAGGTGTGTTTGCCCCATTTTAACGCCTGCCCTGACCCAGGCGTTAAATTTTGACGCAAATTGGGCTGTGCATCATTTTCCGGCTCCGCCTCCAGGCCGTGCGTCATTTTTGCCCGAAAGCATAAATACGACGCACGCCGTTTAAGTCATTTTTTGGACGGGAACGCCTACCATGCATATCATTAACGCAAGGCGGGTTGCCGCATCCAAAAAATGACGCACTCCGCGGGCTTGGGTGTCAAAGTTTAAATATGGGGCAACGTTTGCGCTGAATGTGCGTCAAAATTTTTGACGCACATTCGGCGCAGACGGAGTATAAATATGCCCCTGAGTGTGTCAGGGGACCCCTGGGTGGTCTTTACTGAGAAGGACTATAAGGCGAGCTATAAACTGTTCCAGGCAGGGGACCACCCTTATATTGGAGACTTTGCCAATAACATCTCCTCAGTGCGCGTGGTGAAGGACGGGCTGGGCGACCCTCAAATCACGCTCTACGGCGGCAAAGGTTATCACGGCAAGGAGGTGACCCTGATAGCAGACACCCCAACACTCACCCCCCTCGGAATGGAAAAGAAGACCGCGTCTCTCAAAGTTACCAAGGGGGCCTGGCAGCTCTTCGATGCTGATAACTATGAAGGTGGTGGAAAAGTGGTCCTGTCTGGCGACGACCTGCTCGACTTGCAGCCATTTCATTGGGCTGGCAGAGTCTGCTCTTTGAAGCCCTACCAAGAGTGAAGATGGGCGTCAGTGCCATCAGATGTTCGACGGAAGCCCCGACGGCTCAGCTTCTAATAACCAACCTCTCGCCTCCACGCCCTTCGCTTCACAGGACGGACTGTACCCGTGTTCACCGAATCAACCTTCTCTCAAGAACTGTGGCGCTGTTTCTTTTTGAATACTCTTTTGCCTGACATGGCTCATATCCTCTGCATGAAATAAAGCGAGCACCCACAAAGGTCTGCCTCTGCGCTTGTCGTGTGTTCTGTGTTGTCTGGTTCCTGCTGCTGTGAACTCCTGGAGAAAGGCGACTGTCGCCACAGACACTGTCAGCCACCTTGGTCTGTTGGCGCAGACACCCGAGGCCAACATTAGGGCAAGGCTGTGATCAAGGTGTTTGGGAAAAGCATCATGTGTTCAATTAAAAAAATGGATCTGGCAAACACGAAACATGTTCGCAGCTTTGCCAATGGGCAGCTCACTGATTGAAAAACAAGCACTGACAAACCTAAAGGCTAACACATGCACCGCCCAGGGCTGCAGAGGCCGAAGCCCATCACTGCCTCTTTAAGAGTGCCATGTTCAGCATCTCAGATAAACTTGTGCAAGACACAGCAACAAAGCACAAAATGTATAATGACAAGGCGATTGAACAATATAGGAGAATTATAGTGCAACCCGCGTACTGGTGGCGCGACAGCAAGCAGCGCTACGTGATTTCGAGGAAGTTTCATACTTGGCTCTTTTTGTTTTGTAAACCATTACAGTCTACATACAGTGTGCCTTAATTTCCCCTTTATTTCAACTTTGAAGCAGGGGCGTCCTCAACCTCCTGCTTTAGCAACTACAGCGGGGAGGAGCTCTTGGTGGGCCTCTCATAGGCCCTTATGCTTATGTGGAAGGTTTGAGTGAGTGAGAGGAGGACGCTTGGGTGTGGGAATGAAAGGGTGGATGGATGGATGAATGTGTCAAAGTATGGATGAGTGAAATAATGGATGGGTTAGTGAAAGGGAGGGTGAATGGATGGATGAGTGAAAGGATGAACGAGCAAAAGGATGAATGAGTAAAAGAACTGATGTTGGGGCGTCATGAATTCCCAACTTTAGCAACTACAACGGGGGTTCTTGATGGGCCTATTCTGCCTGCAACTCGGCAAAGACTCATAAATAATGTGGAAGGTTTGCGTGAGTGAAAGAAAGACGAATGGGTGTGGGAGTGAAAGGGTGGATGAGTAGATGGATGAATAAGTGAAAGTGTGGATGACTGAAATAATGGATGGATTAGTGAAAGGGATGGAGGATGGATGAAAGGGTAAATGGATGAGCGAAAGGATGGATGAGTAAAAGAGGTGATGTTGGGGTGTTTTGAACTCCCAACTTTAGCAGCTACAGCGGGGGTGGAGTTCTTGATGGGCCTCTTCTGCCTGCAAATCGGCAGACTATGACTCATAAATAACGTGGAAGGTTTGAGTGAGTTAGAGGAGGATGCATTGGTGTGGGAGTTAAAGAGTGGATGGGTAGATGGATGGATGAATGAGTGAAAGTATGGATGATTGAAATAATAGATGGATTAGTGAAAGGGGGAGTGGATGGATGAAAGGATAAAGGAATGGGTGAGTGAAATGGTGGATGGATAATGAGAAAAGATGGATAGATAAGTGAAAGGTGGATGGATGGGTGAAGTAAAAGCATGGACGGATGAGTGAAAGGATGGAGCTGCATGTCGTGAATCCCCAACTTTAGCAGCTACAGCACAGGTGGAGTTTTTGATGGGACTCCTCTGTCTGCAACTTAGTAGATAAAGGTGAATGAGTGAGTGAAAGGATGGATGGATGTGTGAGTGAAAGAGTAGATGAATGGGTGAGTGAAAAAATGGATGATGAGTGAAAGAAAGAGTTGATGGATAGATAGATGAACGGTTGGATGGATGAGTGAAAGAATAGATGAGTGAAATGGAGGTTTAATGGATCAACGGATGAGTGAAAGTGTGGATGGATGAGTAAATGGATTGATGTGTGGATGGGTAGGTGAGTAAAAGAGTAAATGGATGGATGGATTAGTTGATGAGTGGAAGGATGAGTGGAAGGGTATGGATGGATGGAGGGGAAGGGTAGATGAATAAACGGATGGAGTGAAAGGATGGATGGATGGATGGATGACTGAAAGGATGGATGATGAGTGAAAGGGTGGATAGAGAGATGAATGAGTGAAAGGGTAGATAGATAGATAGGTTTGAATATGGATGGGCAGACGGACGTAATGGTGAAGGACTGAATGATAGATGAATGAATGAATGGATGACAGAATGTAAATGTGACGTTGTGGATATTAAAAGGTGGATGAAAGGATGAAAGCATGAAGGGATAGATTCTTCGATGGAAAAAACAAGAGAGCTCTTCTGAAGAGGTCCGTAATGACTTGTTTTATTTGCTTGGTGCCAGAAGAGCTTTGGTTTGAAGAGGGGGGTATTTTAATTTTCTGGCTACTCCCTTGAGCAGGAGTAATGTGTCAGCAGCCATGTGGGTCATGTGATCTTGTGAAGTACTGCACCGGTGTCTGACCCTTCTGTCCTGTGAATGTGTACCTGTGGGACGTCTCCTCCTGTAGGTAGGAGGAAGCCCAGAACTTCAATGGAATATGATTGACCCACCAACAGCAGTGTGAGCAGCTCTAGGGACCAAGTACGTCAGTGGGAGACAATAACGGCAGTAAGATGACATCAAAATGCTGTAGAAATGATACAGAAGAAGAAGCTACATATCAGACTTCCCCACAAGTGCTTTGGGCATCACAAGGGTAAAGAAGCACTATGGACATACAACGCAATACAAAGCAGTGGCAACCCTGTGCCAAAAAGCATTGATAACATACAGCAATTAAAAAACACAGAAGTGCAGTATACAGCTCTATATCATATACAAACATATTATTATTATTTTATCTTGAGGAGCATGTTTACATTATGTTTCAGGCAGCAGCAAGTCTCCTCCCAATGCAAGAGATTAACTAGACTGCAGTGTAACTTGTCTTCAGGACCAAGGGTCAGCTGGTTGAGTCCTAGTTCTTGTTCTGACATCTCTGTAAACAATTGTAGGTGGTCTCCTAGTCCATCTGTGAAGTTCTGCTTTGCTGCTCCCTGTTCTATGCTTATGTCAGCCTCTTGTTCCTTTTCTACGAGGGACTGTCATCCCAGAATTGGGGGTCAAACTGTATATGTGTGGACCTTGCCAAGGCAGGGAAGACCAGCTCCTGCTTTTTGGTATGGATCCAGTTGGCTTTAGACCTAACAGATCTTTTTTGGTGGGTCTTGCTTTTCACCGCTATGGTTCTCTCTATTCTCGGCACATTTCTACGGTTTCGTCAGCTGCTTTGACTCCTTGCTCTATCATGGCTGTGGCATGATCTCAATGCATGTCCTCAAACACAGGTGTGACATCATGGCAACCCCGACTGTTTGGAAATGTGCACAATCCTGCTAAAGTTTTATTGAAGGCTCGGGCCCAACCGATGTTGGGGACATACCCCACTCACTAGCACGCGCGCCATTTCTACCTTCCAGTGCCTGGTTGCAAACACGTTTCTAGGTTGCAATGCTATTTGAAATCTAGCTCTGTTCTTAAGAGATGCCTCTGGTGTAGCACAGTTCTCATGATATTAGTAATCCACTTCACCCCTAAACTTCTGAAGGCATCTTTGATGCAAGGGTGCCCATCAGGCACAACCGACATAGTCCACCATTATGAGTGGATGTTTGTTAGGTGTGATATTTATTGCATCGGATAAATAACAATATTGTGGCGTGCAATATTTATTGGGTGCAGTAAATAGCACCTACTATGAGTTTCCTCCCTAAAATGGGGAATAAAATGCAGATTTTGGTGCTTACCTTACCAAATATGCACGTGCCCCAGTATTCATTGGACATTTTTCCGACGATAGATTTCAACAGGTTTATCCTGCCAAAACCATATCCAGGAAGGCACTTTTTATCTCCTCTAATATTTACCTGATGTTAAAAAATGAGGCAAACTCATAATTGCAATAGTTGTGGTAATAGAACTTACCGCACATGTCAGAATTTTATCACACCACTTATAATGAGCGTCTCAGTGCCCTAAAGATCATTCTAGTTAGACGCAGGTCAGGGAAAAATCACCCATTCCATTCTTGGCATGCTTGAAAAGCATCCTAATGGTATACTATTACGCTATTGCTCTGGCATACATCTGACCTGACATATAAAAATAAAGGGCCTTATTTACAAGATTCTGACACATTCCCATGTATGCGTCAGATTTCTTACGCTGCCCTGCTACCACCTAACGGTGCCATGGTAACACTGTATTTATGATACAGAGCTCCAAGGCCCACAGTGCCCACAGATGTGTCAGAAATTCTGACGCATCTGCAGCGCTAAAATGATGCATTGCTTGACTAGTGTCAAAAAAATGATGCTACTCAAACAATGCATGGAAGGCCCCCATTCTAAAAAGCTTTGCATCACTTTAATGTCTCCTCTGAGCAGGCGTTAAATCTTTGATGCTGTGAAGGCGCAGAACGATGCAGTTAAATCTTGTAGATTTCACTGCACCAGTTCTACCTGGTTTCTAACGGGGGAACGCCTACCTTGCATACATTATACCTGGCACAGATATAATGTGGCGCAAAGCTTTACAAACTGAAGCAATGGTACCATTGCAGCGGTTTGTAAATGTGGTGCACTGTAGAGGGCTGCTTTGAGCCACCGTTGCATCAAAAATAATGATGCAACAGTGGCGCAAGGGGCTTGTAAATAAGTCTCAAAGTGTACAAATCCCTTTGATATGTAGGTCTCAAAATAAGCTTATGATCTGCAGAGATGCTCATGTAACTTGGTTCAGTCCCCTAGACCCTGCAAATTATACATTCGACTATGTTATTATAGCTTTCATGATACTGAAAGCCCACAGGGATATTTTTAGTTTGTGCTGTTTTTACTGTAGATGCAAACCATTCATGATTCCAGATTTTCCTAACTTTTATTGCAGAAAATGGTGAAAATCATAACATGCATTTCTCACTGCACTGTGAAAATCGCCTTCTAGTGAAAATTGGTTTACATCTATCCATGGATGTCATTTAGGGGTCGCCAAGGGTCTCAGCTGTGACCCCTGGTTTGCCCACGTGACCCTGTCATTGCTTTTGTGACCCTTGACCTCAGAGGTGACAAAGGCAATGTCAGGAACAGAAGGCAAACAGTAATGTGATATGCACTGTTTAACTTTCTGTAGCTCCAACTGGGAACTGTGGCAGTCAGCTCTTATCACTGTCAAAGGAATAAATATATGAATGCAATGTACAGTTTCCTGAATTAAAAACGTGAAATTAAAAAATACACATTTTTAAACAAAATGTTGCAGATTTCTATTAAGTGTAAAGTTCCTATTTAATGTTCTTAATAATTTTATCATCCTCTCTAAAAAGTAGGTGGTATTTAAAATAGACAGTTATTTGTGTTAATAACTTGTGTAATTGTATTATATATTCTGTAATGTCATTGAGTCAAAGGGTGGTTATGTGATGTTACTTCCGCAACCCCTGGCATTTCGGTGAATCGTAGCTGCCAAGGTAACAGATTGCTAGGTGTGACATTTTCATAATGTCAGTGTAATTATGAGTGACATTTCAACAACTATGAATGACACTTTTTCCTGATCAAAATCAAGCAATGAAGACAGTAAAGCTGCTTCAAAATTCCAGAAATGAAAGGGCACTAACCTACATAGCTGCCAAGTGTGGGGACTGCTTATGTGTGACATCTTGGTGGTTTCAGTGTGCACATGAGTGACATTTTACTGTCAAATGAGTGACACTCGGAGTGATACTTTCTCACAAGTAACTTAAAGCAGTACTCAACCATTACTAAGATCTGTGAAAGGACTAGTGGTATTCGGAGTTTCTCAATCTGGTTGCTCTTGTTCACTGTTCACATTGCTTTCATCTGCAGTCTTTCACTGTCAGCCGCTTGTTCCCTCTTTTTCTCTGCATCGTTCTGAAATCCTTAATTTGCATATCTTCCTTCATCTGTTTCCTCATACTCACTTGTTCTTCACTGCACCATGCAGCTGCATGCACTACTTGTAGGGCCCCCGTTACCACACACCCACACACTCTCTCTTTCATCACCTGTAAACACAATTTTGTTTTCTTCATGAAACCAACATTTTGATATCTGTGAATTACTCCATTCATTCACTTTCATAGTGTTAGACCTGGCATTCTTGGTGTAGTCTCCCCTGCCCTTTTGCCTCTGCTTCCTATGTTGTGACTGTGTGATGGACTTTGTTTTTGCTGGTTTGTGGTACTCTGGGTACGTTACCGCTGCTGAACAGTGCTGAAGTGCAAATGCTTCTTGGGTAAATTGTGCTTTTGAGTGGTTATCCCAGATTGGCGTATTTGATTTACTATTAAGTCCCTAGTAAAATGCACTAGAGGTGCCCAGGGCCTGTAAATCAAATGGTACTAGTGGGCCTGCAGCACTGATTGTGCCACCCACATTAGTAGCCCGGTAAACATGTCTCAGACCTGTCACTGCAGTGTCTGTGTGTGCAGTTTTGCACTGCTAATTCGACCTGGCAAGTGTACCCGCTTGCCAGGCCCAAGCCTTCCCTTTTACTACATGTAAGTCACCCCTAAGGTAGGTCCTAGAAAGCCCAGTGGGCAGGGTGCAGTGTATTTAAGAGGTAGGGCATGCACTGGTGTGTTTGACATGTCGTGACAGTGAAACACTGCCACATTCAGTTTTCACTGTTGCAAGGCCTATCTCTCATAGCTTAACATGGGGACTGCCTTTATCTTTTAAGTTCAGATCCCCATTGGGAGCTGATAGAGATTTGGAGTTTAGGGTCTCTGAACTCACAATTTAAAAATACATATTTTGGTAAAATTGGTTTTTGGATTGTCAGTTTAAAAATGCCACTTTTAGAAAGTGAGAATTTTCTTGCTTGACCATTCTGTGCCTCTGCCTGCCTGTGGAATCCACGTCTGGGTCAGACTGACAGATGGGCTGTTTATGAATTCCCTCTAGACAGTGAAAAAAAGGAAGCTAGGGAATGTCCTGCATATTCTGATGAGTCCCCTGGGCTACAGTGAGGAAGGAGGAGATTACACTTACACCTGAAAGGGTTGTGCCGGTTCTCACACAATGCAGTCTCCAACACCCTGGTGTGGGTCTGGGGCCAGGCCTGGGTGAGGCAGGATCTTGTCAACAACAGAGACTTTCCTTTCAAGTTTGCCTACTAGAAGGGCAGAAATGGGTATAAGTAGTGGACCCAAAACCCCATACTTTTAGATTACTTCTGGATCAAGAGGAACTTCTACCAAGGAGAAGAGCCGAAGAGGTGGAGAAGGAGTACTGCCCCTTTGCTGTGAGTGTGATTTGCTGGGTTGACTTGCAGTTGCTGCTTCTACATGAGAGAGGACAAAGACTGGACTTTTCTGTGTTTTCCTGCTTATGAAATGTCTCCAAGGGCTTGGACTGTGCTTGTCCCCTGTTCTGAAGTCTCAGGGCCATCAAAGAATTCCTCTGCCAGCACCTGGACTCTCTTGCTGAGACTCCTACAACACCAAGGTGTGCCCTATCCAGTCCCTGGGCCCTTGAGAGAAGAATCTGATGGAACCAAGACTGAAATACACGCATAGGAGCGAGCAGGAGAAAAATTGATGCAGCACCAGCTTTGCGTCTCAAAAACCGATGCACCACCTGCATCGCAGTTGGAAAAATCGACGCAACACCTGCTTGCAGCTGCCAAAATCGATGCATCACCCATGCAGCATGGCTCTTCACCACTGTGTGCCCGGATTTTGCACGCAGTGTCGCTGGGCTTCAAAATCACGGTAAACCTGCGTAGACCCGTGGCTACCTGACAGGAAAGGTTTGTAGTGGGTACCAAAGGTACTTACACCTTATACGAGGTCCAGTTATCCCTTATTAGTGAAATGTGGTCAGTGTCTAGAAGCCATGCTGTCTAGGGGTAGCTGTAGCTGAGCAGCCAAGGCTTAACTAGGAGACATGCAAAGCTCTTGCAATACCACTGCAGTCACACAGTACTTACACACATGAAAGAAAATAATAGTCAGTGTTACAAAAATAAATGTATTTTATTTTTAGTGACACAAAGCCAAAAATACCTTAGAGACTATACTCCCATAGGAGGTAAGTAATATACACAGTATATACACTAGAATGCAATAATAGCTGTAAAAAGAGTTAGAGGACAGTGCAAATAGTGAAAATCACAATAATTAGAATTGGACCTAGGGTGAACACAAACCATATACTAAAAAGGTGGAATGTGAATGTTGGTTTCCCACCTAGGCAAGTGTAGTGTGTAGATGGGCGCTGGGAGTGTAAGAAAACACCAAAGATAAGTAATAGAACTCAACCCAGAGCCCAGGAAAGCAGGAGTGAAGCACAGTAAGTTTCCAAGAACACGTGATAGAAGATAATGCAAGAACCAGAAGAGACTGCAAGACACCAATGATGGGTTCCTGGTTCTGAAGAACTGTGGAAGAAGGGGACTAAGTCCAAGGAGCACTGAAGAGTCCATGGAGAACAGGAGCCCCTGCTAACCCGGATGAAGGTGCAAAAGAGGAACCACTGGTGTGAAGACAAAGGGGGTCATTACGACCCTGGCGGTCGGTGGTAAAGTGGCGGTAAGACCGCAAACAGGCCGGCGACAAAAAAAATGGAATTATGACCGCGGCGGTACCACTTCACCATTCTGACCGAATGGCGGTGAAGACCGCTGGGCTGGAGATTGCGGTCTCCAGCCCGGCGGTCGTCACTAGACCGCCGACGGGATAAGGACCCTGCATACCACCATGGATCTCGGGTGATGGGGCACCGCCATGAGATCCATGGCGGTAGGCACTATTAGTGCCAGGAAATTCCTTCCCTGGCACTGATAGGGGCCTCCCCCACCCCCGCAAACCTCCACGAATCCCCCCCACCCCTCAAAGGTGGCACAACCTCCCTCCCCACCCCGACCCCGAACATGCACATATACACACCCCTACACGCACACCCCCCAACATGCACATATACACACCCCTTCACGCACACACCCCAACATGCACATATACACACCCCTACACGGTCACATACACATCGACAACACATACCCGCACACATACAAACAGACATGCACACCGTCCGACCCGCACACATTTCCCATACACACACCACACCCCGCATACATACACGCACTCACACACCCCCTCTACACTCTCACACACACACCCCCATGCACGCTCACAACACACAACACCCCACCACCCCCTTCCCTAATGGACGATCAACTTACCTTGTCTGTTGATCCTCCGGGAGGGGACGGGATCTATGGGGGCAGCTCCGCCACCAGAACACCGTCACCAGAACACCACCACACCGAATCATGGGAAGTGATTCAGTGGGTGGTGTTCTGTTGACGTGGCGGTGGAGGTTCAGCAGCCTCCACTTTCCCGCCGTCTGCCAGTATGGCTGCTGGCGGCTTTCCGTACGAAAAAGGACGGCGGCCTGCCAGCGGTCATAATACGCGGCGCGGAAGACCGCCACCACTGGCGGTCTTCAGCACGGCGGTACCTCGGCAGTCTTGCGAAAAGACCGCCGAGGTCGTAATGACCCGCAAAATCAGTTATTCACCCAAGAAGACAGATGTGGGTTCCTGGCTGGTGCAGAAGATGTCCCACACCGGATGGATGATTGCAGTCTGGTCAGCATCATTGGATTCCGCCAACAAGCCTTGGCAAATGCAAAGCTTGTGGTTAGCCAAAAATGGCGCTGCCTGGGACCGGGAGGGACCTGGTGGCCTCTGCCCAGGAGGGGAATGCAGAAGGGGCTCTTAGTAACTTAGAGAGCCCTCAGAAGACCAGGCAGCACACACAGGAGTCCCACAGCACAGGGACAAAGAAGGTGCAAATGGAGGCCCACACAACACAACATAAAGGGATCCCTCACTGCCAGAGAACCACTCAGGAAGCTGTGCATCGCAGGAAGCCTTGGCAACCGCAAATCATGCAGTGCATGGGGTTACAGTCTTGCGTGAAGAGGTAAGCTCTTACCTCCACCAAAGTTGGACAGCTGGACCTTAGGACCGTCAGGACAACTTCAGTCTACCACCTGTATTGCTGGATCCATGCACTTCATCAGGAGAGGGGACCCATGCCACAGGTCGTCGCTGGAGAGGGTTGCCTGCTGAAGCAGGGAAGTGACTCCTTCACTTCAAGGGAGATTACTTCGGTTCTGAAGACAGGCAGTCCTTGGAGGATGCACGACCTGGAAGCAGTTGCAGTTTCTGGCAGGAGCTAAAGATACAATGTTGTTTTTGGTTCTTTGTTGCAGTTTGTAGAGTTCCTGGAGGGTCCAGATGCAGTTCCGTCGGTAGAAGATGAAGTAAAGGATGCAGAGGATTCCTGCTGGAGTCTTGCAATCCGAATCTGAGGAAACACCCAAAGGAGACACCCTAAATAGCCCTGAAAGGGGGATTGGTCAGCTACACAGGTAAGCACCTATCAGGGGAGGGGTCTGATGTCACCTGCTGGCACTGGCCACTCAGATGCTCCCAGAGTGCCCCACCACCTTGGAATCCTAGATGGCAAAACCCATGATCACTCTGGAGGAGCT
Source organism: Pleurodeles waltl (assembly GCF_031143425.1). Lineage (NCBI taxonomy): Eukaryota > Metazoa > Chordata > Amphibia > Caudata > Salamandridae > Pleurodeles > Pleurodeles waltl. The sequence continues at coordinate 151,743 of NW_027149853.1, forward strand.
CTGGGCACCACCCCTGGGGTGGTGATGGACAGGGGAGTGGTCACTCCCCTTTCCTTTCTCCAGTTTTGCGCCAGAGCAGGTACTGGGGGTCCCTGAACTGGTGCAGACTGGATTATGCAAGGAGGGCACCATTTCCAGAGGCTCTGGGAGGCTACCTCTCCCATGCCTGTAACACCTATTTCCAAAGGGAGAGGGTGTAACACCCCTCTCCCAAAGCAAATGCTTTGTTCTGCTTTCCTGGGCTTGAGCTGCTAAAGCAACAGGAGGGCAGAAACCTGTCTGTGAGGTGTCAGCAGCTGGGGCTGCCTGGAAAACCTCAGAAGGATGGTATGGCAGTACTGGTGGTCAACTGTGGAGCCCCCAGAGTGCATGGAATTGTAAAACCAATACTAGAGTCAGTATTGGGGTACAATTTCCAGATGTTAGACCCCTTACATAGCCATATTTGGAGTTACCATTGTGAAGCTGGACATAGGTATTGACCTATGTCCATTGCACGCAAAAAATGGCGTCCCCGCACTCACAAATCCAGGGAAAATGGTTCTGGATGATGTGGGGGCACCTCTGCTAGTGCAGGGGTGCCCTCACACACAGATCCTTTGCATCCAGCATTTGGGTTTGGAAGGCCTGATATATAGGTGACTTATAAGTGACCTGGTGCAGTGTAAATGGCTGTGAAAGGGTGTATGCACCATTTCGCGCAGGCTGCAATGGCAATCCTGCAGAAGCCTTTGCAGGGGCTCCCTATGAGTGGTAAAAGTAATGCTGAAGCCCATAGGGATCTCCTGAAACCCCAATGCCCTGGGAACCTAAGTACCTTATGCTAGGAACTTATAAGGGGGCACCAGTATGCCAATTTGGGGTGAAATACTGGGTTACCAGTATGTAGTGACAAATTTGGGAACAGAGAGAACATAGGCACTGAGGTCCTTGTGAGAAAGTAGACTATTTCTAGCCTTGTTACCCCCACTTTTGGCCTGTTTGTGAGTATATGTTAGGGTGTTTTCACTGTCTCACTGGGATCCTGCTAGCCAGGGCCCAGTGTTCATAGTGAAAACCCTATGTTGTAATTGTGGTTGTTATGTCTCACTGGGATCCTGCTAGCCAGGACCCCAGTGCTCATAAGTTTGTGACCTATATGTATGTGTTCCCTGTGTGATGCCTAACTCTCTCACTGAGGCTCTGCTAACCAGAACCTCAGTGGTTATGCTCTCTCTGCTTTCCAAATTGTCACTAACAGGCTAGTGACCAATTTCACCAATTCACATTGGCATACTGGTACACCCATATAATTCCCTAGTATATGGTACTGAGGTACCCAGGGTACTGGGGTTCCAGGAGATCCCTATGGGCTGCAGCCACCCATAGGGAGATCTGACAATTCTTACAAAGGCCTGCCAGTGCAGCCTGAGTGAAATAACGTCCACGTTATTTCACAGCCATTTACCACTGCACTTAAGTAACTTATAAGTCACCTATATGTCTATCCTTCACCTGGTGAAGGTTGGGTGCCAAGTTACTTAGTGTGTGGGCACGCTGGCACTTGCCAAGGTGCCCCCACATCGTTCAGGGCAAATTCCCCGGACTTTGTGAGTGCGGGGACACCATTACACGCGTGCACTATACATAGGTCACTAACTATGTATAGCGTCACAATGGTAACTCCGAACATGGCCATGTAACATGTCTAAGATCATGGAATTGTCACCCCAATGCCATTCAGGCATTGGGGAGACAATTCCATGATCCCCCGGGTCTCTAGCACAGAACCCAGGTACTGCCAAACTGCCTTTCCGGGGTCTCCACTGCAGCTGCTGCTGCTGCCAACCCCTCAGACAGGTTTCTGCCCTCCTGGGGTCCAGGCAGCCCTGGCCCAGGAAGGCAGAACAAAGGATTTCCTCTGAGAGAGGGTGTGACACCCTCTTCCTTTGGAAATAGGTGTGATGGCTGGGGAGGAGTAGCCTCCCCTAGCCTCTGGAAATGCTTTGATGGGCACAGATGCTGCCCATCTCTGCATAAGCCAGTCTACACCGGTTCAGGGATCCCCCAGCCCTGCTCTGGCGCGAAACTGGACAAAGGAAGGGGGAGTGACCACTCACCTGACCTGCACCTCCCAGGGGAGGTGCCCAGAGCTCCTCCAGTGTGCCTCAGACCTCTGCCATCTTGGATACAGAGGTGTTGCTGGCACACTGGACTGCTCTGAGTGGCCAGTGCCAGCAGGTGACGTCAGAGACTCCTTCTGATAGGCTCTTACCTCCCTTAGTAGCCAATCCTCCTTCCTAGGTAGCCAAACCTCCTTTTCTGGCTATTTAGGGTCTCTGCTTTGGGGAATTCTTCAGATACCGAATGCAAGAGCTCACCAGAGTTCCTCTGCATCTCCCTCTTCACCTTCTGCCAAAGGATCGACCGCTGACTGCTCAGGACACCTGTAAAACCGCAACAAAGTAGCAAAGACGACTACTGCAACCTTGTATCGTTTCATCCTGCCGGCTTTCTCGACTGTTTACAGGTGGTGCATGCTCTGGGGTAGCCTGCCTCCTTTCTGCACCAGGAGCTCTGAAGAAATCTCCTGTGGGTTGATGGAATCTTCCCCTTGCAACCGCAGGCAACAAAAGACTGCATCACCGGTCCTCTGGGTCCCCTCTCAGCACAACGAGCGTGGTCCCTGGAACTCAGCAACTCTGTCCAAGTGACTCCCACAATCCAGTGACTCTTCAGTCCAAGTTTGGTGGAGGTAAGTCCTTGCCTCCCCATGCTAGACTGCATTGCTGGGTACCGCGTGATTTGCAGCTGCTCCGGCTCCTGTGCACTCTTCCAGGATTTCCTTCGTGCACAGCCAAGCCTGGGTCCCCGACACTCTAACCTGCAGTGCACAACCTTCTGAGTTGTCCTCCGGCGTCGTGGGACTCCCTTTTGTGACTTTGAGTGGGCTCCAGTTCACTCCTCTTCTAAGTGCCTGTTCCGGTACTTCTGCGGGTGCTGCCTGCTTCTGTGAGGGCTCCCTGACTTGCTGGGCGCCCCCTCTGTTTCCTCATCCAAGTGGCAACATCCTGGTCCCTCCTGGGCCACAGCAGCATCCAAAAACCCTAACAGTGACCCTTGCAGCTAGCAAGGCTTGTTTGTGGCCTTTCTGCGTGGGAATACCTCTGCAAGCTTCTTCAAGACGTGGGACATCCATCCTCCAAAGAGGAAGTTCCTAGTCCTCTTTGTTCTTGCAAAACACCAAGCTTCTTCCATCCAGTGGCAGCTTCCTTGCACCCTCAGCTGGCATTTCCTGGGTTCCTGCCCACTCTCGACACTGTCGTGACTCTTGGACTTGGACCCCTTGTCTTACAGGTACTCAGGTCCGGAAATCCACTGTTGTTGCAATGCTGGTGTTGGTTTTCCTTGCAGAATCAACCTATCACGACTTCTGTGCTCTCTGGGGGTTGTAGGTGCACTTTACACCTACCTTACAGGGTCTTGGGGTGGGCTATTTTTCTAACCCTCACTGTTTTCTTACAGTCCCAGTGACCCTCTACAAGCTCATATAGGTTTGGGGTCCATTCGTGGTTCACATTCCACTTTTGGAGTATATGGTTTGTGTTGCCCCTATACCTATGTGCTCCTATTGCAATCTATTGTAACTTTACACTGCTTGCATTACTTCCTTTTGCTATTACTGCATAATTTTGGTATTGTGTACATATATCTTGTGTATATAACTTATCCTCATACTGAGGGTACTCACTGAGATACTTTTGGCATATTGTCATAAAAATAAAGTACCTTTATTTTTAGTATATCTGTGTATTGTGTTTTCTTATGATATTGTGCATATGACACGAGTGGTATAGTAGGAGCTTTACATGTCTCCTAGTTCAGCCTAAGCTGCTTTGCTATAGTTACCTTCTATCAGCCTTTGCTGCTAGAAACACCTCTTCTACAATAATAAGGGATAACTGTACCTGGCACAAGGTGTAAGTACCTCTGGTACCCACTACAAGCCAGGCCAGCCTCCTACAGTCCTGTTTAGCAGGATCCCAGAGACCCAGTCAAGCATACTGACAAACAGTCAAACATTCTTACAAACAGGCCAGAAACCATAAGCACTGGGGTCCTGGCTAGCAGGATTCCAGTGACACAGTCAAACACACTGACAAGCAGGCCAGAAATGGGGGTAACCATGCTAAAAAGAGGCTACTTTCTCACATGCATCGCCTACCTGACCAGAGAAGAAACAACCACGTCTCACGTGCGAGTGAGGAATCAATGCATCGCTTACTTTTCATACGCATGCTCGCCTGTGCGGCTTCAGTTTTTTACACATACCAGGTGCTTTGTGTAAAAGCAATGGAGTAAGACTCTTTTTAATTATTTTTTTTTATATGCTTACATGCTTCTTTGTGGGGTCTCTGCTTTTTCACTGGTTTGTTTCAGTGTCCTTAAAAAATCCTTGCTTGCTAGTGGTCAATCCTTGCTCTTTGTCCCACCTTTTCCACAGTTGCATAATTCCCTTGAGCATGGCCCTGGTACTTGTACCCTTCCACTTGTGCATATATAGCATGTGCTTAGGGATTACTTTTTTCAAAGGCTAATAGCATTTGACCAGAGCGCTGGATGTTTAAGTGGCTCCAGTCTGTTTCTGTTAACAGGGCTCTAGTCTATTACTTATTTTCATCTGCAGTCATGTGTGACTTTGTCTATTCCATTCCTTACTCTCCCTCGCGCATTTTGAGCTGCTTGAATTTTATTGCAGCATTCATTCCTCCCACCTCCTCCTCCAAAGATTGAAAAGACCAGCTGTTGTGCTATGATGGGAGCTGCCCCCTCCTTACAGAGAGCTGGAAATGTGCTCAGCAGGACAAACAAAGGTACAAATGTTTTTACTGGCTCTGTTTTCTTTCCTTACTGGTGTTATTTTTGTTTCATTAGTTTCCGGCTTGTGTTTCAGGTTTTGCTCCTTTATTTTGTACTCTATCTGCCTGTCTGTCTTTTTCTCCTCACTGCGCTATTTTTTGCAGAGCATTCTTGCTCAGAGATCTTTTCTGTCTTTCTAAATAGGCCTGCACTGCATCTCCATGCTTTCCGTGAAAGTATCTAATTCTTTTTTTATGTTAACATTTATTGGTTCTTTTGTGCAAAGACAGCACCTCTCTTTAGTTTCCGAGATCTGCTGGTTTCAGAAGAAAGGGGGCCATCTGTTCACCCTGTGTACACACCAGCAGGGAGACAGAGACATCAACCCTGCTGTGACTAAATAACCAGGCAGGCAGCAAGACAAGAGCCATGAAGTATGTTGATTGTGGCCAAGGCACAGTGTTTTGACAGGATTGTATACATTTGTAAACCTTTGCCAGGAATTAGTACCACGAGTGAGCAGACAAAATAGTGCTACATTACATTAGATAAATTACTATACTTGCATTGGAAAGGACGTTGCATTTGAAGCATTTGGGCAAAAAAAAGCTAAAATTGTGGAAAACAGCAACAAATTATGTTTCAAGCCGAGTCTCTCCTCCGTCGCACTCTCTTCTCATCCCCTCTAGCTGTTTTCTTTCCTTGCTTTTCTCTCTATTGCTTTCTCCTTCTTCATTTACTTTTTCGCTCTTATCACCCTCTCTCCCTTCCTCTTAGATTTCTCTCTCTGCAGCTGTTTCTCTCCTCAAACCTCCGTCTTCCTTTTCCATCTCTGTCTCGCCCACTCTCTCATGTGGTCTCTCCCCACTCCCTCTTTCACTCTTTGTCTCTTCTCCAGTTCTTTCTAGCTGTCTGCTTCCCTCATCCTCGCGTTCGATCGCATCCATTTTAAAGTAGTAAAAATGCTTTAAAACCCAGTCACATTTACAGGGTACTTACTGTACATCAATAATTTTATAATATATTTATATGTACCTTTTAGGCTTATAAGTTTAATATAATGTATTTATTAAGCGCATACGTGCCAGAAATCCAGTTTCAAAGTGCACATTGAAAAATGCATGTTGTTGCAACCAAGAAATGTATAAAATGTATTAACAACGTATACAATTGTTTAACTCACCAAATTACATTAGCACTCAGCATCAGCAGAACAACTTAATAAAATAACAATTTGAAATGATACCTTGAAATTTGAGATAATCTCTTCATAACACTTGTGTCCTGGGCGTAGCCAACTGAAAAGTGGCATCTGCCTGATGAGTCGCGCAGTTTAAGCTAATAATGATTCGTACCACAGCCCGAGCACAGCTCTTCCGACAGGAAATGTCCACCCCCCCTCAGCTGAGCAGGGTGAACTACCTTCCTCAGCAGAATGAACCGCCCCCCTTAAAGGCTAACTGGCTTGAGACAAATGAAGTGCCACAGATCCCAAACCTAAAAAGACTGCAAGCCCTGTGTTAAGCGCAATTAAAAAGTAAATGGTCTCTATGTGCTAGGCTTTCCACCTTTCGAAATGTAATTTTGGAGCAACTTTGAAGAGTTTAGAAAGTGTCTAAAATGCTGTTCATCTGTATTCAGTTGCATTAGAACATGTAAGACAGGACAGTTTAAGAGCCTGGATGCTGCAGGTCAGGACTAATGTGCACAGAGGTAGCTATTTTTGGGGCCCCTCCATGGGTGGTGGTACCCAAGGTCAAAATGAAGATGCCCTGGCAGACGTCCGAGAAAGTGCAAATACAACGTACACTAACCACAACTGGAAACGTGCAAATGGACTCTCTAGTAAAAGACAAAAAACAAGCATTTGCAGTGCAATAGGTCTCACATTTACGAGAGAGCTATTGGCATTGTAAATGCATAATTGGACTTTTCTTGCCAGATAAATTAGTCAATCCTGACACATAATTTGGTCCTTTCCTGCCACATAATTCCAGTGGCCCTGCATATAACTAAAACACTTTCATTTACCTTCTTCCTCTATCTGTGGCAAAAATAAATTATTTTGCTATTTAGCATTCTAATTTAAATCTGCCATGCTAATTCTAATAGAATACCATTTTCACCACCCCACCATCAGAGTTGCTGGCTGGCTCACACAATTCCCCCCAAAAAAATACACAAGACAGCCACAGAGGAGTAACGAGAGAAATGAACTAGAAGTGTCACCCAAACATATCAAGAGTGTTCAAACAGTCGCAGTGTAATAAGGATGTTACGCTGGCCTAAAGCATGGTCATAACTGCAATAAGGAGAGATTAATAAAACATATCCAATTATGTAAACCCAAAAAAACATTTATCAGGAACACATTTTTGGCATTAGTCTGTAATGCTCAAAACAGCCCACAGAGGGCACCACAACGCACCTATATATATTCACCATGTCACATAATTCCACTACACAAATACACTCCGTACCACACAATTCCACACTGCACAATTCCTCGAGTAACAATTAAAATCCAAGCCACAAATGTCACTCCCCACCACATACATCCTCTACACTCCAAAACAAAAGACATAGGTGAAAGACATTGCCATTTACAGTGCCTATAGCTCTAACTCTCGCAAATGCGAGACCTATTGCATTGCAAATGCTTGTTCTAAACTGGTGTTGTGTCCCTTTTGTAGTGTTTTCACTGTATTACTGTGTGTGTTGGTACAAATACTTTACACATTGCCTTTGGGATAAGCCTGAGTGCCTGTGCCTAGCTACCATGGGGGCGAGCAGGGGTTGTCTTAGGAGTGTAACGACCTTACCCTGGCTAGAGTGAGTGTCTCTGCGTGGACAGAGTGCAAACTGACTGCCAACCAGAGACCCCATTCCTAACACATATGAAATAGAAATCACAATTGGCAGATATTGGAACAGCTCTACGCAGAGAGGCCAAGAGCTGGACAGTCTGAACACTTTATTTGACCCACCACATGCACTACGGGAAGCTCTCTATGCCTTCAGCCTCAGGAGCACAGCTCTCTCTCTTGCCCCATGAGCCCTCACTCATCAGCTTTAATTAACCCAGATACCTTTAACCAACTGAGTGTACTGTGTAAGAGTCATATCTGTTCCATGACAACACTGCAGAAACACCATCACATAGAAAATGCAAGTACTTTTAGTGAATGTAAGGTAAAGACAAATGTTTTCCCAAAGGTTTGGATTTCCTGATGATGCATCACTCTGGGGTACTGTACGTCCATGAAATATAGTCAAAAACATTGCAAAGCACAATTCAATGCTTGTTCACTTCTCTATCACATCACACCCAGTGCAGTGTGGTGAGAGCGTCATGGGGCTGTCTCAGAGGTGGGAGTGGCTCCATTCCCTCGAGTCAGGCACTGTCTCTTGTCTTTGCCCATGATAACAGGTTTGCACAGCAACTTCTGCAATGGCGGCAGGACCTGGCAGTGGCGATCCATTGGACATCTGTCCCGGAGATAGCCCGTGTACACTGGCACACACATACACAACAGCCTACGGGATCGCACAGATGATGTGAGCACAAGCATCATGAACAAACATCATGGACTTTAAACAATGGGCCTGATATAGAGTTTGGTGGGCAGTTCCCACTTCACACTTGTGATGGATATCCTGTCCACCATTATACAATTCCCATGGGATATAATGGGATCATAAAATGACTGACGGGATAACCCTCACGTTTGTGACAAAGTAACCTCATCTGCCAAACTCTAAATCAGGTCTAAAATTATGGAGTGCAGCATAAAGTGAAAGTGGCATTATTGCTGAATTAGGCTACCTAGAGGCAGGTTGCTGCTGATGGATTCAGTTTCGTTCAGGAGCTGGCTGCAAACATGCCGCCACAGTCTTTGACCTGCTCTCTCTCCAGAATCCAACGGGCGCAGAGGGGACACCCAACCCCACTCTCAGGTCACTGACCAAATAGGATAAATTACCTGCAGTGCTGCTGGATCCATCATGTGAGGCTGGGTGGGATTGGCGCTTAATAGTTTCTTTCTTACGAAGTCCCTTCTGTCACAATAAGCCACCCACATCCAGATAAACTATATAGTGGCACACATGTGTCTCTGACAGTCTGGGCTGCCAGAGCACAATTTGTTTTTGCAGGGCAACTCCAAAACCATGTTTTTGGCTGAAATCTTGCAGGGGCCACCATGGCAACCAGTGAGTGCCTCAGTTGCAAGATATTAAGCTGTAATTGCCCACACCACAGGCTGCTTTTATTCAGCCAGGGATCACCTCTCATTATCCCCCATTGTGTCGGGTAGCTATGTAAATGCATGACTAATGCATTTTAGTGCAGTGATGCGGCCACCAGCACTAAAATGCATTTGTCTAACCCCGAATGCGTGGTACTTGGCAGGGCTGGGGAATTAACTGCCATGCATCTCCCTCTTTCCTATATTGTATTTGTGAGTGCAATGAGAATGAAAGCTTCTTATGTCTGCTCTCACTTTCTTTGCAGACTCCCAGCCCGCATCTGATGCCTGTTTTTAAGATGTGAATCCAGATGGAGATAGCTATGGCTACTGTGGTAACCACGAAGAGTGTGAAGAGTGACAAGGGGTGGGTAGCACAAAAGAGTGGATGTGTTTTTTCCTGTTTGAGGACACCGCCTGCTCTAAAGCAGCAGTGTAATGAAATACAGCCACTTAACCAAATAATTAACTTTGTCACCAAGTAATTTAAGTAACTGTAGGCAAAAGTATTAACATCAGCCATAGGTGACCCCAACCCAATATGAATTACCACCAAACATATCCACTTGACTGTAGTTTAGAAATGCATTTGTTTTAGGTAAAAGCATTATCTTGTCATTTTTTCTAAATACATCTAATTTTGCATAAAGCACCAACTTGTCATTAGGCTTCACCTACCAGGCAGCTTTTTAGCTGTCTGGTTGCGAAATAACTTTTGTGGGCTATACCAAGAAATTACAGTGGGCTTGGAGCCCTCCCACTGCTTCAATTGGGTGACTTTAATGTCACTCTCATTTGTTTGCTTTTTACTTTCCTTCCTCTTCTTTTTTCTTCTAATGTTTCTCTCTCCAATGGAGCATATTCTCTTTACCATCCTGTTGATTAACTGACTGATTCTCCCACTGTTCTCATTTAAGCACTCCATGAGAGTACATTTGTTTTCTAACTCCTTTGTGCATTTCTCCCGTCTTTCAAATACTGCACTACTCTCTGTTGCTCTTTCCCTTACGTTTGACCTTTTTCCTACTCCCTCCACTCAGTTTAATTTTTATTTTATTTCACCCCGCTAATCTCCTTTGGCGCCTCACACCTACTACGGTCCTCTCATGGGCATTCCCATTTTTTTGTTACTACGTTTTGGAAGGCCCAGCATCTTCCCGCTTCTGGGGTGTCTGTTATAAAAACAACTGTTTTCCCCATTTAACATTTCACATTTTTCCTTCATTTTTTAGTGTCCATCATCTTTTATTGTTAACTAAAAAACGGAAAATTGCACCGTGTCATTCTGTAGGCTCGTGAATGCATGGGGATGCATGTTCGCGCATATGTCATTTTGCATGTGTGTGCCTGCAGGGGTTATATCATCACACCTTTTCATTTCTTTTTGTTTGTTGATGCTCTACATAATCTCTAAAAATAATTTCGCTTTTAAAGGTGCTACACAGTGTCGGCAAAAATCATTGACATAGTGAATAGGTCTTCAAGACATGACTTATTGGCTTTGCTAATGCTTGTTTTAAGTAGCTGCATTTGGTTTCTGAAAACACTCCTTTGCTCTTTTTGAAAATATACTCATTTTCTATTTGAGAGGCAGCTTCTTATTTATGGGAAGTAAACAATTGCATACATAGTCTCCAGGAGACGGTGTGGCACAACATCCTGAGCTACCATCTTCGGAGCGGGGGGAATCAGGTTCACCACTGGGCATCAGCTCAACATCCTGTGATTCTGGACAAACCACCTAATCTCCCCAGGCCTACAATGCAGACCTTGAGCCACTCATGGGTGGTTTACCGCTCTTCACAAATCCTGGATGTATTTATTCTCCCTTACCAGTATTGTGTTTGCCTTCTCCTTACCACTATTGCTCATCAGAGCAGGGTGTGGGTTGAGGAGGGAGACAGAAATGCGCAACATGGCACCTACCCTTCAATAACATAGATGTGGAGAGGATTTGCATCCTGAGCATCAGGGGTCAATGCACAGCCAAGACTGCAGGGCACAGGCGTAGAACTTAGAATGGTATTAGGACAGGCAAGAACATATGACAGGGACATGCTGGCTGGTAGATACGGGTGAAGGGTACATTAGCTGATCATGACATCCATTCTTCCAGGCTGTACTGGTGTTCCATTACAATATCAAGGAAAGCATATTGTGTGACCAAAATAGTATGGCCTAAATAACAAGGAGCAAAATATCGACAAGGTACGCTGATACAGATAGGTATATATTTACTATACTTAAGTAAACAAGTACATTCCTTGAATATGTCCATATTCAAGGTACATAGATGTGGAGCTAAGAATAGTACATCTACTCTTATCTATAGGCACTTAACTTTATATTTTGGTTCTCCATAATTATGCCTCTATTATTTGGCCTCTCAATTATTTTCCCTCAATGTTTTGACATTCATTCGTCTGTGACACTAAGGACAATAGAAGGGATGCTCAAGGCTTTCAGACTATTCAGTGCCTCCAGTGCTGCTAAAAGTGCATTTGCGTCCCTGTACATGTCTTCTTACATATACACTGTTGAGGGGTGCAAGATAAATGCACTCTTGGCCCCCTTGTGCACTTTCTGGTTGTCAGCTATAGTACATAAACTCAGTTCTAGACATCAGCATTATTTATTTGCACACACAGCTGACATGATGTAGGAAAGTACCATCTTGCCTGGCATGTTACCCCCATATTTCACTGTATATATGTTGTTTTCACTGTATATATGTGTCACTGGGACCCTGCCAGCCAGGGCCCCAGTACTCATAAGTGTGCCCTGTACGTGTTACCTGTGTTATGACTAACTGTCTCACTGAGGCTCTGTTATCCAGAACCTCAGTGGGTATGCTCTCTCATTTCTTTCCAAATTGTCACTAACAGGCTAGTGACAAAATTCACCAATTTACATTGGCATACTGGAACACCCTTATAATTCCTTAGTATATGGTACTGAGGTACCCAGGGTATTGGGGTTCCAGGAGATCCCTATGGGCTGCAGCATTTCTTGTGCCACCCATAGGGAGATCTGACAATTATTACACAGGCCTGCCAGTGCAGCCTGAGTGAAATAACGTCCACGTTATCTCACAGCCATTTACCACTGCACTTAAGTAACTTATAAGTCACCTATATGTCTAACCTTTACCTGGTAAAGGTTGGGTGCTAAGTTACTTAGTGTGTGGGCACCCTGGCACTAGCCAAGGTGCTCCCACATTGTTCAGGGCAAATTCCCCGGACTTTGTGAGTGCGGGGACACTATTACACGCGTGCACTATACATATGTCACGACATATGTATAGCGTCACAATGGTAACTCCGAACATGGCCATGTAACATATCTAGGATCATGGAATTGTCACCCCAATGCCATACTGGCATTGGGGAGACAATTCCATGATCCTCTGAGTCTCTAGCTCAGACCCGGGTACTGCCAAACTACCTTTCCCGGGGTTTCACTGCAGCTGCTTCTGCTGCCAACCCCTCAGACAGGTTTCTGCCCTCCTGGGGTCCAGCCAGGCTTGGCCCAGGAAGGCAGAACAAAGGACTTCCTCAGAGAGAGGGTGTTACACCCTCTCCCTTTGGAAAAAGGTGTCAGGGCTGGGGAGGACTAGCCTCCCCCAGCCTCTGGAAATGCTTTGATGGGCACAGATGGTGCCCATCTCTGCATAAGCCAGTCTGCACCGGTTCATGGATCCCTCAGCCCTGCTCTGGCGCGAAACTGGACAAAGGAAAGGGGAGTGACCACTCCCCTGACCTGCACCTCCCCTGGGAGGTGCCCAGAGCTCCTCCAGTGTGCTCCAGACCTCTGCCATCTTGGAAACAGAGGTGCTGCTGGCACACTGGACTGCTCTGAGTGGCCAGTGCCAGCAGGTGACGTCAGAGACTCCTTCTGATAGGCTCCTTCAGGTGTTGCTAGCCCATCCTCTCTCCTAGGTAGTCAAACCTCCTTTTCTGGCTATTTAGGGTCTCTGCTTTGGAGAATTCCTTAGATAACGAATGCAAGAGCTCATCAGAGTTCCTCTGCATCTCTCTCTTCACCTTCTGCCAAGGAATCGACTGCTGACCGCGCTGGAAGCCTGCAAAACTGCAACAAAGTAGCAAAGACGACTACTGCGACCTTGTAACGCTGATCCTGCCGCCTTCTCGACTGTTTTCCTGGTGGTGCATGCTGTGGGGGTAGTCTGCCTCCTCTCTGCACTAGAAGCTCCGAAGAAATCTCCCGTGGGTCGACGGAATCTTCCCCCTGCAACCGCAGGCACCAAAGAACTGCATCACCAGTCCTCTGGGTCTCCTCTCAGCACGACGAGCGAAGTCCCTTGAATTCAGCGACTCTGTCCAAGTGACTCCCACAGTCCAGTGACTCTTCAGTCCAAGATTGGTGGATGTAAGTCCTTGCCTCCCCACCCTAGACTGCATTGCTGGGAACCGCATGTTTTGCAGCTACTCCAGCTCCTGTGCACTCTTCGAGGATTTCCTTTGTGCACAGCCCAGCCTGGGTCCACGGCACTCTAACCTGCATTGCACAACCTCCTGAGTTGTCCTCCGGCATCCTGGGACCCTCTTGTGCAACTTCGTGTGAGCTCCGGTTCACTCCACTTCGTAGTGCCTGTTCCGGCACTTCTGCGGGTGCTGCTTGCTTCTGAGTGGGCTCTTTGTCTTGCTGGATACCCCCTCTGTCTCCTCACGCAATTGGCGACATCCTGGTCCCTCCTGGGCCACAGCAGCATCCAAAAACCCTAACTGCGACCCTTGCATCTAGCAAGGCTTGTTTGCGGTCTTTCTGCGGGGAAAACACTTCTGCACGACTCTTCACGATGTGGGACATCCATCCTCCAAAGGGGAAGTTTCTAGCCCTTGTCGTTCTTGCAGAATCCTCAGCTTCTACCATCCGGTGGCAGCTTCTTTGCACTCACAGCTGGCATTTCCTGGGCATCTGCCCAATCCCGACTTGATCGTGACTTTTGGACTTGGTCCCCTTGTTCCACAGGTACTCTCGTCTGGAAATCCATCGTTGTTGCATTGCTGGTGTTGGTCTTTCCTGCAGAATTCCCCTATCACGACTTCTGTGCTCTTTGGGGAACTTAGGTGCACTTTGCACCCACTTTTCAGGGTCTTGGGGTGGGCTATTTTTCTAACCCTCACTGTTTTCTTGCAGTCCCAGCGACCCTCTACAAGGTCACATATCTTTGGGGTCCATTCGTGGTTCGCATTCCACTTCAAGAGTATATGGTTTGTGTTGCCCCTATCCCTATGTGCCCCCATTGCATCCTATTGTGACTATACATTGTTTGCACTGTTTTCTATTGCTATTACTGTATATTTTGGTATTGTCTACATATATCTTGTGTATATTTGCTATCCTCATACTGAGGGTACTCACTGAGATACTTTTGGCATATTGTCATAAAAATAAAGTACCTTTATTTTTAGTATATCTGTGTATTGTGTTTTCTTATGATATTGTGCATATGACACTAGTGGTACTGTAGGAGCTTCACTCGTCTCCTAGTTCAGCCTAAGTTGCTCTGCTAAGCTACCTTTTCTATCAGCCTAAGCTGCTAGACACCCCTCTACACTAATAAGGGATACCTGGGCCTGGTGCAAGGTGTAAGTACCCCTTGGTACTCACTACAAGCCAGTCCAGCCTCCTACACATGATTAATAGGCCTCTGTATTACATTGCCTGAAATACAAGCCACTGGTGCTAGAAAGAGCCTTTTGGTAAAGCTGAAGTTGCTCTTCAGAATACACACTCTCTCATTGCAAGCTACTGGTGAAAAATTCACCGCTAACACTTGGTCTTAGTGTCTCTTGTGTGTCATACATAAGGACGTCTAACCTGGTGGAATTCACATAGAGCCAGCATAATTTTTCTTATGTTGAATCTGTGTTGTCCAGTTTAAGATTGCAACACTTGCATGTAATTAAACACAACCTCAATCCTTCTCAAACCATCTGATGAATTTTCTTGCACTCAGATACTGGGCATATCCATCATCAGTTTCTATATCAAGTATAATCTGATTTGTCTTCTCAGACATGATTCAGGACACAATAGTTTCATTCTTGTATAACAAAGATGCATGAAAAGACAGCATCAATGCTTGGGAAACAAATGAAAGAAACACAGTGGTTTGCACCTCTTGCAACATAGAAGGAAGAACATATAGGAAAAAGCTTTGTTCAAAATGCCCACACTTCACAGGTGGCCTTTCTTTTTGGAGCTCACTAATTTTGGGAGCTCCACAAGTCTAGGGAAAGCCTATCTGACTCACATTGGATGGGCTGATTTTTTCAGCCTTCTGAGCTTGTCTCTCTCAACCTTTCTAGGGATCATTCTTCCTGCACCAGTCTCTTTGATGTAGGGCTGGGAGGCCCTCACTTCCTATAGGTTGTGGCTGTGGTCTCTGTGACAGAGTCCAGTTGCAGGTCCAGAAGTGTCTGATTTCGGGGGGTCACAGACTCAGTATATATATCCAAAATGCCTTTTAAGTGGGAGAAACTTCAAAGAGTGTTTTTTAAGTGCACAAAGTCCCCTTTCAACCCAGCCCTGTCTGCCAGGATCCCTGTGGGGGTTATCAATCCCTTGTGTGGGGGTTAGGCCACTGGCCTTTGAGGTGTAAGCGAACACCCCTCCACCCTTCCTGCCCAGCAAGCCCCATTCAGCATGCAGATGTGGCTGTGTCCTGTGTTTATGGCTGTCTGGATGGAATGCACACGAGGAGCTGTCAACCAGCACAGCCCAGACGTGGATTGGAGACAGGCTGTAAGGCACAAAAGGCAGTAAGTGCAGAGAAATGTCTACTTTCTAAAAGTGGGATTTCAAAAATAGTAATGTTAAATCTAACTTCACCAGTGAGTTGGATTTTTCATTACCTTTCCGGCCGTACTAAACATGACTGGGCTACTCCTTTCAGAGCAAAATATACCACTTAAAAGTATATAAGGGTCTATTAGAGGAATAGGCCTCAAAGAAGTGCAAAACGAGTTTGTGAGTTTTTCACTACTGTTGGACCTGGCCCTTTTACAGGGTCATTCCCCAAACTTTTTGCCTTTTCTTCCTTATTTTTCTGACCCTTGTTGGCTGACGTTATGACTCTGAGCACTTTACCACTACTAATCAGTGCTAAAGTGCATGTGCTCTCCCTTGTAAAATTGGTATGATTGGCTTATACCTAATTGGCATATTTAATTTACCTATAAGTCCCTCTTAAATTGGTATCTCTATAGCCAGGGTCTGTAAATTAAATTCTACTAGTGGGCCTGCAGCGCTGCTTGTGCCACCCACTGAAGTAGCTTTTCAAACCTGTCTCAGGCCTGCTAGCACAGGGCCGGTGTGCGCAGCTTTCTGCCACAAGGACCAGGCCCAGAACTCCCCTTTTACTACATATAAGTCACCCCTAAGGTAGGCCCTAGCTAGTCCTATGGGCAGGGTGCTCTGTGTGTAGAAGGCAGGACATGTGCCAGGTAGCGTGGCCTGTCCTGGTAGTGACAAACAGCCTACTTGGTTTCTCACTGCTGTGAGTGCGGCCTTCTCATAGGATTGCATTGGAAATGCCCTGCCTTATGTGTAGGGGGTATTACCTGATTTATGAGGGGTAGCGTAGGCATGTTTGGTATGGTTGTAATAGTGGTGAGAAATGCTGCTTACTGGTGTAGGTGAATTTCGTATTACTATTACAGAAATGCCACTTCTAGAAAGTGAGCATTTCGCTGTACTTATGACTCTGGTGTTTTGCAGCTTGACTCCAATCAACGTTTGGGCAGAGTGACAGTTGGGCTTTGTGCATACTTTTCAGACAGCCTGTACACAGAGAGGGTGGAGGTGTCACAGAGGTGCATCTACATGCTGAATAGTCTTCCTGAGCTGAGAGAAGGGAGAGGTGGGGCACACCTGCATTTGTAAAGGCTTTGCCCTGGCCTCACACAATAGGGTCATTTACCCCCACTGATGTTTGGAGCCTGTGCTGGAGGAGAGAAGGGGGCACTCCCAGAACCAGTTGTAACTGGTTGGAACCTCCTCTCCCCCCTTTGTGAAACACACTGTAAACTGAGTATAAGTACAGGGAAATTTTTCCCACAATTTAGACTTGAAGAGACTTACTTGGAACTGGACACAGGACGCTGCCGAATAGGACTCACCAGGACCCACCTTGGACTGCTGCTGCTGTGCTGACCTGTGACCTGCCTGCTCACTAGGAAGAACTACCACCATCTGCGTCCCTTGTGCTGGCCTGTTGTTGGGCCTCCTAGCCCTGTGCTTCTCCCCCTCTCTTGTCTCCAGGGGCAGGGTGCCGTGGCCCATGACCCCTGCAATTAACCACAGCACGGGGAGTGCTTAATTTTTCACCCAAATCGCCTTGCTAGCGCTTGTGGGGGGGATGTTGCGCGCTTTAGAGGAGTGTGTTGTGGTGACAAAGGATCACCGCCACAACCCAGGCATGGCACACTGAAGAGCTCTGCCTGTGTGGTCCCTGAGCACTCCGTAAGTGCTTTGCCGATACCACTTCACCACCGCGACCGGGGCTGTACAGGATTGTCTCCAGGCACTGTGGGAGAACGCCTCGCTGTGCCCCTTTCACCGCTGTGACCTGGACTCTGCAGGATTGCCTCCAGGCGCTTCAAGGAGCATGTCCCTGTGCGTATTTCACCGCAGCAACCCGGGCTCTTTGAAGTCTGAGCGCATCGGAGACGTGCTGTATCTGGTGCCCCCAGGGTGAAGCATGCCGTGAGAGGCGCCCTCGGGCTACAGGCAGGCACTGCTGCAGCGCTGGGCTTCCTCTCTTCAGGAAAAAGAGGTGAGGGGGAAGAGAGCCTCATCGGAGGTTCCCCCTCGGCCCCATCGGAGCCTGAGTTTGGGCTCCCCGAGATTGCGGGCAAGAGGAAGCCTCACTGGAGGCCCCCTCACCGCCAGGTCTGTTTCCCTTTCCCCTGTGGTGGGGTTTTCATTCTGCCTCCCCCCCTCTGCGTCTGAGGGCCCGTAGTGTTCCAGAGGGGGAACCCGAGGGATCGTGGGTCCCAGGAGGGGCCCTGACCTACAAACCCAAGGGGGGTGCGTGCTGTCCCCCTCCCTCCTTGATATAAACAGCCCCCGTTTTGTGCATAGGAGCGCCGGGGGTCCCCATATCGATCTTCTTGGCACAGGAGGTGCCTTTCTTATGGAAACAGGTACTTTTCAGAGGCTACCCATCCTCTTCTAATGTTCCTGCTATAGGCATTATGGGCCTGATATGGTAATCTGTGTAATTTATGACATAACCTATACTTTCTATTGTTCCTCTTATGGGCATTTATGGTAATACCATGATAAGTGAATTGGTTTTATAATGTGATACCCAGGGCATTGGGGTTCCAGGGGATCCCTATGGGTTGCAGCAGTTATTCTGCCACCCATAGGGAGCCCATGCAAAGGGTTCAGCAGGCCTGCCATTGCAGTCTGAGTGACCCGGGTTCATGCACCTGTTTTCACTATAGGGCACTACACTAGATCACTATAAGTCACCCCTATGGTAGGCCCTCTCAGCCCAGAGGGCAGGGTGCAGGTACCCATGTGTGAGGGCACCCCTGCACTAGCAGAGGTGCACCCGCAAACTCCAGATCCATTTCCAGGACTTTATGAGTGCTGGGACGCAATTTTATTTGTGTACTGGACAAAGGTCACTACCTATGTCCAGCAATATAATGGTAACTCCAAACCTAGGCATGTTTGGTATCAAACATGTTGGAATCATACCCCAATATGTTTGCAAGTATTGGTTTTATGATTCTAGTCACTCTGGTGGTCTCCTGAGAGGACCCCCAGCATTGCTCCTACAGCTTTCTGAGGTTTTCCAGGAAGCACCAGCTGCTGCCACCTCACAGACAGGTTTCTACCCTCCTGTTGCTTGAGCAGTTCAAGCCCAGGAAGGCAGAACAACAGATTTTCTTTGGGACAAAGGTGTTACACCATCCCTCTTTGGAAATAGGTGTTACAGGGCTTGGGAGGGGTAGCCTCCCCAAGCCACTGGTATGCTTTGAAGGGCACATTTAGTTCCCTCCATGCATAACCCAGTCTACACCAGTTCAGTGACCCCCAGTCCCTGCTCTGGGGCGAAACTGGACAATGGAAAGGGGAGTGACTACTGCCCTGTCCGTCACCACCCCAGAGGTGGTACCCAGAGCTCCTCCAGTGTTCAAATTGAGCAACCATTGTTGTTTCTTATCAATGACCTAGATATACAAGATACTCTTTAAAGGTCTGGAAACACCACCCTCGTGGCCCAGGACAATGATGGCTATAACTCTAAAGGTACTGTATGCTACTAGTTCAGCCTTTCAGCAACAGGTTACAAAGATTCTCTAGAAATTACACATCCCTGGGAGTTCTACGTGTGAACAAAGGACTGTCAATACCCTGCCCCTGGAAACGCAGTTGGAAGTAATCATTAGGACTCACATCATGTAATAACCTTTCTTTTAGTGTTTATGCAGCTTGGTGGAGGGGAACATCCTTTTTTACGACTTTTTTTTTCCGAAAGTCGTGGTTAACGAAAGTGCAACAACGCTTTTTTTAACCACGACTCCATTTTTTTGTGCCTTAACTGCGTATGTTCTGAACAACGAACATGCGTGGTTAAGGTACAAAGAAGTGAGTTGGCGAAGGTAAGTGGTGGGTTTAGGTTTTGGGGAGGGGGTGGGGGTTCAGGGGGTTTTAGGTTTTGGGGTGGGGTTGGGGGGTGGGGCGTTTTTGGTTTTGGGGAGTGGGTGGGGGGTCAGGGGGTTTTAGGTTTTAGGGTGGGGTTGGGGGGGTGGGGCGTTTTTGGTTTTGGGGAGTGGGTGGGAGGTCAGGGAGTTTTAGGTTTTAGGGTGGGGTTGGGGGGTGGGGCGTTTTTGGTTTTGGGGAGTGGGTGAGGGGTCAGGGGGTTTTAGGTTTTGGGGTGGGGTTGGGGGATGGGGCGTTTTTGGTTTTGGGGAGTGGGGTCAGAGGGTTTTAGGTTTTGGGGTGGGGTTGGGGGATGGGGTGAGGGATGTAGGGTGAATGGTGCCTATTGCTAATGATTTTATCAGGAATGCCTTTACAACGAAATATCGTTGTTAAGGCATTCGTGGTAAAATCATTAGTAGTAGCAACGAGGTCGGTGTTCCGACCTCGTTGTTAAGGCAGTAGTTGTTTTTGAAGTTGTTGTTTCGTCGTACAGTCCTTGGTGGATGGTCAAAATGCCAAACACCATGATCGGAGGAATTTATACGGTGTAGGTTAACAAACCAGAATTCCTCATAGTGTTCTGTAGCACTAAACTGTTCTATAGTATGACTGTACCTTCTAACATTTTCTAAAAACACAGGTTCTGAATCCTCAGCTTGAGGATCACTACTAGCAGGTGTGGCATCTTGAGTGTCATTCTGGGGTAAGGGATTAATGCTCTGTGTTGGAGTATTTTTAGCCCTCCTTGTAACACATAGTTTGGCCTTCTTTAATTTCCTTACTAGATACCTACGCTGTCTAGTGCTACTAGCCCACTTCTGCTTATTACACTTGTTTGTAGGTAGGCGTCCATAGCCTATTTGAACATCAGGTGTTCTATTTACAGGCTGTGTGCCAGCAACTTTACAAACGGCAACCACTGCTGAGAACCCATCAGGGTGCTGTGGTACTACAGGGCTCTGAACACTGGCCCTTGAGGTCCTAAAACAACCGATGTACGGGCTGTTCCCTCTGGACTTTAGGTCTTGAGGCCTAGCAGGGATAATTTTATATGTCAAGGTTTTGGATTTTGGGGCTTTTAAGGATTAGTTCCATCGGCCTTCTGCTTTTGAGTGTGTGTAAGAGTTGTAGAGCCTTAGCGAGTATGTCTAGAGTCTTGTTTTTATATTTAGAACTCTGGACAACCTTATTACAAAAAGTGTCTCTTACGCTCCTTAAGGGGACCCAATTGCCTAGTCATGTTGGTATATTGTCTATGTCTACCGCTACGCCTTGGTAGCCGCAGGATTAACTTTCTCTGGGAGGGTCTGGAGGACCCTGTATTGACCCCCGCTTTCCCCAGTTTTAAGGTCTTGAGGTTCAGAAGTGATTTTAGTTTCCTAAAAGCCTACTGTATTTCTTTCAGATATGTTTCTAAAACCCTGTTGGGAGCCATTGCACCATATTTTGATCCGCTATGTGTGTCATTAGCTGTGTGGTGCATATTATCCCTGGCCACCCCTATGGCATGATCATTGTTAACCTCAATAAACCCTTTTTGAATGGGAGGGTCGGGAAGTGTAAAAAAAACAAGGCCCCAATGCGAACACCCTGGTGTTTCGGAGGTCTGATCCTCTCTAGACGGGGTTCCAATACTCTACTACCTGTACTGCTGTTCGGGTATGTTGAGGAGGAGGGTGAAGACCAATGCGCGCATGCACTTGATGTTGGACTGGTGGGGTCGTACGCCCCCGGGGGTGTAATTGGTGACATCAGATATGGGAAGTTAAATGTTGGTCATAATAACTCAAGGCCTCTCATGCATAGGAAGCGCTGTGGCTGTGTGTGGCTGATTAAGACCCCGGTGATTGCAACCCTTCGGTGGGTGTGCTAGAAAGGTCACAGGGCGTTGTTGCGGCTGTGGCTTCAGACCTCTCTACCAAACCTGCTAGTGCTTTGAGAAGTCCTATACACCCAGAATAAATATTCTCTATGGGGCTATCTGTTTCCATGTGTGTGCCATGTAGACTAGGAGGGCTAGTTATACAGGCTGCTGGTACTAGGTCGTTGACAGGCCCCGCTATATTAGACTCCTCAAACGGTAAGCATTTACAACACGGGGGCTAGGTGGAACAGTCTGAGCCTTAACAACATTTTAAAAGACAGGTCTAAAGGCAGGGCAAGGCTTGTAGCTCAGGGGGCTACAGCTTCTTCTTGTGGTTCTTTAAGGACAACCGATTTATTTTAGGGTGTTGCATTGGCTAGTGTCCCAACCATAGGTTCTACATGGTACAGGATGTTGTGTGCCTGAGGCTGTAAGCGCGACGCTGTCAGATTTGTTGTAGAGCACCAACCGCCAGCTGTAGTTCAGTATCATAGCCTGTAAAAGCACACAAACATAGGAAACCATTAATAAAAAATAAAAAAAATAACAATCAAGAGAGGTTTGTTTAGGATGGATAGGGACCATTTTCTCTGAACTATAAATGTCTAGATACATATATCTTGTTGCATTGCATCCAATTCCTCTAGGGACAGCTTTAGCTCTTGGGGATTCCATGTACAGAAGAGACAAAAAGGACTTTTAGCCCCTAATGCTTTTTATGCTACATTCATAAATACCTGACAGCCACTCATTATAAATTATATACGAGTCCTATAATATACTGATGAAACCATAACTCAACATCCTATAAAAGCAACCAACCCTAGAGACACCG
This sequence comes from Pleurodeles waltl, assembly GCF_031143425.1. Classification (NCBI taxonomy): domain Eukaryota; kingdom Metazoa; phylum Chordata; class Amphibia; order Caudata; family Salamandridae; genus Pleurodeles; species Pleurodeles waltl. The sequence goes on from NW_027149853.1 coordinate 174,217, forward strand.
CAGGTGAGTAAAACACATAAAATAAACATAACGGTCTAATTATAGATGACTTTTACACTCTTTGTTTAGAATTACAAGCATATAGTTTGAATACACATTCCACATACTTTCAGAGGTATATACTAATACATGTTGTATTTCAAAATACATTTTCACATATACAAATAAAAATAAAATTCATTTTAAGCATGCTCTCTCATGAGGATAGCTGTTAAGTATCCTACCAATCCATACATAGGTTCTGAAAGTACAATACAGTAAAAAACTATTGTTCACATTTCTCGACCACCATGAGCTGTTTATGGAAAAGGCCTCATGATGGCGCTGATGCATAACATAAGATCTAGGAATCTCTCAATATGACCTTATTTTATGGCTCCAGAACCTTTGCAGCATTATTTACACACATTATTGTATCATTTACAGTCTTTGTAATACCACAGAATTACATTTTAAACAATCACAATTGAAATACAGTTAATTATATATATATAAATATATATATATATGTACAATGGAATGGCTGTCTGATCCTAGGATTCCAGGTTTTTGTCCTCACTCCCCATGCCCTCAGACATGTGGGGGGTGGAATTATGGGCCTGCCTTGCCTGGAAGGCTATGAGCTGAGCCTCCCACTCCTCAAGCCAGATGTACAGGCCTACCCAACCATGGAGATCACTAAGGGGCCCTACGTTTATCACACATCAACGCCGCAGCCCAGGTAGTGACGCAGCCCATGCCCCCCAACCCTGAAAGACCCCTATGGTGTAAAATATTAAACCTTGTGAAAAATGCAACCAACGCTGTGCATCCAGAGCCCCTCAAACCCCCTTTCTATGGTGTAAAATTTTCTTTAGCCCCATACTCTGGGGCGTCTGAGTATCTGTTGGGGCCCCATTGGGTTGGGGGTCATGGGCCCCTAATGTAAGGGGGTGGGGGGGCCACGCTGTTCTGGCCCCTGCCATTACATGCAGGCTTAAGGACAGGGCCGGGAAGTCCGGCCTTGTCCTTATATTATCTATATAATGGTGGCCGGGGGACTAGGGGCGGGATCCCAATCTGTCCACAACTTGGGACCCAGCTGGCATTACATGGGACTTAAGGGCGGGGGAGGGCCGGGAACTTCTGCACCATCCCTCACAACATGTATAGAATGGCAGGGCAAGGTCCTGAGCCGACCGCGACTCAGGACCCTGCCCCTACATTACAGGCCGTAAGGACGGATGCCAGAGTCCCCGGCCCATCCTAATAACATACTTGTAATGGTGGGGGAGGATACGGAGTTGCGATCGACTCGGGCCCTATCCGCCATTACAAATGAGGCAGTAAGGACAGGCCAGAGTCCCCGGCCTGTCCTAACAACATGTATATAGTGGTGGGCAGGGTCCCGAACCATGCACAACTTGGGACCTTGCCCCCCATTACAAATGGGGTCATAAGGACTGGCCCGAGTCACTGGCCTGTCCTAAAAAGATGTATATAGTGGCAGAAAGGGCCCTGAGTCACAAGCGGGGCTCTGGGGCCCTGTCCTCCATTACAAATGTACAATAAGGACAGGTCTGAGTTCCCAGGCCTGTCCCAACATAATGTATATAGTGGCGGACAGGACCATGAACCAGCTCACGACTCGGGGCTCTGTCCTCCATTACAAAATATACCATAAGGACAGGGATGGGCACATCTCAACCTTTTAAAATGCTTTTCACCCTTTACCACCCATCACACCTTTTTAGCAAATTAAACAGTGTTTGCACATAGCTTAAAAGAAAGGTCCTAGATAATAATACTCAAAGTATTTTTGCATACACATTACACTCAGGGTGACATGGGGCGAGGGGCTGGAGACATTGGCAGGTTGAAACTACAACACATTATATGCAAACAGGCCTTAGTTACTTACCTTAAGGAGAAGAGGGGTAGCATCACCAGTCTGTGCTCTGCACTTGATGTTTTTCTCCTTGATGGTTCTGGAAGCCCAGGCTCTCCGCAAACTTAAAATACGTAGTTCAGAAAAAGAGACCTGTGAATGTGGGGGTGCTTTTATACCCGCCTCTTTGTGCTAATTATGCAGAGGTTTTGTAGAGATTGGGCCCTGAAATCGACATCTGTTTAAGGTTTGCATTGCTTGCCTTCTGTCTATTTCAAAATGTTTTTAAATTGCCTGGTCACTTTATACTTTGACATATGCTGAACACCTTTGAACCCAGGCCTGGGAACTTTTAGGGCTACATCTGTTTTAGGTTTGCATTGCTTGTCTTCTGTCTATTTAAAAACGTTTTTAAATTGCCTGGTCACGTTATACCTTGACATATGCTAATCACCTTTAAGTCCTATTCCTGGGAATTTTGGAGCAAGCATCTATTTTAGGTTTACATTTCTAAATTGAATGGCTGCCTCTAACAAAAGCAACATTTGTTATAGTAACAAAACTGTTGGCTTTTGGGTGGCAGCACCACCAAGTATGGGTGACTGAGTCTGATCCCAAACTTTGTGACAGCTGTTTTCGTAACCCTTCCAGCTAGCTAGCAGCACTTGACCATTACTAATGGTATGAATGATCTGTGGCAGTCTATCGCATGACACTCAGGCTCCCAGGGAAATTGTGGTGGAACAGATTGTACCTCTTTCTCTCAGTTATACAAGTCACATTAATGCAAAGACAAACAGAATGATCTTGGTTCAATATATATTTTATTGAAACAACTGAGTTCTATGTAAAAATGCATGGATTGCAATTATGAGGATAATGAAGCACAGCATAATTACAGCAGTGACCATGAAAGTGAAACACAAGAAGAGTCCCACCATATTGTCATAATAGCATTTCTAACATCCCTACTTACATTACTAAGTTTCTACATGAAAGCAGGTAGCAGTGGTAGTCCTAATCCACCCTTCTGGTCCTGGAAAGGTAGCCCAGCCCCAACACCTGTGTTGAGAGGGAAAGTCTGCTGGGAGTCCTTTGACATAGACGAAGATGAACTAAAAGGTTTCAGCAGAAACTGCAATGACGTGCAGCATGAGATGGCAAACTGTCTGGAAAGTCCCCTCTAAGATGGTGTGGCAGTGTGATGTTTTATAATAACATCTGTTATTTTAAGAACTGCCCTGATGTGACAACACACATTTTTCTTTGTGGGGTAGACAATGTACTCTTTGGACCAGCAATACCCAGTAAATATTGTCTACAACTTTAGTTTGAGCACAGGATGATAGTGTTGTACAAAGAAATTAATAACAAATTCTGCGTGGAAGAGCAACTGTTAAAATAATGAAAATCATCTCAGCTAAAATAAATCTCTGTTAAAATAATAAAAGGAATACAAGTCAAATGTAACTAGGTGTGAGGGCACAGGCCCCAGGCCAAGGGCTAAATAATGTACCTGTGTAAATGCTAAAATAACCTCATGACACCCTCCCCATTGTTGGTTCAAAGGTTCAGAGGTCTATAATAAAACATAATACTAAAATCATCTTTCCTACCTTGATCACTAAAAAGCAAGCTAAAATATATTGAATGAGATAAAATGTCCACGTCCACATGCACAACCGTCCAAATCTGAGCCAAATTAACAAGTCAATTTGGAATTTCTAAAACTTGAACATCAGTTAAGACCAAAGGTCAAAAAATCAACAATAATCATGATATTTTCAAAATTTGCCAATCTCATCAATTTTTATGGACTCCAGGAAAGAGACGACTTCGGCAGATGGTAAAGTAAACAGTTCCTTGACACAGAAAGAGATGGGACACTCATGTTCCATTGCCTCAGCCATCTCTCTTGCCAAAGGGAGGCTCATAGGAAGCTTCCCGTAGCAATCGCAATCTCAATGTGCATGTCTGGTAATGAACCCTCACTGAGAACTTCAAAAGACCAAAGAATGTATGCTCTGCATAGTAAGACACACTTCCAGTGCATGTTCCAATGTACATCAAAAACAGGCAGCCATTGTGAATAAAAAGTATCAAGAGCAAAATGCTGCATTTAAAACCAAAGTAACAGGAAACCCCCCAAAGACATTCCAAAAAATAAACTGTATGGTTGAAGGTGTTATGCCAAATATAAAGGAAAAAGTGCTGACAAAGCTAGAATCCACAGCCTTACAGAAGTGTGCAATCCCAGCAGTGTTAGACATGTTACAAATGTGACCTATCAGTACACTGAAATGTCTTGGGAAGTTTGTATTTAAAAGGGACTGTATCTCTGTGGATGACCTCCCACTTGGAGAGCATAGATCTTGCTGGCAGATGAAAGTGCCACTAGTTTTTGAAACAAAAGAGCCTTTAGCCTGCTCAGCTTGTCAAAATGTACATTTAAAGTAGCAATATGAGGTCAAATTCCTACAACTTTTATCTCTCGCATGGGGAGAAAAAGCACATTTCTGCCACATGTAACAATTTGGGAGACTGAAACTAAATACGCAATTCTGGTTCATATACTACAACAGCTGATTTCATTCAGCAACTTCCATTCGAGAGCACCAGGCATGCTGGATGAATCAAAGGGACAGGGACCCTCTTCAGATAACAGGCCAAATTTGCAGCTGAAGAATTACATGCTCAATGCAAGGACAGCTGTTTACAAATCATCGAATGACTTACACAAGTCTCACATTCGCTTCCGCTAAGGCCTCCTTCATGCCATTGAAACATTTGTATGTAAAGGGTAGCTCCCGCACCTCATGGATAAAGCTATCTCCTATCTTTTCAAATCTGCCAACAGGAATGTGTTTCAAACACTAGGTGAACTGAAGTGATGAAATGGGTAGATTAATAACCCTGTGAATTAACCAAACTGCAGATGCTATTTTCGCCCCAGTGAAAGGCAACTTTTCTAACTTTTTGATGCTTATTAAAATGTATGTTGCCTCTTTCTTAGCTATTATTTGTTGTTGTTGTGTCAGATTAAATGAGGCAAATACTTTCCTGGAGCTGACGTGTTGCCAGAGCATGCGACCACTTTTCAGAACTTGCAACGTCCAACCAAACTGCAACATGGTCCTAAGCTGACTCTGTCCACGTTGTAAAAATGACATGCCATTTGTATGATGTCAATTGCAGATGAAACAATGTGATTTATGGTGTAAATGCAGTTGGATAAAGTGGTCATACCATTATACACCGGCTAGAGCTTTCTGTATGTTTTCCTGATCTACATGTCTTAATCGGGGAGCATCTTCTTTTTGTGAAAGTTTCCATATTGTGTTACATGCTGCATATAAGAAGTGCTTTGTGCAGGATTTTCTGGGACCTAACAAGAAATCTTGTAAGTCTTTGTTTTCTGACAGACGACTAAGGTGTTCTTTAACAGCAGTTAATGTGGAATATTTCAACCAATTTTTACATAATTTGCCCAAACTATATTGTAGTGAAAACATCAGAGTGTTCTGATGATATGTATTGAGGGTCAGGTCGGCTCGCTATAAAATCCCCTGTGGAGCTTACAAAATGTGCATGACAAATATTATTATCTGCTAGCCACAATAACCACCTGTTTGGGCCTGAAAGTGTTGAGTTAAATGTCCCATTTTGGATCCAACCATCGAGCTGGTCTTCAGTGAAAGTTGAAATCTTTTGCCATTTGTTAAATTTAGCTGGTGACAAAACACTGGGGCCCATATTTATACTTTTTTAGCACCGCATTTGCGCTGCTTTTTGACGCGAATATGGCGCAAACTTACAAAATACAATTTTATTTTTTCAAGTTTGCGCCGTTTTTGCATCAAAAAATTGCACAAATGCGGCGCTAAAAAAGTATAAATATGGGCTTGGGTGTATTCAATTCCCTAATTTTTGCTAAGCCTAAACAAGTTTTGTTGTACAACTTTATTTAAGAATATATTTTGCAACAGAATAAGGCATGCTCTAAACAAAGCTTCCCACCCCTGTATTTGCCCATTTATAGTTCCCACACACATTTTAAGTCAATCGACTTCAGCCAATATTTATAGCCTTCAATAGCCAACTGGGAAACAAAGGAGTCAGAATAGATTACTTTGGTATCTGTTAACAGGACATTCTGAAATTTCATAGGAGGCAACTTAAAATAATACGACTCAGCATTTGTGACATCATGCCCAGATAAATATGCAAATGTTTCTGCATACATTTTGGAACTCCCCACTGGTGGAGTTGGACAATGTGCCTATTGTGCGTAATTGTAGACATTTCTCGGAGTGCTGACTTTATGTATAAAATGGTGTCTGTAATGATGGAAACAGAACATTTCCCCATAATTTGTTGTTGTTTGATAAACATCTTCACTTTCAAATACAGTATATTCAAGCTCAAAAAGCATAGAATCAACAGTTTTCACATCCCGATCATCAGAAACCACCCAGGTGTTATTATATCATTCACAGAATCTTTAAATGTATATGGAACTTGAATCATTTCCATTGGTCTAAATATATCAAATGATACTTTATCCCAAACAATCCTATCAGGAGTCAGTATAGCTGAAATGTTCAATAGGACAAGTCTCTGTGGACCTTGTGTGAGGAGAGATGAGACTTCAAAACCTCATCCACTAGTTCAACAGCAGAGTATTCAGGAAGATAATGACCATCTATCAGTAGAAAGAAAACAATGACTAAACCAATCCAAAGAAGGAAGGCAAGCACAGTTAACAGTACCCATAGATAATTCCAAGGACGAATCAAATAGTTAGGTTGAAGTCAACTGAATAGCTTACGTGCTCTTGATACAGGCACAGTTGAAGATGCTGAAGAGTTTAAAAATGAATTGTTGATGTCAGCAAAATATCCAGTAGCAGTTTGTGCAAACACTGGAGCCGGTGTTGGTAAACGATTCCATCCATATTTTGCTGAATTTGAGTAATATTGCTCAGAACTTTGGACATTTCTTGCCATAGATGTAGAGACAGGTACTAATGAAAGTTCATTTTCCACCCTCCCCAAGCTCGGGGAAGTCTTGTCATTGTAAGTAAAATTTTGGAGAGGCACATACTGATAAGTAGTGAGAGGGATTCAGGAACTGCTCAAGGGTCCTCGTGGTCTACTGTGTAGGACTGGCCACATGGTGTAACTCCACATTGTAAATTGAAACAAAATGGTTTTCTTTGGAACGAAGCAGCAGTGGTAGAATGACAATTCCGGTACTGTGTATTTCCAGGACTGGAACCAGTGCTCGATATGAAGGGACAAATTCCTTCTTAACAGTTATTTTTTCACACACTAGAAGCAACTGCACTCTATGTAAAAAGGCATGAATTGCGATTATGAGGATAATGAAACACAGCAATATTATAGCAGTGTCCAGGAAAGTGAAACATAAGAAGAGTCCCACCATCGTGTCACAATAATGTCTCTCACATCCCTACCTATACTACTAAGTTGCTACTTGAGAGCAAGTAGCAGTGGTAGCTCTAATCCACCCTTCTGTTCCCGGGAAGGTAGCCCAACCCCTACACCTGTGCTCAGAGGTGAAGAAGTGGTGTGTTAGTCTACTGGAAATCCTTCCACATCGATGAAGAGAAACCAAAAGGTTTGAGCAGAAACTGCGATGAAGTGCAGCATGAGATGGCAAGCTGACTGGAATGTCCCCTCTGAGATGCTGTGGGCAGTGTAATGTTTTATAATAATATATCTGTTATTCTAAGAACTGCCCTGATGTGACAACATGTGTTTTTATGTGTAGGGTAGACAATGTACTCTTTGGACCAGCAATACCTGGTAAATATCATGTACAGCCTAGGGTTGAGCACAAGACGAAAATGCCATGCAAAGAAATGAATAATAAATTCTGCGTGGAAGGGCAACTGAAAAAAGAATGAAAAAATCCTCACTAAAATGAAGCTTTGCTAAAATAAGAAAAGGAATAAAAGTGAAATGTAACTAAGTGAGAGGGCACAGACCTCAGGCCCAGTGCTAAATAATGTGCTTGTGTAAATGCTAAAATAACCTCACAACTAAACAACAGGAAAATTTCCCATTAATTTCATACTTAAATCAAGGGCTTGGCTGGCCCCATACTCGTCCTGCACTTGCTTCAGTGCATCCAGTAACACTGCCAAAAACGGTGTACCGTGATCTGTTCCCCATGTGTTATAGTCCATTATCCGGGGTACCATCCCATGTGGTAAACACATAGTTAATATTCTATGGTTGTTCTAGAGCACTTCAGAACCAATTAGTATGTTCCCAATTTGTAAGTTGTATCTCTAAGAGTGCATATGCTATGTATGCATTAGGTGTTGCAATATTAGTGTATTCATGAAAATGATTAGTATTAGCATCCACAGCCAGAAAGCTGACCCAATAATAAAAATCTTTCTTTCTTTAGCCATTGTGTGCCCCAAACAGGAAAATAAAATCACCCCCGCATTAGTGAGGCCGTGAAATATGACATGGTGTTATGCAGCCAGCCTGAAGTTGGTTCATTCTAGTTTGTTTACCCGTGAAGAAGTAAAGAACAAAGACTCCTGGGTTATTGGGAACATCTCTTTTTCAGACTCCATCCCTCCTCATTGGTAGATTGCTGTATCTCGCTTCTCGACCCTGTGGGGATTGGCTATGTGAGTGGAATGGCATGAGTTTTCCTCTCCTGTCCTCCCTGTGTGTGCTGTCCTTCTGGCTTACATCCCAACTTTGGTCTAGGTTCTCTGAGCCTCCTACGGAAATGAGGCCTTTGTCAGCAAGAGGCACAGTACAGCTGTAGAGCATTGGGCCACTTGGAAGATACAGACGCCTTAATCGCGTCGAGGGAGCATGGCATTTTACCCTTCCAAAGAGCATGGAATTAACTGGACTGGGTTCAGGAGTGGCTACACTGGTAAGGATTGGGTATGGCCAGGGAGTGCCAACTGCTTTTTCGTCTGGACAGTGCAGGCAGCTGCGTCAGCTGTGGCAGAGGAGGTTGTCAAGCCGAGGGAGCAGGACTATGTTGCTAAAGCGCAGAGAGCAGGGCATGAAGGGCACAGGGAGCATGACACTGCCAGTTTAAAATGGGGAGTTTGGGGACTGTTAGGCTGAAAGGATGGCTTGCTGGATGAAGTAGCTGCAAATGTAAAGACATAGAAGGGGCAGGGAACAACATGTTACCCGTTTTTTGCACCACGTTTGCGTCATTGTTTTGACGCAAAAGCGGAGCAAACTTACAACATATAGCACTGCATTCGCGTAATTTTTTTTATGCTAAATCAGCGCAAACTTACAAAATACTATTGTATTTTGTACGTTTGCGCCAATTTTTTATTAAAAAACAATCCAAATGCGGTGCTAAAAAAAGTATAAATATGGGCCTTAATTGTATTTTGTAAGTTTGCGCCACTGTTGCGTAAAAAAATTACGCAAATGGATCTAAAAAAAAAAGTATAAATATGGGCCTTACTCACTTTATTTAATTCACCCAACATAACTTGGGCACAAAATGCTGTGACGTGAGTTCCTGTTAAGATCTTTCATAAACTTCTGTAGTGATCCTAAAAGGCAGACATCATCAGTGTTTTATAGAGAGGGGTTATGTTTTGGCATCAAAGAGGTGAGGGCTTGGAGGACTCTGGGGGCATTTGAAGCAAGCGAATACAACCTTGCTCTTCAACATAGGAAGTTATGGCTCTGAAATACCACACGTGGTATTACCCACCCTAGTGTTCGTCTCTTGTCTGACCGTGGAAGGGTTAAGCATATTCCATCAGTGACAAATATGCTACGCATGCTCTGGTGGGAGTAATGGAACCTGATTAGCAATGGTGTAACTTTGGCACTGTTACTAACAGAAAGAGGCTTCAATATTACACTGCACATTGAGATGACAGACTAGCTTGTTTCTCGACTCCAGAAAATATCTCACGCATTCACTTAAATGTTAAAGAGAAAAACTATGTGCCCATCCACGCATAGCCTCATAAAACGCGTAAAGTGTGACTTGAAAGGCTAGCTTGAAGGTCAGAGATTCAAATGCGTGACATTTCTAGTCACAAAACACTAAGGGTAAACAGATTAATATTAACAATTACACAGTGGGGAAACTGGCGACTCGAAGTGCACTTTGAATCTTTGACCTTCGAGCTATTATTTCCAGTCACACTTCACTCACAGGCAATACATGTCTGCCTAAGGCATATCAGTAGTATACTCAACCTTCATTAACAAAAATCAGACATTACAAACAATCACTTCGAACACCTTTCTCAAGATCTGAATCGTAAAGCCTTACTATCATCTACCTACTAATGTAAACTTCAGAAAAAGTGAAGAGGTCAAAGAAGACACTCGTGTCACCCTGGTATTCTGGGAGAACAAGCGCCCATTTCAATGGTCTACAAACACTGAGCTCCTTTGCTACTCACAGGATAACCCAAGCCTGCGAACAAACAATGTAGCTCTGAAAAGATTGAGTGCTGCACATGGTTGAAGTCAAGATAGGAGCTATCAAGTGTGTTAGTTACCTTAATATCTAGATAGACAGAAAGACCATGGGGTGGCTTTTTGAGTCCCTAGCGCCTCCTTGTGCCACATTAGCGTCATTTTTTTCACGCTAATGTGGCCCAACAAGGCCAAAATTGCTGCACCAAATTTACAAAGTAGCGCAATGCATGCATTGCGCCACTTTGTAACCCTTTGAGATACATTATGCCTGTGCCAGGCATAATGTTGGCAATGGGGCGATCCCCCATTAGGGGGGGCGAACAAATGGTGCAAAGAAATCTAAGAGATTCATTTGCATCATTTTTTGGGGGGCACTTTTAATGCCTGTTCAGAGCAGGCGTTAAAAGAGGCACATCATTGTTTACAATGGGCCTCAATGGGCTTTGCAGGATTAATGTAAAAAATGTGTATGCTAATCCTGCAAAGCTCCAAACTAGCTTAAAATATTCTGATCCCAGTTGCCTAACTAACGCTACTGTTATATACATATATATGTTGTATTTGTGTAGCGCTTACAATCCCTGATGAGGCGCCAAAGCGATTTACAGTGAGTAGCATGCTACTCAGAGCTTAGTTAGTGGTTAGTCAATTGGTTATTGGGGTGAGTTTGCATGCTGTGTGGGGGTTTGTTTCATCTGATGTGATTATTAGAGCGGCTCCATGAGACAATTACTAGCTGGAATTAATATTGTTATGGGTTCAAAATAGCTTTAAGGCAGATAGGCATGAGATTTTTAGAGTAACTTGTAAACCGATGAGCGACACAGAAGATAGGTAGAAAGAAGCAGAGGTCGATTTAAAAAGCATAAGTGATTGGAAGGTCAGTTTTTCATGCAGGAGTTTAAGGGAATACAACAGGTTGAGAATTTGTGCTACATATTTGTGGATGTAAACCTGTTGAAAGAAACAATTTCATTTAAAGATACTTCTCACAGTAAAGAAATGAAGCACATTGTGACAAATACAAGCATCTTTTTATATACCCACTACACCATATTAAATACTATACAGTATTGCGAGTTCATGCAAATTATGTGCACCATAAACAATATATTTAAAAAATGTTTGTAGACATCCATCAACTTGAAAATATAACAAGGTCATTAACATAGACACATTGCAGTAACCATTACTATATTCAGTGCCAGGTTTGTCACTCATTCAATGCCTGGTTTGGAAGGCGCCTGAACCTGAAGAGGACCCCAACAGAACAGACACCATGTCCAAATTAATGGATGTGTCTGTGATCACCTGCCTCATAGGGGCTTAGGTACGGTGCACACATGATGGCATTAGGGGGCGCTAAGTGGTGCCAGAAATGTGGCTCTGCACTGGGTGCAGCGCCACTTTCCTTAAAACTGGCCCCAAGTTTTAATGTAATGAACATTCCTCTCAACAAATGCTTTCAGATAGCTGGTCCCTGTAAAATCCATAGCTCTTTCCCCAACCAATAACAATGCCTATCTAAAAAAGCAATAAAACATGGGGATTTCTTCTCTCACAGCCTCTTTTCCAAGAAGCACCCAGTGCTCAAAAATGCCTCCATTTAAGTCTGTTATTTGGAGTTCTTCCAGTCTTATAGGTTATTCATACCATAGCTTTGATTCTGAGAGGGTTGTCCTGGCTGTTGTACTGCACAAAACTCACTTTTACACCACTGTGTACAATCAATAAAGTCTAAACCATATGTCTGATCCATTGAGGTTCATATTCAGCTTCCACCTTAATTACCATATTATGCCCTCATTTAAGGCACTCCCTAGCAATGTAATCAAAACATCTGCATTTAGTACACTACACTTAACATTTTCTCCATTCGCCTACCGAAGAGGTTCTGAGAGAGATTTCTAGATGGGGAAAGCTTCACTATCACAAACTCCCTCCTGGATGGTCTGGAGAGCACAAAAAGAAGTTGTGCCTTTCCAAAGAGCATTAAAGACCCATCATTTTTGCCCTGCAATTGGGAACACCGCAGAGGATTTCTCTCTGGTGTTAACTCACTGTACTGCCATTTGTTAAATTTTGTTTTGACCAATGACTTTGTGTTTCACCACTGCGCATATTAGTTGCTCAATGTTCACCAGTAGCACATGGTATGTTTTGTTCAGTTTAGCCGCCTATGGGCTTTGACATTGCATTAGTCTGTATTCTGCCTATTGGCTTTGACATGGCATTAGCCATTACTTTCTGTATTCAGTTGAGCCGCCTATTGGCTTTGACATTGCATTCCTATTGGCTTTGACATTGCATTAGCGATTACATTCTGTATTCTGCCTATTGGCTTTGACATGCTGTATCCAGTCTAGCCGCCTATTGGCTTTGACATTGCATTCCTATTGGCTTTGACATGATGTATTCAGTTTAGCTGCCTATTGACTTTGACATGCTATTAGATATTCTGCCTATTGGCTTTGACATGATATCATATATTATTCAGCTCCGCTGCCTATTGGCTTTGACATGATATTATACATTGCATTTTGTATTCAGCTCAGCTGCCTATGGGCTTTGACATGATATAAGACATTGCATTTTGTATTCAGCTTAGATGCCTATTGGCTTTGACATGACACTAGACATTGCATTTGATATTTAGGTTAGCTGCCTATTGCCTTTAACATGACATTGCATTTGATATCTAGGTTAGCTGCCTATTGCCTTTAACGTGGAGTTAGACATTGCAGTTGAGAATCCAAGCTGTATTTTTCCAAGCTGTGTTTTTGCACAAGATGAACCAAGATGTTTTGTTCTCACAGTAGACTAGACATGATAAGAGAGAGTACATGGGTGTTGTTCTCTCTGCTTGAGCTTGGGAACAGGAGTATTCTTGGAGACCTGGCCAGTCTCCAAAAGGCTTGCTCAGTTTCCCAGGTCTGAGAGGAGGGGGCACACCTTTGTAACGAATGTAACAGGCTGCAGAGGGTCAGATTCGAATCTGCCGGACCTCGTGCTGGAGCTTGGCGCAGGCTGCCAGCAATCCCGTGTGGGTAGATGAATCTCTCTTTCTCGCGGCTGACAGGGGTCATCAGCTTGCAGACCTTAGAAAGATGAAGCTGTAGATAGTTCCCACACGGTGAAGTATTTGTTTTGCTTTGCATTCAATATCTTATAAATATAACCTGCTGTGTATATTGCAAACTGATATATTTTGTTTGATTAACGCGGAGTTGAAAGCTACTAATTCGTCATTCATAAATATTGTGGTTGGGGAAGAATTAACAACAATAAAAGTCTTCTTTGACCTCAGAAGTGCATTTCTGTTGTGTTATGTTAGTGCTTAGAAACAAGATAAGAGGAAAGCACTACACTCACCAACTAATCTTTCTACCTCTAAGGTCAGTCAATACCATAAGGCTGGTAGAGTTACTGGCACAAGAATATAATCTTCAAGACGAATGTGGTCTTCATCCATCTTTCAACAAGGGTTTATGACCCTCATCATGATCGACACACAGCACCCCACTAGATACTTAACCAGCAAATGAATTGTCCATCATGTGACCTTAATAGAACATCATGTGACCTCAATAGCTGGGTGCTTCCCACAATGGTTCCAAGTGGCATCTCATGAAGAGAGATATCTATCTCACTTGGTGGTGCTTTACATCTTATGTCGAGTATGCCGCCCTGATGATTTTTTTCTCTCTTGAACTGTGCTCATGACAGAGTAAAACGATGACAGGAGAGTCATGTGAGTGAAATATGCAACTTAAAAATCAGCGGCCCTCAGGTTATAACACAGACCACCTGTTCAAACGGGATTTTGAATGTTTATGAACAGAGTAGTGTTGCATCGCTGATGAGTAATCCCTTGGTGGAGCGGTATTAGCTAGGATTACATCCTTCCCATCCCTACAATGACCAATTTCCTTCCCACCTACACAGATCTCCCTCATACTTCATAGCTTCATAGGAACACCAGACGCGGTATCATTGAAAGTGCCCTGGGCCCAATGAACAGGTGCATCTTCTTTCTTGCCCCAAAGCCCTTTAATATTACAAAAGGGGCTGCAGCTGATTGTGTGTTGTGCAATACAAATCACATTGGTGCTAAATGTGCCTGGCTGCAGATGTGCAAGGTGGTAAACAGTCCGTGCAGTGCTTTTTCATAGTGGGCAGGACTAGCTGGCTTCCCATGCAAATACATCTCCAAACATCTATCTACAAGAATGAATTTGCTAAGGTTCTCAGTGGTCAGGGTTTCCCAACACTGTAATAGTACCCAGCTGGTAATATAAATTACACAAGTGCTTAAAAATATGTTTTATATATTTCGACACTGTTTAAGTGTATATCTCGAATGTTTTTTGTTGTGCTGTACAGTAAATAAGCAGAATACGGTATTTCAGAACATTTTCGGGCTAGAAAATGTTTGGAAAATGTTTGTATCCGAATGGTAAAATATATTTCTGCAAAGTATACCTACGCCGTCTGCACAAGTCATGCGTAAGCATACATAGAACACGACAAAAGGCAAAATAAAAAACAAATCCCAGGTTGTGCTGAGTGGAGTTGTAATTTGGTAACCGACCTTCGTGTACGTTTTAGTTCAACAGGGTTTAGTCCACAGCGTGCTTTCTTTGATCTTGTAGAATACATGCAGCGTTGGCATGAAAAGCGTCAATAGAAGTTGTTTTTCTAACGAAATGCCAGTGTTTTGTTTTTAATTTCAGTGTGTTTGTTCTGAGGGACATTGTATAACTTTATCCTGCATAGCTCGGTTTTTTCCTAGGAAATTAACTGAAAACGCACAGTTCTGAAGCAGTGTTCCCAGAACTATGACAGGTGTGAGATATGCTCAGAACACAGCTGTTAACATTTGCATAATTGCCAATTAACATTGGGTTCACTTGAGTTTCATTTAAATTACATGTTGTTTCAGGCTGGTTAAATTACTTCGTGAGAATTGGGGACCCTGGTCATGACCCAGAGAATTAGAAGCCTGGTAAACTTTCAAAAACCATTTCCTCGCTGTGTTTATGGATAATGCATTCGTAACATCTAGGCATTGTAAAGCTGTATGCGTCTTTATTTTCTAGAGCCATATTTCAAGTATACAGCTGCCTTTGACTTCTTTTATTGTGTCAATAATTGAGCTACTGCAAGGGCCGGATTATCGATATATCCATGGGTTACATCAGCGTCAGCGTTTGTGATATCTCCCTGTCAACTCCCAGTAACAAAGGGCTCACGTTCACGCATGTGTACTTGTGTACTTCTCATTGAGCGGGTGCACGTTCCACGCCTGTGATCATCTCCTCGTTTATATGGGGATGTGCTCACGTGCAAATGAGTAAAGGCCTTTGCCCATGCGCCCTCACCATATTACGATGCGATGCAGCTGCCTAAGCAAGGAGGCTCTTGGGAGGTGTAGTAACAGTGCACCAACTAAGGAAATGTGGCAAAACCCCCGAGGAGGACTTTCAACAACTGCGTTCCATATGAAATGAGGGGCGTCAATTCCCTAAAAAGCCAGGGGCGCCGGAAGTGACACCACACGACACACCATTTGACTTTTACTTTGAATCACACACATGCTTACACATATACACATTTTCACACACTCTCACCCACAAACATGCACACAACATAAATTTAAAAGCAGTTCTTACTTACGTTAGCTGTCAGATATGGTCATATTCCAGCTAACAGTACTCCATTTTTTATTACAAAAATAGTGAATAATAATATTCACTATTTGGGTAGTAAAAATCGACATAAAACCAAGAAAGTGGCCACTCACCGAGGTCCATGAGGACGAGCTTCCTCTAGGCATCCACTTTGCCACCTCTGAGGCCAGGGGTTGAAAGGGGCAAGCCAGGGGTCGCAGCTGCGAGGCGTGGATCCCCTTAACGAGGTCCATGGTTGTGCCCCCTCAAAGACAGGCTGGTCTGTGAGACACGATACAGCAGTTTGAAACTGCAGATCATTCTTTCAAGTTTTCTGTTCTCAGTGGAATTCAAGGCCGCCCTGGGTAGAGCACAGTTTTTGCTGTAATGGGCTGCATGCTCCATGACTGTACTAAATACACTAAATGAAGGTGTGCTCCACCGCAGAACAAAACTGACCATCCTGGGATCAATACAGAAACAGGTAGTCATTGCATAACTTGGATTCTTTCTGCGTTATAATTCACCAGGCTGTATCTTTAGCCTAACATTTAATGGTTCACACCTGCTAAGTGAGAGTTTTAACGAATCAAGGCTATGTCTAAAAGCACTTTGCTACCTGGTACTTTATTGTAGTTTTCTGTTTTTTGCTATAAACGCGGACTTGGAAGTCTCAGCATGCAAAGTGAGTGTGGTTAAAACATTCATAGCTTGCTGAAAGTGTTACAAAATACATGGCGCAGAATTGATGGCAGAAAAGAACACAAGAGGAGGGGTTATATTATTTATGAATACAATTAAAATTAGTAACAAAAAATACAACATAGGCCACCTAGTGGCTAGTATCTAGGTAATACCACATTGTTTTTGCATCTACTAACTGGGAGGAACTTCTTCTACTGATCAAAGATAAGGCAGCCTTTCATCTCTAAATATTCTGTGTGTCGGTATCTATCAACTATCAAAGGAACAGTAATCTTCCAAATGCATATATGATGCATGTAGGATTCTGGCGATGATGAGGTTGGTCATATGCAGTTTCATCAGTGATATTTTCGATAGAATACAGTGCCTTGTGAGAAGCTTGAAGCAATGCACTTGAAGGACAAGACATATGTTTGTTAAAACTAAGGAAAATAAGTGGTTCTGGGTTTTCAAATGCAATTACGATTCATTTAATTATTATACACCAATAATGGGATCCACCTCCCCGGAGAGATTGTTTTCCCAAACGGCTTGAAGCAGGGTTGCATGCTAGCACCCACCTTTTTCAGCCCGTACATTGCTGACTTGTAAGTGCTAGACAACATTAATGCACCCTCTCCCAAACCAGGAAGCGCCCAAATGTAAAATTTATTTTACAGCTTAGTGTTATTTAGCAAAACAAAGTTTGGTTTACAAAGAATTAACGATAAACTACATGATTATATTGTGCAAAACAAATCGGTGATCAAACTAACTAAGAACAAAATAGTAATATTCGGTAGAAAAATCAACTTCTGGAATGTGGCGCATCAGAGGCAACATCTTTAAAGGAAACAAGAGTATAACTATCTCGATGTTTGAATGGACTCAAGAGGCACCTACAAAAGGACGCAGTAAAATCAAAACCTCCACCGTTTTGGCAGTATTTTTATAGGCAACAAAATTGCTCTAGGGTCCCAGCCATGATTCTCTGCTCAAAGTAATGGGAGCAAAATTGATTCCAACAATCACATATTGGAACGAAGTGCTACTGGACAACATTTTTTATTGTTGGACATACGGCTCGCAAAAATATACAAAACATTATTCAGGCTACCCCAATCAACCCCTCCAAGCCCATTTGGGGCTTGAATTCGGCCTAGAGAAAGAATCTCTAGGCCATAGTCTTGTGGGGGTCCTATCTCAAATTGTGCCACAAGTCAAGATCTGCTAGTAAGTATAACCTACATCACCCTAGTCTGGGGTAAAATAAATACCACAGGAAATACTTCAGCTCATAGGCATTACCAAGAGGAGGTCTTCAATGCACTTTTAGTACATAAAGTCTGAACACTTCCTGTTTCACATCATGTGTTCAAAATGTTTATTAACAAACGGCAAACGCTCTTGTCTTGCCTAAAAGATAAATCCTCACTGACACGCCGATACCATGCCTGGATGGTAATAAACCCCTATGATGACCGAAAACCCCGAGACAACTTATCAAGCACTTTTTCGATTTGCACAAAAAACAAGTTTATGGTATTGAGGTCTGGGAAAATTCCTAAACCAGAAAATACCACTAAGTGGCTGAGATTGTATAAAGAAACCATCTGCAGACTTTGTGGGAATTAAAGTGAATCAGTAATCCACACTGTCTGCATCTGCCCTGCTCTACTGAAGGAAAGAAAAGTCCTGCCGCAGAGTCATTATAACCACCCAAGAATCCATCCATGCAGACACGCTGGTATAGAGGCCTTGCATCCCGAGGACATTGTGCAAAATACCCAGTTGGTTAAATTCATCGGCACAGTGACAGAAAAAAAAATTTGAAAAAACTCGTTCCTGCTCCTCTACTGTCACTGGGCCACGAGAAAGAACATATGTGGCTAACATATAGACATCTGGCTACTTGTCAGTAAAATGGTATTTGGACTGAAATTACATATTCCTTTGTGGTTATTTTTGTATTGTAATTAGTGGTGTAAAAATCCGAGTAATCAGTTAGTTTAATCCTTGTGACAATGACCTATTCAGCCAGCTTGGTGTCTTGAGGCTCTTAGATCTTCCAGCCTTAGGGTGGTCCTCTCCCCAACTTTTAGCCTTCCTCCTCCTTTTTTCTGACCTCATGTGTGCTGGTATTATGAGTCTGCACACTTTACCATGGCTAAGCAGTGCTAACGTGCTTGTGCTCTCTCCTCTAAACATGGTAATATTGACATATCCCCAATTGGAATATTTAATTTACTTATAGGTAAGGCTCCCAGTTTTTACTGATTTTTACAGATGAACACTGACAGAAAACGTGTTTCCTGTCTGTATTTATTTTGAAAAGCAAAGAAATACTGAAAATTGAGCTTCCAATGAGTGATTTTCCATGTTGTTTCTTGTGAATTCCAAGACAACATATGAGCAGATCATCAGCAGGGGGATGTGAAATAGATTAAAATATCTTTACATAGAGGCATGTTAAAATATATTTGTTGTAAATTGCAAATATTTAACAGTGGGTGTATTGTATTGGTATATTTGGCAGTGGAATTTGCTAAACTATGACAGGCACCAAAGTATGAGTGTATGTTTATCAGTTAAATAAATGAGAAAATGTACCATTTTTGACTTAACTTATTCGCAAACCACAAAATAAATATGGACAAATACTAATTAAATGGCCCAAAAAAAAATATGGATAAATAAAGATGGAAATGTTAAAAAAAATACCATAAAATCGGGGGCCCTGCTCATAGGTCCCTAGTAAAGTGCACTAGATGTGCCCAGGGCCTGTAAATTAAATGCTACTATTGGGCTTGCAGCACTGATTGCGCCACCCACTTAAGCATCTTTAAAAATGTCCCAGTCCTGCTGTTGCAGAGCCTGTGTATGGAGCTTTAGACTGTCATTTCGACCTGTAAAAGTGAACCTTTTGCCCGGCCCAAACCTTCCTTTTTAATGCCTATAGATCGCCCCTAATGTAAGCCATGGACAGCCCAGAAGACAGTGTGTAATGTATTTAAAAAGTTGGACATGAACATTTTAGTTCTATGTTTCCTGGTAGTGGAAAACTCTTAAGTTTGTTTTTCACTACTGCAAGGCCTATCTCACCTTTAGGATAACATTGAAGCTGCCCTATTACACTTTATAAGTATAACATCAAAATCGGAGGAGATAATTTCTTAAAGTTTGATGTCTTAAGAATCACAATTTTAAAACCTAACTTGTGGTGAGGTCAGTTTCTTAAATTGCAATTCGGAAATAGCCACTTTTTGAAAGTTAGCATTTTCCTCCCTTAGCCACTTGGTGCCTGCAGCCTCTCTCTGATCACATGATTGGGTGTATTTGGCAGTTGTGTTTTGTGTATTCCCCAAGACAGACACACAAAATAGTAGCTGAGGTGTGACTTAATGTGCCATTCTGTCAGGGTGGGGGGAAGAAGCTGACCACAGCCTCACTCGCACCTGAACATGTTGTGTCCTGTCCCCTCACTCAGAGCTGCATACCACTGTAGTTAGTTAAAAGCCAGGACAGCCAGGACAAGGGGGGGAGGACATTGGTGCACTTCAAAAGCATGTCTTTGAAGTCCCACCCCACCTCAAAGGCACCACTTGGTATGATAACTGGAACTCAGACACCACCACTTCAGTACACTTCTGGACCTGTCGATACTCTGTTGGCAAGAAATACCGCTGTGTTGCTGAAAGACTGCTGAAGGACTACCACTCTGCTGGACTCCTGCTTTGCTGTGCTGACCTGCTGCCCTCTTGCTTGGGAAAGAAGGGCTGGACTTTTATCTCTTTTGAACCCAGAGTGACTCCATGGGTTAGTGTACTAGCCTCCTGATTCCAAGTCTCAGGGA
The DNA here is from genome assembly GCF_031143425.1 of Pleurodeles waltl. Taxonomy (NCBI): domain Eukaryota; kingdom Metazoa; phylum Chordata; class Amphibia; order Caudata; family Salamandridae; genus Pleurodeles; species Pleurodeles waltl. Next base: position 194,755 of record NW_027149853.1, read on the forward strand.
TATAAAGGACTTCCAACCACCCAGCTTCTGCATATGGACTCTGCTATATGTGAGCCTACCTTACCAATTGGTTACACCCCACTCCTGGACCCTTGGAAGTGGGCCTAAGGTGATTGCCAGTGGAAAAGATGCATCCTCTCTGCTGAGTGGTGCATCCTCGAGCTGAACCGACTCATCGCCACTGCTGCGTGGATAGGACCCATTGCAAAAGGCAGGGATCGCCGCTGCATCCTTTATCTTAGGTTCAATGCATGGCATTTGGAACTGTCGCTCTGTGACACTTTTATGGAGCAGCTCTCCACCTCTTTTGTCAAAGGCAGTCTTTACACCACAAGCTCCAAATCGCAGCTTCACAACACCTTGGAACTGATGCATCACCTTGACTGTGCAATGCATTCCTGAGACTGCCATTAACATAGCAAGCCCTGTTGATGCGTTCCTCACTGCATCTCAGAACCGATGCATCGCCTCGACTGTGTGACGCATCTTTGAAATGGATTCTCACATCATTCCGCAACCAGGATTCAAAGTACTTTGCTCAGCAGGCATAACTGGGTCCTTGTAGCCAGGCCATGCTCTATCGCAGTCGACCTGAACTTTTGACTTTGTCATGGTCCAGCGTGACCAGTTAACCCCAATAGCACATCTTAGCAGTATTTCTACTTAAAATGTTAAAATCCAATATTTCTGGTTCTACTAATTTGATTTTTGTTGTTTTGGTCTTGTTTTATTTATTGAAAACGATTCTATTTTACCAACTCTGTTGTGTGCTCTTTTGGTAGAGTATTGTCACTGTGTTACTGTCTGAAGTGTTGCACGAATACTTTACACATTGCTTCTACGTTTAGCCTGACTGCTCTGTGCCAAGCTTCCAGGAGGTTGAACACAGGTTAATTTGGGGTTTTCCTGTGCCTTACCCTGACAAGGATTGTGATTGCTGCTTGACCAGGGCTCACACTCCAGCCAACCAACAACTAAATTTCTCACAGAGACTTTGAGGAGATGTTGTTTCCTTCTTGCAGCTTTGGCACAACACCACCTACACGTAGTCCTGTTAACCCATTGTGTGTCTAGTTTTGCTGATGGCTTCTCCTTATGGGTCTAATAGGGTTGCAGTGCTGGATGGGATTGTTATAATACTCCTTTTCAGTTATGTACAAGAGGCACTGGGGAAAGAAGTGACATTTTTGATATGCGCTGTTAGAAGGTTGTTTTACCCATATTTCATACTTTTTCCATATATCAACAGTATGTTTATAATTGTTAGAAAGCTACTAATGGCTTTTAAACAGATGGTTTAAAATTAATTGTACACATTGGTTTGCAGCTTTATGAATTGTTAATAAATGTAATGATTTTAAGTAATCGCACATGAGAAACAAATTATTATTGCAACTGCACAATACCTTCAATTGAATATTTTTAAAGACATTATGACCCTCATTACAACCCTGGCGGATGGCGGTATTTTGGAGAACAGGCTGGCAGTAGCATTCCCCAAAATATGACATTGGCACTTTGGCTCAAGCCAAATTGCCAATGTACGACTCCCTCCACCAGGGCAGTAACAGCCGCCGGGCTGGAGACTACAGTCTCCAGCCAGGTGGCTGTCACTATCCCACCTGCAGAATTATGACCCCGCCTCCCAACATGGTTTTTGTGGCTTCCTTACAAAAACCATGGCGGTAGGTACTATAAGTGACAGGAAATCCCTTCCCTGTCACTGATAGGGGTCTCCTCCGCCTGCCTCCCCCTCCCCGAAGTCCTTCCCCACCCTCCCACTCCAGACCTGTCCCATGACAGACACACACATTCACGCACCATCATACATATGCATACACACCCCCATACCCACATTAACCCATGGATGCATACATCCATTCACACACACATACTTACATACATACAAGCACCCACGCATTCACACAACACACAATACACTCACTCACACATCCACACATGCACACACACACCACACGCAATGCACACCCACATTCACACACACACACACAGCCATACACACACACCCCCCCACACACACATAACACCCCCCACTCACCTCCGCTGTCCGAGCACCCAACTTACTTGATTGCAGGGGGTTCCTCCAGCAGGAGATGGGACAGGGAGCTGCTGCCAACAGCAGCGTCCTCCAGCAGAACACCGCCAGGCCGTATCATGGGTCATGATACGGTCTGCGGCAGTCTAATGGCGTGGCGCTGCTGCTGGCAGCAAAAGCACCTTACCGTCGTCTGCCGCCATGACCGTAGTCGGAATTCTGGTGTAATTCCGGCTATGGTCATAATATGGCAGTCGGCTGATAGCCACAGCAATAGTCTTTTGGCGACCATTGCCGTGGCAGTAGACTGTCATAATGAGGGCCTATATTTTCATTGCATTTTACTGTATGTTTTTCAGCAAATGTGGTATGCTGTTAAAAATTCTTCCAGTGAATTCCTTCCATTTATTATGAGATATGCCTGTAGGGCCCACTGGTCACGGCTTTCAGCCCTGAACTGTATATGGGCCCCAGGCTCTAGTGGACACATTGCTTGGCCTTCAGCCATACCTAGTGACAGGACCTCTGCCAGTATTGACCACTGGGCATGGACACATATCTGGGCTTTGAAAAGACCGTGTGCTCTGTCATTCTGCATTCACCACCAACTCAATGTGGACTGTGTCCTTATTCAGTGAGATTATGGATGAAGCCTGCTCTTTGACCAGTCCTAATGCCCATTTTACTGCCCTAGTTTGCCCTGAGTTTCGGCTTTAAACCACACCCTATGCCGAATTACAATGATCTCACTGACTTCCTCACATGCCCGGGTCCAGTGGTACTGAACTAATGGGCATTGTAGGAGGCTGGCTCAGATTATGGTGTACAGCTATGGTGTGGCACCCTATACTGAGACAAGGCAACCTTTGGAGATATTGTTTTGGTGCCTAGATCACCAAAGCACTCTACGAATAGCTGTGGCGAGAAGATCAGCTTATCAGGGAGAGGTGTAAAGCACTTGCAATACCACAATAGTCAGTCAGTGATGTTCATTCAAGAAAGAACCACATCAAGTGTTACAAAAATAAGGTATTATTTTTTATAACACTAGTATGAACCTAACTTTGGTATGTCTCCACTCAGAGATATCTACACACAACAAATATACTTAGTAACAAGCAGGAAAAGCATAGAAACACATGGGACCTTGTGGGGGTGGGGCAGGCCATATATTAAGAAAATGGTATAAGAATAGAGGTGTCCAACCAAGGTAAGTGTGTTAGGATCCCAGGGGCTAGGGAAGTACTAAAGTATCCAAGGTAAGTAGTAGAAATTCCCAGGGTGCCCGTGTGCAGAGATGTTATTTAGCCGGGTGTCACCCGTCGTAGTTGGAATTTTTAGGATTCAGGACCCTTCCAGAGGAAACCAATTGGCACAAGGAAGGTTCTATAGTGCCCCACCTGTGGATATCCAGGAAAAGTGAAGTACCTACAGCAGGGAGCCTGGGTGCGCTTGGGGTGAAATGAATTCAGAAACCTTTGTTGGAGTTAAAGGAGGCCACTATTGCCCAGCTGCTGTTGCAATCCATGGACCATATTAATAGAACCCAAGGGTGGATTCTAGACAAGAAGAACCTGAAAACCAAGGGGACAGAGTCCAGACCACTTGGGTGATGTCCAGGTGGTGCAGGTAGAAAATGCCCACCCTTCTTGGGTACAAGTTCCTTCAGGATGGTGAAGGAAGGAGCACAACTGCGGAGCCCAGATGATCCAGGAAGATCTTTGGAGTCACCCACGAGCTGTCCCACGTTGGGTGCCAGATTGGAGAGGGGTCAGTGATCAGCAGAGCCACTAACAAGCCTTAGCAAAAGCAGGAAGAAGCTGCAGGGAAGTTTGCAGGATTTTGAAGACCAGCAAGGTCCAAACAACTCAACCTTTGGAGGGGAGTTAGGCCAGCCCTCAGCAAGCAGGAGAGCCAGCAGGAATCATTGGAGCCCCTACAAAGACCCACTGGCAGCAGGCACCGTGAGTCACAAGAAGGCCTCAGCAGCACAATAAAGAATGGTCCTACGCCGCAGGAGTTGCAGGGAGGTCACTGTTCTTGGATTTGCAGAGTGCTGGAGGCTGGGGCTTCTTTGTGCTGGAAAATCTTTGGGAAGAAAAGTCACTAAGCCTTGGTAACAGCAACAGACATGGTGCAGCGGGGTTCCATTCCATTGGCAACATCAAGGGCCCACTATCTCCCAAGTTGGACAGTGAGAGGGCCACAGAACCACCAACTGTGTTGCAGAGCCTTTTGATGTCCGTGGGACAGCAGCATCCACCAGCCTGCAGATGCAGTGGAGTGACTCCTTCACTCCAAGGGAGATTTGTTCTTGCTTCCTGATTCAGGCAGAGTGTTTGTGACCCTGGAGGATGCACAGCTATGAAAGTTGCGGAATTCTTTCTGAATCTGGGAAAACGATGTTGCAGTAGGAGCCCTCCCACTAGATACAGGCTTGTTTCAGGTCATAAGCAGACCAGCAGCAGTTCCAGAGGCCAGGTTGCAGAAGTGTCTTGCAGAGAGGTCTTTTTTGAGTCTAGCAACAACACTGAAAGCCTGGTGGAAACACTTCACTTAAAAGGAGCCACTCACCTCCAGGGACGCATGCAGGAGTCCGCGGTCGGTATGGAACTAGAACTGCAAGTATTCTCAATGCTGTACCACACCATGGCTGTCCTGGAGCACCAACGCCGATGAGGACGACAACAGTGAGTAGAGCTGCCTAGCACACAAGGGTGAGAGAGAGGGGGGGGAGTGACACACACACATGGACAACACACACCATACACACACCATACACCCAGAAACACATGCACAGGAATAAACAGCAACAGAACCCCAGAGTAAATAAAAGCAGGGCACATACACAGTTCCAACCACTGTATTCCTTTTGTATGAACATGTAAAATGCAAAAACATGCGCAACTGCAGTAATAAATAAATTCAGCCCCAAAGGCCAGTCCAAAGTCACTAATGCCCACAGGGCAAAGTCCAAGCCCCAACCTGACTCCTGACAACATTGGGACTCCACTGTTCAAGGGCATCATGTTGGAAATGGGCAGGCACCTCAGGGGGCAGGGAGTGGGTTTTGTTTTGCAACTCATACTGATTCTGGATGGGGGCTCCTGCACACAGGATCAGGAGGGGGCTGGCTGCCCACAGATTGAGGAGGGGGCTGACTGTCCATTGGTTCTGGAGGGGACTTCCTGCCCACAGGATGATGAGGGGCTTCCTGCCCACAGGTCGAGGAGGGGGCTGGCTGCCCACTGATTCTGAAGGGGGCTTCCTGCCCACAGGATGAGGAGGGTGCTGGCTGCCCACTGGTTCCGGAGGGGGCTTCCTGCCCACAGGATAAGGAGGGGGATTCCTGCCCACAGGTTGAGGAAGGGGGTGGCTGCCCACTGGTTCTGGAGGGGGCTTCCTGCCCACAGGATGAGGGGGCTGGCTGCCCACTGGTTATTGATGGTGCCCCTTGGCCTCTGATCCATGATGTTGCTCCTTGGCCTCTGGTTCCGGATGCCGCTCCATGGACAATATATTGTGGGCCTACTGATCCAGGGATTTCAGGGGTCCTCCTTGCACATGGATTTCTGGGGGGACTCCTTGTCCAGGCATGTCTGGGGAAGGCTCCTTGATATTTGATTTCTGGGGGGCCTCCTTGGCCTTTTATGTCAGGGAGGCCTCCTTGGCCTTGAATTTCTGTGGGCCTCCTTAGCCTTGGATGTCTGAAGGGCCTCCTTGGTCTTTGATGTCTGGGGGGCCTCCTTGGCCTTGGGTGTCTGCGGGGCCTCCTGGGGGACCTCCCTGGTCTTTGATTTCTGGGGGTGCTCCTTGGCCGTGGATGTCTGGGGACCTCCTTAGGCAGGGACTTAATTGGGGCCTCCTTGGCCCTGGGTTATGGAGGTGGTCCCAAAGTCTTGCCTGTCTGTTTGGGAAGGAGCAGCACTTTAGCCCTCTGTTTGTGGTGGGGAGGAGTGTCCATGTTGTGGGGGGGTCCGGCTTTACAGTCATGTGCCTCATAGTGGAAGCTAGAGACTTTGGGGGTGGAGCTGTGGCAGACTGGGTGCTTGAGGTACTCGCCTGGGGTGGTGTGACCTTCCTTTTATGGGCAGGACGGGGGAGAGAGAGGGAAGAAGGCAAGAAAAAGCTTCTTAGGGACAATGGGGAAGGATGTGGGAGGAGAGATGGGATTGGAGGTAGAGGGAGTGGTTGTAGGAGGAGGAGGTGTGCTGGACTTGGGTGCAGGTGCATGGACAGTGTGCGTGAGTGAGGTGGATGGCTGTTGGGGTTCTGAGTGCGAGCGTGTGTGTGTTACTGGAGGTGGGCAGACAAGGTGGGAAGGACAAACAAGACATGGATGGATGTTGTCTGCAAGTGAGTTGGGTGTGCTGCATGTGGTGGTGGCGGTGGTGGTGACTGCGCATGTGGAGTGTGGTGTGCATGTCTGCTGGTCTGCTGTTGTAGTGACTGTGGGCAAGACTGTGCAGGTGGCAGGATCTGGGACTGTTGATGCAGTGCATGAGGGTATGAGTGTGGATGTGACTGTGCGAGATGAGGAGAAGGGGAGACGGTGGAGGCAGTGGATGATGTGTGTGCATCTGTGTGTTGGCTGTCGGAGTGATCGTGGACTGAAGTGTGCTGCTTGTGTTTGTTTGTGCGAGTCTTGTGTGTTGTTTTGGGTGCATACTTGTCTGAATGTGTGCGTGGGTTGGGTTGGGAGTGAGGAGACTCAGACTGGGTAGTGGTAGTTGGAGGAGGGACGGATGAAACAGAGACACTGGCTGTGGTCAATGAAGAGGCCCGAGACTGAAACGATCTCTGTAGGGCTGCCAACCCACTGTGGATGCCCTCCAGGAAGGCATTCCATTGCTGCATTTGGGATGCCAGTCCCTGGATGGCATTCACAATGGTTGACTGCCCTACAGAGATGGATCTCGGGAGGTCAATAGCCTCCTCACTCAGGGCAGCAGGGCTCACTGGGGCAGGGCCTGAGGTGCCTGGGGCAAAGGAGATGCCCACCCTCCTGAGTGAGTGGGCACAGGCAACTCAGTGGGGGGCTACTGGGAGGGCGGTGCTGGTATGGGGGGGTGGAAGAGCCTGTGGCTGGGGTGGTTCCAGAGGGATCCGCCACCACCAGGGAGCTTCCATCGGAGGATGAATCAAAGTCAGTGGTGTCACCTCCTGACCCCACCATGGTGCTCCCCTCGCCCTCTGTCCCACTGGTCCCCTCAGCATTGGTAGACTCTGCCTCCTGGGTCCCGTGGGCTGCAGCTCCCTTACTTGCCGGTGCCCCTGCTCCTTCACCAGATGATGCTAATGCACACATGAACAGGATGAGAAAAGGAGAGGGGGAGAGAGAAAGGGAGCACAGGGTCAATCTCAGCACCAACAGCACATCACTGTGACACACTGAGATGGAGAATGGGCAGTATGGACCACACTGGCACACCATTGACTAAGTACCACAAACACTGCCAGCTACACACCAACTAGGATCAGCTAAGCCCTGCCTGACATGGGAAGCCACCTACCTATCTAATACATGTTTTACACCCTATCATCTTGAGCTGGACCAAGCAGCAATATCTGATTTGGCATATTGGGGCATCAACTGGCTAGTACCCTGCACCCAAATCCAATGACAGGCAACGGGAATGGTTGACATACACACTATACTCACCCCCTTGTGGCTGCTGTGATGCACTCAAACACCCATTCAGCTCTGGGTAGGCCACCATCAGTATGCAGGCCTTCAGGGGGTCAGGTTCCGAAGGGCACACCTCCCTTGTTGGGAGGCCATTCCCAGCTGGGCCTCTGCGGTCTTCCGGGCCCAGCATCTCAGGCCCTCCCACCAATTCCTGCAGTAGGTGCTCTGTCTGCTATAGACCCCCAGGGTCTGCACGTCCTTGGCGATGATACACCACAATCCCCTCTTCAGAGGAAACACAGAAGGCGGTACATCATGAACCTGACAATCCAGTCTGTCACACATATGGCCCACAAAAAGCATTTCCCCTTATCCGGGACACACATGACCCATACCCCTGCATTGATGCTGCCACTAGCCACACACCCCCACCTTCCACACTGCCAGCACACACACACATCTCCATGCAGTCATGGCACATGCGATGTACCCATAGTGTACTCACCTGTTGGTCTGGAGGCCCATACAACTGGCCATACTTGGGTAGGACCCCATCCATGAGGCACTCCAACTCCTCTGACATGAACGCTGGGGCCCTTTCTCCTGTAGCACGAGCCATGGCAGGTTCCAGACACAGGTCACAGCAGCAAACGCAGTGGAGATGTCGTTCTGTGGAAAGTCAGGAATCAAGTGAAGTGTTAGAAAGGAAATGGCGGTCCTGTCCGCGGCAGTGAACACCATCACCACCGGCCTTGATAATCATTAGTTCCCATACTCCTTAGAGAGCCATGTTAGCCAATGAGGAATTATACGGTGGTGTGGACCACCTTCGGCCATGACGCCAATGCCAGCGGTGTAAGGTCACCTCCACCTTTCCCTGGTGCCATTTTCTAATGCTGGTACACATGTACAGATTAATAAGTGCGTCATTGTAGTCAAATGTACTTATCTACACAGTTCCAGGGTCCAAAATACAAACATGCTCTGTGTACACTGCAGTAGTGTGTTCATGGTTTCTGTTGACATTCTGGCCCATATTTATACTTTTTTAGCACCGCATTTGCATCTTTTTTTAACGCAAAAGAGGCGCACAATTACAAAATACAATTGTATTTTGTAAGTTTGCGCCGCTGTTGCATCAAAAAGCGGCGCAAATGCGGCGCTAAAAAAGTATAAATATGGGCCTCTGTTTCTACATTTGGGTCCCTTAGGTACCAACTACTGCAGAGGAATAGGAGGAGGCAAGCACCCGTGTACAAACCCATTGTGGACTTAGCTACACTGGAGGACCAGCACATCATACTCACCTATAGCCTGCACAGGGCCACAATCACAGAGCTGTGTGCACAATTGGAGCCTGATCTGCTACCTGCTATCTGTAGCACCACAGCAATAACCCCTCTTGTGCAGGAACTCTCAGTGCTCCATTTCCTAGCAACAGGGTCCTTCCAGGTGACAGTGGGCCTGGCTGCAGGGGTGTCACATCCAATGTTCTCTATTGTGCTTGCTAGGGTTTTGTCTATCTTGCTTAAACACATGTGCAGCTACATCGTTTTCCCCAGGTAGATGATTTACCCACTGTGAAGGCTGGATTCTATGCAATGGGACATATACCACATGTTATTGGGGCCATCTATGAGACCCATATTGACTTAGTCATCCCAGGGCCAATGAACAAGTGTACAGGAATCAGAAGAGTCTCCACTCACTCAATATCTAGATGGTGTGCCTGGCTGACCAGTACATCTCCCACGTCACTGCCAAGTATTCAGGGTTGGTGCACAATGCCTTTGTCCTGAGGAACAGCAGTGTCCCACAGCTGATGGCACAACTACAGAGGCACAGATTGTGGCTAATAGGTGAGCCTGTGTCCCCACCTAATGTTTGTGAGTGTTTGCCTTCAGGAGTCATGGCCCATGCCATTGCGCAGGGTTAATGTGTGTCCCTTACTTCATGCAGTTGATTCCGGCTACCCAAACCTGTCATGGCTCATGACCACTGTTAGAAATCCGAGATCAGGGCCTGAAAATAGGTACAATGATGCCCATGGGCATACCAAGAGGATTGTAGAAAGGACCTTCGGTCTCCTGAAGGCTAGGTTCAGGTGCCTCCATCTGACAGGTGGATCCCTATGCTACTCGGCTGAGAAGGTCTGCAGAATCATTGTTGCAAATTGTGCTGCATGTTGCACAATTTGGCCCCCAGACGGCATGTACCCTGTCTGAAGGAGGAGGGGGGTCACAATGCAGCTGTGGCAGCAGTGGACACTGAGGACAGTGAGGAGGAGAATGACTAGGAGGATGTGGACAACAGTTCACATTTAATCAAGCAGCACTTCCAATGACACTCAGGTATGACTGTTGAACTGAGCAAGACTACATTTTAGTGTTGTACTGTGTGACTGCAGCATGATGCCAGTCATTCCCTTTGCATCCCACCTGACTGTCACCTATATCTTCCCTTATTGCAATTGTTTGTTGGTGTAGTTCCAACAGTGTACTGCTGTGATGTGTACAGACTGCTAAGACACATTTGTTGGATGGGTCAACATGTTACTGGACATTTACACAGGATCATGCAGTTCATTACACTTCATTACATTGTACATTACCTGTAGATAAATCACTATTACTCAAGTTGTGTCCAAGGCTGTTTATCGAAAATAGTTCTACAATGGGAAGTGCAATAGAGTGGGGTGATGTTTGGGAATAGTTCAGGGTAGTGGTCCAGTCTGTTTGTAGCACAGGTCCATTGTGCAAGGGGCCATAGGAAGAGAAGCAATGGCAGTTCAAAGTGGACAAGGTGACACAGTGGAATCCAAGGAGGACATTCAGGAGGGGCTCATTTCCTGGCAGTTGTCTTGGTCTTGGCAACTGTCTCGGGTGTCTGTCTAGGTCGCAGGGAACGTTTGCGGGGTGCTTTCACCCTCTGCAGGGGGAGGGGTGTTGCTAGACTGTGGGTCCCAAGGCAGGGCCTCCTGTCCACCAGCTGCAGCAGATGTGGAGAACTGTTCAGTTGACTGGCTAGTGGAAGGGGCCCGCTGGTGTGATGTGTACTCCCTCATGATGTTGGCCATATTACCAAGCACCCCTGCTATGGAGACAATAGTGGTGTTCAGGGCCTGCAATTCTCTCCTGATCGCCTGGTGGTGTTCCTCCTGCAGCCGCTGGTTCTCCAGCATGATGTCTATCACCTGACCCATCTTGTCCGGAGATTGTTGATAAGCCCCCAGGACATTAGGGAGTGCCTCCTGGACAGTTGGTTCCCTGGGCCTGTCCTCCTCCTGGCACACAGCTGTCCTCTGAGCGTTCTTGGCCCCCCTGTGCCTGTGTCCCCTGAATAGTGTGCCCACTGCCACTGACCCCAGGACCCTCATTGCCTTGCCTGTGAGTTGTGGGTCCCTATAGAGGCAGGCACACTGCTGATTGACGTGTCCTGGTGATGTTGGGTGGCTGCTGTGGTGTTGGATACTGAGGGGGATGCCCTTGGTGGACTGGGTGTGGGCTGGGGTATCCGACTGACCAGTGGTCCCTGATGGGCCTGGGAGTTCATCCAGATCCAGAACTCAAGAGTTGCTGTCATCAATGGGAGCATCTTCTGGTGGGGGACTGGGTAGCCGTGGCACCACCTCGCCGCTGTGACATAATCTACATCCCTAGCTTCCCCTATATTATTGCTGTAGCCCTGCCACCTTTGTTTGTGTTTAGTGATGTATTGTGGGATTGTTACTTCTCTACGCTGTGCATGCATTGGTGGTGGGTGTACATGCGGGCTTGAAGGGATGTGCATGCAGTGGGTATGGCATGCAGGGCTTGGCATTTAGGTTAATTAACTATGGTTGTGCACTGTGGGGGATGGACTGGGTTTCAGGGTGAGGTGTGGTGGTGGCATGCAGGTATGGGGGGATAAGTAGTAGAATTGACTCACCAGTGTCCAGTCCTCCGGCAACTCCAGTGAGTCCCTCAGGATGCAGGATTGCCAAGACTTGCTCTTCTCATGCTGTCAGCTGTGGGGGAGGAGGCAAGGGTCTACCGCCAGTCCTCTGGATGGAGAGCTGGTGTCTTGCTGCTAAGGACGTACGTTCCCCCATAGGTCGTTCCACCTCTTCCTGATGTTGTTCCTTGTTTGTGGATGCTGTCCCATGGCGTCCACCCCGCCATAGCTCCATCTTCCTGGCAATGGTTATATGCTGGAACTGTATTCCAAACAGCTGTGGCTGTCCCCTAAATATTTCCTTAACCATGACCCGCAGCTCCTCATCTGTGAAACAGGGGTGCCTTTGTAGGGATATGGGTGTTGTGTGGTGTGTGTTGTGCAGAGTGTATGGAGTAATGTGGTACGGTGTGGGGTGTGTAGTGCGTGACAGATGAATGGGTGGTTGTGGTGTGTGTGTGTAGTTGTCTCTGTGATTTGCGTGGCTAGCTATTGCGGTCTTTTCATGTTAGCAAAGGATTGTGGATGATATGGGGGTGTGTTTTATAGTGTGTGGGGTGTGTGTATCTGTGTCAGGTGTGGGTTTTTTGTTCTGGCCAATGTTGTCTTGTTTTGTCTTTGGGTGGCCTTGTCCGCTGCAGCGGTGTGTGCCGCTGATGGCTTACTGCCATTGAATGTCCGCTGTAGTGATTGGTGGGTCATTATTTTGAGGGCGTAGTGTTGGTGGTGTAACGGTATGGGTGGTAGTACCAACAGTTTATCACGTTCAGTGGGTCTGGTGGATTTATGGTTGTGGCTGTGTTCTGTCTGTTTTGAATGTATTTGACATTATATGGTGGACGGATGTCCACATCAGCGGTGGAATGCTGGTGGAAGATAGCACAGTGGTATTAGTTTTTTACCGCCAAGGTCATAATGAGGGCCTATGTGCCATAGCCCTTGATCCTTTTGATCCTGGCCCTTATAGATTGGTTTCTCCTGGGTCTAGTTTTCATGGACCTTGTTCACCAACCAAAATAGCCTTGATCTCCTTCGGGCCTGGTTGTCTTGGTCCTTCTTGTGTTATTGTGCTTGTTATCATAAACCTTGCATGTTAACCATACAACCCCTTCTTGACTTCCCAAGTTCTGGCCCATCTGGCTGTGTTCATTTTTTTTCTCTTGGCTCTGGTCAAGTTGTCTTGGTATTCCTCTCCCTGAAACATCTAACCCTGGTACCACAGTCGTGGTTCATTTGGCCTCTTGAGTCTTGGCCCTCTTAGTCCTTGTTCTCCTGGTTTGGGTAGTCCCGGTCCTTTTGGACCTGTTCATTGTCCTCTTAGTGCTACTAGTACTGCAGCCATTGATCTTGGCCTGCTTGATCTAGGTTCTCCTTGTTTGGGTCCTCCTGAGACTAGTCATTTTGGTCCTGGTCATCGTGACCATCATTATCCTGTCCCCTTGGTTTTCCAGATTCAAGTTGTCCTTCTTACGTCTGATTCTCCTCATCCTGGCCCTGCTACCTGTAATGATTGATCTGGACCCTTTCATCCCCCTCACCCTAAAACCTATCCATCAGTCCTACTGGCCCTGCTTCCCTGGTTTATATAGTCCCCTTGTCTGCCTATGCCAAATCCCTCTGTCCTAGTTCTCCTGGTCCACGTAGTGCTGGTCTTAGTTCTGATACTCCTCTGTCTGGTCCTTATGTATCAGGTCTTCTGGTGCTGGTCACTCTGGCCTTGATTCCTCTAGCACTCCTAGTCTCCCCACCCTCACGCCCTATCCTAGAACTCCTGGTTTCTGGGTCTGCCTGTTCCACCTTATTCTTATCTATCTGACCATATTGCCCTCTTTCATGATACTCTTAGTAATGGTCCTCCTAGCTCTGGTCTTTCTCATCCATCTGGCACTGGACCTACTAGTTCCCATGTTATGGATCACCCCAGTTAATGTACTCCTTGTCACCCTAGTTTAGGATCCTCCTGAGTATGACCCACATGGATCTTCTGATCCTACTCCCACATTTCCTAGACTTCCTGTTCCTTGATACCTCCCTCGTCATTACAACCTAGTATCTCCAGGTCCTGCTAGCCCTTGTCCTTTAATGTTTTGGTCCTCCCAGCCCTGGTCCATTCATGTCTGTCCCCTTGGCCCTCCTTGGTCTGATCTCTGTGGTCTTGACCCTCCTGTCTCTGGTCCAACTTTCCATTGATATCTTGGTAATGATCCTCCTTGATCTGTCTACATGGATCTGCTACTCCTGGCACTGCTCATTCTCTTCCCTCTGGTCCTGGTCAATGTGCTTGGGCTCTCCTAGCCCTTATTGTCCTTATGGTCCAGGGACTTCTGTTCCATCCTCCATGGTCCTTCTGTTCCATCAACCCCTTATCCAGTTGGTCCAGATCCCCCTGTTCCACATCCTCCTCATCCTTTTCACCTGAATCTCAGTACCACATAGTCCCGTTTTTCCTTTTCCTGTACATCATAGTTTATTTGTTCCTGGTCCCCTCTTGCTTGTCCTCCTAGATTAGGTCTCCCTGTGCCTGTTTCTTCTTGTCCTGGTCCTCGTGGCTCTAGTCCTAGCTGTTCTTATGGTTCACCTCATGGCCCCTTTTCTCCTACTTCGATTGGTTCTACTTCTTCCATCAACGGCCAGCTATTTACAATACATTTGTTTGGGTATAACCTTCAAGCCTATCACACAGACTTTTGAACATTTTGTTTTTGGCTTCCATGTTTCTTATGCTGAGACGGCACTGTCAAGGACAGAAACAAGGGCTCAGTAGTGACAGCATCTTGCCCACCTAAACAACTGCTTAGCATGCTAGAAATCAAAACTACCATTCCCAAGATGCATTGTGCAAGTCACTAAAATGTCAATGTGGCTAAAGGGGCCACTCATGCCACAGGACCAATAAGCTTCTATTATGAAAAGGTTTGTTTATTCACAGGCAGCATGGTGAACTTCTATTGTGAATTACCCATATGCATTACTTACCTGTTTTCTGCTTTCAGTTCCCTATTCCACAGAAGCCTCATTACTGGGTCTCACTCAATTTACCTCCTGCAAGTAGCAAGTACCCTGCGCACTGTAACCCCAAGCACCAATTGTCTACTGTACATGCCCCTCCTTCTGCAGGCCACATACCACCTCTGTCTGTATTCCCTGTTTGCTTCATCTTGTTAACTGCTGAACAACCCCCCCTTTAAAAAGAAGCCTGAATCAAGAACAGGGACTTCTATAAGAAGCCCAAAAAGAGCCCAGACCTCAGAAATCATCAAAATGAGGATCATTACCTTTAAAAAAGCAATGCATTCTCATTAGCAAATAAAGTATTTATGCAACGTGCTTGAAAACCATCCTCTGAGTATTTGGTTGTACTTTGCAGACAACCAAATACTCATAGCCTGCAGCACAATGGATCTGTGTGCCAAATATAGAAGCTTCTGTTTGATTCCTGCATTTTGAATGTGAATATTAAAATAACATAAATGTTTTTATTCAAAACTAATGTTACTCTTTTTTTCATTTGTAGACAGCTTAGCTTAATTTATGCAATTACCTTGGTGCAAACTATAGTATATTTGAAAATGCACTTATTTTCAAATGCTTCACACCTGTTATGTCCCTATTAGAGAATGTCCACCACCCTTCCATTGCCTTAAGTCCCTTTTTTTCTATATTTCCTGCAAAATAAAGTTTACCTTCACACTATTAATAGGACCGCCAATCAAATTGTACATCATCTCTACTATTTAGCCTCTGGCCAGTTAAACAGCAGAGATCATGTACTACTTTGCCTGTCACTGGGTATTTAGTAGAGATATGTACAATTTGGCTGGCATCCGGGTAAATAGCCACTTCCTTTGCGATAATAATGTGTGTTGGTCCTTGGACCAGCTATATAAATGTGCATTGCTGATTCTGGGTTATTGGCCTGCTTTACATCTTGGAGGACGGGTTACTCCATCACAAACCTGATGGACATCTTGTCTGCCTCATTACAAGTGATATTAGATATTGGATATAATACGGAAAACAGGATATCCGTCGCATTTGTGACAGAGAAACCCATCCACTAAGATCTAAATCAGGCAATTTGTATTTATTAATCATCTCATCTCATACCTACCTGTCCTCTGGTGTTTATGGCTGTTGTGTTTGTTAATAGTGCAAAAATGCCCTACATTGACTGTGGCAATGAGACTCATCTAGTATAGCTTTCCTGTCAGCGCATCAACTGGCTATTTTTACAGCATCGTACATGTCATGGAGAGGAGTGAATATTTGCTACCAAATATGCTTGGAATGTGCTATGCTGTGGTCTGACTGCGTAAATGACCTATCAGTTCTGTATATATTCTTGGGTTGTCCTTCAGTTGTCTCTCACCCTACACTATTGTATTGTACCTGTTACCTGTTATTACAGCAGGTCTTTTTGCAAATGTATGGAGATGTGTATGTCATATTGTTGTCCCATTAGCTAGTGGTTTCATAGAAAGTCTCCCAGAACATATCAATTAGATATTTAAAACATTTTAAATTGTTCTTTGGGAAATGATAGTTATGAACTACACAAAAGAACATACCAAATTAACTTTTTCAGACTCTATGATGTGTCATTGTGCTTGTTAGACCCGGCCCTTTTTGGAAGGTTACCCCAACCCTTTTGCCTTCCCCCTCCTAGGTTTCTAACTTTCTTTTTGTTGGCTTTAGGACTCTTAGCACTTTACCTCTGCCAATCAGTTATAGTGTGCATGTGCTCACTCTTCCAAACATGGTGTAATTGTTTTACATCTGTTTGGCATGTTTGATTTACTTATCAGTCACGTGTTAAGTGGTATACCATATAGCCAGGACCTGTAAATTAAATGCTACAAGTGGGCCTGCAGCACTGATTAAGCCACACACAGAAGTAGCCTTTCAATGTGTCTCAGGCTTGCAACTGCACTGCCTGTGTGTGCAATTTACTGCTACTTCAACTTGGCATTTAAAACTGCTTGACAAGCCTTAAACTCTCCTTTTATTACACATGTCATCCCTAATGTGGCCTAAGGTAGTCCTATGGACAGGGTGCAGTGAAAGTAAGAGCTAGGAATTTTATATTTTGCACGTCCTAGTAGTGACAAACAGCCTATTTAATTTTCACTACTGGGAGGCATGGTCATCTCATAGGTTAACATTGTGAATTCCTTTATACCTTTTTAAGTGTCCATTCATAATCAGAAAGGAGTAGCTATGTCATGGTTGGTACGTTTAAAATGATAGTACTAAATCCTACTTACTGGTGAAGTTGGATTTCACATTACTGTTTTAAAAATTACACTTTTAGAAAGTGGGCATTTCATGGTGCTTACACCTCTGTGTGCTTTACAGCCTGTCTTCAATACACATCTGGCCTGGGTGACAGCTACAGTTTGTGCATAATTTTTACACAGTCACAACACAGGAAGGGGTGGGTGTGAGAGGGGATACATCTGCATTCATCTGCATTCTGATAGTCTTCCTGGGCTGGAAGAGGAAGAGGTGTTTGACACTTCCATGTCAAACGTTTGTGTCCTGCCGTCACGCAAATGGCTGATTTACCCCCAATTGATCATCTGGAGCCAGGACCAAGCTGAAAGGAATTATTGTGAAATTTAAAGGGTTCCTTCGAAGTCACCACTTTATCAAAGACACTTTTGAGTATAAATAAAGGGGCACTGACCCCATGTTTTTTGGCACTGTGTTGGACACTGCTGGCTCTACAATCCACACATTGAAAGAGGACTGATGTGCTGCCAGGAGGAACCACCATTTGGACCACCTACTTTGTTGTGTTGGTCTGCTGCTTGCTGAGCTGAAGGAGGAACTACCACTGTGCATCTTGTTCCATGTGCTGGCCTGCTGCCCACCTCCCTGCTCTTTGTGCCCCCAGTATTTTCCAGGGGCTTCTTGGATTGCCCCCGGTTCTTCTCATGGTCTCAGGGACACCAAAGTTCTTGTGAACTGCCTGAATCCTGGTCACCGTACCATTTTCAAGAGCCAGTACTCCTCTCTGTGGGAGCTTTCCTGGTTGTCTGCTGGTGCGGCCGGGGATTGAGGACAGTGTCAGATTCAGTTTACATGCCGGTTTTTATGCGCTGAAGAGCGGGAGTTTGACTCAGAGTCAGCACTTGGAGATTGATTTGCCCGGTTTCAAGGAGCTAGTGGTGAGCACATCTTACTTTCTGAGGAGAGCAGCATGTCTTTTGCCAGTACAGCCCCCCAGCTAGTGGACCGTGACATACAACAAGGAGAGAGAAGTGCTGTCTCATGCCACCATCTCCCTGCTGGGAAGTGACATCGCTGGCTGTGAAGAACTCCCTAACGACGCCCCTCTGCCACGAGAGATGCAGAGAGCAGGGCTCGCAAGCTGCAGTACCAAGGAGTAGACACCCCTGAGGGGAGCTGTGTCAGAGGGTCTCTGTACGGTGCTGGGCACTAAAGGATACTGTAGTGGTTGCGGAGAAAACCCCACCATCCTGCACTCCTTTGCGGATACCTCTGCTGCTCGTTGTAGTTCCCTTTATGTGGAACACAGGCAAGGTGCTGTGGGCCACCTGTTTCACCTGCAGCTGAACCGGGTAATCGCAGGAAGATGCCCTTTCCAATCCAGCATGCAGGAGACCAAGTAAAGTCTCCCCACTTTTGTCTACAGTGTGTATGTGTGTGTGTGTGTCCATTGGGCGTAGCTTGGAGGCAATGGACCGCTATAGTCTGCAGGGGTGATTTCTTAAAGGAGGCCCCACACTATGCCACATTTGGGAACTGGCCAAAATACACTAAACCAGGTAGTAGGAGTGCAGGTGAGCTGTGCCCTGTGTGTTTTTTGTCGTATTGTGTCATCTATGTGCTGTTCCTGCAAATAGGCGTCTGCCTTTAAAGAGATATTGCATTCCTTTTGAGAGTACCTGTCACATGCATGCAAAGTAATGTTTATGTAATGGTTAGCCACTGCATCTTAGGTGACATTTTATTCCTGCATCATTTGCAAAGCATTTACTGATGTGCTTTTCTGTTGTAATACATGCCCTAAGTATTTACTGATATTGCCATTTTATTTGGCCAAGCATTGTCCAGGATAACAAGTACTATCTGAGTAACAATATTGAATGCACAGAAATTATGATTCATGTCGTTTTGGTCTAGTTTTATGTACAATGTACAATGTATTATATGTATTTATATATAATCCTGTGTAGAGTCTGTTTTGTGGTGTATTCATTGTGTAGCTGTATGTGTGTTGCACAAATGCTTTACATATTGTGTCTGATGAAAAGCCTGACTGCTCTGCACCAAGTTACAAGAGGGTGAGCACAGGTTATCTTTGGTGTGTAACTTACTTGCCTTGACTAGTATGGTGGGTTCTTCCTCGCTGAGCTGCATACCCTATCCAACCAGAAGCCCCATTTCGAAAAATGCTAAAGATGTGGTGGTAGCCCCTAAAGATGGGAAAAATATTTTTTTATATATCTTAACTTAGTATTGTGGGCTTTAGAAACAACAGTTAAAGCAATTGCTGTACTTATAAAGTAGCAATAAACGTGAAAAAGTGTTACAGCCTTTGTGAAAGTCTCAGGCGTGGATAATGCAGTAACTCATTTGAAATATTGTGGAAATAAACTGATAAAGCTATTATTCAAAGGCTAATTCTATTAAGCCTTACCTGGCTAAAACGAAAGTGGATCCAAAATTATATGTTGTCATGTAAAAAAAATACTCCATGGGGAAGCGAATATGAAAGAATGAATTATGATTCTGAAATTTAGAGAATCAAATTACATTATGAGAAAATGCACAATTCACTATTGTTAGATCTGTACTGAAAGCAGTGCCTAGAGCAGTACCAGGAACTTTCCAGAGACTTCATGCGTTTAGTATCATGATTTAATTAAACACCTATACTCCACTGACGTTGTAAAAGGGCTACCATAGATATTTCACTCTACTTCTTACTGAAACTCAAAGTAACTAATAATTAGTGTGAACGATTCTCCCGGGGAGAAGGGAATGAGACACTGATCAGCAACTAAGACATAGTAGTGAGTAGATATATAACACTAGACAGTCGATTAATTCCCAGAGATGTAAGGGCAAACACTAATTACTCATACCTCTAAAGAAAGCTCTGGTCCTACATAAAAAAAAATGTATCTGCTTTCTGCACTACTAAAGTTTTCTTGACAGGCCGATCTATAAAACATAACATTTCAAGGAAATGTACTTCTAATGAACAAAGATAAACAGAACTCATGGATTATGTTACAACTGTCATTAGCATCAGTTCGTCATAGCATAGCCCAAAAAATTCAACAAACTTCAAGGAAGATCTCGCTACATTGGGCCTTAAGGTGTCGATTGCAGGCAATAACCTTATAATACTCCACCATTTGTTCCAAACAAAAAAAAAACAGAATTCTTTCTGCGTTCCTTTTTTTTAAATTGAAATGAAACAAAATATAACATTTATCAAGGTTTCAGGGATGTCACCTGCGAACAGAAAAAAACATTACCTCCAAAAAATTATGAAAATATAGGAGTTCTTGAAGCACCATTACAGGTCACGGGAAAAATTGAGAAACATTAACACTCTTGTTTTCAATGATTTAAATATGTCACATGTTGATTAAGGTGTTTTGAAAATACACAGCGAATCCAACAAAACTTTCAAATGCCACCTGTACTTTTCATGGTAACTGCGCTCTCCCTAGGCTCTTGTGCTACAACAAAAGCGAAGAGTGATGATTAGAAAGCTACTGAAAAGTAGTTACCTTGATAATATGATTGAGTCTCTCATAACATAAACAAAACCTCTATTCCTATATATCTTACAAAAAAGGGTAAAGAGACAATATAGTTAGGTGAAAATGTCAGTCAGCCACAACGTTTCATGTTTTAAACACAAATAACACTGAAATTCACCAGTTATAGTAGGCTGAGCTAGTTATACCTTGCAATGCCCTGGTTATGGCCTCACACAACACAGCTCTCATGACATAGAGGTGTACTTGCAGATGTGACATATGCCACTCTACCTAGTGCAGCGCCACTGTCCTTGCACTCCTTAGCACCCCCCCCACCGCCACCATGTGTGTGTGCCGTATTTAAAATACAGCGCACCATGGCGCATAGTAGGGGACAATGGTGCCATTTTTTTAATGCTATTGATATACTCTGCAGGAGTTGCGCCAACACTTTGGCGCTTCTCCTACAGAGCACATAGAGGCCCATTATAAATAATGGTATGCCCCCTTTTAACGCCTGCTCTGAGCAGGTGTTAAAAGTGCCAAACAAATGGCACAAGGAAATCTCTTAGATTTCCTTGTGCCATTTTTTTGGTCCCCTCTTGGGGGAACGCCCCCCTTGCTACATTATTCCTAATGCAGGCATAATGTGGTGCAAGGGTTTACAAAGTGGCGTAATGCATGCATTGCGCCACTTTTTAAACATGGTGCAGGGTAAATGCCACTTTAAGGCCGTCTTAGACATGCAAGCCGCAGTAGGTGGCTAAGCCTCTACTATGCTCAACCTTTGTCTCTCACTGAATCCTCTGTGGAAAGCTGGCGTCTAGTGGGCAACCAATCATGCATGGATGTTAAAGTACCTATTGCCAGTAGTTTTCGTCGTGTGCAGAATTGCCCCATGGAGAGCCCATTCCCTTGACATGCCCAGTGCCCCATAGGTGGTGAAAGCACAGCTGTCATCCTGTGTCAAAAACAAACAGCCTTCATCCTGTGCCAAACACTTTGCAGATACACTCATCCCTGCTATGTGCAACTTTTCATGCAGAGACCACTCCCTCAAGACTCTCAAAGCCACTTAGGAGAGTAAGCACCTACTATGAAAGCCTTTACCCTGTAGCAAAGCTTTTGCACATAGCCGACCTCTTGGAGACAATCAACAAGACACCAGCTGGTAATTCAGCATGACATCAGTGATGTCAACAATGATGTCCTTGACCATGTCACGTGTAATGTGATATGAGAGGTAATAAGCTGGGCATGGCAGGGGGCACATGTTATCGTTAGCGCAATAAACGTTAACAGGTGAATTTCAGTTTCTTTGCACTTAAAGTGTAACGTTAAGACTAGCACTTTTTTCTTATTGTAAAATCACGTTAAACTTCGCCTTTTTAGTGAATTTCCTTTTTTTACGCAATGTTTGATATTTTTACCACAAATAATTATAAAATCTTTAAAACTGTGTGGGGCAGTTTTAAGAGCCCTTAACACCTTCTTGCGCCACATTAGGGTCATTTTTTGTAATGCCATTATGGCCCAACAAGGCCAAAATCACTGCACCAAATTTACAAAGTGGTGCAATGCATGAATTGCGCCACTTTGTAACCCTTTGCGCTACATGATGCCTGTGCCTGGCATAATGTATGCAAAGGGGGCGTTCCCCCATTGGGGGGGAGAGTGGTGCAAAGAGATCTAAGATATTTCTTTGCGTCATTTTTTTTTGGCACTATTAATGCCTGCTCACAGAAGGCGTTCAAAGTAGGCACACCATTGTTTACAACAGGGTTGCAGATTTAGCGTAAAAAGTTTTGACGTTAATTCTGCAAAGCTCAGAAGTAACGTCAACACTTTTAATGCTAGTTCCCTAACTACTACCATGGAGAACCATATCTTAGATACGGCACACACATGATGCATAAGGGAGGCAATAAGGGATGCAAGCAAAGTGGTGCTGCTCTGTGTGCAGCTCCACTGTTCTTAAATCAGGTCCTGGGTTTTTCATGTGAATTTCAGTTTTTTTTTGCTAATGTAAAGTACCATGCCAACTTTAACATCACTATGGCCCTGATTCCAGGGCATTCTGACCGCGGCGCTTTGGCCGCGGTCAGAAAGGGTAAACCGGCGGTCTCCCGCCGGTTTACCGCTGCCCTCAGAATCCCCCATGGCGGCGCAGCTTGCTGCGCCGCCATGGGGGATTCTGACCCCCCCTACCGCCATCCTGTTCATGGCGGGAAAGCCGCCATGAACAGGATGGCGGTAGGGGGGGTCGCGGGGCCCCTGGGGGCCCCTGCCGTGCCCATGCCAATGGCATGGGCACGGCAGGGGCCCCCGTAAGAGGGCCCGCAAGGTATTTCAGTGTCTGCCTTGCAGACACTGAAATACGCGACGGGTGCTACTGCAGCCGTCGCACCTTCCCACTCCGCCGGCTCGATTACGAGCCGGCATCCTCGTGGGAAGGGAGTTTTTCCCTGGGCTGGCGGGCGGTCTTTTTGAGACCGCCCGCCAGCCCAGGGAGAAACTCATAATACCCTCCGCGGTCTTCTGACCGCGGAGCGGTATTATGGGGGCGGAATTCTGGCGGGCGGCCTCCGCCGCCCGCCAGGATTAGAATCACCCCCTATAACCTTTGGGTGTTTCAGTGAATTTCTTTTATTTTTTTTTTAATGTGAAGGAACATCTTATTAGTTGGCCTGGGTGGAGTTCACGGAGTTGATTAAAAAGTCCATGGAATTCTACAGAGGTGGAGTTCCGTATCCTGCGGAGTCCTGAATGCGCCCAATCTTGGAAGCGTTAAGCAGGGTTGGGCCTGGTTAATCAGGCCCGACCCTGCTTAGGGCTTCCAAGATTGGGCGCATTCAGGAAATGGCCATTTCAGGCCTCTTGTGCACTGGCCTGTTCTGTGTGCACTGGCCTGTCCCATGTCCCAGCATATGGGGGAGGGCCGTGAACAAGAGGCCTGAAATGGCAGCTTTCTTTCACTGCCTTCAGCCCTGGCCTGAAGCCAGGCCAGGGCTGTAGGTAGTGAAAGCTGCCAGGCCTCTTGAGCACCGACCTGTCCCGTGTGCACTGCACTCGGGGAAGGCTGGTGCAGAAGAGGCCTGAAACAGCAGCTTCCATTGCTTATGGCCCTGGCCTGAATACAGGCCAGGGCTGTAGGCAGCGAAAGCTGCCATTTCAGTCCTTGTTTGTGCACCAGTATGCACAAACAATGGGAAGAAAGGAAATACTAAGAGACAAGGACTTATCTTGGTCATCGTCATCATTTGCCTAGCAGCCTAGCTCTCTGCCTCCCTCTGCCCCGTGCTCCGCTGCTGGCAGCGGGAGGCCTGGCCCTCCCTGGATCCCTTGCCGGTGCTCACTGCAGCCGAGTTATGGGCTACACACTGCAAATGCAGTCTTTTGGACTGATTAGCGGAGTTTTGGGCAAACTCTGCACTCCCAGCAGAGCGAGGAGTGCCAAAAACTTAATTGGCTCTGCCAGCAGAGCAGAGCTCCTGCCCTACCCCTACTTATTAGCATAGCTCACAATACCATTACTTTAATCTTCACCCATGAGAAGCCAGCACCAGCCTTGCACGGTCCAAGGTTGTGCACAGTGTAGGGTTAGCCACAGGGCCAATGTAAAACCCCCAACCATGCATGGCCTGCAAGCTATGAGGGCTAGGCCTGGCCAGGTCCATCATCCTACCCCCTGAAGTCAACCGTCCACAGTGCATGGCCAAAGGGTCCTGTGGGGTTGGCCTCAGGGCTTTGCCTCCCTGTGGCTTCCAACCACTTTGTTGGGTTGGCTGTAGTGCCTGTGTCCAATCTTGTGGTTGGTCAACCACCCTGGGCAGACAACATCCTACAGGTCCCTATCCCACATTAGCCTTTTCAACAATTATTTCTGTTCTCACAACTCCCACAAGAGTGCAAAAGGGCTGCACAGAGACCTGTGGGACCATAATGACCCAGCTAAATTAATTTTGTACCCTTTGGGAGAGTCCCAATCTGACCCCCTCCTACTCATCTTGGCTAGGGGGTGAGGGTATCCTTACCATACTCCCATATATGTTTTTTAAACTCACTTTTAGGACTTGGAGATCTGGACCCAGAGTCCTGTAATGACTACTTCACAATTTTCCTCATATTGTATCCAGCCAATAACAGTTATTGGTCTTGAGGGACTGGTCTTGTTCCTGAGGGCCCAGTAAATCAGAATGCTTCACATTTCTGTTTTAACTGTGGGATTCCCACTGCACTAGATATCACTATTTTATGAATGGCTGAAAAGATTTACCCCAATTCACAAAAAGCATGCTTTCTGGGTAAAGATCAAACTTTCTGCCAAATTTGGTGTAATTCTTTTCAGCCGTTTTTTCAGTATTGTTTTCTAATTTACCCCCCAAAAAACGCATGGGGTAAAGCATTTTGGGACCCTGTTTTTCTCAGCTGTACTTGATGGATCTCCTCAAAGCTTCCCAGGAGAGAGCTGAGTATGATAACATATGTTTTTAGAATTTTGTGTGAAGAGTTGTCAAGTAGCACCAAAGTTAATACCCAAAGACAGCTATTCCTATTGAAACTCTGACCTAAGTATAACTTCACAGTGGCAGCTACCACTATGTAAAATCTCTCTCTCTCTCGCTCTCTAATATATGTATATATATTTTCAATGAAAAAACATTTATTATAGTTAAGAAAACGTTATTTATATTTTCTACACAAAAAAAACTTAAAATACACAAAATTACAAATTTGTCCACTATAGTTATACATTACAATTATAATTTAGATACCACGCTTAAACTTTATTTAGTGTTTAGCTACAAGGGAATGTTAAAGTACACAAAAAATACATTTCTACATTTCTACTTATAGCTTCAATTTATAATTTAAGCAACACCTTCAAATTATTATTACTCATGCACCTCCATACACAATGTATTGACAGCCATACTACATTAATAATAACTTACCTCTCCTCCATACACTGCATATACCGTTTTCTATTATAACAGTTATGCAACCTGAAATAATATTATTTACAATAATACTTATGACATTACCAATCATCTCTTTTGTGAGAACACAGTGCATGATACAGTGACTAGGTATAGTTAATATAGGGGGACTACAGAGTTAAATACACTGTGTATGGAGGTACACAAGTTATAATAATTTGAAGGTGTTGCATAAATTAGAAATGGTATAAGTTTAGAAATGTACATTTTTATGTACTTTAACTTTTCTATGTGGCTAAAGAATAAATACATTGATACACATTTAATGGTGGTGCATAAATTATAAATGTAATGTATAACTATAACTGAGGAATTTCTAATCTTTGTGTATTTTAAATCTGATTTGTATGGAAAGAATAAATGAAGTATTCCTAACCATAATAAAGTTAAATCTTTGGTTTTGTAATTGAATTTCAGTGACATAGACTGGAGTGGCATAAAGTGGAGTGATATAAAGTAGAGTGGTGTGGCATAGAGTGGGATAGAGTGCAGTGGCATGGAGTGGAGTGGTATGCAGTGAAATACTATATATTAGAGTGGTTTACAGTCAAATGGCATAGAGTGAAATAGCATAGAATGGAGTGCTGTACAGTGGAGTTGCATACAGCAGAAAAATGTAGAGTTATTCGGCCCACATTGTATTGGCATACAAAGCAGTGTCATACAGTGAAGTGTGTTAGAGCACAGTGTGGTACAGTGGAATAGTGTAGAATGTAGTGGCGTGCAGTGGAGTGGGCTGGAGTGATGTGTTGTAGAATAGAATACTATACAGTGGAGTGTTGTAGAGTAGAGGGGGCAGAGTGTAGTGGGGTCAACTGTAGTGGTGTACAGAGTAGTAGCGCACTGCAGAGTACCATAGAGTGGAGTGCTCTTGGGTGGTACACAGTGGAATAGGGCAGAGTATAATGGTGTAGAGTGGACTGGCATACATTGGAGTAGTATATAATGAAGTTGTGTTGAGTGGAATAGCATTAAATGTTAATGGCGCACAGTGTAGTAATGTAGAGTGGAGGGGTATATAGTGGAATAACATACATTGGTTTGTAGTAAAGTGAAGTGGCTTATATTGGATTGGCCTACAATGCAGTGACATAGACTGGAGTGTCATGGACTGGAGTTGGGTAGAGTAGAGTGGCATTTAGCGGAGTGGAATACAGTGGAATATTGTATCATTGAGTGGCATAAAGTGGAGTGGCATTGAGTAGAGTAGCGTAGAGTGGAGTGTTGTACAGTGGAGTTGTATTATTGTATGTGTAGTGTACAGTGGAGTGGTGTAGACTGGAATGTTGTACTGTTGAGCAGTATACAGTGGAATAGCATACAGTGGAGTGGTATATGGTCTAGTGGGTTAAATTGGAGGGTGTTACAGTGGAGTGGGATACAGTGTAATATCATAGAGTGGAGTGACATACAGTGGAGTACCGGAGAGTAGATTGCCACAGAGTGGAGTAAGGAAAAACGTAGTGGCATACTTTCCGGCATATTATTGTGCAGTCCAACTGCAATGGTTCTCAATATGATGCTCAGATCCAAAGGCCCATGACACAAAGGTGCATTTAGCGGGCCTCATAAATTGAAAAGCTAGAAAGATGGCACCTAGGGACGGAGATCTATATAGGAATATATAGGGTGTGTTGGATTAACCTTCTACTCTTTGACAAGATGGATCAATAGTGGAGAATTTAAACTCCTTTGATCTCCCAGATATGTCTTCCGTTCCTGAGAGGTCTACAATGGGGGTGCAGGCTACTAACTTGGGAGTATGTGGGAGTTTGAAAGATGAGGAACTTGTACCCTAATGAAGTGATAATTGATTTTCCAAGCTATCCCAAAATGAAAAATTCCCAGACACCAGTTGTTGACATAGGCTAATGCTGTAGACTCCTTAAAAAACTCAACAACAATCAGGAGGCAGAACCTAAGATCTTCCCTGAACTGGAAAAGCTAGGGTGATAGGAGGGGTCGACATTTAGTATGAACACTGTACAAAGCACTCCAGTCAGAAGCAAAAACTGACAAATTCTTCAAGAGAAAAATGGTCCCAAGACTTAGGCATTGAACTCAAAGTTACACATTGGATCCTGATGATGTTCTATGCACTTAAGGTATCTAGAAACAGCAGGTTTAAGTTGCTACACTACAATATACTTCACAGAACTTCCCTTTCCCTAACAAACTCTGTAAAATACACGGCTACCTAACGCCAATTACCCTAGGCGTAGGGCAGGTGGAGCTTATATCTTGCAAGTTTTGAGGGGCTCTCTGGAAGTACGAGAACACTGGACAGAGATAATGACTGCCTTGGAGGATAGTACTGGAAGAACAAAGCCGGCATGCTGTTCATTGGGCTTTAATGTATGCCCGTTTGCAATCCTCACAATAAATCATTAATTGAATCTGTATTTGCAAATGGAGAAAATCTAAAAAAGTGCACAATGTGATGAGAAGATATGTATTTGTGAAAGATTGTATGAGGTTATGAAAAACAAATAAAACATTGTTTAAAAACAATTGTTGAATAAAAAGTGTCCCACTTTTCTGTACCGCTTGAAAAAATGTCATCCATCCTGTTCCGTAGAAGTATGTTACAATCTACTTCATTCTACATAATCATTGAGAAACTTGGGTTTCCTACATAATCTTTTTGACCTAATATGCTCAGCGTTCATGTTTTTCTGATAATGTCTGTTATGTACTCTGTCAACTTCTCTGACCTCATTCTCCATAGCCTTGACAGGTTCTTCTACGACTGTATTCCTGCCAACCTCAAACCTACCTGCCATAAAAAAAAAAACTGTTCCACTCAGGTTTTCCACCATTATATCCAGTCCTTCCACATTGACCTCCAACCACATCATTGACTCTTACGTACTTTTGCCACACTTCTTTTACTCCACAATTTCCCACCAACCATCTTGATATAATGTTTGGAAACTTGAATAACCTTGGTTTCTGGAAAAAACTTTGAAGCTTGCTTCTTTTTTGGTCTCTTTACCCTCAGTAGATCCCCCACTCAAAATTCTACTTTACTACTACTTCTAACTCATCATGTTTCATTCCTCTGTTATTTTGCAACCTCTCCACTTTAGGTCTTACTTATTCTTGCAAATGGATCTGCCCGTGCATCTTAGCTTCATTCATCACCCATTTGGATGATAGTTCATTAAACAAATATCTTCCTTTCAACAGCACAAAAGGGGAAAGCCCAGAGTAGAGTGAGGGTTGTTGTGGTAACACCACATTCTTTCAGCCACAATTTCTCAAACATTTTGACCTGTAGAATTTGCCAACTGCACCACCTCCTTCAACATACTATTTGCTCTCTCCATCACACCATTACCTTGCGGACTATATGGGCCTGTTTAGCTCCAACTTTTTTTCTAAAAATTCAACCATCTGGTGTGAAACAAACTATATCCCAGTATCAGTCATCAAAAATGCTGGTACTCCCTTCAACCTGAACAATTGCCTCAAAATGTGGCTCTATTGGATTTTCTCATGAATCAATAGGAATGCCACTTGGACTGGCAGTAACCTACCACTAAAATGAATCTCTTACCATCATTGAATCCACCAATAGGACCAATAAAGTCCATTCTTAACTTTTCCCATAGACTCTCAGTATACTCTACTGGGCAGAACGGTGTGTTTCAGGTGTGCACCGATTTATCAGCCATTCTACACTCCACACATTTTCCCACCATTACCTCCTCTTCGCTATCCATACTTCTCCACCAATAATATAAACACAGTCTTTTACAGGTGCTAGATTTCCTCTGTGGGCCACATTATTGAAGTTCACCCTTAAGTCGCCTGGCGGAATCAATCTGGTACCTCCTAGAATCATGACATGTTTAATGTTCAACTCATCTTTGACTTTTTTTAAAGATTTCAACTCTCCCATGACTTGTACTTTTCTTGGCCACCCTTGTGTTATATATTACCTTAGGGCACACAATTCTTTAGTCAGCCTTGCCTTTTCAATTCAACTGTCGTATGACACTACTCCCTCAGAAATCATTATACCATCTACCACCCCAAAGATCATGTCTCTCTCCTCAGCCAAATCCTCCTCGACACATTGGTATAATAGGCATCTTGAAAGAAAACCAGCTCTGTTATTCTTCCCTATTGGAATATGCTTAATCCGGATATTAAACTCAAATAGTTTAGAAAATAATCGCACCTACCTGGGACTGGCATTACCCACACCTTTGTTGTCCCACATACACATCAACGGTTTGTGATCTGTGACTAATATTACATCCTTACCCCACAAATATGTTTTAAAATGCCTTACACCCCAAACAGGTTAAGGCCTCCCTCTCAATTGTACTGTAGTTCTTCTCAGCCTCAGATAAGCTATGCAATGCAAAGCAAAGGCCACTGTGTTTTCCTTGCCTCCCACTAACTGGCTGAAAACAACACATAACTCTGAACCACTGGCATCCACAGTTACAACATTCTGTCCAGCATCTCTGAAGGGTGCAAAGCAGGTGCATTGATGATTAATGATTTCAGAACATTGAATGCCTACATTTGTTCCTGCTCCCACACAAACGTAACCCCATTCCCTAATAGTTTCCTTAGAGGCTCCATCTGCAATGCAACATTTTGCACAAAGCGTGAATTATATTCACAGAGACCTAAAAATGATCTCAACTGATCTTTGGAGACAGGTGTGGAACATTTTCTAATAGCCACAAGAAGGTCCTCTCTAGGTTTGATCCCTTTTGCTGAAATTGTGTGCCCCAAATATTCCACAACTTGCATCAAAAATTAGCATTTTGTGTTCTTTCACATTTATAGCATTACTTTCCAATATACTCACAACTTTATCAACCTTGTTCAAATGTTCTTGTTCTGAGTCTGAATATATTAATATATCATCTTGGTAATATATCACGTTTTCTTCCTTTCTCAACAGCTGGTACATTAATTTCTGAAATACCGAAGCTGCTGAGGCAAAACAGAGTAGTATTCCTAAATAAAACAGAAAGTCCCAAAAGAGTTAAGGATTGTCATGTGGTTCCTCATGTCTTTACTCAATTCCACCTGATGGTTTGCAGCTTTTAAATCAATGGTTGAAAAATACTTTGACCCACCCAGTTGTGCCAGCATGTCTTGTATCTTTGGTAAAGGAAACCAATCCACTTGGATATTTTTATTACGTGATTTTAGATCAATACAGAGCCTAAGCTCATTCGATTATTTTATAGCCACCACAATGTGGGGTACACAAAGTGATGAGTCCATTGGCTCATTTACTCCTTGCGTTCAGAACATAAATTATCCAAATGCTGCTTCAATTTGCCTCTGAAACTCAATGGTACATTGCTAACTCTGTGGACCACTGGGATGGCATTAGGTTTCAAAATGATTTTATGTTCAAAACCCTTGACTACTCCCAGTTTATCCCTAAATATGGTGCAATGTTTATTCAACACATCCTCCAGTAATTTAACTTCCATTGCCACCTCCTCAACCAATAAAATAGGATTTTCCATAACCAGTCTCAAAATCATACCAAGCTGATCCTGGTCACACCATCCTACTATATTGTATGCTTTCTGAGAAAACTGTTTGTTAGAGTGAATCATTCTGTTTTTGTATTTAATATCCTCAAGAAAATAGCTTGCCAAGTCAATTTCATGCCTACTGAATGCTACTATGCATATGTCAGGAGGTGAAAGAAAGTTGCTGTTGGTAGAAGGTTTTGATTTATGCAAAATTGCATTCATATGCTTACAAGAATTTACCCTATATTTAGCTAATTCTTTGGTAGCTAATACCGATCTCGCAGTGCCTCTAGCTATTTCTAATGTTTCCGCTAAACTAACATTAATACAACATACAAATCTTTCTTGTAGTCTACTATCATAACAATTTACAACCATTTGGTCTCTTAAGTATTGATCCAGAGGTCCTAAAAACTCACAGGCTGAAGCCAGAATTCTCAATTGTGCCAACAATTGTCTATTGTCTCATGTTGAAATTGTTTGCGAGTAAAAAGCTTATGTCTTTCAACAATAACACTTGCATCCCCTTTAAAATGATTTTCAAATCTTTCCACCACTTCATTAAAAACATCCCATTGTACTGACCAGGAGGGCATAGTTAGTGTAAATTATCAAACATTCTTTGACCCTCCACTCGAGACAATTATATAGGATGGCTTTTTTTCTTGTAGGAGAACATTCTATCCCATCAATGGCTACTAAGTAGCTATCAAATGATTTATACCACTGATGCCATTTGACCTTTGGTGCTCCAGGTTCAGGTAAAAATGCTACAGGTAAGTTAGCCATCTG
Source organism: Pleurodeles waltl (assembly GCF_031143425.1). NCBI lineage: Eukaryota > Metazoa > Chordata > Amphibia > Caudata > Salamandridae > Pleurodeles > Pleurodeles waltl. Next base: position 226,428 of record NW_027149853.1, read on the forward strand.
TGTGTTATCAAGTCTGAACTAACAGTTGATAATAATAAACTAAAGAGTCAAACACTGCTTTTACAAACTGTCAATATGTCAATACCGAATTAGATTCAGCATAGTTTTTCCGATCCCAACTGCTGGCCAAAAATCTGATAAATAAGATCAGCCAATAGCCAGCAAGGGGTTGAACCAATCAGGTTGAATCATACTTTCGCTTGTGCTGTTGTGCTTGAGTTTTTGCTGTACTCTCAGAGTTAACTGATAAGCAGGTAGGATTTCTTGAATTGCATAGCGATGTGTCACAATGTTCTTAAAGCACATCCTTATGCAGCGTGAAAATGTGCATAAAAAATAATTACCAACTTATGCCTGACTTAAAAGGATACACACACTCAAGCAGCCGTTCTGCTCACGCTGTGTTGTATTTAAAAAATGTGTCCAATTCTTAGTGCAGTTTCAGAATGGCAGACTAACAGGCTGCTCGTGCTTCACTCCTGCACCTCTCAGTTCTTCTTGATTCCATTGGCTCGAGCGAGATTCACCACCTTTGGCGCTGACAGTATGCTTCAAATGCACCAGCCCAAACTTGCTGCATATGATTCAGCTGCCTCGACTGTTCATAATCGCAGATGCCTAAAAGTGCTTCACGGATCAAAAACACAGTTTTTGCACAATAACAATTAATGGGCTCAACCTGCTGACTTCTCTAGGACCCTGGTCACCAATTTATGTTGTATGGGACCTAAAAGGGTGATGTCCACTCTCGTAGTATGTTAAGGTTCTGCTTTATTAAGATACAAAGAAGTCAGCACTGGCGTCTGTCTGAACATTCTCAAGCAGCCCCAGTCATCAATGCAAACAAAAAACATATAACATTCCATGACTGTGATGACATATAACAGACCATAAAGTAGCATTGTGTTTTATTGTATTCATGAAACTCAAGGACAGAGCTTACATTGCATAGTGGCAAGTCTGCAGCTCTTACATGTTCTAAATACTCTGTGAGGGAACTGTATTTACCTATCAAAGGAATATGCCACGTGTGCCCATTGACAGTCACTGAAAATACCCAAAGCTCAGACAATTAGAATTCGCTCAAGGGCTTAGGATAATTCAAAGCAGCAAGGCAGAAATTATACATATCAAACTATGTACCTATTGCATGAGTCGTAAATACATTCCAAAGCAAGGGCCAATGGCGCAGTGAAAAAATGTGTGAATTCATGCATAGAATGTATACACTACAGTGTATTTTAAGACAAAGACCAAATTATATAACTAAGAGCCAAATGCACTTGGAATCCATTCACAAAAGTAGTCACAAATTGCGCACCAACTTTTAGCAAATCCATTCTGATTTTCCAAACTAACCTATGTATTATTAGTTTGGTTTCAAAGTCATTATTTGGAGTGGGTCACAATTCGACTGACTTTATTACTATTCATGAGGTAGGTTGCACATTGCTACTTACTATGATTGAATGTCATCACAGTGATGATGACCTAAAAGATACTTTTTTTTCAAGTTTGTTTTGGCAGTGGTCCCAGGGCCATTGCCTACTCCAAAACATTTTTTTTTACATTTGAATTCACCACCACCTTTGAGGAGCTGGTAACTTATCAGTGGTTTGTGACCAAAACTACGGTTTCCAACCACTGATACAAAACATTCCAAATCGCAATTTGATATTCATGCCCTAAACATGCCTCCTCAAAATTGCAATTCATTATCCATTTCTAAACCCATTATGCATTGCGGTAAGAACTTACCCTGTCACAAAACAGGATTTAGAAAATACTGGAAAGCTATTTACCAGTGGCAAATCCTATGACTTGTAGGGTTTGTGACTGATAAATGGCTTCATAAATCGTATAGTCACTTAAGGAAATTAAATTGGCCAATAAACACTGTTCTGGAAAATGTTGTCCCTTTAACTTCAAAGTCTAGCAAATTCCATTATCAGTGTCCACATTCTGCATCCCAGATCCATGTTTGATGGTCATGCAATGTGCACCATTGCAATGCATGTGTACTGCTCTATATTGGCTCCAGTCCTCATTCTTAGGATCACTCCTTATTGTAAGAAGGAAAGAATTGTCTCTGTTTGCACCCTATCAGTCATAAGGCCCACAATGCTTAAGCATGCCACCAATAACCCAGAGTCACACAATACTTGTAATGGGGTCAGTTCCATGTGGCGAGATCAGGTGTGCAGCACTCATTGGGCTGAAAGATTTGTAGCTCCTCCCTTTCCCCCAATCAGTTGCCAGTGGCTGCGCTGGGGCTGCCAGTTTGGCTAGGGTAGGTCAGTCATGCTAAAGTGGTCTGCTTGCCACTTAAGCTGCTTGATTTTCGTTTTCATCATTTAAGATGCATGATGTGCTCTGCCTAACCACTACCATTAAAAAAAATGTGTCCAGGGTACATGTGTGAAAGCAGCAGCAGGAGATAAAGCTGTTGTAATCAGATCTCACGCTAACCACAAATCGATCGTCCTCTGTAACATTTCTGGGGCAACAAAAGACAATACACCTCATCACAGGGATAAGAAAACACAGAGACTGTATTATGCCTGATGTATTTTGGTTTTCAAAGAAGAAATGATTAAAATCAGAACAGTACAGGCCATTCAAACACAAGTATTCGCAGTTTAAAAAAAAAAAATGTTGGGACTTAACCACTTATAACAGACAGTAGTACATAGTAGTACATAAGTGGTAAAAGAAATATAGAATCCTGACTTATGGATTTTGAAGCTCTGTATTATTTCGATTTCAAAAAATTCAAAAATATCCATCTTTACATTGCATATGTGCCTTTTACATGAACCTAAAACTCCATCTCTAATTCCAACAGGGGCATCTCTGCTTTTCATTCCTCAGGGACTGATGTAATCGGTGACACTGCTAACATTTATAGCCCTACAAAACTGTAAAATATCCTGTAGCAAGGGCTATGTAGAATATAAATTGTATATATATATATATATATATATATATATATATATATATATTTTTTTTTTTTTTTTTCACTGAAAGAACCAAAGGTTACAGGAATGTTGTAGTTAGGTTCATGTTTTATCCACACAAAACTATAGAAATCAAGAAGTTATAGTTATACTTATGTTAAGATTCTATAATTCACAGCCTAAAGTTACTTAATGGTACGGTACAACTTATAGTTTCTTCAGATAATTTTAAGTATAACTGTACCTGCTAAATTTAAATGGCTTTGTGAAGGTAAAACTTAACCCTAACTATAACATCCCTGTAACTTGTTTTTTTCTGTGAATTTCTATTATTTTTTTTAAGTAAAGTAATATATATCACACACTTCCTTTCACTTTGCACGGTGAGATTTGGCTGCAGGGTGTGGCCTGCTGCAGGCCCCGTGGCCAACCTCCCCCGCATGCACCCAACTCCACGCTGGGCACAGCTTTTGGCCATGTACAGCAGGAGTATGGTGTGTGAGTCTTTTTTTGTTCCATTGGGATTTTAAACCACAGGTCTATCGTTTATGTACACTGTGGGTCACGCTGGGTGCCGCGGTGGATCCAGCCAATAAAAAAAATGATATATTTTTTGCCCATGAGGGGGCCCTCAGAGACTCTTCCATGTGTTCTATGAGGTCAGGATACCTCTATCCTGGCCCTAAATGTGTGTTTTTATATATGTTTTCTCCCTGGGGGCCCCAGCCAAGAAAGAAAATAGCCACCTCAACTTTCCTTTCAGGTTGCAGTCAGCCAATCAGGGCCTCGCTTTTTGCTCAGATCCGTGTAGCTCCTCAGATACCTGTGGATCCTTTGCAGGTACCGCAGGTAGCCGCAGATCCATGAAGGATCCGCATCCCTAGATGGCTATAATATTATTTATTTAATAGCTCCAACACTACTGAACAGATTTACATCAAATAACAAAAATAGACATTTCTGGACCAAGTCCTAGCTTTCTGCAAACTTGGTTTAAGTGTGCACAGTGGTTTAGGCTGTAGTTGTGTTAAAAAAAGGAAAAATCCCCATAGACACAGCATGCTGATAAAGCATTTTGGGACCCCCTCTTTTTCTTGTCCCTCTCTAGATGAATCACCAGAGATTACATAAACATCATAATAATATATATCATCAATATATTCACTCAAAAAAGCAAAACTAAGGTTAGAGGAAAGTTATAGTGAGGTTCTGAATTTACTCACACAAAGCCATAGAAATTCAGCAGTTATAGTTATGGTTAGCTGAAGTAACTATAACTCATGCCCTAAGGTAACTATAACTCATGCCCCCCTATGCATAGTTTTCTCCTCATTAACTTTTCTGGCAATTTTACATTGATATTATCAATGATGTCATCAAAGATGTTACGAGTGTTTAATTAGAAGTGCATGGTGAGTGCATGAGTAATAGGTACCTTAGGGCACTTTATAGCTACTTTAGCTAACCATAACTATAAATGCTGAGTTTGTATGATTTTTGTGTGAGTACATCCAGAACCCAACTATGACGTCACTCTAAACTTTGTTTTTTTAAGTGAATTTCTATGTTTTTAAAAATTCTGTTTCCTAACTATAACGTCCCTGTTACCTTTGTTTTATTCAGTGAATTTCCATGTTTTTATAAAGTTAAGTAGTTTTAAATACTTTACGTTCAGCTCCAAACCCCACTTCAGCTCCAAGCCATATGCCAGGCCCTGCAGCCTGTCACCTAAATGCAAGTAACCCCACGCCAGGCACAGCCTTTGACTGTGCATGGCAGAGGGTGGTTACCCTGTGGCCAAACCGTTAAAAGAACCAAACAATGAGCCATACACACCCTTTGCCAAACACAAAAAAAGAAAAAGGGATGAGGTAGCAAGAGCCAACCCTGGGGGGTGGCTGTCCCCAGGGACATATATAGCCCCAGGAGAGGGGCCTCATAACCCTTCTCCTTTTTTCTGCAAGGACCAGCCCTGGGGAGGTGGTGGTCCCTGGGGCAATATATGGCCTGGGATGGGGTCTACCTGGACCCCATCCATGTTTTTAGAAATTTCTATGGACCTGGGGAGTTATGGTTATTGGGGTGTCTGTGGAGCCCCCCAACTGTGTATTATGTAACCCCAAAGCTGTGGTGGTCCCCTGGGCACAGGTGGGTCCACGTGACCCCCTCTATTATTTACAATTGTAGCCCTGGGGAGGTGGAAGTCCCCAGAATATCAGGGGGACTGTAGGGCACCCCTAACAATTTTCATTTGATGCCCCGGGGAGGTGGTGGTCCCTGGTGACTGGGGGGTCCACATTGCCTTCTCTCATATAATTAATCTAGTCAAGCCCCGGGGACCCGGTCAATCCGGAGGCAAAAGTACTTATGAGCCCGGGAGACCACAATTTTTCTTAAAGTCTCAGAAAAATCCACAGATCCACCCATGGATTTTGCCAAAAGGTTTTAAAAAAAACAAACCTTTTTAGCCCAGATGGATTCCCAAGATGACCCCAGGACCAAGGCAAGGGGGTTAGGATATACTTACCCTGTACCTTTTAATTTTTTCTTGTGTTTTTCTGGGACTCTACTGAACCCGAGCAGCAGGAGATCACTGGAATCCGTGGCTCTAGATATCCATATTTCTTTTCCCTTTAACATCTCAGAAACTACTGAATGGATTTACACCAAATAACAAAAAGTGTGATCTCTGGACCAAAAGCTATCTTTCTGCCAATATTTGGTGTAATTCTGTCCAGCAGTTTGGCCTACAGCCGTGTCTAAAGACTCTATGGGAATTAACATCGGAAACACACTTTTTTTTTACCCCGCCCTTTTTTCTCGGCCCCTCCCGACGGATCACCCTAAAACTTGTGACCTAAGTTAACTATAATTCATGCCCTCACCATGCACAGTTTTTTCTTCACTAGTTTGAACTCTAATATTTGATTGATATTTTTATTGACGTTATAAAAGTTGTCATGAGTGCTATAATATATGAGGTATTTAGCAGTGCATGGTGAGGGCAAGAGCTGTAGTTACCTTAGGTCGCGAGGTTTATTTACTTGAAATAGCTCTAACTATAACTGCAGAATTTCTCTGGTTTTGTGCTCGTAAATTCAGAACCTAAATATAACGTCCCTGTAGCCTTTGTTTTTTTTTAGTGAATTACTATGTAACCCCCACAACCACCCAGCCCCATACCGCACATAGCCTTTGGCTGTGCTGGAGTTGGCTGCAGGTCTTGTCTCCTTTGGTGTGAGAATAGGTGTGAGAGGGTGTCCCTGGGTGTGTGAGTGGCTGTGGCAGCGTCTGTCTGGGTGTGAGAGTGGGTGTGAGAGGGTCTCTGTGGGTGTTAGAGTGGGTATGAGAGTGTGGAATTGTGCTCCAATAGATGAAAGGTGCATTTACCTACAAGAAGGAATTCAGATCGTTTTTCAATATGGAATTGTGGAGTAAGTCACACTTGCTTTGCCATCAGAAAGCCCAGGAGTTAGGATTATTTGTTCTTTCCAGAAGTGGAGCTTCAACTCGGGCACCTGCTATGTTTATATTTGTAAGTGCTTCTTGTTGAGGTTTAATGTCTGTGCAATGAGCATTATGCCTGGAATGAAAGCTTACCTTGCATGTTTATCCAAGAGTCCACAGTTTTGCACAAAATGTCTATCCAACTGGAGCACTTTCTACTGGTTAGTCAGTAAGTGCTACCTCAAGGGTTGAATGACCAGTGTGGGAGAGAGGGGCTGTGAGGCTCCCCTCCCGAAGCTGATTTCAGCCCCAGGACCCCATCCTCCAGCGGCCACTACAATTCAATGGGGGAGGGGTGCATCTCCCCTCCCCAGGCTGATCTCCGACTCGGGGATCCCACCCCCATGGCCTGGCCTTATAATATCTATTTTTTTAATTTGGCATAGGGACCCCATCCCCAAGGGCCTGGCCATGTCACCTGGGTGCCCCCCAGGGCACCCAGTCACCATAGTTGGGGACCGTGGGAGGAACTGAAGGCCCCCGTGCTCCCAGCTAGCTCAGCACCTCCTGCGGGAGCCCACACTGCTATCACAGACAGGGAGCTGCTAAACTTGCAGCTCCCTGTCTGTGTGAGCCTCTACTTCTGGCAAGTAAGAGCTGTTTGACAGCTCTTGATGACTGAAGCCAGAATGTTTGCTGTGACTTGGTGGGTGGGCATTCCAGGACATAGCAGGAGTGGGCCCTGGGGTGTGGTGGTACCCATGGCCATGTATGGCTCCAAGAAGGGGGCCGCACAGCCCCTCTACAATGTTTGAATTTGCCCAGAGGAAGTGGTAGTCACTGGGGCAGTCTACAACGGACCCCCTATCTTCTTTTATTTCAGCCCCAGGGTGGTGGTGATCCCCAGGGCTGTTTGGGGGGTGCACACCCCCCTTTAGTTGCTAGAAACTGCCCTGCATACAATAGAATGCTAACTCCAGGGAGGTGGAAGTCCCCAGGACCCAGGGAGGCTCCGCAGGACCCCACTACTATATTTTAAACATGTTGCCCTGGGGAGGTGGTGGTGGTGGGGAGGTGGTGGTCCTACTATAATTGTCATTTTGCCTCATGGAGGTGGTCGTCCCCAAAGCACAGGGGGATTGTGCGACACCAGCTGACTATTGAATTGAAGCCCCAAGAAGGTGGTGTCCCCGGTGCATAAATAAGCCCAGGAGGAGAGCACCGTGCATCCCCTTCTTTCTTGTTTACATGCCCTCAGGATCTGACCCACCCAGGGGCTTTATTAGAACAAGTGCGGGAGACCACCTTTTTTTTATTTTGCTGAAAATGTGCAATGTCAGTACAGATTAGCAAAACTCTAGAGCTGTATACTAGAATACCTATGAATTAAACTCTCGGTTAAATTACTTTTGAAAATCAAAGTCCTTTACAACTATCTCAATGCTTCCCAAGTAATGAATATGGTTATGTCATGTGCTGTGGAGCAATGGTGGTCATTTGGAATTGGTAAGTGTTCTGTGTTTTTTCTTTCAACGGCATGTAAATAAGTGCACTTCAAAATGTTTACAATACATAAGTGGGATAGTCTACATTATTATCCCCTCAACTCTGGTTTAAAGTTTCACAATAAGTGACTTTCAGTGACTATGGCCCTAATTACAATTTACCCAGTTAATTCAAATGTGCACAGTAACTCCTGTTATGGCACATATCAAAATTACAGGTTTTGCTGCAAGCACTACAGTTTCACAGTTTTCTATAGGTATATTTCAGCATGGAAGACTGTTGAACTTTACCCAGATAAAAATGTGGATTTTGTGTAGAAACCAACAAAATCTGCATGTCATGCCAAATTTCTTGGACAAAACTCATAGTTGATGTTATTTATTGCACCCATCAAATTCAGATCTCTGAGGTGTCAAATATTTATAAGGTAGGAGGAGGCATTTTCCTTCCGGGACATTATGCGAAAGTACATTCATAAATACATATTCTGATGTGCAATTGTACACCCATAGGTTTGTATCTATTTTACTCAAATGTTCATTGTTTATAATGAATCCTCATTTGCTTTTTTGAATGTACAGTTATTAAAGAAAATCCACATTCAATTAGACCCAGTGTGAAATGTAACACATTTATTGCATTGTGGTGTGATTCCTTTAATACATATTGTTATACCACTGATGAGGCCCTGAAGCTTTCCTTGGTGGATGGGTACCAAGCAACTCCAATGGTTGTGCTTTGCTGGAAGGATGAGGGCTTGGAGGGTAATCTGTCTGGAAAGACTATTGCTGTTAGCCCTGAAGATCTGTTGGCTGCTTGTGTCATAAGGCATAATATATGTAGCTGCCCTTAAGTGTGGCGTGAATCAAAGATGTGTGAGAAATGTAGTCACTAACACTTATAGAGACCACTGTTGTGCATAGTTATGGTGTGGCCTTTGGAGAGACATTTTGATGTGCAGAAAGATGTCCAAATGGGTGCTGTTATATTGCAGTAATATTGCAGATCAACCTAACTTAAAGCAAAGCCAAGAGGAGGATCAGTCTTGGAACCTCTCTCCATTTTTGTGGATTGGCTCTTAAGACCCCTAGTGATGGAAATGCCCTCCTTCATAAAGGATACAAAACATCTACTCAATATCCTCAAAGAGTTTAGCTACAACCCAAACACTGAATTGATCATAGGACTAGATGTGGAAGCCCTCTATACCAACATGCCCCTAGATGCAAGCCTCAGACCTATTGAGAGATTATTAAGACAACAAACATGGAGTGGGTGGCAGCCATGGATTTCATCATCTCATTAGCCACATTAGCCCTAAAAATGAACTTCTTTGAATTTGAGGGCACTTTATTTGAGCAGACACACAATACTTTAATGAGAAGCCTTCACTCCTAGCCTAGCGAGTTTCTGTGTTCACGAAATTAACCACATTTGGGATAATACCCACAATGAGATTAAACATCGGCGATGATAAATAGATGACGTTCTGATCATAGGGAGGGGACATCAAAAAGAGCTAAGATATTCCTAGATTGGATGGCATGAGCTTGCCTTTATGGATGTATTTATTACAGCTGCAAAAGGGACAGTAACCACTAAGGTCTACACAAAACCGATGGACGGAAATAGCCTCTTGAGTTTTGACAGTGCACACCCATGAGCACTAAGGAAAAGCCTCCTGATCGAACAGTTCCTACACATTAGAAAGAATTGTTCTGACCTCAAAGATTTCAAGTAAGAGACATAACCCTTGAATGAGAAATTAGAAAATAGACACTATCCCGCACATTTGGTATAAAAAGTGGAGAAACGAGCAAGATACAGCAATTGGAACAACCTATTGATAGACAAAGGAAGGGAGGGCAGCACACGGGTAGCATGTGTAACTACATACACTAATGTTTCCAATAAAATAAAGAAGATTATTAACAAACATTAGGTCATCCTGGATGTTAGACCTGACAGCCTTAGGGTAGTCACCCCTAACTTTTTGCCTGCCTCCCTCCACTTTTTGGACACTGTTTTTGCTGGTTTATAGACTCTGCGCACTTTACCACTGCTAACCAGTGCTAAAGTGCATATGCTCTCTCCCTTAAAACATGGTAACCTTGAATCCTACCTGATTGGACTATTTAATTTACTTGTAAGTCCCTGATAATGTGCACTACCTGTGCCTAGGGCCTGTAGATTAAATGCTACTAGTGGACCTGCAGCACTGGTTGTGCCACCCACTTAAGTAGCTACCTTAACCTTGTCTCAGGCTTGCCATTGCAAGGCCTGTGTGTGCAGTTTCACTGCCACCTCGACTTGGCATTTAAAAGTACTTGCCAAGCCAAGAACTCCCCTTTTTCTACATATAAGTCACCCTTAATGTGTGCCCTAGGTAACCCCTAGGGCAGGGTGCTGTATAGGTAAAAGGCAGGACATGTACCTGTGTAGTTATATGTCCTGGTAGTGTAAAACTCCTAAATTCGTTTCTACACTACTGTGAGGCCTGCTCCCTTCATAGGCTAACATTGGGGCTGCCCTCATACACTGTTGAAGAGGCAGCTGCTGATCTGAAAGGAGCAGGGAGGTCATATTTAGTATGGCCAGAATGGTAATGCAAAATCCTGCTGACTGGTGAAGTCAGATTTAATATTACTATTCTAGAAATGCCACTTTTAGAAAGTGAGCATTTCTTTGCACTTAAATCCTTCTGTGCCTTACAATCCACGTCTGGCTGGGCTTGGTTGACAGCTCCTTGTACATTCACTCAGACACACCCCAAACACAGGGTACTCAGCCTCACTTGCATACATCTGCATTTTGAATGGGTCTTCCTGGGCTGGGAGGGTGGAGGGCCTGCTCTCACACAAAGGACTGCCACCCCCCTACTGGGACCCTGGCAGACAGGATTGAACTGAAAGGGGACCTGGTGCACTTCTTAGCCACTCTTTGAAGTCTCCCCCCACTTCAAAGGCACATTTGGGTATAAAACAGGGCCTCTGCCCTACCTCATCAGACACTTGCTGGAGAAGAAACCTGAACCAGAAACTACATCCTGCCGAGAAGAACTGCCTGGCTGCTCAAAGGACTCACCTGTCTGCTTTTCTACAAAGGACTGCTGCCTTGCTGTTGGCCTGCTGCCTTGCTGAACTCTTGTCTGGCTGTAAAAGTGCTCTCCAAGGGCTTGGATAGAGCTTGCCTCCTGTTCCCTGAAGTCTCAGGACCAAAAAGACTTCTCTCTTCCTCTTGGACGCTCCGTGCGCCAAAATTTTCGACGAACAGCTTGTTCAGCGGCAAGAAAAACGCCGCACACCGACGCTGATCGACGCAACGCCTTCGGGACGACCGAAACTTTGATGCGCGGCCTCGCAAGGACAACGCCGCCCGACTTCCCGGGAGAAATCGACGCGACGCCTGCCGTGAGATCGAAACTTCGACGCGCAGCCCCTCAGAACGACGCGCAGCTGGAAAACAAGCAGGAAAATCCACGCACAGACCCGGGACATCTGGTACTCCCCGCGAACCACAGAAAGAGACTGTCCGCGTGCCGGAAAACGACGCACGACTCCCCGCGTGCAAAATAACGACGCAAGTCCGTGTGTGCTGAGGAGAAATTGACGCACACACCAGTTTTCCACGTACCTCTTCTCCTGTTGCCCTCTGAGGAGATTTTCCACCAGAAACCAGGTACTTTGTGTTAGAAAGAGACTTTGTTTACTTTCTAAAGACTTAAGACACTTTGGGGGTTATTCTAACTTTGGAGGAGTGTTAATCCGTCCCAAAAGTGACGGTAAAGTGACGGATATACCACCAGCCGTATTACGAGTTCCATAGGATATAATGGACTCGTAATACGGCTGGTGGTAAATCCGTCACTTTTCCGTCACTTTTGGGACGGATTAACACCTCCTCCAAAGTTAGAATAACCCCCTTTATATCACTTTTCAGTGATATCTTTACAAATTCATATTGCAACTTTGATCATTTTGACCTGAAGATACCCAGATAAATATTATATATTTTTCTAAACACTGTGTGGTGTATTTTTGTGGTGTTATGCTATGGTGTTGTATGATTTATTGCGCAAATGCTTTACACATTGCCTTCTAAGTTAAGCCTGACTGCTCGTGCCAAGCTACCAGAGGGTGGGCACAGGCTGATTTTGGATTGTGTGTGACTTACCCTGACTAGAGTGAGGGTTCTTGCTTGGACAGAGGGCAACCTGACTGCCAACAAAAAACCCCATTTCTAACACCTTCCCTCTCCCAGATGGATCACCCCAAAACTTTCCAACCAGACTGCAGCTGATGTGTCTAGCAAATGTTTTTGAAAAGTTTTGTGAAGATTCATCAAGTGGCGCCAAAGACATGGGCAAGTAGAAAAAAAAATTATATAGCAACTAGGTCCTAACTATAACTACCTAGTGGTGACCCTCACTAGGTATATATATATATATATATATATATATATATATATATATATATATAGGTATGGCCACTGGGTAGGTATGGGGTTCACAAAACACGTTTTCCCATGCCATTTTCAATTGGAAAATTAGACACATGGCTGACTGGAATTACACATAAAGACTGTTTATTGTATTTTTCTGTGTAAATCTGTTCAGTAGCTTTATAGAAATGCAGGTTCAAAATTCATGTATATTTCACTCCAGGGAAGATCTGGGGAGCCAACAGATCTTAACATGACATCTGGCTCCCAAACCATCAACAAAGATGCATCAGCAGACATCTTATGACTAGGGTACTCAACCCCCTGCCCTGTAAAAAACTATAAAAAACATATAGGGTCATGGTGGAGATACCTTGGCCACATAAGCCTAGTGGGAGGGGGACCTAGATGGACCCCCCCCCGGACTAAAAACTTTAATTTTGTTTTTGAAACTGAACCGCAGATCTGGAGCCAGGATCCTGAGGGTCAGTTCACTGAATTATTTTGGGGAGGAGGTTTGTGGCCCCCTCCCTGAGCCTCTTAGAGGCCCCAGGAACCTCATCCCCTAAGGCCAATGTTCTTAACTAGGTGAGAGGTATGTGTGGCTCCGCTCCCCATGGTGTGGCTCCCTATACCCCAGGACCAGATGACTGGTGCAGTGTACAGGGGACACCATCCCAGGACATGTAACTGTTCCCTGCCCGGGAGAGTGCAGATAGGGAATTTTAACTTTATTCCCTGCCCACACTCTCCTGGACAGGGAACCCAACTTGAGGTGGGAGCATAGAAAAAAGCTGCACCTGTCTGGGTACGAGCAAAGTAACAGCTGGTTCGTGCCAGTACCCAGAATGAACGGTAGCAAGGAAGTTGGCAGGGGAATGGGGGCCTTGGGGCTTTCCCATAGCCCTCAACAATTTTAGTAGTTGTGAGTGCCCTGGGTGGACAGCAGGACACCTGGGACACCCGGTTGAAAAAATTGCCAGGTTCCTCCAGCACCCGGTATGGGTGCGGCTGGGGTGCCAACTGAGAAGCCGACTGGGAAGCTGTGGTCCCCAATTATTTGGGCAGTTATGGGCACCGCAGGAGGGCATCAAGTAACCACTTAAAAACATAAATTAAAAAAGAATAACAAATGAGCAGCATAAGTTCACTGCTCGTTGCAAGGAGCAGGAGCAGCCATAATGCCCTTCAAGGGCTTTTGAATATTATTTATGGATCCTGGTGGTGTCCCTAGAAGAGGCAAGGGCACCACCAAGCCTTTTTTTCTAATGTTGTGAATGGCTACATGGAGTACAGAAGCCATCCATTTGGGAGAGTTGACATTTTATTCAATCACTGCATTCTTCTGAGCAGAGCTTTGGCCACCTGCACTCATTTATTTACAGATTAAGCACTGATCTTAACACAAGGGGGCTAACAGCAAAACACTCATTTTGACAATGTGGGTATGAAAGAGAAAAGAGTGGGGAGCTTTGCACAAATCATGTGGTATTATGTCAGCTAGTGTCTGACATAACATATGGTTTCAATATGGTTTAGTGTTATTTAAGGTCCAGCTTGGCGTACTGGTATGGCGTATAATGAATATGATCAGAGTGTGAAGAAGAGGATGAGGCCCTAGAGTGAACAAACATTATGGAGGATTGATATAAATAAAGTAAGAGTTTTGAATTGGCTTTTTCTCTTACATTGAGGGGATTACCTAAAAGTGCTCTGCCTTATCAGGTTTTAGAAAGTGGAGGGAGACATGCAGAGAATCTTATAGGTAGCTTAGCACTGAGAAATGGGTTCATGTATGAGCACACAGGATGAGTCCAGTGGATGGGGAGTTGTGTTTGGATATATCTTAGACCCAGCTTTGCAGAGCCATGCTAATAGTCTACAAGTGTAAGTGTGACTAAACCATGGCAAGTTGCCATTACTCAAGTAGAGTGGTCTGCCAAAGGAACTAGGGCAGAACTGGAGGGACCTGGTTATGTCAGGTGCCACTGTAGTCCCCAGGAAACAACCCCAAACATTGTCAAACACTACCAATTGTTCATTGATGTTGCAAAATATATTCTCACATGGTGCAATGAGAGATGCTCTGCCAACCATTTCACTGCCCTTGGGACAGTCTGACTTCTCCAATTGTGAAGAATAAAGAGTTTTGTCACGGCTAGTGAGCTCTCTAGGCATCTGAATTTATGACGTGTGAGATCTGGTAAATCAGACATCATTTAGAATACCTAAATGTGCTGACCAAGGTAGAGGTTTCTTTGTTGCTGAGAAACCAAAGCCCAGACATCAACCCAGGAGTGATCCAAGCTAGCCAGCACACAGCATTTGTAATAGATCGTACCTTGGGTAGGCCAGCTCTTATTTTTCTATTGCCCAATGTCAATGATGAAATATCATGAAAAACAGGTGTTTCAGCTTTGTTGCTCTAAGAAGCTAATCGTTTCAAGCAACAGGAACCAGACTTCATCAGGATAGTTTCTGCCAAAGACCGCTTGCCAGTATCTTGGTGTCTTAAAGCTTTTTGTTTGAAAAGAGACTTTCCTCAAGGACACTATGGAGTCTAGAGACCACACCCTTGTGGCTGCCACTATTTGTGACCTATTTCCATCAGACTTACCTGTCCCCATTAGTTCCACCAAGAATCTGAGGATTATCTTTGATAATGGCCTGTCTTTTAAGCCACAAGTTTACTCCATCACCAAAACTTGTTTTTGGATTCTCAAAATTCTGAAAAAAGATTTCCCCTATTTACAAGAGGAGCTCAGAATTATGATGTCCCTTGCCCTGGTGATCTCCAAAATAGATTACTGTAATGCTTTAATGTTTAACATTGATAAACTCTCGCTCAGGAAACTTCAATTAATCCAGAATACTGCTTCTCACTTAATACTTAATCTTCCCCATTCAGTGTCGGCCAGTGGCAGCCTGAGACAGTTACATTGGTTACCTGTCAAGAAACGCATTATCTTCAAGATGATATGTCTTACACATAAGTCCTTATACCTGCGCAGCTCTTAATACCTGTCATCAGGGCTTTCCTGGTATGTCCCAAGTCGTCAGCTTAGATCTACAGGATCCTACTTGTTCCGTGTTCCTCGGACTCGTAAGGCCAGATGGAACAATAAAGCATTTATAGTGGCTGCTGCTAAACACTGGAACACGCTCCCCGTAACGATTAGGAAGCAACACATTTTCCTGGCTTTTAAAAAGCAGCTAAAAACTTGGCTTTTCCCTCAGTAGCTTTTGTTAATCCTTTTTTCTTTCTTCCTTCTGTCTTTCTGTCACTTCTGGCTGATTCAGCTGAATGACAGATTGCACATGAAGGAATTTAATCCATTCAGCAGATGGACACAGTGAGCCGGCCACCGGAAGTGTGATCACTGGGTCCCTTTCCCAGAGAAAGGCAAGATGTCCCAGGACTCCGCTCTCTCCACACTATTCATCTGTGTCTCTCTGGAAGGCTAACCAGTGCTTCTTGAAAATAGCATTAAAAATACGACCAGAAAAATTATGTGAAATTAATTTATCACTCCTGAGGAATATGTGACAGAACAACTCGTTCCTAAACAACTATAGCCTAAACCACTACTGCTAAACAACTAAAAAGTCTCTACAACTAAGTACTGAACAACTACTGTCTAAACAACAATTGTGCCTGAATAACAATTGCATGAACAACTAATATATAAATATATATTCTAAACAACTAATAAACCATAAAAAAAACAAAAAGAAAACCTTACCTTAAAATTAGTTGTTCAGGCAATTGTTATTCAGGCACAATTGTTGTTTAGACAGTAGTTGTTCAGTACTTAGTTGTAGAGACTTTTTAGTTGTTTAGCAGTAGTGGTTCAGAAAAGTAGTGGTTTAGACCTAGTTGTTCAGGATGTTTCCCCTCCTGAGGCTCCAAAGTCAAATTTGAAAGCAAGCATAAAGGCAATCAGAGTATATGGTTGTCACCTATAACAGGGTCTTTGCCTAATGAAGCAAGTAAATAATGCTCAATTACTATTTGGTGAGAAATACACAAATAAGCTTGTTCACTGTATTTCTCTTGGTTTTGTCTGGTATATCCAATGATGTCTATGTTTGCCAGACTAGTGAGACAGGCAAGTCCCACCGGAGCTTTGGGAGAAAACCATAACAAAAGACTAGGAAAATTAGGATCTAATTTATGGTAGTAAAGAAAGCAGGAATCTCCAAGAATGAGATAAAGGGGCCTGGTGTGTTTTGCAGTGGGTTAAATAGGTATGAAGAGATTCAAGACAATAGCCTTGGTATTGGGCACACCAACATTTAATTGAACTGGCTACGGGATTCCAAGCAGAGCTTTAGGCACTGGCGCTCATTCTTTTACAAATTAAGCACTGTCCAGATCAGACCGAAAGTAAAATATTTTTTTCTATTCTCAAACTGTACTAATCTGTTATACTTTTATTTTCTTGATTTTCTTGTTGGATCCTTTTGATAATGGTGCTTTTAGGAATTAAATCTGATCCAGCACAGTGTGTAGTGAAACCTGAAGCTGTCCGTAGTCAGATAAATTCAGAATGCCCATGAAACTACCTCCAGCATTAAGGCTCACATCCAGGCCATGTCAACATAGCAAGGATAAGAAACATGAATGTGCTTACCCTAAATACTCAGCTGCATCCAAGAAGATTGAATGAGATCTTGGTATAGTCACAACAAACAAGGTTACGTAGTGAACTCAATACTGACAAACATGATACAATCTGTATTTGGTTAAAAATAGTACAATCTGTCCTGTGGCATGTGCCTTACTACATGTGTTTCGGTGTTGCACTGGTAATCATGTAGTGAAACACTTGCCCAGACAGTATTAATGCATGGACTACACAGAAGAGATAACAACCGGGGAGAAATAATGTTATTTCTCCCTGTTGCTTCATTCTTATTCCACCCTGGGAAGACGTAGGAATCTGATTAATGTCCAGACTTGTAAATCTGTGAATGTGTCACATTCCTCCCAGTTCCATGGGTGTTGCGTGGGAACACCCCAAGCAACGCCCATGGAACTCACCTTTCACACAGTGTTATACATGAAATGGGTCTATATTTATAAGGCCATGAAAAGCCAAGCAAGGTGGCTTTGCATGGCCTTGTAAATATGAGGTGGCACACTGCGCCACCAGAGCATTAAAAAAATGATGCTCCGGGGGCACAGTTGTTGGTAGGGGCTTGTAACTGAGGCCCTTAAGTGCTTATTTACAAGCCCTTTGTGCGGCCGGTCTGTCACATTTTCCTGTATAAAAAATGACCCAAGGGCCAGCCGCTCAAGGGGCCTATAAAGAAGCCCCTTAGAGCCTCATTTACAAGAAACGGAAGCATGGGTTCTGATGTGACAGATTTCTTGCAGTCCCTAATGATTCTACAACAAGACCATGGATGCGCTGTATTTACAATACAGAGCTCCGTGGCGCACGTTTTCACAGATGCATCAGAAATTCTGACCATCTATTGGTGCTAACCTAACACATTGCTGGACTAGGGCCGAAAAAATTATGCTACTCCAGCAATGCATGGTAGGCTCCTAAAGGAAAAGGCCCTGTGTGAGTTTTTGATGCCGGCTCTGAGCAGGAGTTACATTTTTGACGCAGTCAAGTCACAGAGATCGACGCAGTGAAATGTTGTACGTTTGACTGCGTCAGATCTATGTGGCTTTTATCCTAGGAACGCCTACCTTGCATATCATTGCCAGCTGTTGGCGTCCAGGGTTGAAAAGTGATGCTAGAGGCCTTTAGAGTCACTTTGTAGATTTGCAGTTGTTTTTGCACTGCCACAGCGTAAACAAAATGATGCTGCGGTGGCCTTGTAAATAAGCCCCTTAGTGTGCTAAGTATTGTGTTATTGAGATCCTTTAAGGGTGTCTTAGTAATGTCTGGTATATCATAACATAGCTTAACACACCAGACAGCATCCTTTTTGAACCCTCAATGGATTTCAGTTGCTTTCCTACAATATATTATAAAGTGAATGCACAGCATGTATCTAGTAGCATTTCATATTTTTCTTGACTGATTATACATCTATTATCCATAGATAGCACATCCCGATGACTCAGTTTCTTTGAAACATCTCCTTTTCTGTGTACAACACTTTTCTTGAAAGTCTACAGAATCATGCATGATTTATAAGTTGAATTCCTGCTAACTCTTGGTTCTTGGAAAGGACTGCTTGTGTTCTCAGTGCACAAATATTCTATTATTTAAAGCCGTCACCTTTTCAATCTGCCACGCTGAAAAGGTGCCAGCCTGATGGAATGTTATTTACCTCTCCTAAAACTCTTATGTCTATAATTTTGCAGTACATTCAATGTACCATGTCCTGCAAATGGATTTGATACCTAGAACATAACAGCACCTAAATGTAGTTTCTGAGAATGCAATAAATAAGCGGTTATTATAATACAATGTAAAGTAGTACTGATTCAAATGGCTCAGCAAGGATTCACCTTACCAACAATAGTGTGTACACGGGGTATTGTTGGGAATTCATCTATATTCACTCTTCTGTTCCAATATTGCTTGAAGGCAAGGAAATAATTACTTTATATTGTATCATTGAAAGATTATCTTACAAAAAGAAGAAACAATCATTTTTTTATAAACGTATTTTATTGAGTTTTGACAAAAAAGTAGAACACATGATGTCCCATCCGCTCCATCCCTCCCTTGGGCCTTTTAAGCCTAGGATACTGTTTATAGCAGCCATGCACAGATAAGTCTAGAGATAGATTACCTTCTGGGTGAAAGCAGTTTTATAACATAAAAAATTAACATGAAACCACAATTTTAAACAGCCCTTCTAGAGATCCGGGATGCATTGCTTAATGAATCTATGGGGTTGTGGTAGTGTTTTAAAGTATATTAGGTTTCTCCTGTCCGCCCGTGGTGTGTAGTGGATGCTGATTCACTCGACCTGGGCGGTTTGTCACTCATATTCTGGATATCACGTCTGAGCATATGTTCTTATGGCGAGTCCTCATCAGCCCCTCTGTGCTCTATCCTTCGCTGATTCCCTATGTATGGGAAGTTGGCTAGTACCTGATTTCAGACCTCCACCCAACTCCTGGGACGCAGTCCTCTTTAAACCGCCATTTGCAGTATGACTTCATCAGGTCGCCCACTTGCAGAGATCTTCCAGCCATTCCTGCAGGCTAGGGCCCCCAGAGGTCTTCCAAACCTTAATAATTTAGCATCTGGAGACAATGAGCAACAAGTCTGTGAATTTAGTAGTGGTGGCAGCTAGTGAACAACCCAACGGAATGCCCATGGATTTTTAGCCAGCTGTCACCCATCGCCATAGACACTGCTTCCAACACACTGTTCCCGTAGGAAGTTGAACTCAGACATTCCCAGACCATGTGAATGAATTCAGCACTGCCCTCACTGCACCTCGGGAAGCACACACTCACATGCAGGAGCAAGATTCACTCGTTTAGTTGTAATGTATGACCCATCAAGGTAGTAGTGCTGAATGAGTTTGAATCAGGCATTGAGCAAAAACTTCGGAGTATGCACCAAAATTTGACAAGTCCCAACTCCCAGGTATCCTAGGTCCTATTTTGCGTGATCCAACAGCTCCCTCCAAAGGACCAGAGATATTAAAAATGCACTATAGACCCCTGTGAGTATCAAGATTGGCCAATCCAGTGCACCATCATCAGCACATTACCACAGTCATCATCCCATTGAGCACGAATTGTCACACTGGGACCTCATATTGATCACGCAGACTATCAAAATCTTCTAGCAGAACTTTAGTAAAGAGATCATCTACCCTGGTGAGTCTCAATGTGTGCCAGTCAGGGAGTTTACTCCAATTGCCCCTATGCAGCTAGGGAAGCAGATACTGGAGTCGAAGCTCCGAGGCATGTGGCACCTGAGTCTTCGTACTTTTGGGATCTGGTTCCATGCATATCGGAGGATTGCCACCAAGATTTCTTCCTTGCATGTGCGAGGTGGCTCTACATGGGCCAACAGTGATTATGCCAGTGTGGTTCCCGGTGATGAATCCAGGCTATCTCCTCAGTGTCCTCTCCAACAGTGCTCTCTCCACCAGGCGCCACCAGGCTGCCTATTGCAGCTGAGCCACTAGATAATATAACTCAAAGTCCAGGACCTCCATCCCGCCCTCTGAGATGGAAAGTTTCAACTATGTAAATGCGATCTGTTTTTTTTACCGGCACCCCATATTGTCTGCAAAAGCAAGGCATCTATTGTCAGGAGCACCCTCTTGGAAATCACCATGGGGGAGTGGTAAAGTGATAAAGAAGCCTGCAGAGAACAATAATTTATATCAGGGCTATTCTGCTAATGATGGAAAATGGCAGTGTTAACCAGAATTTAACTGCTGGGCCCAACAAAGCCACAGCAGCCAGGACGTTGGCATCTAAAAGTGAATCTGCCGTGTGGTAAATGCAGATCTCTAGGTATTTATTTGTGGGGGACTCCCGCCGCAGAGAGTCCCCCAGTGCTAGGGTTTTGTCCCTGCTCCAGGGTTTACTAGCAGAAACGTGCAGAACGTCTCCCAGTTGACCCTCAGTCCCAAAAATACTCTAAAGTGCTCTATTGTCCTGATGGTCCCCTGCATGTCACCAGCCACACCATGCTTACACAACATATTAGTAACAAATAAATGGGGGCATTGTTAAGCTGTAATCCATGGTAGGGGGAGCCCTGATGGAGCACATTGGCCAATGGCTCTAGGGCCATTGCAAACATCAACAGCGATAGGGTACAACCCTTCTAGGTGCCCCTACTGACTGCAGAGCTGTCCGAGACAATGTGGCCTGTCTTCTCGCGGGCTCCTGGGATTGTAGATAGCAGTTCCATAATGTGAATCAATTACCTAATATTTTGGAAGGTGCTACATCTGGGATAAACCCTGACTGGTCGGGGTGAATGAGCTTCTGAATTTTCGGGGTAACATTCTGTTAGCCAGTATGTGCCTCAGAATCTTATGATCGATATTCATCAGGGAGAGAGGACAGTACAACCCCACCTCCTCGCTGCTTGTTCCAGGAGTAGGCAATGCCGTTTTCAACACCTCTTGCCAACTGTATGCGAGCTCTCCAATATCTCTAGCCACGTTAAACAGCACTGTCATTCCAGGGAGCAGGTGATCTGCATAGGTTGCGTGAGAGGCCATCCATGCCAGGGACTTTTCCCAGCGCCACAACCTTAATCACTCTCCTAACCTTCTGCTCTGAGCTGGCTTCCTTCAAAGGTGGTATCTGTCCAACTGGAAGGCCCTGAGTGCCCATGACATATTTGTGAATTGCTTGCACCCCACACGTCTCGCCTAACGCAAAGAGGGGTGACTAAAACTCAAGAAGCACTTAATTAATTTCCACCTGCGAGTGAAACATCTTGTTTCACGCATTCCTGATGCTGAGTATTTGTGATTCCATTCATCAGGGTTGGTGTTGTAATGTATTTTCAGCGCACGAGCTCTTGACGGTTCCGAGGTTCTGTTACCACGGAGATGGCTCCGTGGATTGTGCCAGTTACGAGGAGCCGGCAAAAGGGAGGCGCTGATCCTTGGCACTGATAATGAATATTTCAACCATAAATCACGTCTTGGACGATTAACTACAACATTTTGGCGATGACTTGACGGTTCTAGAAGCCAGTGGCAAGGCATCAGCAGATTTGAACTACGCATGTGGTAGCTCAGCGACGGCATTGCGCTCACAGTAAAGGTAATGGAGGCTGCGCTTCTTACTTGTGCTAGTTGCTGAGTTGGCCTCGACTGCCTCGACCTTTCTAAAGACGATAACAGATATTAGAGGAAAGTAACTAGCGAAGTACCCCTCTTGTGAAAAGAATGAAAGGACAAAAAAAAAAAAACAGAGAGGCATTAGAAAAAAGTACCTAGTGAGGAAACTTGAATGCCTTGGAACATTTTTGTTTTACATATTTACTAATTTCAGTGCTGTTGAATGTACAAATAGTACAGTGAACTAAGTTTAGAATGGATATGCCGACAATCACAGCACCTCCTTCATTCTTGCCAGTACCAGAACAGCCAGCGATAGAATGGGAGGAGCGGCTGGATATTTTTGATAATTACTTAGAAGCTTTGGATGGTCAAAGGTTCCGCCCTAGCAGGAAGAAAGCTATTTTATTAAATGCTTTAGGAAAAGAAGGTCAACACATTTATAAGTATTTTCCAGACTTACAAGTTCAGGGTGACGAAGTAGATGTGGATGTATACAGAGATGCCCGGAAAAAATTAGATTTAAGATTTGCTAAGACTCAAAATGTGGTGATGAGACGACACAAATTTTATACCCAACCTCAAAGAGATGGAGAATCTATAGATGATTTTATTTCTAGGTTGAGAGAATTAGCGGTCAAGTGTCAATTTGGTCAGATGGAAGATGAAATGATTCGGGATCAACTGATTGGCCAATGTAGAAGCAGGAAAATACAAGAGAGGTTATGGGCAGCAAGGAATCCCACTTTGAAGGATGCAATTGATATAGCTAAAGTCATGGAAGAATCTGAGTATTGCATGAGAGCAATGGAGAAACGGGAGACAAAGGATGAGGTAGCGGCCATAAGCAAGCGACAGGACAGTTTTGCAAACAAAGTTAAGTTCGGCAACAGTAAACCTATAAGAGAAACAGAGAATAAGAGATGTAACAAATGTGGAAGTTTCAATCACACGTTGGAAGCAAAGTTTTGTTTTGCTATAGGGAAGGAGTGTAGGAAATGTGGGCTCAAGGGTCACTTTGCAAGAATGTGTCGTGGTTTAAGAAAAAATAATAATGTGGCAACACTCTTGCAAGAAGAGGTGGATGATAGCTTGTGTGAGACAAATCTAAGTACAGACAGAATATTGGCTGTTGGAGATGAAGGAATGCAAACATCCAAGGAACAAAGACCAAAGGCGCAATTCGTGATTCGAGGAAAACCAGTTGAATTGATGGTGGATTCCGGATCCTTGTATACCATAATTTCAAGAAGATTGTTCACTTCTGAATGGCCACAAGCAAGATTATTACCTAGAGATATAAGTCCTGGTGGATATCAAGGCGAAAAGATAGATCTCATTGATTATATGATGGCTGATATCAAATTTGGAGGAAGAAGCACTAAAGGGAAAGTATACGTAGCTGAATCAGGTCCACCAATCCTGGGATGGATCCATCAATATGATCTTCATATCATCATCAATCCTCGAGCTAAAACGCAAATATTAGTTGTAGAAGAAGTAACGTTACAAGATATTCTCAGAGATGCAAAAGATGTCTTTAGAGAGGAAATGGGGCAACTAAAAGGGTACTGTCACAAGATTAACCTCAAAGATGAAGCAATCCCAGTACGGCATAAAGTCAGGAGAATACCAATATTAGCTAGAGGACAGGTCAATGACTTCATAAGAGAAATGCTAAGTAGTGGAGTCATTGAGCCTGTCGAGGCATCAAATTGGGTATCTCCAGTTGTGATAACGAGGAAGGCTGATGGCAAACTCCGATTTTGTGTTGATTTGAGAAGCTTGAATCAGAATGTAGTTATGGACAATTTTCCTCTACCTAATATCAATGAGCTTGTTTTGATGCTGAAAGGAGGAAAGTTTTTTTCAAAACTTGACTTAAAGCATGCGTATCATCAAGTAAAGTTACATCCTGAGTCAAAAATCTTAACAACATTTATTACAATGGAAGGCATGTTTCAGTTCACCAGAATGCCTTTTGGTTTGTGTTCAGCTGCAAGGGTCTTTCAAAGAGAGATGAATGACTTACTCAAAGAAATTCCGAATGTTATATACTTTCAGGATGACATACTAATTTTTGGAGACACTGTAGAGAATCACAATTTGACTCTCAAGCTGGTTCTAGATAAAATTGTAAAATCAGGTTTAACCCTCAGAAAAGAGAAGTGCATATTCCTAGCCAAGGAAGTGGAATATCTGGGTCACACATTGTCGCAAGATGGGGTGAAGCCGAAGAGAGATCTATTGAGAGCCATCAAATTGGCACCATGTCCTGGGAATTAAGACCAGTTGAAGTCATTTTGGGGTTTAGTGGAGTATTACTCCAAGTTCGTGGAGAATTTTGCATCAAAGACGGAGGTACTTAACAAATTATTGAGAAAAGGTGTGATTTTTTAATGGGGTGCAACACAAGAACGGTGTTTTGAATCAATCAAGAAAGACATTTGTGAAGCTGACATCCTAGTGCCCTTTGATGTGGGAAAAGAATCGATTGTTACAGTAGATGCTAGTGCCACAGGTATAGGTGCTATCTTATCACAAAAACATGGTTTAAAAGAAAGAACAATTGCATTTGCGTCACGTTCTTTGACACCGACAAAGAGCAACTACTCTGTAATAGAGAAGGAGGCGTTAGCTGCGACATGGAGCATGGAACATTTCAGAATGTACATTTGGGGAAAACGATTCAAGTTGCGAACTGATCACAAACCTCTGGTAAAGGTGTTGACTCCAGGTGGAGCTGAAAAAGGTTCTTCCAGACTAATTAGACTTGCTGCGAGGTCTCAGGAGTACAACTATACTGTAGAGTATATACCGGCATGGAGAGAAAGAGCCAACAGGATGGTTAAGGGGGCTATACAACAAGCACTGGCTAGTGGTATGGATGTGGAAAGTATGGTTGCGGACGTTGTGTGGGCATACCACACCACTGTTAATGGGGTAACGGGATGTTCTCCTTTTTTCATGATGAGGGGTAGAGGACCAAATTCTAAATTGACTCCGTTTTGGTTGCGAGAACTTGCTAGCATTAATGTAGGAGCATCTGAGGGAGAGAATAAATGTGGGGGTTCTGTAGATAGTGGAAAAAATAAGAACAAAATGTGGCCGGGTGATTGGGTGAAAGTTAAGTCTGGGAGAATTGTTAGAGGGATGAATAAATTCAAAGGGCCATTTCAAGTCAAGGAAGTTCATCCTTGGTACGTGATTTTGAGCAATGGTGACAGATGGAATCTCAGGAGAGTGGCAAAGTGTAATTATACAAAAAACATTATTATAGAAGATGAGATCAGTGATGGATGCAGTGGATTTATGTTTGACGACCTGGAAAGGAAACCTGTTGCACAGCACACTAGATGTACAGGCGGTATGCTGCCTGGTTTTTATAGAAGATGGTAGTGAGAGACATAAAGAGTTTAGTGAATACAGGAATGAAGTAATGAGGGAGAGATCACAAAGAGTTCAGAAAGCACCAGCGTATCTGGCTGACTATGTAAAGTAAAAAAAAAATGTAATCTATTTTACTCTCATGTATGGTTAAGTTATTCATTTTGTTTCTGGGTGTTACATTTTATTTTGTTAATTCTTACAGATACTAATATTCGATATTGTAGTAACTTTGTTTAAACAATGAAAGGAAGAAGATATGTTGTAATGTATTTTCAGCGCACGAGCTCTTGACGGTTCCGAGGTTCTGTTACCACGGAGATGGCTCCGTGGATTGTGGCAGTTACGAGGAGCCGGCAAGAGGGAGGCGCTGATCCTTGGCACTGATAATAAATATTTTAACCATAAATCACGTCTTGGACGATTAACTACAACAGTTGGCATGTACCCTACAGGCTTTATCAAGCTCGTCATGGGCTTTGGTAAAATAGGGGTGTAATCATAGCCCCTCAAACCCTCTATTAGGGGGCAGTAGAGATTCCCATTCTTCATGCAGCCCAGTTCAGTGGTGGGATGTTCACTTGTCATTTTTTTAACTTGTGGAGTAATTCTTCTTGCTTTAGGATAGCTGCAGGCAATTGTGCCCTGACCCCGCATGTCATTGGAAGCAGTGTCCATATATCACTACTTTGAAAGCTTCAAACTCCCATGACCTAGGGCAGTGGTCTTTAAACGTTTTAACGCTACTCCCCCACTGGGGAAAAAAAATAATTGGGGGGCCCCACCTCCAAATTTTTCACAGTTATCCTATATTAAAATATGTCTACATGTACTTAAACATTGCACTTATGTTCTGTTACTGTTTTAAAAATGCAATCAAATACATGATGCCAAACATACTATTTGGGTCAGTCAGGTCTTACTAACGTGTAAAACAGAGTGATTATTAGAAGTGAGGGTGGGTAGTCTAAAGAGTATTTGGAGTCTCTCCCCTTTTGACACATACTTCCAGCTTGGATTTAAATGACAAAACCTGTTAGCGAGGATCCATTGCAAAGCTGTTTAATGCTGCTCATTTTTTCAGGTTAAAACAAAGCCTTGTTTTTAGCAGAATGCTTCTCTTGGCCAGAGCCTGGTACCCACCCCTGCATCAGAAGAGGCCCCTTTAGGGAAGAGAGAAAAGAGAGCATTGTAAAGATAACAGGCATTGTTTGAATTTCTAGTGAACAAACATCATTGTATGTCAAGGACAGCCTAGTAATACGGTTTTAGGTCATGTAGTGCCCAGCTCATTAATGCCAATGGTAATCTCACATACAAACTGGCCATTTGTGTTTTTACTATAATCTGACATTGAGCTACTTATGAATTATTCTAATCATTTGAATAAAGTGTGGGATGTAGACCAAAAATAAATGGCATAAGGACAGTAATTTGACAAGTGTGCCCATCTTGATTTATTTTACATCAGCCTGTTAGTGGATTATGATAAGAGCATACCCTAAGTATAAAGCTTGTTTTGACCAACCTAAGGCATCTTCTTTTTCATTAGGGCAACTCATACATGTGTTATTTACCAAGTAAAATGGCAGTGACTTCTGCTAAGCAGAGACATTTTGGGATTAGAATTGTATATAAAAACATTATCAGACTAGGTGGTAAAGGTAACTGAGTGGTGAACCTACAGAGTAGTGAGTATAACAATATAGTAGAGTACCCGTTATTCTGAATGATTCTAGATAAAGAGTCATATAGTAGAGTACCCTTCATTCTAAAGGATTCCAGATAAAGGGTCACTGTAAGGGGATTTAGAGAGTACCCTGGGTGGGTGCCCTTCTGTACCCTTATGACAGTTGATATGTTCCTTAAATACTAACAGTATAATTTTGACATATAAAGCAGAAAAGTGGGATTGTAGATTTTGATGGATTGATCCTTAGTTCATTGACCTTGCATTATATTTCTACTGCTTCCAGTCGGGCGTAAAGATCCATTTGCATGTGGGAGATAAGAAAGGAATTGTTTGCAAACACAGGATTGGAATATGAAATCCAGAGTTCTTAGGAACATCCTGTGAAATTTGGGGATGCCTTCTTACATGTTATTGATGCATATGGTGAGCACCTGTATGGACAAAAGGCACCCTTGCTTAAATCCACTGGTCACTTTAAATGGGAAGTGGGAGGGCCAGAGCAGGCTGTCTCCATTCCTACTGTAACCTTCACACTGCTTTTTGTAGAAGACACTTGAATAAGTAGTGACCCAAGAAATTCCTAAGAACTTACTAGTTAAGAATCTTCATGACACTAGACTTGTTCTTTCTTGTCAAGATCCTTAAAGGTACCTACCTATCCTTTCTCTGGTTCTTCCCCAGTGCAGGGCCTTCCCTAAGAAACCATTAAGTGGAAAATGTTGAAGGAGGAGTTACATATGTAATTGAATCATGAAGGATGCAGAGGAGGATTAAAAAAAATATATATATATTTTAAGAATCAAGGTGCGTGTCTCAAGGAATGTGTGGCCTCATAAGGACTGTGGCGTGCAAGACTAAAGTCAGGAATAATGACTATTACCAGTGAGTAATTGAGTAGTTTCTGCCTCTTTGGATGTACGTTTACTATATCACAAACCGTAATATGATTATGTTTCTCTGTGGTAGCCAAAATTGTGGCATGATCAGAAACACTGAGCAGGGCTCTGTGTGCGGGCTCGGAAGAATTCTACTGAATCCTGCCACCCATGCCCTCCCACAACCTTGTCATTGATTCTACAGGAGCTGCTGCAGCAGTTGGGGGAGTTGTTCCGGACATCGTCCGTGCCTGGGCTTGACTAGGGTGCCCCCCAACTGCTGTGCCTGAGGCGGCAAAGGCATTGTGAGGGGGACTGCGGCCCTAGGGGATGATGAGGCAGCAGAAAGAGAGCAGCAGTGCCCCTAAGCTGTGTTTGGCGGGCTGCACCTCCATGCCTCTGTGTGTCCTGGAGTTGCGAGGAAGTGTCCTGGCTGGGACGGCAAGGCAAAACTGCCAGACTGGGTGGATCCACGCACCACGGGCCTCAGCAGCTCACTGATTGGGTCTTCACACAGCCACTGCCTTTGCACATTCCAAGCGCAGCACTCATTTGTCAGAGAGGAGCAGGTGTGCAAAGTCCTGGCGTGGACCCTCAGCAGCTAGTACTAGAACTGTAGGTTGGGGCTGGTGCCCCTGTAGTGAATCCTGAAGTGGTGAGAATGCTCCCCGGTGTCTCCCAGGGTATAACATCCACGCTCCTGGTCTAATCAGGGAAGAGTTCATTGGACCAGGTGGAATGGACCTTAAAAAAACATACTACTCAGTTTGATCGGATACTTCAGACCATACTGGACACTAAAACTTCCTTAGAAACAAAGCTTGACATGGTTGCTGTTCAGGTCTCCCTTTTACTAGTGGACCATCGGAAACTGTTGGAGTGAGTGGATTAAATAGAATTTTCACTGTCAACACTGTGTCCCATTGTAACAGACTTGCAAGGCCAGCTGCAATGGGTTGTTGTGGAGGCTAAAGAGCGCCAGCTGAGGACGGAAGATGCAGAAGGGTGTTCTCTAGGCAGCAGTATCTAGCTGCAGGGGATATAAAAAAAGTGGAGGTTCCCAACACTGAACTCTGCCTGGAACAATGGCTCACAGAGACTAGGGCCCTCATTATGATATTGGAGGTAAGTCCCACTTACCGCCATGCTGACTTCCGCCAACATACCGCGACCGCAGCGGTATACCGCTACCCATATTATGACCCACACATAGCAATCCGTCACTATACAGACACAAACACAAGTCCGCCAGCCCAAAGGTCACTGATAAAATGGCGGTAGCAAAACCCACACCGTTACGCCATCAGAACTACGCCCAAAGCATTATGACCCACGAATCACCGCGGTGGACATTCAACCGCGGTAAACCATTGGCGGTACATACCGCCGCACTCAAAATACACATACACATACAAAACAACACCACATTGGACAATTCAAACTACACACACCTGACACTCATACACACACCACACCCACACAACTCATACCGCTATAAAACACACACCCACACTACCCACAATCCTTTAAAACTAAAATTGACAACACTGTGAGAGACACACCAAGAGCACCCACAGAACCAGAGCCACAGAACACCATCACCCATACACAATCCACGCACCACACAGCACACTTCCTAACACATCACCCCACACACCCTCACACACGCCACACACATTACACCCATGGCACCACAAAGACACCCCAGGTACTCAGAGGAGGAGCTAAGGGTCATGGTGGAGGAAATCATCCGGGCAGAGCCAGAACTATTTGGATCACAGGTGCAGCAGACATCCATTGCAAGGAAGATGGAGCTATGGCGGAGAATCGTGGAAAGGGTCAATGCCGTGGAACTGCACTCAAGAACACGGGATGACATCAGGAAGGGGTGGAATGACCTACGCGGAAAGGTGCGTTCCCTGGTTGCAAGACACCAGATAGCTGTACAGAGGACTGGCGGTGGACCCCCAACTCCTCCCCCACAACTAAGAACAAGGGAGGAGCAAGTCTTGGCAATACTTAATCCTGAGAGCCTGGCAGGAGTAGCAGGAAGACTAGACTCTGGTAAGTCAACTCTCTATTTCTATCACCCCCTACCTGCATGCCATCACACACCCCCGCCCTCACCCTCACTACCATCACTCCACCACCTCCCACACACCCCACCATCACAACCCACTCATCCCAGTACCCAGCACTGCATGCACCATGTACACTAGAGAGAATCATCTAGCCCACAAAATAACTTCTCACACAAGGCAAAGCTGACAGGGCATTCACAACCACAGAGGCCAACACACCCATTCACAAGATTTCACATGCAGAAACAATAACACTGCATTTAAATCCCCACAGGTCCCCCACACAACGTCACCAGTGATAAGGTGCCAGAAACATCCAGGCCCCTCACAGAGGAGGCCCACAGTGATGACAGCAGTTCTGCTCGCCTGGATCAGGATGACCAACCTGACCTCCGGACAGTCGGATACCCAGCCATAGTCCCATACCACCACAGAGCCTCCCCCTCAGGAAACACCAGCACAGCATCCATCCAGCACGCCCATCCCTCTGTCCCCAGGACACGTCAATCAGCAGTGCGTCCACTACTACAGGGACCCCAGGAAACCCAACAAACACAGGACGATCAGGGACCTGGGGTTACTGGCAGTGGGTACACAGTTCAGGGGACAGAGGCACAGGACAACAGGGAAGCTGGAAGGACTGCTGTGCAACAGGGGGAGGACAGGCCCAGGGAACCGACTCTCCAGGAGGCACTCACCAACATCCTGGGAGCATACCACCATTCCCAGGAGATGATGGGCCAGATACTGGCCAAGTTGCAGGAGACATAGTGGCTGCAGGAGAGACAGTACCTGGGCATCAGGGAGGACCTGAGGGAGATCCATACCATCCTGGTCACCATTGCAGGGGTGCTGGCAGATATGGACAACACCATGAGGGCCACTGACACTAGCCACACCGATGAACATCCCTCCACCTCCTCTGATGCTAGTGGACAGGAGGCACTGTCACAGGAACAACAGGTCACCAACACCCCTGCCCCTGCAGAAGGAGAACCACCCCACAAACGGTCCCTGCGATCCAGGCAGAAGCCAGAGAACATTGCGAAGACCCCCACCAGGAAATAAGACTCTCCTGATTGTCACCCTTGTGTTCCACTCTGTCACCCTGTCCACCTTGAACTGCCATTGCTCCACTTCCTATGCCCCCTTGGACAATGTACCTGTGATACAAAGAGACTGGACTCTATCCTGGACTCTCCTGCACCATCACCCAAGCCCACTGCACATCCCCATTAAATGTTCAGCAATTAAATAAACACCCTTTGAAAAAATACAAATATGTAGTATGTCAAATGATTTAAGTATGTATTCCTATAACAATCTGTAGACATTGCAAGTAGACTGTACAGTAATGTATACATAGGTATGACCTGTATTGTGCTGCAGTCAATACACCAGAGCTAGAGTAGGACACAAATATCTGTGAATAGACATGTCAAAGGGTACAGTAAGTAGCCATACTAGTGGGGACAGCTGCCTGTCAGTGAAAATTTACACAAAACTGCAATGGAAGGTGAAGTTGCAGTGTCTTACCTGTGTGCCACTGGAAATACTGTTGAATGTTAGATGTGGTGTTGTCCACATCCTCATCCTCTGCCTCCTCTTTGTCACTGTCCACAGGCTCCACCGCTGCCACACACCCATCTCCAGCCTCATCCTCCTGCAGAAAAGGCACCTGCCTTCTCAAAGCATGTTTGTGCAACATGCAACATGCCACGATGATCTGGCACACCTTTTTGGGTGAGTAGCACAGGGATCTACCTGTTAGATGAAGGCACCGAAACCTGGCCTTCAGCAGGCCAAAGGTTTGCTATATAATTCGTCTTGTTCGTCCATGTACCTCATTGTAATGTTCCTCTGCCCTTGTCCTGGGATTCCTCACTGGGGTCAGTAGCCAGGAAAGGTTGGGGTAACCTGAGTCACCTGTAAATATCGAGGGATACCTGTTAACCAGACACTCACCCTTAGGGCCAACCCCACATCCATATAACAACATACACTGGGTGGAGACAATGCCACTCCCTGTTCCTCTGGAGTTGAGCCATCACATATGGGATGCTGCTATTCCTCAGGATATAGGCATAATGCACAGACTCAGGATACTTTGCATTCACATGGGAGATGTACTTGTCCGCCAGGCACACTATCTGCACATTCATGGAGTGAAAGCTCTTTCGATTTCTGAACACCTGTTAATTTCTCTGGGGGGGACACAAAGGCAATATTTGTACCATCAATTGCCCCAACAATGTTGGGGATATGTCCCATTGCATAGAAGTCAGCTTTCACTGTGGCCAAATCCTCTACCTGGGGGAAAACTATGTAGCTGTGCATGTGTTTCATCAGGGCAGACAACACGTTTGAGAACATTGGTGGGGACATTCCTTTTGCCGTGGCCACTGTCACTTGGAAGGAGCCACTTGCCAAGAAATGGAGCACAGATAGGACTCGCACAAGAGAGGGGAACCCAGTGGGCTGACGGATAGCTGAGATCAGGTCTGGCTCCAATTGGGCAAACAGCTCTTGGATTGTGGCCCTATCAAGTCTGTAGGTGAGGATAATGTGAATGACCTCCATTGTTGCCAACTCCACCAGGGGCCTGTACATGGGGGGATGTCTCCATCTCCTATTTATCCTCAGCGGTTGCACTCTATGGGCAAAATGATGAGCTTCTGGTCAGTTTTCAACATTTCCTCAATGTACAATGCATTGCATGTTGTAACAGAAACAGTATGTTTATGTTTATTCCCAAAATGTGCTTATGTCGGCTGTGATGCAGTTAGGTGCCATGGCCTGCCCCCCCCCTTGAAATGGCAGACGCCTGTCCTGTGTGGAGGGACAGGTGGACATGAGGTAATGCAGCTGACGTTGTGTGCTATCGTAGGAGGCGGTCGAGTACCGCCGTGCAGCTCCTCATTAGTTATCATTGGGCCCTATGGGTTACAGTAGCCAATGGTGATATACACTGGCTTTGACGGTACGCACCGCCGCAGACATGACCGCATATCCATGGCCCGATGACTAGCATTGTGAGTGGTAGTGCATTGCCTAGTGCGTAGGACTGTCTCGTGTGTTGTTGCTGGCATTGACCAAGTGTATCCTCTGTCTCTCCCCCCCCCCTTTTTGTTTTGTCACCCTGTTCTTATGTGCATTAGCATCATCTGGCAGAGGAGCAGTGGCACCGGCGACAGAGGGAGCTGCATCCCACATGGCCCTAGAGGCCAAATCCAGCGACCGTGAGGGCACCATTGGGACGGAGGGTGTGGGGAGCACCACGGCAGAGACAGGAGGGGACAGTTCTGACTGTGATTCCTTCTCCGATGGAAGATCCCTGGTGGTGGCGGACACCTCTGTGGCCACCCCAACTACAGGTACAGCTGCCACCGCTGTACCAGCTCCCCCCATCCTTCACTTCGGGCTAGGGTGGGCAGAACCCAGGCCAGCACCTCAGCTACCCAGTCCACAGCCACTGTGTTTTCAGCAGCTACTGCAGGTGTGAGAGGCTCCAAGGAGACACCCATTAGCACTGGCAGTGTGCCTGCACCAGCTGCCAAGGGCAAGGCCAAGGAACAGCCACCAGCTGCCAAGGGCAAGAAGGGACCACCAGCTGCCAAGGGAAAGGAACAACCACCAGCCGTGCAGCTCCTCATTAGTTATCATTGGGCCCTATGGGTTACAGTAGCCAATGGTGATATACACTGGCTTTGACGGTACGCACCGCCGCAGACATGACCGCATATCCATGGCCCGATGACTAGCATTGTGAGTGGTAGTGCATTGCCTAGTGCGTAGGACTGTCTCGTGTGTTGTTGCTGGCATTGACCAAGTGTATCCTCTGTCTCTCCCCCCCCCTTTTTGTTTTGTCACCCTGTTCTTATGTGCATTAGCATCATCTGGCAGAGGAGCAGTGGCACCGGCGACAGAGGGAGCTGCATCCCACATGGCCCTAGAGGCCAAATCCAGCGACCGTGAGGGCACCATTGGGACGGAGGGTGTGGGGAGCACCACGGCAGAGACAGGAGGGGACAGTTCTGACTGTGATTCCTTCTCCGATGGAAGATCCCTGGTGGTGGCGGACACCTCTGTGGCCACCCCAACTACAGGTACAGCTGCCACCGCTGTACCAGCTCCCCCCATCCTTCACTTCGGGCTAGGGTGGGCAGAACCCAGGCCAGCACCTCAGCCACCCAGTCCACAGCCACTGTGTTTTCAGCAGCTACTGCAGGTGTGAGAGGCTCCAAGGAGACACCCATTAGCACTGGCAGTGTGCCTGCACCAGCTGCCAAGGGCAAGGCCAAGGAACAGCCACCAGCTGCCAAGGGCAACAAGGGACCACCAGCTGCCAAGGGAAAGGAACAACCACCAGCTGCCAGGGCAAGGAGGCACCACCAGCTGCCAAGGGCAAGGAGGTACCACCAGCTGGCAAGGGCAAAGGGCCTGCCCCTGCAGGCAGGAGGGACAGGAGGCCTGGTGCTGTGACAGGATCTGAGACCCCACCACCAACCATGCTTCTTTAGCCATCCAAGGCTTCAGGGGAAGAGCTGGAGCCTCCCCCCAACAGTGGCAGCACCACCACCAGCACCGCCACCAGCACCACTGGTAGCAGCCCCAGTGGGCAGCCGTCCGAGGCTGCAGGAGAAGGGCTGGAGCCTCCCCCCACCACTGGCAGCACTGCCACCAGCACCGCCACCAGCACCGCCACCAGCACCACTGGCAGCAGCAGCAGCCCCAATGGGCAGCCATCCGAGGCTGCAGGGGAAGGGTTGGAGCCTCCCCCACCCCTGGCAGCACCGCCACCAGCACCACTGGCAGCAGCAGCCCCAGAGGGCAGCCGTCCCAGGCTGCAGGAGAAGGGCTGGAGCCTCCACCCACCACTGGCAGCACCGCCACCAGCACCTGCATTACCACCACTATGCAGCCGTCGCCGCCGGCGGATGGACAGTAGTCCTGCCTCCATGGAGTGTCATGCATCCTACCTATAGAAAATCTCATGGATCTGACACCGAGGTGAGAGACTGTGACCTTGCACTTCCCAAGTGCTGCATCACAGGGCACAAAGCCCCCTCCAGAACCAGTGGAAGAAGGCATCCACTCACCCCCTCCTTGCCAGGATGAAGCACACTGGCACAAGGCCCACTCCAGAACCAGTGGAGAACTGTGGCTTTGCACTCCCCAGGAGCAAGCAGTGGGAAAATCACCCACTAGAGAGACTGTGGCCGTGCACTCCCCAGGACCAAGCAGTGGGCAAATCACCCACTTGAGAGACTGTGTCCTTGTACTCCTCAGGACCAAGCAGTGGGCAAACCACCCACTTGAGAAACTGTGGCTTTACACTCCCCAGGAAATCCCAGAGGGCATGTAGCCCCCTCCAGTAGCAGTGGTGTTGTACCACCTTCCACTTCCCCCTGAGATTCCTGTGTATTTTCTACCTGATGCCTCAGCAGTGTTCTCTCCATATTGAGGCAGGAGTCAAGTGGGGCCTTGGCCTATGTGATGTGGCCCACGGACATTGTGGACTGGGCAGTGCCCCTTCATTTGTATATCTATAAATACTTTTATGATTTTTGAGGACATATTTCTAGTATTTTATTACACTCACTTTTTTCAAATCATTTTGTCATTGCATTATTCCTGAGGGGTGGGCGGTGAATATGTAATGTTACTGCATCTGTTTGTGTGTATGTTTTTGAGGGTGGGTGTCAGGAATCCCCATGGTGCCTCCTGCGTTATCTGTCAGCATCCTGAGGGATTAGGGTTAAATCATATCTCTGTTCTTGGTTAAACCTTCATGTTGCTAAGTAAACATAATGTGCTGTGTTACACAATTGTTTTTTATCAATGCTTGTTTTAACAAGGCTTGTTTGCTAATGTGAGCAGGTGTAGACATGTACTTCTAATTGGGTGTAGTGACTCATCCACATGTGGAAACTCAACTGCTTTCCTGATTGTCTATAAATAGCAGAATGAAGAATGTCTCCCTGCTTGGCTTTGTTTTGCTTCCTGATTTCAGCATCTGATTTGGCACTCCAGCCCCTGCTGTCATCCTCATATTCAGGACTTTTGAGGCAATTCTTTTCTTCGTTCCTGTACCAGCTGAAACCAGACATTCCTCCAGTACTCTTGAAAAGACTGCAGCTAAGTGACTAGTATTTTCCAGGGAGTTTGTTATTTGAGCACCGTGCTTTCCTAGAACAGCTGGTGTATTTCAGACCTTGTATTTTGGCAGAGTGCTTATCTGGAAGAGACAAATGTATTTCTGAACATTTTACATTATTATTGTGGTTACTTGCCTAAATGTGCTTCAGGAAATCTGCTTGAGCTCAAGTACTACAGAAAGTGACAGTGCAATTTTAAAAGAGGATTTAAGTGACTTTTGTTTCTCTAATAGCATACTCTTGGATTTAAATTGTGTCATTCATGCCTGTGTTTCAGGTTTGAGGAATTTGTTTTTGAAGGGGTTTTTCATACACACAGTGAAACCAAATCAAACGGGGACACCTTAACTGTTGAAACCCAGAGTGGACATTTGTATTTCTTGGATTTTTTTAGTTCCTTTTAGTTTAACCCTATGCATGCAGGAAAGTTATACGTGATATCATTAATGCTCTTGTTTGTCTTTCTTGTGCATGATAAGTGCAACCACAGTTCACATTGTAGTGTGCAACAATGAATCTCTGTGAAGCCAGCCCTAGCGTTGCAGTACTCATTGTTATGGTACTTAGTTTGGGTTTTTGGTAATGCAGTGTTAGTAATTGTGCCAACAGTTATTATTATCCAAGAAAAGTGCTGGAGCATCCCGGTGTTCTTCTACCGCTCCTGTGCCCATATCAGAAAGAGAGATTCAGTTTCAAGGAAGTTGAGTGCACTAACTCTATTATCACTCTGTCAACAACGACCTGCCCCCCGAAGATACAGGGTGCCTGGCTGGACCGGCAAGACGTGGCAGTGTTTTGTCTCTTTCTCTTCCACTCCCTCTTTCAATTTGGGACACCAGCTGGGGTTTCAGCATCCAGGCGTTGGTATTCCTGGTGTAAGAGGAGGTAGACCAGCATGGGGAACACCTGCAGTTCGGGATCCATGGGGTTGTGGTTCTTCCTTGAGTGTCCAGAGGTGAGTCGTTTCCCTTCTGTGTACTGTTTCCGTCGTGCTTTGATGACGTTGGTACCGCCACGGAAAAGGTGGTGGATAGGCCAGTTATAATATTGTGGGTGGTACATGTCTTCTACCTGGCTGGTGGAGGTTACCGCTGTGGTGCTTGTTGCTACTGCAATGTCGGTTGGTGTGTTAAAGTGTTTCCGTCGTTATCATAATTCTATTTTTTTTATCGCCGGCCTGTTGGTGGTATTACTGCCACTTTATCACGGACCGCCATGGTTGTAATAAGGGCCTATGTTGGCTGGCAGACCACCTAAGAACTTCTTTACTGAGAGAGCGCACCACACCCGAGTGCCCGCCGTGGAAGAGTTTAGTTTAGTTTAGTTTATAAATTTTTATAAAGCGCGTAGCTACCTTAGGGCATCCCAGCGCTAATGGTACAGAAAGATCCAGGAAACATGAAAAAACACACTAATGACTAAAAAGGATGGTTTTCAGTTTCTTCCTAAAAAAAGATTCAGAAGGTTCATGGCGAAGCTCAGAAGGTAAGGCATTCCAAAGATGGGCAGCCTTGATAGTAAAGGAGTTTCCACCCCATGATCTGTGGACACGGGGTATATGAATCTGCCGGGCTAAAGAAGATCTAAGGTGTCTTCGAGGAGCGTGAATGGAAATATGTTTCCTAAAAAAAAAGGTCCTTTGTTATGTAAGGCTCTGTGAGTGATGCACATGGATGTAAAATGTATGCGATGTTTGACCGGCAGCCAGTGGAGAGCCACAAGGGCCGGCTTAGCAGATAGATATCTAGGGCAGTTCATAAGGAGCCTAGCTGCTGCGTTCTGAACAATCTGCAGTTTCCTTATCACGTATTCCGGGGAGCTGAGGTAGAGGGAATTCCCATAGTCCAGGCGGGAAAGAATCAGTGCCTGGACCAGGATCCTTCTAGACAAGACAGGAAGAAGATTGAGAATCTTCCTAAGCAATCTGATAAGGCCAAAACAAACCGAGGAGATTTTCTTGGCTTGTGATTCCATCGTAAGACGGGAGTCCAGTATAAAACCTAGGCTTTTTACCTGTCCTTTGGGGACGGGAGACTAGTAAAAGCCTCTGAGTAACATGATAAAGGGGAGGCAGGAGAACCATTGCCTAAAATGAGTACTTCAGTTTTGCCGTCATTGAATTTGAGTTTGGATTGAATCATCCAATCGCCTATATCCCTCATGTAGCCAGATAAATTTACAGAGGGAGACTTCACGGTACCGGAGAGAGAAACTACTAATTGAGTATCATCAGCGTAGGTGATCACTGAGAGATTGTAAGGAGCAACTACATTAGCCAAGTAAGATAGGTAGATATTAAAGAGAGTAGGACTTAAGGAGGATCCCTGAGGGACTCCGCAGGCAGAAGGAACGACATTTGACAGGAAGGAACGATCTAGAACTTGAAAGGATCTTCCTGTAAGAAAAGAAAACAACCAGGAGAGCGCAGGGCCTCCCATGCCTATCTTTCGGAGTCTGTCGCAAAAAAGAGAATGGTCAACCGTGTCAAAAGCTGCGCTGACATCCAGAAGAATAATGGCTACATGTCCTCCCTTATCTAATAGATGACGGGCAGATTCTGTCACCGTCAGAAGCGCAGACTCCGTACTGTGTTGTGCTCTAAAACCCATTTGGGTGGGGTGAAGGAGCATATTACTTTCCAAATAGTTCATCAGTTGTAGATTTATATGCTTCTCAAGTATCTTAGCTAGAATGGGGAGAAGAGCAATGGGTCTGTAGTTATCCAGGACCGAGGGGTCAAGTTTAGGCTTTTTAAGAAGAGGCTTTACAATGGCGTGTGTGAGCGATTGGGGGAGGAGGCCCGAGGTAAGGGAAGCATTAAGAATTCTGGTCAAAGGGGGAATAATAACATCTGCGGCTTTTATAAGAATGGACGGGAGGCAAGATCCAAAGGGGAGCCAGATTTAATAGCACTGAGTAGTTTAAGGGCTTGCCCATCTGTGAGCGGTAAGAACGCAGTTAATGAAGGTCCGACCGGTAGGGATTCCCTGCTAGCTCATCCGATGACTTCTGGGGATAGGACAGGATATTAAGAGGCGATGTCCGACACTTAATGGTCTTTTTGTGGATAATTGCTATCCCACCACCTCTATTTTGAGATCTATCTATATGGGAAATAGAGAAGAGGGGGTCAGGAACTCACATATATCAGCTGATGAGTCCTCATTGAGCAAGTTTCCGTTAGGAACAAAGCATTGGGTGTGGATTGTTCCAAGAGTGTATAGATGTGTAAGGCATGCGCTGGTAGAGAGCAGCAGTTGAGAAGTAACATATTACCCAGCTGTCAGTTGGGGGGAATCGGGGGAATAGTGGAAGGGGTCCAGAAGCAGTCAGGACATGAAAAAACAGTGAAGGAATGAAACATGTTTATCCTAGCAGGGCAAGGCGGGTAACTTCTAAAGGCAAGCAGTTAAGAGGAGGAATAGCACAACCTATTAATAGGGATAGGGGCAGCATCCCTGTGCCCTGGGCACGGCAGGGCGCGGACGGGCGCAGACGGACTTGCCTTTGGCGCGCCTTAGGCGCGCCAGTGGCCGCTGCGCGGCCGGCGGCCGCCCGTGCCTAAATGAGTCATGTGGGCGTGCCGACCAAGCTCCACACAAGAACAGCTAGAGCGGAGACCAAAATGGCTGCCGCAAAACGTCCAAGTAATGGCCGCCGGTAGGGAAATGAAATGCCTGACAAAACCTCGAATTAAAAAAGTCCAACTTAAAAGGTAAAATCGGTTGAATAAATAAGATGGATTAAAATGCGTTACAACCCCCCATGGTTCCCAAATTTTAAAACTACCCAGTGGTAACCGGTAAAAAACGATAGGAAATAATTTGCTTAACCTAGGTACTTTTAGTTTTCCTTTTTGTTTATGCTATATCAAGAGAAAAGCAGGTCTTACTAATAGAATGATTGAGCAAACAAACGAGGCACAGCAGCTAGTGCTGATTTCACAAAGTGATACGCAGCCCCGGTAAAATGAAACCAAATTTGAAAACTCGCAAATGGATACAATGTAGTACAAACAGTGAATAAAACAAATAGAGCCAAAATCTGGAAGATCTATACCTAAAGGAGCCGGCGGCCGCTCGTGCTTAAATGAGTCATGTGGGCGTGCCGACCAAGCTCCACACAAGAACAGCTAGAGCGGAGACCAAAATGGCCGCCGCAAAACGTCCAAGTAATGGCCGCCGGTAGGGAAATGAAATGCTTGACAAAACCTCGAATGAAAAAAAATACACGTTAAAAGGTAAAATCGGTTAAATAAATAAGATGGATTAAAAAGCGTTACAACCCCCCATGGTTCCCAAATTTTACAACTACCCAGATGTAACCGGTAAAAATCGATAAGAAATAATTCGCTTAATCTAGGTACTTTTAGTTTTCCTTTTTGTTTATGCTATATCAAGAGAAAAGCAGGTCTTACTAATAGAATGATTGAGCAAAAAAACGAGGCACAGCAGCTAGTGCTGATTTAACAAAGTGATTCGCAGCCCCGGTAAAAAGAAACCAAATTCGAAAACTCACAAATTGATACAATGTAGTACAAACAGTGAAAAAAACAAATAGAGCCAAAATCTGGAAGATCTATACCTAAAGGAGCCGGTGGTTACCCGTGCTTAAATGAGTCTGTGGGCGTGCCGACCAAGCTCCACACAAGAACAGCTAGAGCGGAGACCAAAATGGCCGTCGCAAAACGTCCAAGTAATGGCCGCCGGAAGGGAAATGAAATGCCTGACAAAACCTCGAATTAAAAAAGTCCAAGTTAAAAGGTAAAATCGGTTAAATAAATAAGATGGATTAAAATGCGTTACAACCTCACATGGTTCCCAAATTTTAAAACTACCCAGAGGTAACCGGTAAAAAACAAAAGGAAATAATTCGCTTAATCTAGGTACTTTTAGTTTTCCTTTTTGTTTATGCTATATCAAGAGAAAAGCAGGTCTTACTAATAGAATGATTGAGCAAAAAAATGAGGCACAGCAGCTAGTGCTGATTTAACAAAGTGATACGCAGCACCGGTACAATGAAACCAAATTTGAAAACTCGCAAATGGATAAAATGTAGTATAAACAGTGAATAAAACAAATAGAGCCAAAATCAGGAAGATCTATACCTCAGAGTGGGGCATCCTACTCAATTATAATGAGGCTGCTCATTTACAGAGACAGATACCTGCTCCTCTAGCTCTTCTGTGCTAAGGGACCATGGCAATTTGAGGGAGCCACTGTGTATGTATATCCAGATTATACTGCATGGGCATGGTTAAGCAGGAACTTGCTCCTCCATGAGAGCAGAGGAGCTTCGCTCTAAAAATGCCCCAGAGCAGCAGAAATATGAAATGGTAATAAAGTTTATTTAGTACCATTTTATTTTTCAGCAACCTATCCTGAACCTGTCCTGAACCAAGTGTCAGAATGAGTGGCAGTAGGAAGCTGTGCATTATGTTTAAAGTGTGCATGTCCCTTTGGCTTGCCGTCTTGCTATGACCAGCCAGACATGCATATTTTAAACCTCTCATACCCAGTTGTCTTAACACAGCTGGGTTAGAGAAAGCACAGGCTTCCTGTGCCCTTAGGAGCACTGAGAGAGGCCTCTCCCTCCAATCCTGATGCTTCTCTTATGCTGTTTAACAGTGCATTCTCCTGGGCCCGAGCTTCGAGGAGAGAAAACACAGGAGCGAGAAGGACATACTGGCATGTCAAGAAGATAAGTGCCATTTTTTAATTCAAATATTAATGTTACCCATATTTTGGCCCCCACCACTCCAACTACTTGGGAGCCACCACTGTGGTTAAGTCAATGTCATGTGAAGCTGTTAAGCGGGTAACATTTACAATAAAAGCAGCACCATTCAAGGTATGGACTTATAACCATATTTCTGGGGTTATCCTATTGTGACACAGCTGTAAGCTTCCTCTCATTTTGAGATATCTTAAAACTGTTTGGTAGGAAGGTATTAAGAAGTGGCCTCAACTGAATAAACACAGGGTTCCAACATTTCTCAAGGACCTTTTAGTGCAGTTTGTCCATCCTGCAACTGCACTTACCTGTAGCTACAAAGATGTTAACATGTGATATGAGACCTCAAGAGAAACTGCATTCGCCAAAGGGCTGAGACAGGCATCAACGTGTGAGAATTAGCTATTGGTATATGTCTGCACCCTCTCTGCAGAACACAGGGGATTTACAGAGTAACTAGTATATAGTCACACAGACAACTAGATAAACACAAACACTATATAATTTTTTTAAGTTACTGTAGTAATCACACGGGAGCTCAAGTCAAGCTGTTTATTCATAGACTCCTCACACAAGACTCGAAGCTTCACAAACTCAACATTCTATTGCAAACTCCCGGTTGGTCTAAGCCCCAACATTCTAAGGTAAGTGGAACGTACTACTATACATTCTGAAACATTAAATAGATTCCTCTTAATATAACTCTGTCCTAACTCTACTCTAATATATTTATACATATTTACACATGAGGAAATGTAATCCTAACTTATCTATATACGACTATAACATAATAATCTAATGTACAGTACTGTTATGTCCACACCAATGTCCTTATAACATATCTCCCTTCTTTACGAAGAAAGTACATAGTCTCTCTGCCATAAAGGAGATCTTCGGACACGTGCACTGGCAGTTCTCTGAGAAGTATTCGGAACTCGCATAGTATTGTCCACCATCTCCAACTCTTCTCCATGCCTGTCTCCATTTCCTTGATAAGGTACGATGCGATCCATGCTCCATACTCTTCCGTCCTGTAGTTTTACTACGTTACGATGCACTTCTATAATCTTAACAGGATCAGAGAACTTACTTTCACGATCCTGATTATATCTAGGGAGTCAAATCTTCACCCATTGGCCTACATACCATGACCTGTTTTTGGTTCCAAATTTCTTGTTGAACCATTCTGCATACTTTCTTTGGTTTCTTTTAAAACACTTTGTAGACACATTTCTTTGTTCACAAATATGTTGACCACCTCTTAACCAATTTGGATTTAATTTGGTGACAGGCTGCCTCCCCTTCAATGATTGAAAAGGTGACAAACCCGTGACTGAATTCGGTGTATTGTGATACGACCACAGCATCTCATTCAATGCTTCTTCCCCTTGAATGCCTGATACCTTGGCTCTTTGAATACATTCTTTTATTACTCTATTCATCCTTTCAACTAAACCATTGGCTTTTGGATTATACAACGCTGTTCTAAAATGATACACCCCCCATTTTTCCAGGAATCCCTTCATGTTGTCCGAGGTAAATTGTACACCATTATCTGTTACAAGTGTGCTAGGGATACCTTCTCTCCTGAACGCTTCTGTCAGAAATTTAATAGCTTCAGTCGT
The DNA here is from genome assembly GCF_031143425.1 of Pleurodeles waltl. Taxonomy (NCBI): domain Eukaryota; kingdom Metazoa; phylum Chordata; class Amphibia; order Caudata; family Salamandridae; genus Pleurodeles; species Pleurodeles waltl. Next base: position 270,074 of record NW_027149853.1, read on the forward strand.
GGTTATTTGGCTAACTATTTTGAACATGATCCAGTGGGAATGATAATCAACCAAGACAAACATGTACTGACCCTTATTCCCTAGATGACACATTGGTCCTAATATGTCTAGACCAAGCTTATCCCATGGCTTCTCTGGAATATTCACTGGGGAAAGTGGAGCCTTACGTGTATAGTGAGATTTGTCACTTGCGGCACATGCCCAGCAATCCCCTACTATCCTCTCCACTTCACTGTCCATTTGGGGGAACCAGTACGTGGCACGGAGTTTGTTTTTCGTTAAACTCCAACCTAAATGTCCCTCATGCGCAAGTTCTATCAGTTTGGTCCATAGGCTACATGGAGGTACAATTCTTTCCCCTCTCATTACCAAGTCATTTGAAACATGAAGTTCAAATCTGACATTCCAATACCCTTTTAAAGGTTCTTCAACCTCTTTTGCCCTATCAGGCCACCCATTAATTATTTTACTCTTGATTAGTTGTAATGTTTGGTCTTTTTTTGTCTCCTCTATCCACTCTTTTTGTGTGAGACTATCAAGATCTATCCATAGTATTGCTTCTCTCTCTTGCCATTCCTTTTCTTGTTCTGCATCTCTGCTGTTTACTCTGTCAATTTCCGTAGATCTAGACAGGAAATCAGCTATGGTGTTTTTGTCACCCGGCACATATTTCACTTTAAGGTTATACCCTTCCAAACCTAATAACCACTTGGCTATCCGTGGGGTAGCACGTTCCCTGCCTTGAGTGGTGAATACATTGACCAAAGGTTTGTGGTCTGTTTTGATTGTAAACGGTAAACCCGACAAGAAGAATTTGAAATGAATCACGGCCCAAAAGCAAGCCAATGTTTCTCTTTCAATTGTTGAGTATCGTCTTTCTGCCTCATTCAATGCTCTTGAGGCGAAAGCCACAATCCTTTCTTGCCCATCCAGTTTCTGATATAACATCGCACCTAATCCTTGGCCACTAGCGTCTGTTGACACATACGTTTTTAATTTAGGATCAAATTTTCCTAAGTGTGGTGAATGACTTATAGCTTCTTTAATGTCGCAGAATGCTTGCTGACATTCGTTACCCCATTGGAATGGGGTATCTTTCTTCAACAGTGTTCTTAGAGGAGCTGTGATTATATCAAAATTACGTACAAATTTCGCCATATATTCGGCTAGGCCCAGAAAGGATCTAAGCTCTTGTTTGTTTGAGGGAGCTAAAGCTTCCTTTACTGCTTTCACCAGATAATTTTTAGGTTTGACTCCCTCTTCTGAAATTTTATGGCCTAGATACTCCACTGATGTTACTCCAAATTTGCATTTGTCTTTCTTAATTGTCATACCTGCTTTATGCAAAGCTTGAAGAACACTCCTCAGGGTGTCGTCATGCTCCATTTTACTGTTGCCATATATCAACACATCGTCTTGGAAGCACAACACGTGATCCATACCCTTCAATATATTCTGCATGATGCGCTGAAATACAGCGGCGGCAGAGGCTAACCCAAAGGGCATTCTACAGTATCTGTAAGCTCCAAATGGTGTAATAAATGAGGTGAGAGAGCGTGAGGATGGATGAAGTTCCACTTGGTGATACGCTGAGGAGAGATCCAAAACACTAAATATCTTGGCTGGTCCCATTGTGCTTAACATTTCATTGATTTTTGGTAAGGGGAATCTCTCTACCCATATATTAGTATTTAGGTCTCTCAAATCTACACATACTCGAATCCCCTGGCTTCCAGCCTTCATAGTAATCACAACCGGAGCAACCCATAGTGCACTATCAATAGGTTCAATAACTCCCAGTCGTTGTAGGCGGCACAATTCAAGTTTCAGGGGTTCTTGCAACATGAGTAGTACCGGTCTGGCCCTGTGTGCAATAGGAATAGCACCCTCCTTAACTATGATTTTGTGCTGATAGTCTACTAGTCGACCAAGTTTATTTTCAAAAAGACTTGGGAACTCATTGCACACTGTGTAATCATTTTCTATATTCCCCACCTGCAATACTGGTTCCTCTCTGTTTGGATCTAAGCGTATACCTAAATCTCGCTGATGCTCCCATCCTAACAGATTTGAGCCCTTTTTGGTGAAATACACATTACCTGTAGTCGATCTGCCCTTAAATGTTATAAGCATGGACATCATTCCCTTCAGGGGTATAGGATCACTATTGTAGCCACCTGGACAGATATCAACTGGTTGTAGCTTGTACCCCTTGTTTTTGAACTTACTTTCAAAGATATCAAAATGTACAATTGTAAATGGAGAACAGGAATCAGCAAAAACCCTTATACGCTCTCCATTTAGGTCTATTTCACATGACGGATAAGTAGACTTTGGAACTGTGTTATCATTGTTTTCCTTCACTTGTAACACAAATTTGCTGTGATTGTCTTGAGTATTTTCCACTTTATGTACAATTTTCTTACTACAATTTTCATCTCTTTCTCTTCTACATGCTCTCGCATAATGCCCTTTGTTTCCACATTTCCTGCAAATACAATTCCGGGCTGGACATTCTAAGCTGTTAGCGAAATGTTTAGCATTACCACACCTATAGCACCTGTTCTTAACACTCCCATGGGTACTCTTTTTACTGGTGATTTCATGAATTGTGAATTCTTCACCACTCCTACAGTCTTTGTCTTCTTGATTATTTATAGTTCTAACTTCCTTTACTTCCTCCACCAAAGTGGAATTTTTGAGGGCTTTTATGCATTCTGCTGTCTGTTCTATACTTTTAGCTACTTCTATTGCTTCTTTCAAGGAGGGACTTATAATTAAAAGTTTCTCCTGTACCTTGCTATTATTAGTACATCTCACCAATTGGTCTCTGATAAGTGAGTCTTCTAGATTACCAAAATCACAGGTTGCAGCCAGACCCCTAAGGCTAGCTATATAACTCAAAACTTTCTCATCCCCCCCCTGGATCCTACTGAAAAACGTATGTCTCTCCAACACTATATTTACCTTTACACCAAAATGTTTCTCCAGCTTTTTAAGACTCTCTTCAAACACATCCAGTTCCTCATCTTCATCCTCATCCTCCCCAACCATCGTTAAATTGTCATAGACTTTGCGTCCCTGTACTCCTAGATTGTGTAGTAGAATGTGTTGTTTCCTTAGTGAGGAAAACTTTTCTCCTCCAATTGCTATGAGGTATGATTCGAATAAACGTCTCCAATCTTTCCATAATAAACTGGGTTCCCCAGTATCATTTAAGAAAGGAGGAGGTTGGGACATACTGGCTGCAGCCATGGTGCGTTACTACAAATCGTACTATTCTCAATGTGTACTAATTGTTCTATTTATATGTATTTCTATATGCAACCAAACTTAATTTACTTTCTTAGATACCTGGATTCGTCTACCAATTTTACTTCTGTTCAATTATATATATATATTTTTTTTCTTTACATTCTTTGCTCTGGACACAATATTTACATCAAAGTTTTACTCTTGAGACAGAAACAGTCTCACATTTAAATTCCTCAATAGATTATACTGCTCAAGAACGTCAAATTTAACTCTCAGTAAATTGCGCTGCTCTGGACAGTCAGGAGTTAACTCTCAGCAATCTTAGGAAACGTCACCAGTTTGAGGTCTGAGTTGCTAAAGAAATGTACCTCTCCTGCTGGCACTCTCCAGAAATCTTACCGAGAGTTTAACAAAACCAAGACAGCGCTACCGGCTCGTCTTCCAAGCTGCCTCTAGCGCAGACATCAAAGGAATTCAAAACAGTCTCTCCTCGAGGCTAATATCGCCTCAGCGCTATCTCGTCTGCTCGGTTCCTGTCACCTGCTCAGTTCCCCTGCTGGAAGCCGACAGCACCACCGTGTGGCCGCACGTACCTCACAGCTGACCGGGGACTCGTAACCAGCCAGGAACATAGCGGGAATCACCACAACAATGAAGACGAACTTCCTCTCAACAGCCGTTGCCGGACACACGTTGACGCGGTGCACCACAACACTCAGCTTTTGATCAGGGAACGTAGCGCGACTTCACACTTCTTCCACCAGACTCACAAATGAAGTTGGATTTCTTCACATCAGCTGCTGCCACGACACGCGTTAACGCTGAGGTTCTCTAGCGATTTTTATTTTTTTTTTTTTTTTCGTGACAGTTCCCACTTGTCAGCTGGCGCACGCACAGACTTCAACTCAGTGGGACATCTTCGGCACACCTCAGAGCGTCAAGAATTTACTTCGCCAGCAGTTTCCAGCACCATCCGGTACAGGGGTGAGGAGTTACACTGCCCCTGCGCAGTTCTTCCACGATGGATTCCAGCAGAATCCCGTCCTCGTCGCCAATTTAAGTATATTACTGTAGTAATCACACGGGAGCTCAAGTCAAGCTGTTTATTCATAGACTCCTCACACAAGACTCGAAGCTTCACAAACTCAACATTCTATTGCAAACTCCGGGTTGGTCTAAGCCCCAACATTCTAAGGTAAGTGGAACGTACTACTATACATTGTGAAACATTAAATAGATTCCTCTTAATATAACTCTGTCCTAACTCTACTCTAATATATTTATACATATTTACACATGAGGAAATGTAATCCTAACTTATCTATATACGACTATAACATAATAATCTAATGTACAGTACTGTTATGTCCACACCAATGTCCTTATAACAGTTACTTTATCTCAAGTTTATCTAAAGCCATATATCTTATTCTGAAAAGACTAAGAGGGTCATTCTGACCCTGGCGGCCGGTGGCCGCCAGGGCCACCGACCACGGGAGCACCGCCGACAGGCTGGCGGTGCTCCAATGAGCATTCTGACCGTGGCGGTTCAGCCGCGGTCAGAAGCGGAAAGTCAGCGGTCTCCCGCTGACTTTCCGCTGCTCATTGGAATCCTCCATGGCTGCGGAGCGCGCTCCGCAGACATGAGGATTCTGACCCCCCCTACCGCCATCCAGTTCATGGCGGGAAAGCCGCCATGAACAGGATGGCGGTAGGGGGGGGTCGCGGGGCCCCTGGGGGCCCCTGCCGTGCCCATGCCAATGGCATGGGCACGGCAGGGGCCCCCGTAAGAGGGCCCCAAAATGTATTTCACTGTCTGCCTTGCAGACAGTGAAATACGCGACGGGTGCAGTAGCACCCGTCGCACCTTCCCACTCCGCCGGCTCGATTACGAGCCGGCATCCTCGTGGGAAGGTCGTTTTCCCCTGGGCTGGCGGGCGGTTTAACTGGAACCGCCCGCCAGCCCAGGGGAAAACTCGTAATACCCGCCGCGGTCTTTTGACCGCGGCGCGGTAATTTGGAGGGCGGGATCATGGCGGGCGGCCTCCGCCGCCCGCCAGGGTCATAATGAGGCCCTAACTCTGCTGTGACATTATTTTTATAATGAGTGACACATGTGTTAACTAGGTGTAGGTGAAATTAAGCATTCCACCTTGTGGAATTGCTGGAATTTGGAGACTTTGGCCCTCATTAGGAGTTCAGCAGTCAGCGGACCACTGCGGTGGAGTTGGCGGTCGCACAGCCTCGGGCCCGGAGGGGAAGATCGTCATAATACAACTACCTGGAAGGCACCTGCAGAGCCAAGTTACCGCTCGGGACTCCCACAGCAGAGGGGCCCGCATGGCTGGTGGCAGCCATCTCCAGGCCGGCGGTCAGGAAGCATCCCACGACCATATTATGCGGTTGCACACCGCCAGGATTTCGGCGGCAGATCTACCGCTACCAAAAGTCTGGCGGAAACTAACAATATAAATGGGAACACCCACCTTCAGGAACACAGGCATGTCCGTAGGTGCCATGGCACGTGAATTGCAACTCTTCCCAATGCTCTACCTGGGCATGCAACTCCCACATCAGCGACAGCGACCAAGATACCAACCGTAAGTAAACCAGCCTAGCAAACACTTGAGGGAACAAAGTTGGTACACACACATGACACACATACGACACAGGAAGCCACACTCACACACTCATGCAAACTAACACCCGTACCAACACACAAACACACATACACACATGCATACACACTAATACACACAATCACCACACCTACATGTAGAAGAAAAGCCAGGACTAGGTAGGTACCATCGACACCAACGGTGTTGTGACACTTATGAATTATAAATGTTAAAATCTTGAATAAAATTATATACACACAGGCCCAAGGGCCAGTCCAAAAGTCCCACAGTGCCCGGAGTACACTGGGCACAAGCTGACACCCCAACTTGACTCCTGACTGCAAAGTGCAGGCCTCCACGGGGCAGGGGCATCAATGGGGTATGCAGGGTGTGGGGTGCTTTGGGCTTGGAGGGGGGTCCTTTGGTCTGAACTTGGAGGAGGGTCCTTGGACTTGCCCTGTAGGCATGGGCTTGGGTTTGGCAAGTGGAGCAGTGGACGTGACAGGTGCAGATGTGGCAGGTGTTGGAGGGATAATGTGAGGGGCAGTAGACGACTGAAAGGTGGAAGGCAGGGGTGTAAGAAGGGTAGCAGGGTGCTGGGGGGAACAGGGACTGTGGAAGTGGTTTGAAACAGGAAAAACTGCCTAAGGAAACTTTTTTGGGGACACAAGGGAGATCAAGGTAAGGATGTTTGGGAGTGGGTATGGGTGAGAGGTGTGTGCGTGGGTGGATGAAATGTGTATGCTGGGGGACTGTTGGTTGGGTGACTGCGGGTGTTCAGATGCACTGGGAGGAGGTGGAGAGGAGATGCAGGGAGATGGCTGGGGGGACGTGTGAGTGTATGTTGGGGTGGTGTCTGCAGGTAGGGTGGATGTGCTGTATGTGGGTGTGTTGACAGTCATGGTGTCTGCGCCAGTGCTGACTGCAGATGTGAGTGGTGTACTGACTGAGGGGGGAAGGTGGTGAGGGAGTCAGTGCAGAGTGTGAATGTTGTCATGTCTGCATGTGTCTGTTGAGTGTGCGCATTGCGATGGTGGCATTTGTGGTGCTTATGTCTGTCCTTGTGTACTGTGTCTGTTGATGTAGATGCATGTGGGTCAGTAGATGTGCCCTGGATGGGTGAGGAGAGAGTCAGTGGGTAAGGGAACAGGTAGCTGGAGGGGGGACGGAAGAAGAAGGGACACTGGCTGCCATCAAGGAGGAGGCCAGAGCCTGAAACAATCTCCTTGGGTCAGCCAGGGCACAGTGAATGTCTTCCAGGAACGCATTGGTCTGTTGCATCTGGGATGTCAGTCCTTGGATGGCATTCACGATAGTTGTCTGCCCCTCAGAGATGGACCTCAGGAGGTCAATAGCCCCCTAATTGAGGACAGCAGGGCTGACTGGAGCAGGGGCAGAGGTGCCTGTGGCAAAGGAGATGCTCACCCTCTTGGGTGAGCGGGCATGGGCAACTGGTTGGGGAGCTACAGGGAGGGGGGGTGCTGGTAACAGGGTTGACAGACAAAGATGGTCCTGGGGTGTTCCCAGATGGGCCTGCCACAGCCAGGGAGCCTCCATCGGAGGAGGAATCTGAAGATGTAGTGGTCGATCTGGTCTCCCCCGTAGCACTCCCCTCACCCTCTGTCCCACTGGTCCCCTCTGCTCCACTGGTGTCAGCCTCCTGGGTTCCGTTGGCTGCTGCTTCCCCACTCACCAGTGCCCCTTCTCCTTTGCCAGATGATGCTGATGCACACAATGACGGAGGAGGACAGGGAAGGACAGAGTGAGAGAGAGAGAGAGAGAGAGAGAGAGAGAGAGAGAGAGAGAGAGAAGGTGCAATCGGTCAACGCCAGCATAACAGTAACACAGGGTTATATATCAGCATTTGATGCCATGCATTGATACACTATGCCCTTCCCTGCACATCCTACAACTAGGGAACACCATGGGGGAAACCACAACAATGCACATGTCAACCACTGATGGTCTGACTGATGCAAACATATACACGAGGAGTGGCATACTCGCCATACCTGTCCAGTACCTGCCCAATACCCATGGCCATTGAGACAGGCATGTGATGGACTGCACACCCAACAGAATCATGCTTAGTTAATTGTCAGGCCTACTTGGCTATTGCCAATTAGCACTCTGATCACTTGGCGCACCCTACCCCACTACATGTGCAATGCCTGCCAGCTCATTGAGGTCTCTAGATCACCACTGGCACAGTGTTTGGTAAGGGCTAATCACAATGGCCTGACACCCCAGGTCTAATCATCCTGTTGCCATGAGCTGGCAAGCACATCTAGCTAGTAGGTGGCCAAACAGTTCCAACATTGGAGGTAGCTGCCCCGCTACCACTGACTGCATGGCATGACCAACACCTGTGATGTCAAACCTGCAAAGATGGACACTACCCATAGTGGACATGATTGTACCAAGGACCCAAACCAAAGCCACCCAATGGTGCCCACCCAGAGACACTATGGAAACACATGTAGCAAATGAGAGTGGGTATTTACCCCCTTGTGGCTGCTGTGCTGCCCTCAAGTGCCTATCCACCTCCGGGTAGGCTTCTGCCAATATTATGGCCATTAGGGGGGTCAAGGACCGATGGGCACCCCCTCTCATTGGGACGATGTCCCCAGATAGGCTTCTGCTGTCTTCCAGGCCCAGTGTCTCAGATCCTCCCAACACTTTCTGCAGTGGGTGCTCTGCCGGGCATGGACCCCCAGGGTCTGCACTTGCTTGCCGATGGCACGCGAAATCCCCTTCTTCTGATGGGTGCTGACCTACCTGCATGGGTGACACAGACAGAAGGACACAGTCATGTAGAGTGGCATCCCTGGGACAGCAGTGGACCGCACACATCAGACTTCTGCTCCCACATGTTGTCACCCAACGTAGCCTTAGCCCCTCACCCCTTGCCCATGCTCCAGACACACTGCCACCCACCAAGGCCCCATCCCCAGGCGCACAACTCACATACAGGACAATGAGACTAGGCTCACCTGCTGCTCTGGTGCCCCATACAACTGTCCATACAGGGGCAGGACCCCGTCCATGACCCACTCCAACTATTCCTGGGTGAAGGCTGGGGTCCTGTCTCCTGCAGAATGTGGCATCTTGGATACCAGAGTCAAAACACAGCAGCACAAGCAGTGAAGGTCTTCAGTGCATGAGGTTCAGGAGTCAATTGAGCATGAGCACATGAAATGATGGTCATGGCCATCGCGGACATCACAATCACCGCTGGCGGCGATCACCATTGGCTCCTGCCTCCCATAGGCAACAGTGTTAACCAATGGTGAGTTTCACGGAAGTTGTGACCGCCTATAGCCAAGACGCGTTAAGCCTGCTGGATGAGCTCACTTCCACCTGTCCCATGCATGCAGGACAAGGCAGCTGCCATTTTACATGTCCAATGTGTGTTGTGGGTGAAATGTCAGTGCATAATGGGTGACATTTGGTGACCTGTGGCCACATCAACACCATCTACATAGTGCGCAACATAATACCCACTCTCTACTGTTTCCAGGTACAATGTAATATTGAGGATGAGGAATGCACTGGTGTACAGGCCCCTAGTCAACCTTGCCACCCTGGAGGAGCATCATGTCATCCATACCTATTGCCTGAGCCGTGAGACCATCATGGACCTGGTGGCCCAGTAGAATCCGGATCTGTTACCTGCCATTCACCATCCCAATTTCATCCCTCCCACAGTGCAGGTGTTGTCAGTCCTCCACTACCTTGCCTCAGGCTCCTTCCAGGTACCAGTGGGCCTGGCAGCAGGGATGTCGCAGCCCATGTTTAGCAATGTCCTGAGGGATGTACTATGTCCCCTGCTCAAACATCTGGGCAGCTACATCCAGTTACCCCAATGTGCAGAATTGCACACTGTCAAGACTGTGTTCTACAGTGTGACACATGTCACTTCACTCATGTCATTGGGGCTACTGATGGCACCCACATTGGCCTGGTGCCACCCAGGAGGAGTGAACAGGTCTATAGGAACCACAAAAACTTTCAGTTAACATGCATGTGGTGTGTCGCGCGGACCAAGACCTCTTCAAGGTGATGGCCAGGTTCCCAGGCTCTATGCATGATTCCTTCATCCTGCGAAACAGCAGCATCCCACACATGACGGCACCACTTACGAGGGACCGGGCCTGGATCATCGCTATGTACCCCTGCATATGTGTGCACCTCAGTTCTCTGCACTCTTGTGTCCCTGACCTGTCGCACTCCTAGTCTTGACATGCTGCTTACCTATGAGCACACAGGTGACTCTGGCTTTGCCAACCTGCCCTGGCTCCTGACACCCGTGAGGCATCCAACTACAGATGAAGAGGACTGTTACAAGGAGACCCTTGGTCATACCAGACGGGTCATTGAGAGGTGCTTCTGTCTGCTGAAGGCCCGTGGGTGCCCTGCTCTACAACCCTCAGAAGGTGTGCCAGATCATTGTGGCCTGCTGCATGCTGCACAATCTGGCCCTGGGGCATCATATTCCATTGCTGAATGCAGAGGAGGTGTAGCTGTACCAGTGGCTGATGAAAGTGCCCTAGGGAGTGATGGAGAGGAGGATGATGAGGATGCAGCTGATTCTAGGGCAGAGCTCATTTGACAGTACTTCGACTGAGATGCAGTTATGTGTCAACTGTCTGGTATGTGTCCTCTATAACTGCCTGCCTTGTGCCTGCTACCACCTGTTGTCTGTGACTACTGTCGGTATTGGTTTCAACGTGGCCTCTGGGTGGATTCGGGGGGGGGGGTCACATGTGCCCATGACTTAGGCAGTCACAGTGTACAGGTCAGGCCTACAGTCAGGCAGCTGTTGTGCTTGGGCACTAGTGGCATCAACGTGTATGTATGATGTTCCCTGAGCTGCAAGTTAAAGTGCTATGTGTGTGTACGCAAGATTGTTGTATCTGTGCAGCATCTATCCTGGGAGTCAACATTGGGTGGCAGTGCTACATTGTTGTTTGTGGCAGTGGGTATGGGCTCAGGTCTGGTGCTGAGTGCTGTGAGGGTGGTACCATTGGGTTGGTATGTGTTGTTTTTGGTACTGGCCCATATGATTGTGAACTTGACTGCCATATCTGCCTTGGATACCTGCTGCTACAGTGCATTTGTGTTGAGTTGGCATCTGTGACTCCTACAGTGATTGTTGTCCCTGTCTTACTCTACTTTCAGGACATTGTAGTGGTGTACTCTGATCCCTGCCTGACCTGTTGCCTCTCTTCACACATATCTCCAGCCACTGGCTGCTCCATGATCAACCTCCATGCATGTTGCTACCCCCTCTGTCACCATTCCATGCATGTGCTGGGCAATGGGTTGCCAGCTGCACTTGTATTGGCAGTTCCATTTGTTCGCATGACAAATAAAGACGTAGGCAGTAACTGTGCTCAATGGTCTTTATTTGGGAGGGACAAGTGCAAGGGGTGATGAGTGGGGTCATGGCAGCTAAGGTCATCAGAGTGGTGACGCCAGCTGTGGATAGTCCAGGTCCAGTATGCTGGCCATGGGAAAACGGAGACATGAGGGTGGACAGTGGACAGGGTGTCTCAGTCACACACAAGGAAGAATGTTGGAACTTGCATATATCTTAGAGAGCATGACTACCTCACAACAGTTGTAAACAACTTTGGGACATAGGCCCTGATTTAGGAGAGCTTAGTGCACCCTTGTGAACATTAGTGTCAAACATCTCACGCTACTGTGACCCATCAATGTAAATATCTAAGCAGCAGAAACTCATAGTGGTGCAAGTCAGACATTGTGCGCTACTTTGTAACACCTTGTGCCACAAAATGGCTGTAACAGGCGTTTAGTACACAAGGGGGGTTACAGTTGGTGGGTGGGAACCAAAATGGCGCAGTGGAATGTAACAAAAACAACTATGCCAAATATTGCTGCTACTTTTGATGCTTGCTCAGAGCAGCTGTTTAAAGGGGGCACACCATTGGTCCAAATTGGACCCTGAATACTGTTCATGGTAAGGACCTAAATCTTAGCTCAGAGCCTGAACAGTACATCAATTGCATCAAATACCTCACATGCTATTGCCCGCTACCCTGTCCCATGGTGTGGATACTGTAAAATATGTTGAAACATGGTTGTCGTAGGGGGTTTGTAAGGGTGGAAAGAAAAGTGGCACTGCACTGGCTTCTGCACCATTTTACTTTAATCTGCCCCATGGTCAGGAACAATAAACATCTCCTAAATAATTTGCTATCACATGAATGTGTTGGTGGAATGTAGGTCTTGTCTCTAGCTAATACAATTCACATTGTCACGCACGTATCACACAAGTGGGTTGGCTTGACATATATGCCTATTGCATTCTGTGAAAGATACGTGAAGACTGAAAAGGAATACAGTGGCAGGTTTGTTCTCAGTGCCACTCACATGTAGCAGCAAGAGAGTGACATACAGGGACCAGTGCACATAGATGTCGAGGTGTATTACACCCAATCAACTCGGAATGTGTATGTAAGTCAACCAATGTACTAACAAGTCACAGACCCATGCCAAATTGTATGTTTGAAGAATGACATAGAAAGCTTGATTGTGTCATTCCCTTTACTTATATCTGATATGAGTAATCACTGTACTAAAATACACTCATTCAGAATGTTACATAGGTTGTGGAAAGCAAGTGTGAGCAGGTGGTCATGTCTGAAAAATGATGTGAACCCAAAGTAGAACAGTTGTGAGAGACATTGGAAGACTTAGAGGGCTGGTCCTGCTGAAATGATCTATGGATACTAGTGGTACCTCAAAATAACAAGAGTCTAGCTATAGACCTGTTTGTGGACGATCACATCCTGAAACAGATGCAAACACATTGACTCCCAAAAATCCTATAGGTGGAGGGAGCCCACCGCATCCCAAGTGTACCATGAAAGCCTGGAGCACACCCTTGGCTTATAGCAAGACTCATAAACGTCCGATACCGGGATGTTAGTCACCAAGCAGCTCGCTGTGCACTTCATTGCATATGGGTAAAGCTTGGGTTACCTTCGTCCACAATAACTGTCTTTGGGTCCCCAGGCTGCAGCACAGTGTCCTCTAGGTGAAGAAGGCTCTGAGGGAACTGGATCACAAGTACAAGACTTTTCCTGCATAGCTTTCATTAGTTGCAGCATGCAAAATTCACTTTTAGCAAGCCCAGGCGCTTGTTGTGATTGACTGGATTGAATGTCAGCCGGCAGGAGGGTCAAGACACTGCAACCGCCCTAACAGTGCCAGGGTGGCGGCATGGCAAAGGAGTATAGTGAAACACTTGAATTGGAGGTGCGGGTCCAAAGATGTAATGCCTAGCCTGGGGAATCATCCAGGCCACCCAAATGGATTTTGGGACCCATGGGGAGATGAGAGAGGCTTGTGGGATCGTAAATGTGGCACTGGATATGCACCAAAGCATCTTGTGGGTGGGCTGGGAGTAGGATGCAATGGTCCAAAATTGAAAATTGGCAGCAAGATTGAGACAGAGGATAAGAGACACCCACTTAGTAAAGACATTCCAGTAAGGGGCAGTGTGAGGGCCAGAAGGCAGTTGTGATGCTTACTTTTTAGCAGTATGTTTGTTTGGGCCAACAGGCATTATGCACAGTTGGGGAGGTGGGCAGTTAGGGATCTGCAGCGCAGTGTAGCGGGGGGAGAGTGATGATTGCAGAGGGTTAATTGGATAGGTGTAGTTTATGTTCAAGCAAGATACATTCGGGCACTCAACATAGCTGAGGCACACAGTATAATCACTGTCACAGTCTGAACCACAAACAGCTTAGGACCAGCACCCCCATTTGGGGTCCTTTAACCATACAGTGAGATGTCCAAAGTTAGTATGTTAACCCTAAGGATAGTATTCTGGAACATAATTGGCCTACTCGACAAAGTCAAACGGGGAGTGGTGCCCCAGCACATCATACCAGATTCTCCTGAGATGGTTCTCCTACAAGAGACCCACCTCCTAGGCAATAGGTGTAATGCCCTTCACTATTGGGGAAATGATAAGGCTGCTAATGTGGGCCATACCACCTCCTCTAGAGGAGTAATAATATTTGAGAGGCGAACGCTGACCCTGGTCTATTGGCAAATATGGTCTGATCTGCTGGGTCACTATGTGGTGCTCTCTGGTACCTGGAAGGGGAGCATCTTAAACATACTTCTAGTCGATATCACAACAGTACTTCACACTTCCGTCCTATCAGCCCTGACCACTCTGTTACACAGGCTTACAGATGGGTAAATGATCATGTGAAGGGACCTCAACGCAGCACTTTATGACAGCATACACCTACATCCCCCACGGCCCCTGGACTCAGTCAGACGACCATTAGCAGACTTCCTCTCTGCCTAGGGACTGGCATATGTATGGTGTACCATTAACCCAGCAAGCGAGCACTTCACCCTTTTACTTGGGGGTGCATGATAATCTTTCCTGAATTGATCACTTTCTCATGCTGGCTCACCAGCTGTTAAAAGTCAGGGAGGCTACTAACTTAATCAGGAGTATTTCTGACTGTTCTCCCCTGTGGCTGGTATAGGGTGGGTCTGAGAGGACAAACACTACCTGTATCATATTGTGGCATTGGTACATTTAAGAGCTAAACATTTGAGAATGGATGCTAGATGCAAATGACCATTATTTGATTATCTGATTATTACATTAGTCGAGTCTCCACTCATGTTGTGGTTGGCAATGAGACAGTAGTCAAGGAGCTTGGTCTCACCATCCTGGCGCAAGGGAACCAAATAAAAAGTGACTAATTGAAGGCTCTTGAATGTGATTTTTTGTCCCTTGTGGCTGGCATACCTGATGAGGAGGGATCAGAGGGAGCCCACATCCTAGCCCTTAAGCAAAATCAAAACTGAGACATGTTCAGGAAGCTGCAAATATGCACGATAGGGCAACACAGCACATCAATGTAATAGAGGACACAACAGGAAAAATATTGGCCTGGCTGGACAGGTATGAGGCAGCGGATAGATAGGTACCTGGGATCAAGAAGGAGTCAGGGGGACTTGCTAGTAGTGGACAAACCATAGCTCAAATTTCTGGCCACTACTGTGAGACAATCAGTTATGCAAGGTATTTTTCCACAAAAAAAAGCAGGTGAGCTCCTGGGTAACATGCCCTACCCAAGCCTCAATATAGTGAATAGGCAAGCCCTAGGAGACACACTTTTCCTGTAGGAAATTGTAAGAAGCATCATGGATGGGAAGCCTATCAAAGCATCAGGGCCCAACTGGGTAACAAATGAACCAAAAAGGTTGACAGCCACTTAGCTTGCCTCACATTAGAAGCAGATGTATGAGAAGAGCCAGAAGGATTGAATACTCCCATTAGACCGGTGCCAGGCTTCCATAGTGGTCATCCACAAAGAAGGGAAGCCTAGGGAGGACAGTATCTGTGCCCTGGGTCTACAGACAAGACACAGTTAAAAAAATATACATCAATGACCTGACCAAGCATCCAAGGAATAACCACACCAATCCTTGACAAATCATGTGAAGCAATGGGAACTGATGAGACATGTCCTTCACAAACAAGTTGCCATTCCCCAGTACTTGATTGGGCAAACCTGACATCAAGTCCCTCAAAGGAAAATACACATACCATGGGATCACAAATGTGCAGTAGTATGTCTTCAGGGGACTGTGCATTGCAGTGCAGATGAACCATCATGAAGATAGGAGATCACAACCAACGCCCCCTCAAAATACTGAGTAGGCCACATTGCTCTTTGACACAGTCAGGGGCCTGCTGATTGCACACAGTGAACTGAGCTGAGGTGATCACAGTCAACCGGTGTTCATACATGCAACAATAGCCCTGCATGGCCATTCAAACTGCAAATTGATGACTAGGGTGCCATCACTGCATGAGAGCGCCCCTGCCATACAGAGTGTATTCAATTTCATCAATCTGCCAATAACATATAGGTTTGAGTAATTGAACTTAGAAAATGTATGTTGTTAACCCAACATACCTAAATGTATTCATATGTGTCCCAGCTAGGTGGACCATACTTGTAGCTGTCAATTTGTGGATGGACAAATGTGTACAAATTACATCTTAAATGTGCACGTGTCACATGATTACTTACAACTGATCATGACCAGTACAAATGTCCCCCATTGTAAAACATGTGTGACACAAATATGAGTACATAGCTTTGGAACAATGGCCAACATATTAGATAGCTGTATTTGAGATTTGATATGTGTCCAATCCCTAAAAACACTACTGTATTGCGCAGTACTTATCAGACATGATACATATATCATCACACAAAATACATGTCACATATATTGCTACAATCACATGTCCGCACACCACCTCCAACATTTTGCATTAATCGGGAATTATATATTACATGTGTTGCCCTGCATCATTAACTCTGCTCCTTACAACACACCTGGGTGTGCACATATGGTCACTCACATTGAAATGGTTGACATGATCTTGTGCCGGCCTTAGTCACCAGCATCCTTTGCGAAAGATTTGTTAAGAGTATGATATGCCAGCACATGTATTGCACATGGGCCTTCCAATCTTATGTTGGATAAAGTAACGTACAGTTGGAATTCTAATATTACAATGTAGTAGACCCACAGCATGAGTAGCATCAAATATGTACACTCAGTACACATGTGTAAACATGTATGTGGCTAAGAGTCTTCATACAGAGCCACATTTGCAAACTGTATCTGTCGTCACATGCATCACACACACATACATACAGATGGTAACACATTCTTATGTTACGGGTACAAAATAAAATGCACATGCACACACATGTAGCAATATCATACAAAATACATAGATGATTAGCCCCTGTAACAGGGAATGTGAATGTGGGTGCACTGTTAGCCTTTGCACCTAAGTCCACGCATGGATGTTATGCATCAAAAATTTTGACGCATATGGAACATCTCCATACAGCGCAAATAACTGAAATGATGACTGGCACAATGTGCATCTGAACCATCTTCATGTCATTGGCTTCCCTCAAAAATCCAGGCATGCCCCGTATGCATCAAACGTTTTGACTCATACCATTGTCCTACATACATTGCTAATTCCAAAAATGCTGTCTGGCCTCTGCACTTCAATTGCAATTCAACAGGCCTTATCAGCCTTCGTGGTAAAAATCCACACATGACCGCATTGCATTAAAAAAAACAACGCATATCAGGAAACGTGACACATAAGCTCAGAAAATGATGTAACAGGACTTCCTTGCTGCACACATGGTAAAGTGAATTTACTTTCACTTTTACTTTACAGTCTATTCTTTCTTTGGTTGAGAGAGGTTGTGTGCAGCTGGTTGTGGAGTGGTGGTTGGGGAGAGTTTTGTGCTGAGTCCTGTTGCTGTTCAGTCCTTTTTGTTGTATTTGTGAGTTTAGTGTAGTGTTTTTGTGCTGTCATTGTATTAGTATTGTTGGGTATTCGCCTTGGGGTAGTGTAGTTTGTTTGGGTATTTGAGGATGGGTGGGCTTAGTTTATCTTTTCTTTTTGGGTCATTGGTTGCTGTGGAGTTAGACAGCAGGATGTCTGGGAAGGCAAGGGCCCAGCACATGAGTCCAGATGAACTGGGGGGTTCATTTGGTTAGTGTGCCACTACCTCCCCAGCATGTTGAGAATGAGTGGCTGTGTGATCATGGTCTACCCTACTGAGGCCAGGAAGCTGTGCTGGGGGAAATTCCTGTTCCAGCTGCTTAGGATTTTCAAGGTGGACCGCACAGACCACCAGATCAAGCACCTGTGGGCAGACCTCATTGCCAGGGAAGGCGATCTCCTGCATCACCTGGTGGTTCGGGTTGGCGGACATGTTGGTAAGTAAACCTGTAACATTGCTACATCCTTATTTGCATGTGCATGACAGTAAAGCATTAGGGATATAATAGCATCTCATGAGAAAGGTGAGGACATCAAGAGGCAGATGAAAGGAAAATGTTGTGGTACCCAGTGCAGCAACACTTTCCTTGCACCTCTTAGCACCCCCCTACTGCCATCATGTGTGTGCTGTATCTAAGATATGGCACACACATGGTGGCAGTAGGGGGTGCTAAGGGATGCAAGGAAAGTGCCACTGCACTGAGTGCAGTGACACTTTCCTTACATTTGCCCCCAAGCTTTGTAAAATTAACAGTGTCCTGTCTCCCAGTAAGTGTAATGTATGAATCAGAGACATATATGTATGGGTGAGTCACATTGCTATATATGTTTTTGGGTGCTACATATGTCTGTGTGACTGACATGTTGTAGATGGCAATGGGTAATTTCGAACACCAAGTTGACTAGGTCACACAGCTAAAAAAGTGCAATGTGTAACAGTTGTACATGCCCATCTTTGTTAACAAACCATTAAGCTATGTTTTCCTGTCGTGTCTTGCAAGTGGACCTCTAAACTCCACCATAGGAGAGGTTTCTATTTTTGAATACCAGGATGAAACCAGTAAATGTCACCTTGTATGCCCCATGTGTACACACAGTGTTGTGTCTGAGAGGGTTTGATGTGTATTAAGCTATGTACAAATATCATGTGTGTCAGTTTCGACACCATCGTCTATCCTTGGGTATCTACATCATGTCTGATGGTATGCTGAGGATGTGGAATTTATACAATGTTTCATAGGTGCCAGCGTGTGAAGCCGTGGATTAGTGGGTCTCTGGAAATGTTTTTTATGGCCAAAAACTGCTCATGTCAGTCACGATATGTGTCAGGGGGGACTGGCTTTCTGCAATGCATGGATGTAGCAAACATGTTTTCACAGCAACTGTTCCAGCACTGTGTGCCACACGTTGCACAAATTTAATCAGGACAGGGTACAATATATAGCTCTCCAAGGGCCATTTGCAAGGAGACACTAGCACCGCCGGTGTGTCACTGCTCTTCATTATTGAGGTAAGGCACCAGACATACAAGGAGCTCTGTTGAGAAAGACTACAGTCACTTGAGTACACATTGAGATTTGCGCTCTTCTCCAGATGGATGTGGGGCAAGTCCATGGATTGTAGAGAATACGATGTGTGCGGATGAAAGAACAGGTTTTAGCCATCATGACAGTTGTGAGCAGGCATGATCACATCACAATTGTATGAAATGAAAATGGTGATTGTGTACCTGGTAGTTAGGAGGTGTATCAAGTTTGTGCACAGATAGGGGCAGATACAGGTAAACAGGTGCTGCACCCAGTGTTGTACCACTTCTCTTGCCGTCCTTAGCTCCTCCCTATCAGCCACCATGTGTGTGCCATATATGATGTACTGTGCACCATGGCACTGGGTATGTGCCAAATGTCATTAACATTTTGATGTACATGATTTGCCAATCATGGTTGGTGCAAGAGAATGTAATGCTAATTCTGGACTGTACACAAGGGCCCATTGTGACCAATGGTGTGTCCCCTTTTAGTTCCAGCTCTGAGCTGGCATTAAAACTAGTAATAAAAAAATTAGGCAGCTAAATCTTTTAGATTGCAGTGCGCCACTTTGGCAGTCTCCCTACCGGGGGAACGCAAACCATGCATACATCATGCCTGGTATAGGACTAATGTGGGGCAATGGGTGACAAAGTGGCACAATACAGGTA
The DNA here is from genome assembly GCF_031143425.1 of Pleurodeles waltl. Taxonomy (NCBI): domain Eukaryota; kingdom Metazoa; phylum Chordata; class Amphibia; order Caudata; family Salamandridae; genus Pleurodeles; species Pleurodeles waltl. Next base: position 289,542 of record NW_027149853.1, read on the forward strand.
TTGCACCACTTTGTTGTGATTCTGCTGACCATTTGGCCTTGTTGTGCCGTATTTGTGTCATATTGCGTATGAAGCTAATGTGGTGGAAAGAGGTCCTAGACCCTCTCACATCTTGGCCCTAATGTGCAACTTTGGAGAGCCATCATACCCGTGACATATACCAAATACTGTAGAAGTGTGCTAGGCAGATTCGTATGGACTTGGGTGTTGCCCTTGTTGTTGGCTTACTGCTTGTCATCACGTGTCATCATAAAATGCTGTTTACTATGCATGCTTGTTTTTCTTCTATCCAATGCAGTTACTGATGACATGTTCTCCTCCTGTTTTAGCTGCCACAATGACTCCATTGCAAAAACATTAGTTCACTAAACGTGTGGAAAGTTTCACCACATTTGCAAGGTCCAGGCTGGTTACAGAAAGATGGCAAGGATATACCACATGGAAAAGTTGTCTGAGGCATGAAAAGCCTTCCCTAATGGTGGACTAGCCACCCATCCTAAACCCACCTCAACTACAGGAGTGTCCTCAGTGCCCAGAGTCCGTTTTGCTACTTCAGGTCTGACACCCTCAACATCAGTGGCACATCAGGCCATGCTCCCAAAGTACTGCACAACACTGAACCAGAATACCTCAACAGACGGCTCTCCTTCTACACCCCGACCCGACAGCTTCGCTCTGTCTGACCTTGCCCTCGCCACCGTCCCACGCATCCAGAGAATGACTGCAGCAGGAAGATCGTTCTCCCACCTCGCCGCCAAGACATGGAACACTCTTCCCACCCACCTGCGTCAGACACAAGACCTACTTACCTTCAGGAGATATCTCAAGACCTGGCCCTCTCCCTATGGGCCACCCAACCAATTCCAAGCCCCGATCTACCCCCAACCACCGGTGACTTGGTCCTACCCAAATGTTCCTTTTTTTGGGAGAGGCCCCGGACGAGGAAGGGGAAGGAAAATGGGAGTAAGTTGGAATCTAAAGGAGGGACCAACAGACAACGAGACCCTCAGCACAAGCAGAACATAAATAAGAGATCAACCACCATTGTCAACCTAAGCACTAAGATATTGAATGAAAGGGAGCTTCAAGCATTAGAGAAAGGCTTGGGCTTTGTTCCCACTCCCAAACTTGACATTTTCAAACTAAGGATTGAACTGGATGATTTCTTCCGTAGAATCAGGCTAAAAACCTTCTTCCTCCAGAACCCCGAACTAAATGTTGGACAAGAAAAGAATACAGGGCTGCATCCCAAATTCAAGTTCACTCCTACCTTCCAACAAATGCCACCCGAAGTACTGGCTTTCGAGAAATCGGTAAGCAGGAGAATCGATGACCTGCAAAATAATCAGAGGGAAGTCTTCCATAACATCAGCACCCAAGAACTAAAAGCCCTCAATGACTTAAGTAATGACCCCTCAATCATTGTAAAACCAGCTGACAAAGGTGATAATGCCTATGACTATGTATAATGAAGAATGCTTACGCTTATTAGGCAATAACCATCACTATAGGAAACTGTCAAAAGATCCTACAACAGACATCAAGGAAGAAATAACCTTTTTAGTTAGTAAAGGTGTTGACAATGGCAGGATTACAAAGCATGGGGCAACCTTCCTCAACCAAACCAACCCTAAAATACCCTATTTCTACATCTTACCTAAGATCCATAAGAATAAACACCCACCCCCAGGGAGACCAATAGTATCTGGGATTGGCTCCATTTTGGAACCACTGTCTCAATTTTGCGACTGGTTCCTCCAACCATTTGTGAAACGGATGCCTACCTATCTAAAAGACACCAAAGACGTCCTTGCACTACTAAGCAATCTTCAGTTCGACAAGGATAAGGAACAACTGATGACTCTGGATGTGGAGTCACTGTACACCAACATCCCACAGGAGGCAACTCTAGAAGTGATCAGCGATCTTCTGAACAATAGTGACTGGAATTACATTACTCCACCAGAATTCATCCTAGATCTGGCCCATTTGGCCCTGACCAGAATTTATTTTGAATTTGATAAAAACTTCTTCCTACAGATCCAGGGTACATCAATGGGGGGTACATTCGCACCGAGTTTGGCGTGCTTATATGTGGACCATTTTGAAAAAGAAATGGTGCTCACAGAAGACAATCCTTACTTCAACAACATAAAAATATGGAAAAGATATATTGATGATATCCTCATTATCTGGAAAGGCACGAAGGAGGAAGCTACCACCTTTGTCATATGGTTAAATGCCTTGAACCCTTTTTTAAGATTCACAGCTACCTTGGGAGACCCGGCCATTTATTTTCTTGACCTTCTAATAACTGAAAGTAATGGCTCCCTCATAACGGAGGTTTATTACAAAACCAACTGATAGAAATAACCTTCTGCAATTTCAAAGTTTCCACCCACGTTCCCTTAGAGAGAACCTAACAGTGGGAGAGTTCCTCCACCTTTGGTGGAACTGTACAGAACTCACAGACTACAAAAGACATGCTCATCAGCTCACTAACAAACTCAAAGCAAGAGAATACCCGGATTACCTCTTGAGGAGAGCCGATAAACGTGCTCGCATCAGCCCTAGAGAAACATTACTACAACCCACCACCAGAACCAACAAGGAAGACACACTAATTTGTGTGACCACTTTCAATCCAGCATCCAATACTATCAAAAAGATAATAAATGATGACTGGAAAATTCTTACTTCTGGTGGACTTCCCTTTCAGTTACCTAAGAATGGCTATAGAAAGGCCAAGAGCATCCGAGATATGATCGTCCACACCCGCCCACGGGTTAGTCCCGCTGGGAACAGACAAGGAACACTGTGGGATCTACCTCCGCCAAAAGGACACTTCCCATGTGGCAACTGTAGCGTGTGTGCATTCACCAAGAAAACCCTTACAGTGGATTTGGGCCTACAAACACCGTGGGAACTAAGACAGATTACCAACTGCAACAGCAAGAATGTCGTCTATATGGTCACCTGCCCCTGCGGTTTGAAATATATTGGGATGACAACAAGAAGAGTAGGCACACGCATCTGCGAACACAGAAGCACCATTCGCTGCAAAAGAGATGCCACGAGACTGACAGAGCATTACGTCACCAACAATCACCATCCCGACCATATGAAATGGGTGGTACTAGATCAACTTAAACCTACAGCGACTAATGTAAAACAGAAGCTTTTATTGTACGAACAGAGATGGGTATGGAGACTGCATACCGACACTTTTGGACTGAATGACAATATCCAGTGGTCCGCCTTAGGCTAATGGCCATATCACAATATATATATATATATCTACCATATATAGATCCTACCATTATCCAGCATGATTACCATCTCTTCCGCTGGTCAATCCTCCCCGTGTAATTCCATTTGCTGAGCAGACGACCTCTGGCTGTCCCCGGTTTTGAAAAAAACCCTCTTTTGAGACATCTTCCTATTGTCACTTTCTTTTTCCTCCTTTTTTCTTTCCCGCTTTTTTCTTCTTTTTTTCTTCTTTTTTCCTTTGCTTGTCTTCTCCTTTTTCACATTCCACTACTCCCTCCCCTTGTTTCCTTCCTCCCCTTTGTTCCCCCCCCAATACCCCCCTTCTCCTTTCCTTCCTTCATTGTTCCTCTCCTCCTCCCTTGGCTTCTCCCCTCCTTTCTGTCTTTTTTCTTCCCTTTTTTCTCCTCTTCTTTTGTTCCTTTTCCTTCCTTTCAGCTCTGTGCACCTCGTGCCCCCCCTCCCCCCTCCTCGCTCTTAATTATTTCCGCTCTTACTTCCCCTTTTTTCCTGCTCTGGCTCCCACGGGACTTAATCTCCTGGGGAACCTGAGTGCGCGCCGCGTATCACGCATCACGCTGTTTCTTCAGCGCATCACCACGTCCTTACCACAGGACGCGGCTGATGCGCGCCACGGGACTCAGTTTACCAGAGTCCAGTGGAACCAGGGACGCGTGCCGTGTACCCCGCGGCGCGTCATCCCCATGAGCCCGGACGCGTCTCAGACTTGGAACGCGATCTGAGCAACCACACCGTGATTACACCAGTCTTTTAGACGCGCCCTTAACTTACAGCGCGTTAGCCTAATGGCGCTCCTGACATACCCGAACTTCCAGAATTGCCACAAAAACGTATTATGAACGCCGGAACTTGCCAGCCCAGCAAGCATTGGCTCTTCCACCTCCAATACTACCTTAAATACCGGGCCCTCCCTCCATTCGACATCAGAGCGGTCTGGCACCGGCATGTAGGTACTCTCACTGGGTATTCCCTTTGGAGTGGTAAGTTTTTATTCTGGTCATTCCTGCATTTGGGGTCTCTCTTTCACCCTGGTCCTGTGGCAACCCCACCAGATACCAGCATTTATTTTTTATTTTTTATTTATTTTTTATTCTGCCTTCCCCTTTTCTTCTGCCCTGCTGTCTTTCTCTCTTTTCCTTTTTTCCCTTGTTTCTCCTACTTTCCTTTTCTTTCTTTCCCTCTCCTACTTGGACCTGATTATCCTTGGCATCTCTCCCCTTTCCACCCCCCCTCAAGAGTGTGACTACAAGGGAAAACCCCACCCCCGGCGTTACCCAGACCAGAGGCCATTCGTCCCTATTTCCGGGGTAAGTCATCACTGCATGTGTGTTTGAGTGTTCCTTTTCACTTTTTTTTGTGTATATTACCACCATATTTTGCTGTGTTGTGTGCAGTGGTGTGCCACCCTTCACCTTTTTATAATCTGCAGTTTATCTATTATACCTTACAGACCTACCATATCATGAAGCACCTGTTCAGGTAGGCTTTTAGATTTCACTTAGCGAGCACACCCCTTAGCAGTAGTGCTCTGGGATCCTAGACCCTGACGAATGCCCCTGACCTTCCAGCACATCGAGAGGGCAGAAACATGTTGGTCATACATATACTTTTTTAGACTCTGAGAGACATTAATCTCTAGTGAGCCTTCTCTCTCCCCCTATTTTAACCTTACCAACATGCACCTCCATTAAAGTTTAATTAATTGATATAGGTGACATGTATGGTTATTTTATTCTCACCCTATCTGGATCCCTGTTATTTATCCAGTAAGTTTCATTTCAGCACTCCCTCTTGTTCTTTTAACAGAGAGGTTGAGTCCGCCCAAGTAGTATCATCTTACTTGGGTGGGGCTAGGTGGTCAAATGATGAAGCAAGACACTATTATGTGTGTGAGACCACCTAGTCCGTAAAGGAATTCCCCCCCTGTTCAACACAGCCATCCGTTCTAGAGACACTCTCCACACACTTTGCTGGTCCCTCCTGGCTGGTAGTGGGCTGATTGGAATCTCTCTTGGGTCTCTCCTGATTTGCATTCTCTATCTTGTCTCCCTATTTTTTTTTCTTGCTCGCACGTTTTTTTTACACTAATGCTGTTATATATGGCAGTAAAATGTTTAGCCTCAAAAAATTTGCCACATAAAAGTTGTAACACCACTTTTACAACATTAGCCTCTTTTTTCTTTCCGGCATGTCACAATTGATAGCATAATTTTTTTTTTACGCTAACCTTTTCTTAGCACCATGGTGCGTCGTTTTTTAAATATGGAGCATGGATGGAGCTATGGAATGGCGTTAGTCTGTGGTAAAAGATTTTACGCACAACTTCTTTTGGCGCAGTTGTGCGTCATTTTACTTAAATCGGGGCCATAGTGTCTTCATTTACTGGCCCTCACAGGGATAACAACGCAGCACATTCACTGCCAGTGAAAGAACCTACCTACTTCTCTAATGGCTTCACACTGTACAAGCCGATTGCATACTCACTGGCCAGGATGGAAAGCTTCTCTATATCCATAAAGCAAGAGTTTATTTGAGCCGATGGGTGCTGGAGGGCCCTACAGCACAGATTCCTTGGACCCGGACCTGTCAGTTCATTAGCTAAAAAGAAACAAAAGAGCAGCCATACCTCTGTATAGGCCTGCTGCTTCTTCTGCCCTTTGCCTGGCAGCCTGAACTACCCACCTAGGTCCAGTCATTTGCATGGGGCGAGTCACCCCCGCCATGATCACCTTGCTTCACCCCTGCACAGTTAACTCTTAAGTACTCCCATACCATGCCATTTTTATCATCATCTGGTTCCTCAAACATCAAATAAGCCAGTCCACCAGTACTGGAGCCCCATAGCTGCATAGTGACATACTTGTTTATATTCTGCTACCAAAAAGAGAATGGATTAATCATGTTTCAAAGGTAGTTACAACGTAAATGGAACACACTGTACAATACAAAACTAGGGCCCTGAGTAACTTTTCTTGTGTCCCGTAGTACCCCCACTTATGCCACCATGTGTGCATCGTATCTAAGCTACGGCGCACCATGGTGGTAGTTAGGGGAACTAAAGTCAAAAATGAATACACTAGTTCGGAGCTTTGCAGGATTAGCATCAGAAATTTTATTCTTATCCTGCAAAGCCTATTGAGGCCCATTGGAAACAATTGCATGTCTCCTTTTAATGCCTGCTCTAAGCAGGCATTGAAAGTTCCAAAATAAATGAAGCAAGAAATCTTTTAGATTTCTTTGTGCCATTTTTTCGGCCCCCATACCGGGGGGGCACCATTGCATTCATTATGCCTGGCACACATAATGTAGCGCATTGCGCCACTTCGTTCATTTGGTGCAGCGCGATTGGCCTCATTGGGTCACATTAGCGCATTGCACCACTTTGTACATTTGGCGCAGCCACATTAGCGTTACAAACAAATTATGCTAATGTGGTGCAAGGAGGGCTAGGGGCTCTTAAATCAGCCCCTAATTGTCAAGCATTTTGGGAAAAAGCACCCCAGTGATATTTCATGGTGCTGAGTGCAGGAACTTCAGAGCTGGCAACACAGAATGCCGCTCATTTTAACAATATCATAATTCTGTTTCGCTCAGTCACCCTTTGCCCATCACCTCTAAATGTGTTCATCGAAGTAACGTATTCAAGCTACTCATTTTGGAATAAAAAACGTGCGTTTACAGCACTCCCCGTCCATTTGGTGACGGTCCACAAGGAGAGCCCTTGAGTGGCGTTCCCCCCAGCCTGTGTCGTAAAACCGACGCTGGCAGAGAGCAGAATGTGCTGAATTTGTACCCCTAATTGGTTAATCATGGAAGAAGCATACAGGTATTTGTACCTTCGGAGTATGGAGTTTGGGTACAGAGCTAGAGAATTATTTACCACATCATCTATGTGCCCCAACCTATCCACCTCAAGGTACCACTAACTGCTCGGAGTGGATGGGGTGTGAGGTCTGGATTCAGTGATAAACCACTGTACATCACTGCATCCAGACACCCGCATCCCACGGTACCATTACCTGCTTGGGATGGTTGGAGTGTGAGTGTTTGGATGCAGGGGTAAACCACGTTTTAGTTCTTCAGCCAAAACTCACATCTCCGTCCATCCTAAATTAGCCCTACCTCAAGATGTATGCAGGTAGTGGTACCATGGAATGGATGAGGTTTGGATGCAGTTGTAAACTTTTACCACCTCATACAGAAAACTTAACCCCATCCAATTCTGGAATGCAGGTCAGGTATTAAATCCCGCTTTGGTGGTACTACGAGTGGCTCCAATGGTGAAAGTCGGCAGCGGCATCTTAAGAAACAAAGAACATATCATTTGTACTTCCTTTTCCAATTGTAAGTTAAAAACTAAATCATGCATTTTTTGCTATGTGCTACATTAGGACTAGCCTCAAGAGACCGTTTACGGATAGTTCACGCTCTGGAAACGCCATGATTCATTAATTTATTACTTTTATTTTCACACTCGTGGTCTAGCACCCTATCCTTATGTAGCACACATTTTAGAATTTACACTAGCATCAACATCCTATGCAAGCACATGAATGCGTCCCCCATTAAGGAGGCTCAATGTCTCAATAAATACATATTCGGCTCTGAATCATTTTTCATCCCATCCATCTAAATCGTTTTCAAAGGCAATTAGCACAAATTCACAGTGATGTGTGAAACATATGTGACGAAGAAATGCATAGTTGTTTGAGAAAGCCAATAACATATGTTAATTTCCATGTTTACATCACTAATGCCTGCGAGTTCTCAAAACGCTTTCCCACAGGTTTAGTTTCACTTTCTCTCCCTTTTCAATGCCTTTGTTATTTTCTGTTTCATGAAATCTCAATTGACTAACTGGAGGAAACGCGTTGTAAGGGTTTGGCATCTAAGCAGCTGTTTGATTCTCTTCATATGGCACTTAGGGAGAGTCATATTCTGTAACATTAAGGACTGCAACAGTTAAACCTGTTACTGAAATATAAGCATTGTGAAATTAGAAACGTAGTGTAATTGAACACTTCATTATTCGAAAGTTCCCAGTTTACATGTCCTAGTCTAGCTGCAAGACACCATCTCTGCCCCAGTCAAGTAACTGCAACATTTTATATCTGCTTTGATGCTCCTTTTTCACAAGATGTGTACCCCGTTTGTATTTAACATTCTCATTTCATTTTCAGGAGATATGCATTCTTATTTAATCAAAAACATGTTTATGTGCTCAACATTACAAAACAACAGAAATACTTTTTCGGATTTACTACAGGAAAATGACCATTTTCAATTATTTAAATCTTCCTCTTATGACAAAATTACCTCTTGGGGCACTACGGAAAGTGAGATTTCCAAAACGAAAGAATTCAAATGTACCACTGGGCCTACAGTAACAGGTTCACGATAGTGCAACTAGATATTCGCTGTAGTGAACATGCAGTCATTGCACACAAGCAGCCTGGCTCTGTAATGCAGTTACTTGCTATCAAAATAGGGTGTGCACATTTTGACATGCTACTGTGTTCCCATGGCTGTAGGTGAAGCTAATGAGCTCACTGACAATGCAGGAATGACATTTGTGATTTGCATTTCATCACACAGTGAAAAGAAAGGGCAAAGCTAAACTCAAACTTCGAGTGAGTGGGTGGATAATGGGAGCAGCATGCTAAGCTGTGATGGGACAGGTAGAGACATTATAGCATGTGAAAATTATTTGTGGGTGGCTTCCTTCGCTATTTTGGGGCCACGTATAATATGAGTCATGTTAACCGATTAGCTTCTGAAAATGAGTAGGAAAAATGGGCATTTGTGACAATACATTCATCTGTAGCTTTTTGTCATGATGGCCAATTGACAAAAGCATTATACCATCATGTCTGCTCACCCTTCTTGTTGCACGTATACATAGGGTTTGTAGGTTCTCCAAGAACCCAAGGTGCCCTGAGCCAACAACAACTTAGCTGCACTATACAATGGGTTTTCATTGATACAGAGCATAGCCCGATTTGTATAGCGAAATAGGCAGAGTGAAAAATGGTTAGCAAGGAAACTTATGAATTTCTGAAATGGGCACAAAATATAGAGTTTAGGAGCAGTGATTATTTCTACATTTCTGAATTTGTGGGTACCCGTAATCGCATATGATTTGGATGGTATTTTTCAAAATGTAATCTTTCTGATTCAAGGGCTTACATTTGAAAGGCACAAATGCAGCACAATCCAGTGGTAATAACAAATGTTCTACTTTGCTATGCTCCCACAATTATCCCAATAAATGTGGTACCTCATTTGTGTGGGTAGGCCTAGTGCCAGCAACAGGAAATGCCCCAAAATGAAACACAGACACATTGCATTTTTCCACTGAAAACGAACCCTGTTTCACAATGTGGGTAGCTCTAGATTTTGGATCCTAGCGCACCTGGGTAAACCTAGGCAACCTGTACATTTTTGAAAACTAGACTCCTAAGGGTATCGAGGGTGTGCTGACTTTCATGGCTCTCACTGAGTTTTTTTTTACCCAGAATCCCTTGCAAACTTCAAACTTTGACTAAAAAAACTAATATTTCTCATATTTCTGTGATGTAAAGTTCTAGACTCTGTGAGGAGCTACAAAATTCCTTCCACCTGGCATTGCCCGAGGCATCCTGATAAAAATGTTGTTAGTAAGGGCCATCTTACCACCACAGATATAAATCTGGTAGTAGTTTTTTAAAGTTAATCCACCACTTATACCGGTTGGTTTGAGCACCTCCAGAAATACTGGCTTCAAAGCATAAATGCTTATCACAGTATCTCAATAGTGAAACCAATCCTTCTGGGGGTGAGCCGTAAAGCCACTGCATGGCACCAATCACTTTACGGTCCATTCAAATGCCATTTTTGCACCAGACACAAGACTTTCATATAGACGACCAAGGGCCCAATCCAACAGATCAGTGCATTTACATCAACTTACTGTGGCCATGCAGGGGCCCATCACATTCATACACCAGAGGACGGAATACGTTTGACTACATTTTACCACTTGTCAAGTAACCACCTCCTTATTTCTGAACATTGCTGAATGCATGCCTAATGAACCTTTACTAAGGGCGCTCATGACACCCACATGAGGCTCAGGCAGACATGTCTTTCAGGTGCTTTTAGTACACTCAGGGGCATATTTATACATGTTTTGCCCTGCATTTGTGTAAAAAAAAATGTACGCCAATTTAGTGCAAAACGAACTCCCTATTTATACTTTGGCGCTAGACCCCTCTACTGCCAAATTTATGGAGTTAAAGTTATTTTTTGGACGTGGACATCTACCTCACATTAAGGAGATGCAAGGTAGGTGTTGTTGTGCAAAAAATGACTCTATGGCCTTAGCTGCATATTTATCCCCTCATTCAAAAATCAGGCACGAGGGAGGAGGGGTCAAATAATAGTGCAAAGCAAGCTTATTTAACGCCTGGGTCAGGGCAAGAGTTACGGGACCTGTGGGCCTATTTCCATGGTGGAACACAATGGAATATGTCCAGAGGTGCCCTTCCCAGGCCCCAGGGACACCCCAACCCACACCAGAGGGACAGTGGAGGATTGGGAACCCCAACCCAGGTAGGTATAGGTAAGTGCAGGTACTTGGCTAAATCCAACTCCGACCAGTTTATAGATGGAAGTAGGGGGTGTCTGAGTATGCCAGGTAATTATAGGTAAGTACAGGCAGGTACTTGGCTAAATCCAATTCCTTCCAGTTTATGCATGGAAGTTGGGGGTGTCTGAGTATGCATCTGAGACATAATTTCTCTAAATGAGTGAGCATATCTACGTTTGAAACTAAGGCAAACATGTTTGAACATTTTTTGAAGTTCCTTAAAGAGAACATCATGAACTATGAAAAACTAGTTTTTGACACACAATGTACACTGTGAGAATGTAGCATATTATCTATCCACAGTTATGTACAGTGTGGTGACTGCACTTGTCCTACATCACATTGAACATCTATTAAGCACTGATGGAGGATGAACATGGCAAGCAGGTCAGGTTTACCCATTCGTGTCATGGTAATTCAGTATCAGTGAGAATGCAGCACCAATAAATTTGAATCCATAGGTGAATATATATTCATGGCATGTGTTTCTGTACTACCTTTGCTATCTGCCTTCTTCCTATGCAATATCCCTGGGAAAGCACACCTGCCGTATGCTTTCCTTACCCGTTCATGTCTCTGTCCTCATCAGAGTCCTAACTAATCCTGTTTAATTGCCCAGCTAACTTTTTTTTTTGCAGTCTATCCCTAGCTAATTGAAGCTCAAGAAAATGTGTCTTTCATGTGCCATGAGTGGGCTTACTGTGCTAAATCCAACTCCGTCCAGTTTGTGGATGCAAGTGGGGGGTGTCCGAGTCTGCCCCGGAGACATCATTTATCAATCTGAGTGAGCATATCTACCACTGAAAGTAAGGCAAACATGCTGAGAAATACTGCCTTAGTTCCCTAAATTAATAAGTCAAACAAATGTCCTGTGGGACTTATTCACCCACACTTCTACTTTTGCTTTGGCAGTGTGAAACTTGTATATTACTCAATGTTATTGAAGAAGGGTACAGGACACAATATCTTGTATGATGATTGCTTTTACATCTCATACTAAAGACGTGAAAACAATCATCATACAAGATATTGGCCCTCATTCTGACCTTGGCGGTCTTTTCGCAAGACCGCTGAGTTACCGCCGCGGTGAAGACCGCCGACCGCGGCGGTGTGCCGCTGTGCGCATTCTGACCGCTGGGAGCGTTCCGCCGGAAAACCGCCAGCAGCCACACTGGCGGTCGGCGGGAAAGTGGAGACTGGTCAACCTCCACCGCCACGCCAGCAGAACACCGCCCACAGAATTACGACCCACATTTCTGTGTGGCGGTCTTCTGTTGGCGGTCTTCTGTTGGCGGTCACGTCCCTATGGCTCCCGTCGCCCCTCGGAGGACCAACGCACAAGGTAAGTTGATCGTCCGTGAGGGGAGGGGGTGGGGGGGTGTTGTGTGATGTGGGCGTGCATGGGGGTGTGCGTGTGAGTGTGTAGAGGGGGTGTGTGAGTGCGTGTATGCGGGCGGGGGGTGCTGCTGTGTCTATGGGTAATGTGTGCTGTTCGGCAGGTGCGCATGTCGGCATGTATGTGTGCGGGTATGTGTCCCCGTTGTGTATGTGTGTGTAGGGGGTGTGTATATGTGCATGTTGGGGGTGTGTGCATGTCGGGGTACATGTATGTGCATGTCGGGGTGGGGGTGGGGAGGGGGTTCGTACCACCTCTGGGGGGTGGCAGGGGGGTGGAGGGTGTGGGGGGAGGACTCGGGTGGGTAGTGGGGGGTGGGGGAGACCCCTATCAGTGCCAGGGAAGGAATTCCCTGGCCCCGATAGTGCTTACCGCCATGGTTCGCACGGCGGTTCCCGCCCGCAAGAAACCGCGGCGGTAGGCAGGGTCATAATACCCTTGGCGGTCTTGGGACGACCGCCGGGCCGGAGTGCGCAAACTCCAGCCCCGCGGTCATGACCGCCGTGGCGGTCGGAGTGGAGAAGTAGCGGTCAGAATGCCATTTTTAATACCGCTGGTCTGTTCGCGGTCCGACCGCCGTCTCTCCGCCGACCGCCAGGGTCAGAATGAGGGCCATTGTGTCCTGCACCCTTTTCAGTAGCATTGGTTATGACACAAGTTACTGAGTTTGCACACTTTCAAAGAAAATAGAAATGTTGGTGAATAATCCCAAGGGACATTTGTTTGACTTATTACACTTACTTCTGGGCAATCACGTGGTACTTGTGTAGTATACATACGTTCCCTAACACGTACTTCCAAATCCAGTCAAGCCTTTAACATTTTGCCCCACAGGGTAGTTAGTCAGTGACAACATGGCATCTGTGCGGTCCAACAGTATGTGCAGTGTGGGGACTATAATGCACTTGTCAATAAAACACTTACCATGTTCTGACGGCAAATAAAGGTGTCGAGCAGGCCATAAGGAAGTCCATGATTTCCTGAAGTAGGGGAACTTACTTAGGCCCTCATTCTGACCTTGGCGGTCTTTTCGCAAGACCGCTGAGTTACCGCCGCGGTGAAGACCGCCGACCGCGGCGGTGTGCCGCTGTGCGCATTCTGACCGCTGGGAGCGTTCCGCCGGAAAACCGCCAGCAGCCACACTGGCGGTCGGCGGGAAAGTGGAGACTGGTCAACCTCCACCGCCACGCCAGCAGAACACCGCCCACAGAATTACGACCCACATTTCTGTGTGGCGGTCTTCTGTTGGCGGTCTTCTGTTGGCGGTCACGTCCCTATGGCTCCCGTCGCCTCCCGGAGGACCAACGCACAAGGTAAGTTGATCGTCCGTGAGGGGAGGGGGTGGGGGGGTGTTGTGTGATGTGGGCGTGCATGGGGGTGTGCGTGTGAGTGTGTAGAGGGGGTGTGTGAGTGCGTGTATGCGGGCGGGGGGTGCTGCTGTGTCTATGGGTAATGTGTGCTGTTCGGCAGGTGCGCATGTCGGCATGTATGTGTGCGGGTATGTGTCCCCGTTGTGTATGTGTGTGTAGGGGGTGTGTATATGTGCATGTTGGGGGTGTGTGCATGTCGGGGTACATGTATGTGCATGTCGGGGTGGGGGTGGGGGTTCGTACCACCTCTGGGGGGTGGCAGGGGGGTGGAGGGTGTGGGGGGAGGACTCGGGTGGGTAGTGGGGGGTGGGGGAGACCCCTATCAGTGCCAGGGAAGGAATTCCCTGGCCCCGATAGTGCTTACCGCCATGGTTCGCACGGCGGTTCCCGCCCGCAAGAAACCGCGGCGGTAGGCAGGGTCATAATACCCTTGGCGGTCTTGGGACGACCGCCGGGCCGGAGTGCGCAAACTCCAGCCCCGCGGTCATGACCGCCGTGGCGGTCGGAGTGGAGAAGTAGCGGTCGGTCGCGGCGGGGACCGCCGCGGTCAGAATGCCATTTTTAATACCGCCGGTCTGTTCGCGGTCCGACCGCCGTCTCTCCGCCGACCGCCAGGGTCAGAATGAGGGCCTTAGTCTTCAGCGGCCGGCTCACCCTCTGCATGGCAGCCATCTTCATGGGGGACGCATCAGGGTCCCCAGACTTTTGTTCCTGCCAGCTCCCCAGGATGGGATCCGGGCCCCCCTCCTCCATATTCACGGAGAGCGAAAAGCCTCTCTCGATCTTTCTCTTCTGTGGGGCCCTGGATGGGGTCTGGGGCCCTCTCTTGGATTTCTAGGGGCTTGCGACGTGACCCCCGGCTTCACTTCTGTTTTGTAGCCCAGCTCGGAGCAGCGGTGGAGCCCCATTCACTTCACTGCTCGCTCTGAAATAGGTCAAAGGTCATGGACCACCTTTTTTGGATATCTCAGGCCCCCAAGGGCCGATTTGGGTGGTTCTGGTGTCGTTTCGCTCCTGGTGATGAGCCATTGCCAACAGGAGCACTCTCCTTAGGCATTCTGGCCTGGAAGAGACCCAGATGATAGGGGGCCAGTCAAACTGACTCCCTGCACCAGCCTTTCCTCTGGGTGCCCTCCTTTCCTTCTTGGCAGCGAGCTCTCTTTGCGCCAGCCCAGTCTTTCCCCCAACTAGTCCTCAGTGGGTGAAAGGGGGCCAGCTTACTTTGCCCTGGCATGCGCTTCGCTGGGCCTGAAGTCCTTCAGGGGCAGAGTTCCTGCCTCAGGGGGCAGTAAGGTTTTTTTTCATTCCAGTTGTCCATGACGCCCATCTGCAGTCCAATGTCCAGCAGTGAAGCACAGCAAAGAGAGAGAGCTCTCCCCTGTGCAGGACCTTTTAAGTGGGGTCAGAGGTGTCTAGCAGACCTGCACCTCTGGCCAATCCAGATGTGCCACATCTCTTCCTTGTCCCGGTCCCCTCCTTCCTGCTCAGTTTTCTGGAATAGCTCCAAAATGGCATTGCCCAGGAGGTTGGGCCACATGTGCTCTGAAACTCAGCCCCTCCTTCTTAGCATTACTTTCAGGGCTACTCCACCCATTTCCTGGCAGGGGCTGACAGCTGGCTGATTGAGGGAAGGCCCTGCTCAGGCAGCTAGACAGAGGAGTAATTTACCCTAATCCTGAGCTGAGTCAGAGAAAGATGACATTCCTGGATGACCCATAAATTGTACAACTATGCTTTTGTAACCTACTGCATCATTCTTTTCAAATAGGTTACAATGTACATTGGTGCGACTCTGGTCCCTGTGGGCCATAGGGGACCTGAGTTATGCCTTAGGCCACTCTTTCCTATTGACACTGAATGGAGTGTCCCTACAGTGAAAAGACAGTAAGCACACTGACTATCACTCCCCTGGTACACCCATCTCATGAGGCCTGCTCCAGGGCACCACCCCCTCTGCATAGTTCCTTCTGTACCAGGCTCCCTAAGCGCAGTTCTTGGGCTGCGCATGCCAGGATCCCTCCCCACACAACCCTTACATGGGTGCACATGTGTGTGCACACATGATCCCATATAGCCCACCCGAGGCTTCCTACTCTTGCTGTGCCACAGCCGCCTTTATTTAGAAAGGTGCCACCGGGGGTCCATGGACAGTCCAAATTACCATAAGCTTACTGTGGGGGAGTCCCTGACTAGGAGGCTACCTCACAGTAAAAGGTGACAAAACAGGTGGTCACAAAGCGAAAAAAATTAGGGCAGACCAGATGGTCAGAACCATCTTCTCACACCCTGTAAATCAGCACGTTCTCCAAAGACACAAAAAAGCCAAAAAAGTCACAGTATTACTTCATCTTGCGAAATACCCATCATCACAGCTTTTAGCGCTGGTGGCACCCAATGGGGCAATCATTTTTGCCACCACCTCCATGACTTCACCCTTGGATTCCCTCACTACCATGAAGTGCCACTCATGTCTCCATAGCCCCTTTCTCACAAACATTTCATCAGTTTTAAAGCACTGACAATGGCTAGCCTCACTAATTCACTCAGCTATCACATAAAATACAGATCTGTTCTTTACAGGAGACATAGTAACCCTCTGTGCAATTGTATGGCAAAACAGGACTAAACAAAATGCAGATCTCTCTCTTTAGCAAAAACATAATCACAAGAATTATCTTGACATTTTTCTTGCTATTGCTGGCCGATATATATAAAGAGATCACTTCTTTATATATGTGTGTTTTCCCTGGGGGTAATATATACCCACATAGCTATAAACAAAATGATAAAGTGA
The DNA here is from genome assembly GCF_031143425.1 of Pleurodeles waltl. Lineage (NCBI taxonomy): Eukaryota > Metazoa > Chordata > Amphibia > Caudata > Salamandridae > Pleurodeles > Pleurodeles waltl. The sequence goes on from NW_027149853.1 coordinate 306,017, forward strand.
TGTATGTGTATATAGAGATGTATGTAGTCACATCGCACAATCAGAAATCTGTTCTTGAAAGGCATTAGTTGAAAAGGGGTTCTTCTCCCCTTTTCATTGATGCCTCCCACAAACATGTGGACAATCTAAACCCCCTTCCCCAAAACCCCGCTGGACATGGGAGCAGATTTTACCTGCTCCCTCCAAGCCAGTATGGTGGGGTTTGTAATGTCAACATTTCCCTCCTGGAGGGGGAGGGGTGTAATCGTCCAGTGCTTTACACCAGATGATTCTTTCAAGGTCTCCCTGGTGACGGCCAATGGCCATCAGATGCACCCAACGGGTTGAAGCACAGTGGGCATGTAACATTATTTTCTGCATAACAGGTGTTTTGTGAGGTGTTTTGAGTTTCTCACTGAATTGTAGCACAAATAAAGATAAATATTCTAGTTTATTGCTTGTTGGACCAGTAGACCTAGAAAAATGTGGAAAGTCACGTTTTACTTTATCGGTCCCTCTATGACAAATTAAACATTCCAAACACAGTTGAAAGGTTGCATCAAACTAATGATACTTAAATACACACATCTTTAATAAGAAATTTGAGCATTCTTTCCTGGAGGACGTTTAGGAAAATTTTAAGCAAATAGTGCAGTTGAATCACATTTCTTTAGTCATTGATATATCCATGTTCATTTACTTGCACCGAATAAATTTATGATATTTGCAGAATAGGATGTTAGTATAATAAACAATCTTCTTGCTGTCAGGTGGAGTAAGCCTCATATCCAAGCTCTGCAGTACATAGAATTTTGAAAATGTATTCATAGGTACCCCAATTAAATATTCTTGATTTTGAATTACCAGGTAGTTTCAAATGCAGGCCATAATTAAAACGATTTGCTCCAATGACATGTATGAAGGATTATCCATGCTAACCCCACATCACACATGAAAATCCATTAGGGGTTACTAGGTATAGCAGCTGCTGCCTCTAGTTTACCATTTGTTACCAATTGCACTGGCTTTGCTACCCAATGTCATGGGGGTCATGATGGTAGTGACAGGGTCAACAAGTAGGAGGGCTCTAAAAGCCCTGTTTCTTTATGGTACTCAGTTTGCACTCTTTTCCTTATACCTAAACAATGGGAAGGAAATCCCTAGATGCTAAAGAGATAAATGTGTTTCAGACAGTTAACCTGTGCTGCCACTGGTGGTGAAAGGTGGGTGAAGTTGCTTCAACTAGTTCTGCATCTTAGCTAATGAATCCCCATGGAATTACAACACTTAGGGGGTCATTCTGACCCTGGCGGTCATGGACCGCCAGAGCCAACGACCGCGGAAGCACCGCCAACAGGCTGGCGGTGCTTCCGGGGGCATTCTGACCGCGGCGGTAAAGCCGCGGTCAGAAACGGGAAACCGGCGGTGTCCCGCCAGTTTCCCGCTGCCTCCATGGCGGCGCTGCTTGCAGCGCCGCCATGGGGATTCCGACCCCCTTACCGCCATCCTGTTACTGGCGGTTTTTACCGCCAGGAACAGGATGGCGGTAACAGGTGTCGTGGGGCCCCTGTGGGCCCCTGCAGTGCCCATGCCACTGGCATGGGCACTGCAGGGGCCCCCTAACAGGGCCCCACATTGATTTTCAGTGTCTGCTTGGCAGACACTGAAAATTGCGACGGGTGCAACTACACCCGTTGCACCCCTTCCACTCCGCCGGCTCCATTCGGAGCCGGCATCCTCGTGGAAGGGGGTTTCCCGCTGGGCGGGCGGGCGGCCTTCTGGCGGTCGCCCGCCGGCCCAGTGGGAAACTCAGAATGACCGCCGCGGTCTTTTCACCGCGGTACGGTCTTCTGGCGGTTCCCGCCGCCCGCCAATATCGGAATCAGCCCCTTAGATCCTAATATACTAATAAATGCTAGCAAAGGGAAAATTGGGAAATAGTAATACCTTTCCTGAAGGAAAATATTTGACGAATGTGCATAAAGAGCACCTATAGCTGATTTCTGCAGATCATATAACAGGGCTGGTATTTTACATAGATTCCTTTGAGATGCAAATTCCGACTTCTTTGGTAGAGGGAGATATTCACCAGTTGTGTGACAAAGTAATTCCAGAAAAAAATATGTATGCATGAAACTGGCATAAGATATGATGATGAGGTAAATGAAAACATTTTTTTAAAAACAGGAGTAATCACAGAGTGGGGAAAAGACTGGGTCATACAAACTATTTTATTTCAATAGGTATTGTGTATTTGGAAAAATACCTAAACTTTGTATATTTTTGTAAGCACCTATCCTGCTAACCCGCCTTCTCTCTTTCATCCCCTTAATCCTTTGATACAGCCAATAGAGCTCTACCATTGTTGGCCTCTTTTCTCAAATAAGCTAATCTCTCCCTCCCACTTTTCTTCCTGATCCCTCTTCAGCTAAATGTAGCTGAGGGAGTGTAGCTCTTATACTCAAAATTAACATGAACTAATGCATAATAATGCCGCATAGAAAATGTATTAATGTGTTTTTGCTAAACGTGTGCTTGAAATGTGCCCACGGGAGTGTCCGTCAATGTATACGGAGATTAATGAAAATGACTAATAATGACATCATGATATGTTAATGTATGATTTTACACTAATATTAAGAGTTATATGTTAAGGTTTTTGCTAATAAATCATTAGACTTTAGTTAGCATGAGTCGAGGCCTAGCTGTCCAGTTTCATATTAAATGTGTTCTTTCTAATGTGCAGTGTGCTGACTTGTTGAAGGACATGTATTCGTACTTTTACAAAGCTGGAAAATGAGTGTAACCATAGTAGATCCGTTCTCATGAAATTCGACTTGCTCAAGGAAACATTTTTGCTGAATGCAACACTGTAGACTAGACACAGGTACAAGGTCGCCTAAACGGGTACAGACAATGGACCTACTGACTGAGGATGCGAGAGGACCACGAGAGTATGAAATCATACCGGACATTCTACCCGCTGGAGACGTCAATCACAAGAACCAATAAACTACGTGAGTACTGTTATGGGATGACAAAATTTGATAGTAACACTAGAAACCCATTGGATGAAGATAGTGTGGTGCCAACTTTACCCAATCAGAAATTAGGGGACTGTACAACAGAAAAGGGATAAAAACCTTTGACAGGAGGAGCCATTGGGCAGATGCCATTGCAAACTTTTGTCATGACCCAGACACTTTGTCACTCTGCCTAGAGACTCTGCTGTTTGGTTCTTCAAACCATCCTCACCTTATCTTGCCCGTTATATACTTTTCCTCCTTATGAGGGAAGTGTCCCTTCTTACTCACCTTGCTGAATCCTCTGGCTGATGGCGAATCAACTGATGTCCTGAGGACGAAGACTGACTCTGTATGCTGACCCATTACGGAGGGTAACTATATGATGATGAAATTGTAATTGTCTGTTTGCCTTTCCTTTCTAGGTACCAACTGCTTCTTTTGACAGAGACCATAGTTAGATGTTTTCTAAATTGGTGTTACCAATTGTTTTGCATGAAGCCCAACATGCCAATGCTAATTCGAGGTTAGTTAAGGGGTTCACTAAAACGGGCCTCATTAGACAAATGACTGATTCAATGCTTTGTTGAATGATGTGCTAACGATACTCTGCTAAGGTTAACCTATGTTGACGTTGTGCTATCTTCTAATGTTCGTGATCTTTGCTTTGATGAAATCTTATTCGAGTTGCCATATTATGACAATGCTGATGTGTTTCATGGTTTTGAGACTAATAAACTTACTAGTAGAATTGTAGTTAATAGGGAATAAATATCACAAAATCATACTAAACTGGTGTGGTTATTCAGGACTGAAAGGTCATTGTGGTTTCTGAGTCTTATTAATGACGTTATTGACATATTGATTGACTTGTTGTTCAGTTATCTTGTCCTAAGGTGTCTTCAATCAGGGTCAAAAGATTCATTGGCCTAAAACGAGTCCCTAGAGTGAATAAATTAACTAGAAAGGGACGCGTTATCAGTTCTGGTAGCAGAGCGACGGTTTAGGCCCTTTGAGGCCCTAGAACGAGGGATCATTGTTTAAAGGTGTTTTTCGAAATAATGCAAATTGGAGGTATGATGTGTCTCTAAATTGCCCATGACTTTCCCGGAATCTCAGAGCTTCCCTAAGTGAGTTGGGTATGTTCTCGGCGTTCTAATATGTGTGGTGTAGAATTTGCGCTTGCTCAGCTTATGCATATTACAGGTGATTTGTGAAGTTTGTGTGGATTTAGGCCAGGTAATGTTGTTTTAGTAGGAGTGGGCGTACTCCACAGTATGAGAGTAGGGAAGTCAGCGAACTTCATGTGAGTGTGGCGCTTTGTGCTCAAAAATTGTCCACGTGGTTGTTGGTGATGTACGGATCCGGCGTGGTGTGAGACTCCGGAGTATATTGACAAGTGTGGGAGACACTTGGTTTATGTTGTAATTTGTGCGGTATAATAGGTCAATCGGGTGTGGTTGACAAGTCGAGTTTGAGTCAAATTGTGTGATTGAAACCTTCGATGGAGATTTGGCAAGTTCTAAAGTGCACTAGAACGAACCATTGACAAGTCGAGAGTAGGATTTGCGGGTCGAATTCTGCTTGCGAGTGCGGGAGCTGAGAAGGAGAGAGTAGCGGTCGAGGCTTCAATTGAAATCTCTGTAAAGTTATGAAGCAATTGTGTTACCTTTCCTGTAGTAAACCAGCAAATTTGGGTTTTTGTTGTTAAAGGTGCTTGCAATATATTGCATTTGTTTCTGTGTGAGGAGGAGAAGCCACAAGACTTTGTCAGCCGCAGTATGTGTGAGTGTGATGTCATTGGTGCCGCGCTGGGATAGGTCAGTTGCCGAGAGGGGTCACGCACGAATTGGCAGCCGTCCGTGAGAGGCAATTGGTTGAGAAGGTAGGCAAAGAGTGTTCTGGGAATTAAAGTCACTTCCTGATTAGATACTGAACAAAATAAAAGACGCAAACATAAAGTTTTTCAATGCTCTAAAGTGTGCTTTGAGGGGAGATACATACATTACAGCGAGTGTGGGGGAGCATACACCGTCAGAGGATACTCCGGCTTATATCGTAATGGAGGAGAAGGGAGTCGCCCCATATCTTTGGTTAAAGTGGTGGTGCAAACTGACAGAGATGGAGGGATGTTTGGCGTTTCCGGAATACGGGACGTTTAATATACGAATTTTGGAAAATTTGCAAAGTGAGCAAAAACCACCCCCGAGACCAGCTCAGTATGAGGCATTATTGGTCTGGGATGTTATGGCCATACAACATAGGCAGCAGAAATTTATGAGGAGAATGAAAAGGGCAGAAAAGACTTTAGCGGAGGCTAAATGGGATAGTGAGACCAAGATGTGGAGAAAGGGAATAGTTGATGGAATTAAGATGTTTCCGGCAATAACTCAAGAAGATGAGACACAGGGAAAGAAGGCCACTTGTGAGACAGACAAAGGCTCTAGTAAGCCAAAGGAGACTCAGAGGTCTTGGGCAAATGCAGATGATTCAGACGATGAAGAGTTTCTTAATCAGTTGTTACTTGATCGCCTGCCACCATATGCCATGAATGATATTGACAGAGCACTAGTATGGGTCCTAAAGACCCAGCACAAAATAAGGGAATCACGAATACAGTGCAGACAAATGATACAGTATTGATACAGAATGGTGTCAGTGTACCCACTGCGCCAGACACGCAGATACAGTTGCAGCCACCACAAGTTCAGAGGCTCTATCCTGATATCCCAGTATTGGAGATAACTACGAGTTTGATGGTGCCGCCTGATCCGGTATATACAAGATCAAAGCTAGTACAAATTGAGCCAACTCCGCAATTGCTGCCCCAACCGCGTCACCAGCTGCTATATCATTTCCAATTACTGTTGGTCCACCAGTAACACTGTATGCGCAAGGTAAGCCTGGCGTATGTGACCAGGGAGCAATGACCCAAGAGGCAATAAGAGGAGGGTCTACCGGAAACTTCCAGGGAATGACACAGGGAGGACGAACAATCGAAAGGTCTAGATCCTTGTTGGAATTTAGTCCGATTGGGGTTCCTTTGGAGACAATGAGGCAAGCAGGGTTGGGAACACTAACCCCACAGGTAATGAGTACAAATGCAGCACAGACACCAATGATGAAGTCTGGAAATGTCTCCTTACAAGGCTTAACAGCGCAACAATTGAATAAGTGGTTAGACAAGCTCAACACTCCGCAGACTACTACAGTGACTGCTGAGAGGTCAGAAAGGGAAGAATACCTGAATTTTGTGAGAATGGGTGTAGAAGCCACAGAACTAGTAGAAGGAACACTGGGGGTGAACATATTAGAGTCATACACGGAAGCAGAACTGAGGTATCTGTGCCCCAAAATAACCAAAGAAGTGAGCAGGGTGCATCAGAGGTTGGCAAACTTGGCAGACAAATACGGCATAGACATAGAAAATATTAAACATTTGAAGAGAAGCTATAGGTTAGACTTTGAGCCTAAAGACTTCGATCACATGAGATCTTCCGGAATGAAGGCACATCTTAAATAGATACTACAGAGTGCTCAAATTTGGGGAGCATTAGAGAAATGGGAAGGCAGATGGGCAAAGAAGAGAGATAAAGAGAAAGGTGACGGCCCGGAACCAAAGCAGGCAAAAGGTGCACCAGACACGGGGACAATAAGGATGTTGCCAATGAGAGAGACATCTGGAGGAGTTTTAGTCCATGTACCATGGTCCAGGGGTGACATCCTGTCATTCACAAATGATTATCCCAGGTTGAGGGAGAAGCCGATAGCTAGAGTGGTACCAGCAGACGGACATGTTTGTAAAGATTGCGAAATGTCTCTGGGTAGACTTGAATATCCTGTTTGAGATCATAGTTCCAGCTGACGTATGGCTTGAGTGCAAGAGGGGTATGGATTGGCCGAGGGAGGAACCGGCAAGGGTCTAGGTTACTGGACCAGCATCTTCAGAAGTAATGAGGTATTATCATAAAGTGATTGAGTTTTTTAAGCAGAAAGTGTTGCCGACGGTGACTGGTTGGCAGAAAATTGATTGAACGTCACAGGAGGCCAAAGAGTCAATACATGCTTACTATGAGAGGTTGCTGAAGGCATTCAAACACTATAGTGGCACTGAGGTCATAGAACCACAAGACATGAATCACCTTGTGTTCAGGTTTGTTGAAGGGCTGAGACCGGAGATTAGTCAGATGATTAAGAACCATTTGATCTGTTGGCAAGCAAAGCCGATTGATGAGGTGTTACAGTATGCAAAATACTGTAGTGATGAAATTGAATTGAAACAGAGAAAGTTGAAGGAGAAAGTGATGGTGATTCAAATTAAGGCAGCGCAAGCAGGGATGCAGGGATGCAGGGAAATGGAATACAGCAGATGGTACAGCTGCAACCGCAGGGAAATGGAATGTTTCAGGCACAACCAACAGGACGAGGTCGAGGAGGTTTTGTGTACTGTGGTCCAGATATGAATACTGTTGTGGTTCAAAATGATATGCAAGGGATGAAAAAGGTGTCACCATGACACACGTGCGGGGGCGTGGGGCACTGGAAACGGGAGTGCCCAATGGTGGTGCAGGATGGTGGTGTTCAACAAAGCAGTGATGTCGGTACATTTCAAAATGTGAGGGGTCCAAAAGTGAGGGGTCAAAATCCGAACTTCCAGAATAACGGTGCAGATGCAGGGTCTCCAACCCATGCAACAAATGCAAATGCCACTTGTTCAACCTGCTCAGATGGAGCAGGTACAACAGCAGGTTCCCATGGTACCTGGACACCAAATGCAGATACCATTAGCTCCAATGGGACAGCAACAGGTGATGCTTCCTCAACAGGTCACAGGTCAAACAATGAATCAAAATCATACAGTACAACAGTTCCCATTGCGTGGTGAGGATGGAATAAACGATGAATGGTCGGAAGATTGTTCAGATAGCGAGGAGTGCAGGCTTGCAGCTTCCCTAGAAGTAGATCAGAAGGGTCCTTATGTAGAGGGAAAGGTGATGGGTCATAAGGTTGTGTTCCTAGTTGATACAGGAGCTACACGCTCTACAGTCAGGAGTGCAGGGGTTCCGAAATTGCCACTTTCAGGGCGTACCATAAGGGTGGTAGGAGAAGCAAATCAGTTCCTGACAAATCCGATTACAGATCCAGTCCAAGTTGAGATTGGTACCTTCCAGTGATTACATAGATTTGTAGTCTGTGACTCGAGCCCCGTATCATTACTGGGAAGAGACTGTGTAAAATGAGGTGTTCGATTACCTGTTCAAATGAAGGGATTGAGGTGCAGACAAACAGTTATGATGAAGGGGACGATGGTCAGATCTCAGAGTCAGAGACAAAAACCGCAAATGAGGAGTACCCTTTGAAACCTTATTCCTGATGTTCACAGTGACTGATTTACCAGCTGAATTACAGGGAACAGTGACAGAAAAAGTGTGGGACCTGACAGGAAAAGAAGTGGGACTAATAAAAGGAGTAGAACAGGTCAAAATAGAGGTAAAGCCAAATGCAGTCTTTCCCCAGGTACCACAGTACCACATGGCACAAGATGTCCTTATACAGGTGACAAAAATAATTGCAGACTTTAGAAAGCAAAGCGTTCTAAAGGAAGTGATGAGCAGCCCGCGTAATTCACCAATAATGGGTCTGAAAAAGCCTTGTGAGAAGGTTCGAATTGGTCAAGACTTGAGGAAAATAAATGAAATTGTGGTAAAATGTTGCCCCATAGTGCCAAATCCAGCCATGATTATGTTTCAGGTTCCATGTGATGCAGAGTGGTTACAGTTGTGGACCTGTCACAAGCATTCTTTTCGGTGCCTCTTCATGAGGATAGCCAATTTCTCTTCAGTTTCAAATTCCTGGACAAGGTTTACAGTTGGTGTAGAATTCCTCAAGGGTTTTCTGAATCACCTTCCATCTTCAATCAGATATTGAAGAAGGACTTGGAATCATTAGAACTGCCTTTTAGTTCAACCCTGCTACAGTACATTGATGATCTGTTGATTGCGTCCAGAACAAAAGATGACTGCAGGTACGATACAATTGCCTTACTGAATCAGTTGGGAATGAATGGACATAAAGTGTCCCCAAAGAAGCTCAAATACTGTCAGAAAGAGGTGAACTACTTAGGTCATCTGATTGAAATAGGGTCGAGGAAAATATCCAAAGAAAGGGTGACAGCCATATTGCAGGTGAATCCTCCGACAACCAAGAGAGACGTTAGGATGTTTTTGGGAATGGCGGGCAACTGTAGTCAGTGGATCCCCAACTTCTCGATTATCTCCAAACCTTTGGTAAGGTTGACTGTCAAGGAGATTCAGGATGGCCTGGGTGCCATAACCGTGTCCGAGAAAGAGATAAAAGCATTCATGGAACTGAGGGAAAGCATGTGCAGGGCACCAGCTTTAGGTATGCCTGATTACACAAAGCCTTTTGTACTGTTTTGTCATGACTGTGATGCTTGTTCTTTGTCTGTCCTGACACAGGTCCATGGAGGTGCAAACCGCCCAGTAGCATATATTTCAGCTACTTTGGACCTAGTCGCAGCAGCCTTACCGGGTTGTTTGCATGCAGTTGCAGCAGTTGGTCAAAGGTATAGTGATGGGACATCCTTTAACAGTGATGGTCCACATTCAGTTGAAATCCTGTTGACCCGAACAAAGACTCAGCATATGACAAATGCACACTTAACTAAGTATGAAACAATTATACTGGGGTCACCGAATGTATCCCTGAAAAGATGTACTGTGTTGAACATGGTAACTTTGCTTCCTATTGAAAATGCAGACATTGATGATGCTGAGGAGGTAGAACATGATTGTCTTGAGGTAACAGATCCGTGCACCAAACCGAGACCTGACATTAAAGATACCCAATTAGAAGAGAATGATTACATTATCTTTGTTGATGGTTCATGCCTGGGAGACGCAGTAGGAGTACTGAGAGCTGGATATGCCGTATGTACAATCACTGGTATTTTAGAAGCTTCCTAGCTCGAAAGAGTATACTCTGCTCAAGTGGCTGAATTAATTGCTCTTACTAGGGCATGCCACGCAGCCAAAAACCTGAAAGTCACCATCTATACTGACAGTAGATATGTATTTCGAATTGTACATGATTTTGGCCAGTTGTGGTCACAGAGGGGTTTCCTGACCTCTTCTGGTTCACCAGTGAAAAAGGGCGAGAAAATGAAGGATTTGTTGCACGCGAATCAATTACCTCTTGAAATTGACGTGGTGAAATGCAATGCTCATGTTAAGTCACAAGACTTTGTGTCAATGGGAAATGGATATGCAGATCAAGTCACAAGGTTTTATGCATTAAACTGTATATCGTTTCAAGACCAATGGGAGTTGTTACCTGAAACTGAAACATGTTCAAGTTATGCATTACGGGTGGTTGACACACTAGATGAGCTCAAATCATTGCTGGGACGTGCCAGCAAGGAAAAGAAATGCTCTTGGCTCAAAATACAATGTGTACAAAGATCTGATGATTTATGGGTTTCAGAGGAGGGGAAAATGGTTTTACCAAACAGTCTTTTGTCACAGTTTGCGAGATTTTACCATGGTCAAGCACACGTTGAGAGAGACACCATGATCAGGTAATTCAAAGTCGATTGGTTCAATCCAAAATTCAGACAAGCTGCAGAAATCATCTGTCACAGGTGCATCATCTGTCAGCAGATGAATGCGGAAAAAGGGACTGTGGTGAACTTGAACCACATTGGGAGAGCAGGAGGTCCATTTAGCAGAATGCAAATGGATTTTATTGAGATGCCTGTATGTGGAGGTCTGAGTCACGTGCTGGTGATTGTGTGCATTTTCAGCCACTGGATTGAAGCTTACCCTACACGTAGGAATGACAGTCTAACAGTAGCAAAGTTGCTGCTTAGGGAATTAATACACGTTTCGGGTTTCCGATCTCTTTAGAATCAGATAGGGAAAGACACTTCGACAATGAGGTGATTAAGCTCTTGTGTGCTGCATTGAACATTGAACAGAAGTTGTATTGTAGCTATCGCCCTGAAGCATCAGGATTAGTGGAGCAGATGAATGGTACCTTGAAGTCGAGAATGGCAAAAATGTGCACAGCTACCAATTTGAAATGGCCAGATGCATTGCCCTTAGTGCTGATGTCAATGAGAAACACGCCCAACAAGAGAACAGGACTGTCTCCTCATGAGATTCTTATGGGCCGAGCTATGAGATTGCCTGCAGTGCCTGCAAATGTTCTTGTGACTATCACGGATGAAATGATGTTGGACTACTGCAAGGGTCTGGCTGACGTGGTCTGCTCTTTCTCTCACCCGGTGGAAGCTACCATATTGCCACCAATAAGTGATCCAGGTCACACCCTGAAAGCCGGTGACTGGGTTGTTGTCAAGAAACACGTGAGGAAGTTGTGTTTGGAGCCACGTTAGAAGGGGCCATATCATGTAATACTGACAACTACTACTGCTGTGAAATGTGCAGGTCTTCCAAATTGGATACATGCCAGTCACACAAAGAAGGTGATGTGTCCAACTGATGAGGAACTTGAATTATCCAAAACAACAGCTGCAGAGAAGGAAGTCTCAGGGCCGGAGAGTAATCAAAGGGGAACTGAGACTGAAGGAGAGCCCGCTGAGGATGGCTTAGTCACTCAAACAGTAAACGAGATCCAGAGGGGTGACAGTGACTCTATCTCAGCCGAGGCAGCAGGGGAACCGACAAAAAGAGAGGTTCTCCCAGAAGCAGATGGATACAGGTTTGAAGTCGAGCCCATAACTAACCCTGAAGACGAAGGAGGTGAGGCAGAAGGAGGTCAAAGTGTTCCGACTCCTCCTGAGCCACTTGCAGATCCATCAAGAGAAAACACCATAGTACAAGAGGAGGGCACTGTTCAACATCCTGAAAGACTGAGCGGAAAGAAAACACTTAAAGGAGATAACTGGCTGGAGCCACAAGCTGCAAGGGCGAAAGTGATCTCTAAAGAAACAATAGAGGAAGAAGTCGATACAACCAGGAAGGAAGATCTCAGTGAAGGAAAGTTACAGGGTGATCGCAAACTGAAAAGAAAAAGAGTGCAAACAGAAGGTACGCAGGTCCTGAATGGGCGTATGCAACATCAGCTGAATGGCAACAAGAATTCTTAGCATTCTGTTTTGATCGAGAAATTCCAGGTCAATACTACGCCACCTGAATTCGACCATAAAAAGAGACCGTGTTAAGTTGAAATAAAATAGAAAAAGAAAAATCTGAGAAAAGAGACTGATAAATTACCGGATGTGACACTGATAACCTGAATTGACTCTGAAAAACCGATTATGACAAGCTGCTAACCTGATTTGACAAAGGGTCCTGGGAGTGAGTGAAACACTGTAAATACTTGCTAAGAGTGAGAGACTTTGCACAAAGAGAAAAAAAATCTTCCTCAAGTTTATTGTTTGCTTCATCCTTTTCTGCTCTCTGATTCTTAATAAGATCATGAGTAACACTAGAAATGATGATAGGGGTAGGATGTGTGGTCGGTTGCGTGTTATTTTGGGTATTGTGTGTGCAATAATAATTATAGGTGTGATTGCGGGAATGCCATTGGTGGATAAGAGTGTGATTAACAATGTTTCAACTCCTGAAACTGCTACACTAACACCATGGGAGAGGTTTGAGCACGATACGAAGTATTTGAATGAGGGAACTAATTCAAAAAGGGAACTATCTACTAATGTCTTCTATCGCTTGCTGAATGAGAATGTTGACACAATGGATGTGAGGAATTGCTATGTGTGCACAAAGATTCCTTTGTCAGTATAGGAAGGAGTTACTTACCATAGTTCGACGCATACATATGGAATAAGCTGTAGTTTGTTATTAACGAGATTCTATGATCAAGAACATGTTCAATATTTCTACTTTAATCTAGATGTAGTGTTTTCCTTTGTGCCTGTAATTGAGTTTCTAAATAAATTAGCTAAGGAACATAACATAAAAATAGTTAGGGGTTTCTTTGAGCTGACACTGACATTTGGAACAGCTTATGCGCATCGCAATAATCTAACCTGTTTACTAACGCCTGTAGGGAAGAGCTTCTTAGATCACACTGATGATAGACGAAAAGCATTGAAGGAAAGGCTAGAAAAGGGATTAGAAAAATGAACGTTTGCCTATGATTATGCTTATAGTGCAATAAAGACACAGGGCACGTTAGCTATAGATGTATTACACGTAGGAAGGCTTTGTATATATAGGCCAAAATCTGATCATGACACTTTATTTGTGGGAACGAGCAAATGCAGGCATGTGTTTTTGTTTCAGAGTAAGTGGACGTTCATGTTAAATGGACAGGATCCAGCGATCCCGGGGATCTATTATATATGTGGACTTAATGCTTATTACCGTCTCCCAAAGGGATGGTATAGGACATGTTAATTGGGAATAGTTTTCCCAAAGATCTACCAAATTGATGACATAAAGCAACTTCCTAAAATGTCTGAATTACCTCATACTAGACAAAGAGAGAGGCAGCGGCTGCTGTCATAGGTGACATATTTGGCGCCATAATTCCTTCAGTGGGGGTTATTTTAAACTCCATAAAGATTCAAAAGTTGTCTACTGTTGTGGATAACATGCTGACAAACTTCACAGGGGCTATACTGCTGATGGATACTTTACTTGCTGCGGAGAGGGCTATGACTCTTCAAAACCGGCTTGCTTTAGACATTCTTTTAGCGAAGAGTGGCGGAGTCTGTAAGATGCTTAATGAGCGCCACTGTTGTGCATTTATTCCAGACAATAGTAATTAGATTAGAGGTATGCTTACTAACCTAACAAGAGACTGTACAGATTTGAAGGAGCTGAAGGAAACTGGAGTTTGGGAAAAAGTTGGAAAAGGAATTACTAAAGTAGGGAATTGGTTTAGTAGTATTTGGAATGGGATACTTGCAAAAATATTAGGGGGATATATTGATTGTTCTGACTTGTTTATTTGGGCTATGGTTGTCATGCAAAATTAATAAAAGAATTAAAAGAAAATTGGCAAAACGCAATAAAAGAAAAGAGGAAAAGAAAAAGGAGAAAATGTTCAAAGAATTTGGGGAAAAATCACAAAGGGGAAGAAATTGAAATGCATGGTCTAGTGAAGTGAAAGATTGTGAAGGGAAAGGTTTTGTGTGATGACAAGTGTCATCAGAGGAGGGACTGAGGGAGCGTAGCTCTTATACTCAAAATTAACATGACATGGTTATGAACTAATGCATAATAATGCTGCATAGAAAATGTATTAATGTGTTTTTGCTAAACGTGTGCTTGAAATGTGCCCACGGGGAGTGTCCGTCAATGTATACGGGGATTAATGAAACTGACTAATAATGACATCATGATATGTTAATGTATGATTTTACACTAATATTAAGAGTTATATGTTAAGGTTTTTGCTAATAAATCATTAGACTTTAGTTAGCATGAGTCGAGGCCTAGCTGCCCGGTTTCATATTAAATGTGTTCCTTCTAACGTGCAGTGTGCTGACTTGTTGAAGGACATGTACTTGTACTTTTCCAAAGCTAGAAAATGAGTGTAACTGTAGTAGATCCGTTTTCATGAAGTTCGACTTGCTCAAGGAAACATTTTTGCTGAATGCAACACTGTAGACTAGATACAGGTACAAGGTCGCCTAAACCGGTACAGACAATGGACCTACTGACTGAGGATGCGAGAGGACCACGAGAGTATGAAATCATACCGGACATTCTACCCGCTGGAGACGTCAATCAGAAGAACCAATAAACTATGTGAGAACTGTTATGGGGTGACAACATTTTATAGTAACACTGGAAACCCATTGGATGAAGATAGTGGGGTGCCAACTTTACCCAATTGAAAATTAGGGGACTGTACAACAGAAAAGGGATAAAAACCTTTGACAGGAAGAGCCATTGGGGAGATGCCATTGCAAACTTTTGTTATGACCCAGACACTTTGTCACTCTGCCTAGAGACTCTGCTGTTTAGTTCTTCAAACCGTCCTTGCCTTATCTTGCCCGTTATATACTTTTCCTCCTTATGAGGGAAGTGTCCCTTCTTACTCGCCTTGCTGAATCCTCTGGCTGATGGCGAATCAACTGATGTCCTGAGGACGAAGACTGACTCTGTATGCTGACCCATTACGGAGGGTAACTATATGATGATGAAATTGTAATTGTCTGTTTGCCTTTCCTTTCTAGGTAGCAACTGCTTCTTTTGACAGAGACCATAGTTAGATGTTTTCTAAATTGGTGTTACCAATTGTTTTGCATGAAGCCCAACATGCCAATGCTAATTCGAGGTTAGTTAAGGGGTTCACTAAAACGGGCCCCATTAGACAAATGACTGATTCAATGCTTTGTTGAATGATGTGCTAACGATACTCTGCTAAGGTTAACCTATGTTGACGTTGTGCTATCTTCTAATGTTCGTGATCTTTGCTTCGATTAAATCTTATTTGAGGTGCCATATTATGACAATGCTGATGTGTTTCATGGTTTTGAGACTAATAAACTTACTAGTAGAATTGTAATTAATAGGGAATAAATATCACAAAATCACACTAAACTGGTGTGGTTATTCATGACTGAAAGGTCATGGTGGTGTCTGAGTCTTATTGATGACGTTATTGACATATTGATTGACATGTTGTTCAGTTATCTTGTCCTAAGGTGTCTTCAATCAGGGTCAAAAGATTAATTGGCCTAAAACGAGTCCCTAGAGTGAATAAATTAACTAGAAAGGGACGCGTTATCATAGATATCACAGACAGGCTCATGAGAGGTCTTCCTTTACATGGTATGAGGTGAGTGGTCAGTTGCTAATTTCCAGGGGCTCTATCCTGGCATACCAGAGTATCTCTGTTCTTATGTTTAACTCTCTCTTTTGCTTTGCTATCCGCAATCATTTCCCTGTCACCCTTTATCTCAAAATCTATTGCTTTTCCTCTCCTAATATGTCCTGTCCTCTTCATTTAGCATTTTTCTTTTGCTCTCTAGATTTTGCTATGATGACTGTGTCCAGCTATAAAGTTGTTGTGCCTAGTCCAATTCCATTGTCATGGGAAAAACTCTCTCTAGCCATAAGGCTCATTCCTCCTTCCCTCTGCCTTTTGTTCCTTTCTCACTGTCTCTTTTTCCACTCTTCCCTCCCTCTGTGCTTTAAAGCAGCAATATGGTGGGATATAAATAAACCTTACATCAGATAAAGCCCGTATGTACTACAATTGTAGTAACATTTTATTTACACTTTCTCTCTCTGGGTCTCTGTCTTTCTATTTACAACTTAGTCTCAGTTGCTTTCTGTCTTCATCTCTCTCCAGGTCTCTCTCTTCTTCTATCACCTCCTCTATATTTCATCCTATGAATATGCCTGTGCATAGAGGCAGGGATGAAAAATAATTCTTGGGAGACACTTTGCTAGAGTATGCAATCTCTATTGAACTTCTCACAATCATCCTCACCCAAGAATCCTTCCTCTCCCTTTTACCTCTGTCACACAGCAAGGATTTCATACGGGAAACGCCTGCTTATAAAGCCCATTCGAGCACTATTCTAGCACATTGTTTAAGATTACTTAGAGCATAATTCTTCCAAACTTTACATGAATATATAATCTACTTAGCCGTCTGTACATATAGAATGTTAGACTAGCCCCAGCCATTTGAGTAAAAGTGCTTTCAATGGATCTAACACTACCCTATCATGTGGATGTGCACTGAAAGAACAGGATCCTATTCAGCGAATATCAGATAAAACATGATTTGCACAGCTGTCCACAAAGCCTTTACTGATACTAGTTCTGGAAGGTCGCCACTATCCAGCCAATATAAAAAGCTATTTTATATACAATTGTTTAGGGCTTTTCTAACATTTGTATGGTAGCCTATCATCTCTGTTATCCTGTCATCCGTTTGCATGGTTCCAAGAGGTTGCTGCTAATAAATGGAAATTACTTATAATCTGCTGCTTACCTCCCCCCTATCTTCTCTTGCTTTTTTCTACAGATTTACTGCCCACTTACAAACAACTTCATACTTGCAGGTACCTTCCTCAATGTGCCCAAATCCCACAAGAACCTTTGAATTATGGGAGTCTTGAGATCTGTTTTAAACAATCAAAACTCACCAAAACACACTCCATCCTGTTACACCGAAGACTCTCAACCTCTTCCAAAATGCCTGTGGAGCAGCACACTGAGCCAAGCACACACTGCATAAATTTATATGCACACCGGGACTCTACAAAGTAAAAGGAAAATTTGGGGCGTATTTACAAGAAAGTGGTGCATCGGTCCCAATGAGCCACTTTTCTTGCATCGCCCCTGCCCCAACTAACAACACAATAGCAGTTGTTAGGACAATAGTGTCAAAATGTTTGTGTCAACATTATCTTGTGTTAGTTTAATTAGGCAGGGTCCTTGCTACTGTGCTTGTTGTTTTGTGCTTCCTTGCCCTTAACACCCACTTTAGCTCTTCTAGAATCCCGGCTATCCATGCATGTATCCTGGTCAGTAGAGAGCTCATTACTGTGCAGCCAGCCATGCAGTTAGGTAAGAAAGATTCAATAGTCACTTCTTAGCTGGGTTATTCAGTTGTCATTGCTGCACAAGAGACATATCTTTTTCTTTGTCATTAGGAATCATATCCAATATCCAGCTTACTAACCCCAGTATTGGAACCAAGAAGCAGACAATCTAGTGTCTCTCATGCTCCATTCCACTTTTTCCCCTGACACTTTCTGGTTGATGTATGTGCACTCTACCTATTGGCTTGAAGAACAATTAATCACACTCATTTTGTGTAAGGGGGAGAGAGAAAATATGTTCATACCAGGACCCTTAGAATACTGTTTGCCTTGCCAATCACTCTCAACTAAGATATCCTACCACTCTGAGATTCAAGGTTATTCTAAACATTGATGGCCTTGTCTAAATTCTCCAGAAGAAATATTAAATATTAAGTATTTTAGGCCCTCACACACAGCCTATTGGTGTCATGCTTCATCATTAGATCGCACTCTGGTCCCTAAAAACCAAGGTGCGCTCAACCATCGTCCAGGGTGCGCTTTAGATGAAGCTCTGGATCTAATGAGGAGTATATATAATAAATATACCTAGTGGTTACACCAGTATCCCTTTATTTTGGTTACCACTAGTAAGATTTAAAAAAATTAAAAGTCGGGTTATGGGGGAGGAGTCACTATCCCTAATATACTAGAACAAGTCAATAAGTTTCAGCCCTTTCTCAGGGCTTCCATCAGGACTGAGATTCAACGCTGTTGTTTCAAACTTTTTGTCACAATTCTGAGTATGCTAATATAATCTACTCTGTCATCGGTTGTTAGTCACACTTGTAGGGCATGGACAAAACATGCAAAGTAAGCCTAAAGAAAACCTACTTGCCGGAGCCTCTAATCTGGAGGCATGTCAATATACCTTGATGCAAGATCTTTAAAAATAGGACACTATATATAACATAAAACAATACAGAAAAGTCTCATTAGATATAAGACACCTGAAAAAGAAATGGACATATTTATTTATTTCCTTTCATGCATGCTTTGCCATGCCTATTTAATGCAATGGTGCAAGGAAATCATCCATACTGTTGCTGTGAAGAATGCGCTATAAAGTCATGTGAATTCATGCTGCAAGGAAGGGAATTCTATCCGTAATACATATTCACACCTGTGATCACTCTGTGAGTCACACATAGGTAAATATTTAAAAAGCACACATGTTGAGGTCATACGTCTAAATCTTCTGAGCCTAAAAACAGTCATGTTGAAGAATCATGTGTATTGTGTATTGAGGTATTTATAAAGGGTGTTCAGGCCGTAGCATCGAAGTGCTAGGGAGGAAAGAAATGAGAGACAGGGGGAACCAGTTTGCGAATCGAGGCAGGGAGCCACTAAGTAAAAGTGGGAGACCTACTGCCTAATGTGAAAACTGCCAGGTTTGAAGCTGTTTTCTAAAACGGAAATATGTTTCCACCAACCTAATGTGGGATAGAAGAGTATTCCGTAGTTTAGCAGCTACTACGGAAAAGGCTTTGTCACCCCATTGTGCTAAGTTACAGCGAGGTACAGAGGTCAGCTGCATATGCGCCGATCTAAGCTGACAGCGCAGCAGATAGGGCTGTATGACAGAGCTCAGATAGAAGCAGGCCTCCTGGTGATAAGCTTTATAAGTAAGACATAGGTGGTAATTACAACCCTGGCGGACGGTGTTAAAGATGCGGCAATACCGCAAACAGGCCGGCGGAGAAAAAAAGGGAATTATGACCGTGGAGGAAACCGCCACCATAGACAGCCACTTTAACACTCCGACAGCCACGGCGGTACATACAAGCAGCGCGGCGGTCACCGCCAACAGACAGGCGGAGACAATGTGCCCCCCACACTATTACAACAGGCCAATCCGCCACCTTTTCCGGGGCGGATTCACCGTGGATAAAGACACGGCGGAAACAGCTTTTGCAATGGGAAAACACTCACCTTAACACACGCCACGAGGAAGGAGGGCACCATGGAGCCCGAACTCCAAATACTCCCTGCGCTTGTCTACCTGCTCTTCTACGAACATAAGCAACGGCGGTGCCGAAGACAACGGTGAGTACTGCACCTACGACATAGGGGAGGGGGGAGGCAAAAGTCAGGGGGACACAAACGCAACACCCCCACCCCCACTCGAACCTCACCCACTACAACACACACATTATTGCATATCCAAACATCACAGTAACAGCCCACAACCCCCCCGGAAGAATGCAAAGACAAAAGGGAATCAGTATAACTATTGTAATGAATAAAAATACAGTAAGCTCATATATACAGAAATATATACACATTCCAAATATATACATCACGATTACTAGTGCAGGTATGCACAATTCAATGTCTGTGGACCACTGGGGCCAAAATGCATGGGCGTGGCCCACACTAGATACCTGTCCACAAACGGAGAGACCACTGCGGGGGCATCAGATAGTAATACAACAGGCACCTCAGGGGGAAGGGAAGGGGGGCACCTCAGCCGGATGAGTGCAAAGCCAGACCTACGACTGGGCTCCATGCCCATTGATGTATCCTGGGGAGTGCAAAGCCACAGTCTCACAAGTCTCTACAGTGGGTGGTTTGCCCACTGTACCATCCTGGGGAGTGCAAAGCCACAGTCTCTCAAGTCTCTACAGTGGGTGGTTTGCCCACTGTACCATCCTGGGGAGTGCAAAGCCACAGTCTCTCAAGTCTCTACAGTGGGTGGTTTGCCCACTGTTACATCCTGGGGAGTGCAAAGCCACAGTCTCTCAAGTCTCTACAGTGGGTGGTTTGCCCACTGTACCATCCTGGAGAGTGCAAAGCCACAGTCTCTCAAGTCTCTACAGTGGGTGGTTTGCCCACTGTACCAACCTGGGGAGTGCAAAGCCACAGTCTCTCAAGTCTCTACAGTGGGTGGGTTGCCCACTGTACCATCCTGGGAAGTGCAAAGCCACAGTCTCTCAAGTCTCTACAGTGGGTGGTTTGCCCACTGTACCATCCTGGGGAGTGCAAAGCCACAGTCTCTCAAGTCTCTCCAGTGGGTGGTTTGCCCACAGTTACATCCTGGGGAGTGCAAAGTCTGGAGGGGGACTGGTGCCCAGAGTGCCTCATCCTGTGAAGGACAGAGGTAGTGGATGCAGTTCTCCACTGGTTCTGGAGAGGGACTGGTGCCCAGAGAGCTTCATCCTGTGAAGGATTCAGGTAGTGGACGCAGTTCTCCACTGGTTCTGGAGGGGGACTGGTGCCCAGAGTACATCACGCTCCTCAATAACGGTCCCAGTTCCGTCACTGTGCCAGCCGCACATGGGCTAACGATGCTTGCCATGGCGGTCTTTGCCCTATTCAGCGGTGCTTGACTTTGCTGTCTGTGACCTGTTCAGCGGTGCTTGCCATGGCGCTCTTTGCCCTGTTCAGCGGTGCTTGACTTTGCTGTCTGTGACCTGTGCAGCGGTGCATGCCCTGTTCAGCAGTGCTTGTCATGGCGGTCTTTGCCCTGTTCAGCGGTGCTTGACTTAGCCGTTTCTGACCTGTGCAGCTGTGCTTGCCCTGTTCAGGGGTGCTTGCCATGGCGGTCTTTGCCCTGTTCAGCGGTGCTTGACTTAGCCGTTTCTGACCTGTTCAGCGGTGCTTGCCATGGCAGTCTTTGCCCTGTTCAGCGGTGCTTGACTTAGCCTTTTCTGACCTGTGCAGCGGTGCTTGCCCTGTTCAGCGGTGCTTGCCATGGCGGTCTTTGCCCTGTTCAGCGGTGCTTGACTTAGCCGTTTCTGACCTGTTCAGCGGTGCTTGCCATGGCGTTCTTTGCCCTGTTCAGCGGTGCTTGACTTTGCTGTCGGTGACCTGTTCAGCGGTGCGTGCCCTGGTCAGCGGTGCTTGCCATGGCGGTCTTTGCCCTGTTCAGCGGTGCTTGACTTAGCCGTTTCTGACCTGTGCAGCGGTGCTTGCCCTGTTGAGCGGTGCTTGCCATGGCGGTCTTTGCCCTGTTCAGCGGTGCTTGACTTAGCCGTTTCTGACCTGTTCAGCGGTGCTTGCCATGGCGGTCTTTGCCCTGTTCAGCGGTGCTTGACTTAGCCGTTTCTGACCTGTTCAGTAGTGCTTGCCATGGCGGTCTTTGCCCTGTTCAGCAGTGCTTGACTTAGCCGTTTCTGACCTGTGCAGCGGTGCTTGCCCTGTTCAGCGGTGCTTGCCATGGCGGTCTTTGACCTGTTCAGCGGTGCTTGACTTAGCCGTTTCTGACCTGTTCAGCGGTGCTTGCCATGGCAGTCTTTCCCCTGTTCAGCGGTGCTTGACTTTGCTGTCGGTGACCTGTTCAGCGGTGCTTGCCCTGTTCAGCGGTGCTTGCCATGGCGGTCTTTGCCCTGTTCAGCGCTGCTTGACTTAGCCGTTTCTGACCAGTGCAGCGGTGCTTGCCCTGTTCAGCGGTGCTTGCCATGGCGGTCTTTGCCCTGTTCAGCGGTGCTTGACTTAGCCAATTCTGACCTGTTCAGCAGTGCTTGCCATGGCGGTCTTTGCCCTGTTCAGCGGTGCTTCACTTAGCCGTTTCTGACCTGTTCAGTAGTGCTTGCCATGGCGGTCTTTGCCCTGTTCAGCGGTGCTTGACTTAGCCATTTCTGACCTCTGCAGCGGTGCTTGCACTGTTCAGCGGTGCTTGCCATGGCGGTCTTTGCCTTGTTCAGCGGTGCTTGATTTAGCCATTTCTGACCTGTTCAGCGGTGCTTGCCATGGCCGTCTTTGCCCTGTTCAGCGGTGCTTGACTTTGCTGTCGGTGACCTGTTCAGCGGTGCTTGCCCTGTTCAGCGGTGCTTGCCATGGCGGTCTTTGCCCTGTTCAGCGGTGCTTGACTTAGCCGTTTCTGACCTGTGCAGCAGTGCTTGCCCTGTTCAGCGGTGTTTGCCATGGCGGTCTTTGCCCTGTTCAGCGGTGCTTGACTTAGCTGTTTCTGACCTGTTCAGCGGTGCTTGCCATGGCGGTCTTTGCCCTGTTCAGCGGTGCTTGACTTTGCTGTCTGTGACCTATTCAGCGGTGCTTGCCCTGGCGGTCTTTGCCCTGTTCAGCGGTGCTTGACTTTGCTGTCTGTGACCTGTGCAGCGGTGCTTGCCCTGTTCAGCGGTGCTTGCCATGGCGGTCTTTGCCCTGTTCAGCGGTGCTTGACTTAGCTGTTTCTGACCTGTTCAGCGGTGCTTGCCATGGCGGTCTTTGCCCTGTTCAGCGGTGCTTGACTTTGCTGTCTGTGACCTGTTCAGCGGTGCTTACCATGGCGGTCTTTGCCCTGTTCAGCGGTGCTTGACTTTGCTGTCTGTGACCTGTGCAGCGGTGCTTGCCCTGTTCAGCGGTGCTTGCCATGGCGGTCTTTGCCCTGTTCAGCGGTGCTTGACTTAGCCGTTTCTGACCTGTGCAGCGGTGCTTGCCCTGTTCAGGGGTGCTTGCCATGGCGGTCTTTGCCCTGTTCAGCGGTGCTTGACTTAGCCGTTTCTGACCTGTTCAGCGGTGCTTGCCATGGCGGTCTTTGCCCTGTTCAGCGGTGCTTGACTTAGCCGTTTCTGACCTGTGCAGCGGTGCTTGCCCTTTTTCAGCGGTGCTTGCCATGGCAGTCTTTGCCCTGTTCAGCGGTGCTTGACTTAGCCGTTTCTGACCTGTTCAGCGGTGCTTGCCATGGCGGTCTTTGCCCTGTTCAGCGGTGCTTGACTTAGTCGTTTCTGACCTGATCAGCGGTGCTTGCCATGGCGGTCTTTGCCCTGATCAGCGGTGCTTGACTTTGCTGTCGGTGACCTGTTCAGCGCTGCTTGCCCTGTTCAGCGGTGCTTGCCATGGCGGTCTTTGCCCTGTTCAGCGCTGCTTGACTTAGCCGTTTCTGACCTGTGCAGCGGTGCTTGCCCTGTTCAGCGGTGCTTGCCATGGCGGTCTTTGCCCTGTTCAGCGGTGCTTGAATTAGCTGTTTCTGACCTGTTCAGCAGTGCTTTCCATGGCGGTCTTTGCCCTGTTCAGCGGTGCTTGACTTTGCTGTCTGTGACCTGTTCAGCGGTGCTTGCCCTGTTCAGAGGTGCTTGCCATGGCGGTCTTTGGCCTGTTCAGCGGTGCTTGACTTAGCCGTTTCTGACCTGTGCAGTGGTGCTTGCCCTGTTCAGCGGTGCTTGCCATGGCGGTCTTTGCCCTGTTCAGCGGTGCTTGACTTAGCCGTTACTGACCTGTTCAGCGGTGCTTGCCATGGCGGTCTTTTCCCTGTTCAGCAGTGCTTGACTTAGCCGTTTCTGACCTGTGCAGCAGTGCTTGCCCTGTTCAGCGGTGCTTGCCATGGCGGTCTTTGCCCTGTTCAGCGGTGCTTGACTTAGCCGTTTCTGACCTGTTCAGCGGTACTTGCCATGGCGGTCTTTTCCCTGTTCAGCGGTGCTTGACTTTGCTGTTGGTGACCTGTTCAGCGGTGCTTGCCCTGTACAGCGGTGCTTGCCATGGCGGTCTTTGCCCTGTTCAGCGGTGCTTGACTTAGCCGTTTCTGACCTGTGCATCGGTGCTTGCCCTGTTCAGCGGTGTTTGCCATGGCGGTCTTTGCCCTGTTCAGCGGTGCTTGACTTAGCTGTTTCTGACCTGTTCAGCGATGCTTGCCATGGCGGTCTTTGCCCTGTTCAGCGGTGCTTGACTTTGCTGTCTGTGACTTGTGCAGCGGTGTTTGCCATGGCGGTCTTTGCCCTGTTCAGCGCTGCTTGACTTAGCCGTTTCTGACCTGTGCAGCGGTGCTTGCCCTGTTCAGGGGTGCTTGCCATGGCGGTCTTTGCCCTGTTCAGCGGTGCTTGACTTAGCCGTTTCTGACCTGTTCAGCGGTGCTTGCCATGGCGGTCTTTGCCCTGTTCAGCGGTGCTTGACTTAGCCGTTTCTGACCTGTGCAGCGGTGCTTGCCCTTTTTCAGCGGTGCTTGCAATGGCGGTCTTTGCCCTGTTCAGCGGTGCTTGACTTAGCCATTTCTGACCTGTTCAACGGTGCTTGCCATGGCGGTCTTTGCCCTGTTCAGCGGTGCTTGACTTTGCTGTCTGTGACCTGTTCAGCGGTGCTTGCCATGGCGGTCTTTGCCCTGTTCAGCGGTGCTTGACTTTGCTGTCTGTGACCTGTGCAGCGGTGCTTGCCCTGTTCAGCGGTACTTGCCATGGCGGTCTTTGCCCTGTTCAGCGGTGCTTGACTTAGCCGTTTCTGACCTGTGCAGCGGTGCTTTCCCAGTTCAGGGGTGCTTGCCATGGCGGTCTTTGCCCTGTTCAGCAGTGCTTGACTTAGCCGTTTCGGACCTGTTCAGCGGTGCTTGCCATGGCGGTCTTTGCCCTGTTCAGCGGTGCTTGACTTAGCCGTTTCTGACCTGTGCAGCGGTGCTTGCCCTTTTTCAGCAGTGCTTGCCATGGCGGTCTTTGCCCTGTTCAGCGGTGCTTGACTTAGCCGTTTCTGACCTGTTCAGCGGTGCTTGCCATGGCAGTCTTTGCCCTGTTCAGCGGTGCTTGACTTAGTCGTTTCTGACCTGTTCAGTAGTGCTTGCCATGGCGGTCTTTGCCCTGTTCAGCGGTGCTTGACTTAGCCGTTTCTGACCTGTGCAGCGGTGCTTGCCCTGTTCAGCGGTGCTTGCCATGGCGGTCTTTGCCCTGTTCAGCGGTGCTTGACTTAGCCGTTTCTGACCTGTGCAGCGGTGCTTGCCCTGTTCAGCGGTGCTTGCCATGGCGGTCTTTGCCCTGTTCAGCGGTGCTTGACTTAGCCGTTTCTGACCTGTTCAGCGGTGCTTGCCATGGCGGTCTTTGCCCTATTCAGCGGTGCTGGACTTTGCTGTCGGTGACCTGTTCAGCGGTGCTTGCCCTGTTCAGCGGTGCTTGCCATGGCGGTCTTTGCCCTGTTCAGCGGTGCTTGACTTAGCCGTTTCTGACCTGTGCAGCGGTGCTTGCCCTGTTCAGCGGTGCTTGACTTAGCCGTTTCTGACCTGTTCAGCGGTGCTTGCCATGGCGGTCTTTGCCCTGTTCAGCGGTGCTTGACTTAGCCGTTTCTGACCTGTGCAGCGGTGCTTGCCCTGTTCAGCGGTGCTTGCCATGGTGGTCTTTGCCCTGTTCAGCGGTGCTTGACTTAGTAGTTTCTGACCTGCTCAGCGGTGCTTGCCATGGCGGTCTTTGCCCTGTTCAGCGGTGCTTGACTTTGCTGTCGGTGACCTGTTCAGCGGTGCTTGCCCTGTTCAGCGGTGCTTGCCATGGCGGTCATTGCCCTGTTCAGCGGTGCTTGACTTAGCCGTTTCTGACCTGTGCAGCGGTGCTTGCCCTGTTCAGCGGTGTTTGCCATGGCGGTCTTTGCCCTGTTCAGCGGTGCTTGACTTAGCCGTTTCTGACCTGTTCAGCGGTGCTTGCCATGGCGGTCTTTGCCCTGTACAGAGGTGCTTGACTTTGCTGTCTGTGACCTGTTCAGCGGTGCTTGCCATGGCGGTCTTTGCCCTGTTCAGCGGTGCTTGACTTTGCTATCTGTGACCTGTGCAGCGGTGCTTGCCCTGTTCAGCAGTGCTTGCCATGGCGGTCTTTGCCCTGTTCAGCGGTGCTTGACTTAGCCGTTTCTGACCTGTGCTGCGGTGCTTGCCCTGTTCAGGGGTGCTTGCCATGGCGGTCTTTGCCCTGTTCAGCGGTGCTTGACTTAGCCGTTTCTGACCTGTTCAGCGGTGCTTGCCATGGCGGTCTTTGCCCTGTTCAGCGGTGCTTGACTTAGCCTTTTCTGACCTGTTCAGTAGTGCTTGCCATGGCGGTCTTTGCCCTGTTCAGCAGTGCTTGACTTAGCCGTTTCTGACCTGTGCAGCGGTGCTTGCCCTGTTCAGCGGTGCTTGCCATGGCGGTCTTTGCCCTGTTCAGCGGTGCTTGACTTAGCCGTTTCTGACCTGTCCAGCAGTGCTTGCCATGGCGGTCTTTGCCCTGTTCAGCGGTGCTTGACTTAGCCGTTTCTGACCTGTTCAGCAGTGCTTGCCATGGCGGTCTTTGCCCTATTCAGCGGTGCTTGACTTTGCTGTCGGTGACCTGTTCAGCGGTGCTTGCCCTGTTCATCGGTGCTTGCATGGCGGTCTTTGCCCTGTTCAGCGGTGCTTGACTTAGCCGTTTCTGACCTGTGCAGCGGTGCTTGCCCTGTTCAGCGGTGCTTGCCATGGCGGTCTTTGCCCTTTTCAGCGGTGCTTGACTTAGCCGTTTCTGACCTGTTCAGCGGTGCTTGCCATGGCAGTCTTTGCCCTGTTCAGCGGTGCTTGACTTAGCCGTTTCTGACCTGTTCCGTAGTGCTTGCCATGGCGGTCTTTGCCCTGTTCAGCGGTGGTTGACTTAGCCGTTTCTGACCTGTGCAGCGGTGCTTGCCCTGTTCAGCGGTGCTTGCCATGGTGGTCTTTGCCCTGTTCAGCAGTGCTTGACTTTGCTGTCGGTGACCTGTTCAGCGGTGCTTGCCCTGTTCAGCGGTGTTTGCCATGGCGGTCTTTGCCCTGTTCAGCGGTGCTTGACTTAGCCGTTTCTGACCTGTTCAGCGGTGCTTGCCATGGCGGTCTTTGCCCTGTACAGCGGTGCTTGACTTTGCTGTCTGTGACCTGTTCAGCGGTGCTTGCCATGGCGGTCTTTGCCCTGTTCAGCGGTGCTTGACTTTGCTATCTGTGACCTGTGCAGCGGTGCTTGCCCTGTTCAGCAGTGCTTGCCATGGCGGTCTTTGCCCTGTTCGGCGGTGCTTGACTTAGCCGTTTCTGACCTGTGCTGCGGTGCTTGCCCTGTTCAGGGTTGCTTGCCATGGCGGTCTTTGCCCTGTTCAGCGGTGCTTGACTTAGCCGTTTCTGACCTGTTCAGCGGTGCTTGCCATGGCGGTCTTTGCCCTGTTCAGCGGTGCTTGACTTAGCCTTTTCTGACCTGTTCAGTAGTGCTTGCCATGGCGGTCTTTGCCCTGTTCAGCGGTGCTTGACTTAGCCGTTTCTGACCTGTGCAGCGGTGCTTGCCCTGTTCAGCGGTGCTTGCCATGGCGGTCTTTGCCCTGTTCAGCGGTGCTTGACTTAGCCGTTTCTGACCTGTTCAGCGGTGCTTGCCATGGCGGTCTTTGCCCTGTTCAGCGGTGCTTGACTTTGCTGTTGGTGACCTGTTCAGCGGTGCTTGACTTTGCTGTTGGTGACCTGTTCAGCGGTGCTTGCCCTGTTCAGCGGTGCTTGCCATGGTGGTCTTTGCCCTGTTCAGCGGTGCTTGACTTTGCCGTTTCTTACCTGTGCAGCGGTGCTTGCCCTGTTCAGCGGTGCTTGCCATGGCGGTCTTTGACCTGTTCAGCGGTGCTTGACTTAGCCGTTTCTGACCTGTGCAGCGGTGCTTGCCCTGTTCAGCGGTGTTTGCCATGGCGGTCTTTGCCCTGTTCAGCGGTGCTTGAATTAGCTGTTTCTGACCTGTTCAGCAGTGCTTGCCATGGCGGTCTTTGCCCTGTTCAGCGGTGCTTGACTTTGCTGTCTGTGACCTGTTCAGCGGTGCTTGCCCTGTTCAGTGGTGCTTGCCATGGCGGTCTTTGGCCTGTTCAGCGGTGCTTGACTTAGCCGTTTCTGACCTGTGCAGTGGTGCTTGCCCTGTTCAGCGGTGCTTGCCATGGCGGTCTTTGCCCTGTTCAGCGGTGCTTGACTTAGCCGTTACTGACCTGTTCAGCGGTGCTTGCCATGGCGGTCTTTTCCCTGTTCAGCGGTGCTTGACTTTGCTGTCAGTGACCTGTTCAGCGGTGCTTGCCCTGTTCAACGGTGCTTGCCATGGCGGTCTTTGCCCTGTTCAGCGGTGCTTGACTTAGCCGTTTCTGACCTGTGCAGCGGTGCTTGCCCTGTTCAGCGGTGTTTGCCATGGCGGTCTTTGCCCTGTTCAGCGGTGCTTGACTTTGCTGTCTGTGACCTGTGCAGCGGTGCTTGCCCTGTTCAGGGGTGCTTGCCATGGCCGTCTTTGCCCTGTTCAGCGGTGCTTGACTTAGCCGTTTCTGACCTGTTCAGCTGTGCTTGCCATGGCGGTCTTTGCCCTGTTCAGCGGTGCTTGACTTAGCCGTTTCTGACCTGTTCAGCGGTGCTTGCCATGGCGGTCTTTGCCCTGTTCAGCGGTGCTTGACTTTGCTGTCTGTGACCTGTTCAGCGGTGCTTGCCATGGCGGTCTTTGCCCTGTTCAGCGGTGCTTGACTTTGCTGTCTGTGACCTGTGCAGCGGTGCTTGCCATGGCGGTCTTTGCCCTGTTCAGCGGTGCTTGACTTAGCCGTTTCTGACCTGTGCAGCGGTGCTTGCCCTGTTCAGGGGTGCTTGCCATGGCTGTCTTTGCCCTGTTCAGCGGTGCTTGACTTAGCCGTTTCTGACCTGTTCAGCGGTGCTTGCCATGGCGGTCTTTGCCCTGTTCAGCGGTGCTTGACTTAGCCGTTATGACCTGTGCAGCGGTGCTTGCCCTGTTCAGGGGTGCTTGCCATGGCTGTCTTTGCCCTGTTCAGCGGTGCTTGACTTAGCCGTTTCTGACCTGTTCAGCGGTGCTTGCCATGGCGGTCTTTGCCCTGTTCAGCGGTGCTTGACTTAGCCGTTTCTGACCTGTGCAGCGGTGCTTGCCCTGTTGAGCGGTGCTTTCCATGGCGGTCTTTGCCCTGTTCAGCGGTGCTTGACTTAGCCATTTCTGACCTGTTCAGCGGTGCTTGCCATGGCGGTCTTTGCCCTGTTCAGCGGTGCTTGACTTAGCCGTTTCTGACCTGTTCAGTAGTGCTTGCCATGGCGGTCTTTGCCCTGTTCAGCGGTGCTTGACTTAGCCGTTTCTGACCTGTTCAGCGGTGCTTGCCATGGCAGTCTTTCCCCTGTTCAGCGGTGCTTGACTTTGCTGTCGGTGACCTGTTCAGCGGTGCTTGCCCTGTTCAGCGGTGCTTGCCATGGCGGTCTTTGCCCTGTTCAGCGCTGCTTGACTTAGCCGTTTCTGACCAGTGCAGCGGTGCTTGCCCTGTTCAGCGGTGCTTGCCATGGCGGTCTTTGCCCTGTTCAGCGGTGCTTGACTTAGCCAATTCTGACCTGTTCAGCAGTGCTTGCCATGGCGGTCTTTGCCCTGTTCAGCGGTGCTTCACTTAGCCGTTTCTGACCTGTTCAGTAGTGCTTGCCATGGCGGTCTTTGCCCTGTTCAGCGGTGCTTGACTTAGCCATTTCTGACCTCTGCAGCGGTGCTTGCACTGTTCAGCGGTGCTTGCCATGGCGGTCTTTGCCTTGTTCAGCGGTGCTTGATTTAGCCATTTCTGACCTGTTCAGCGGTGCTTGCCATGGCCGTCTTTGCCCTGTTCAGCGGTGCTTGACTTTGCTGTCGGTGACCTGTTCAGCGGTGCTTGCCCTGTTCAGCGGTGCTTGCCATGGCGGTCTTTGCCCTGTTCAGCGGTGCTTGACTTAGCCGTTTCTGACCTGTGCAGCAGTGCTTGCCCTGTTCAGCGGTGTTTGCCATGGCGGTCTTTGCCCTGTTCAGCGGTGCTTGACTTAGCTGTTTCTGACCTGTTCAGCGGTGCTTGCCATGGCGGTCTTTGCCCTGTTCAGCGGTGCTTGACTTTGCTGTCTGTGACCTATTCAGCGGTGCTTGCCCTGGCGGTCTTTGCCCTGTTCAGCGGTGCTTGACTTTGCTGTCTGTGACCTGTGCAGCGGTGCTTGCCCTGTTCAGCGGTGCTTGCCATGGCGGTCTTTGCCCTGTTCAGCGGTGCTTGACTTAGCTGTTTCTGACCTGTTCAGCGGTGCTTGCCATGGCGGTCTTTGCCCTGTTCAGCGGTGCTTGACTTTGCTGTCTGTGACCTGTTCAGCGGTGCTTACCATGGCGGTCTTTGCCCTGTTCAGCGGTGCTTGACTTTGCTGTCTGTGACCTGTGCAGCGGTGCTTGCCCTGTTCAGCGGTGCTTGCCATGGCGGTCTTTGCCCTGTTCAGCGGTGCTTGACTTAGCCGTTTCTGACCTGTGCAGCGGTGCTTGCCCTGTTCAGGGGTGCTTGCCATGGCGGTCTTTGCCCTGTTCAGCGGTGCTTGACTTAGCCGTTTCTGACCTGTTCAGCGGTGCTTGCCATGGCGGTCTTTGCCCTGTTCAGCGGTGCTTGACTTAGCCGTTTCTGACCTGTGCAGCGGTGCTTGCCCTTTTTCAGCGGTGCTTGCCATGGCAGTCTTTGCCCTGTTCAGCGGTGCTTGACTTAGCCGTTTCTGACCTGTTCAGCGGTGCTTGCCATGGCGGTCTTTGCCCTGTTCAGCGGTGCTTGACTTAGTCGTTTCTGACCTGATCAGCGGTGCTTGCCATGGCGGTCTTTGCCCTGATCAGCGGTGCTTGACTTTGCTGTCGGTGACCTGTTCAGCGCTGCTTGCCCTGTTCAGCGGTGCTTGCCATGGCGGTCTTTGCCCTGTTCAGCGCTGCTTGACTTAGCCGTTTCTGACCTGTGCAGCGGTGCTTGCCCTGTTCAGCGGTGCTTGCCATGGCGGTCTTTGCCCTGTTCAGCGGTGCTTGAATTAGCTGTTTCTGACCTGTTCAGCAGTGCTTTCCATGGCGGTCTTTGCCCTGTTCAGCGGTGCTTGACTTTGCTGTCTGTGACCTGTTCAGCGGTGCTTGCCCTGTTCAGTGGTGCTTGCCATGGCGGTCTTTGGCCTGTTCAGCGGTGCTTGACTTAGCCGTTTCTGACCTGTGCAGTGGTGCTTGCCCTGTTCAGCGGTGCTTGCCATGGCGGTCTTTGCCCTGTTCAGCGGTGCTTGACTTAGCCGTTACTGACCTGTTCAGCGGTGCTTGCCATGGCGGTCTTTTCCCTGTTCAGCGGTGCTTGACTTAGCCGTTTCTGACCTGTGCAGCAGTGCTTGCCCTGTTCAGCGGTGCTTGCCATGGCGGTCTTTGCCCTGTTCAGCGGTGCTTGACTTAGCCGTTTCTGACCTGTTCAGCGGTACTTGCCATGGCGGTCTTTTCCCTGTTCAGCGGTGCTTGACTTTGCTGTTGGTGACCTGTTCAGCGGTGCTTGCCCTGTACAGCGGTGCTTGCCATGGCGGTCTTTGCCCTGTTCAGCGGTGCTTGACTTAGCCGTTTCTGACCTGTGCATCGGTGCTTGCCCTGTTCAGCGGTGTTTGCCATGGCGGTCTTTGCCCTGTTCAGCGGTGCTTGACTTAGCTGTTTCTGACCTGTTCAGCGATGCTTGCCATGGCGGTCTTTGCCCTGTTCAGCGGTGCTTGACTTTGCTGTCTGTGACTTGTGCAGCGGTGTTTGCCATGGCGGTCTTTGCCCTGTTCAGCGCTGCTTGACTTAGCCGTTTCTGACCTGTGCAGCGGTGCTTGCCCTGTTCAGGGGTGCTTGCCATGGCGGTCTTTGCCCTGTTCAGCGGTGCTTGACTTAGCCGTTTCTGACCTGTTCAGCGGTGCTTGCCATGGCGGTCTTTGCCCTGTTCAGCGGTGCTTGACTTAGCCGTTTCTGACCTGTGCAGCGGTGCTTGCCCTTTTTCAGCGGTGCTTGCAATGGCGGTCTTTGCCCTGTTCAGCGGTGCTTGACTTAGCCATTTCTGACCTGTTCAGCGGTGCTTGCCATGGCGGTCTTTGCCCTGTTCAGCGGTGCTTGACTTTGCTGTCTGTGACCTGTTCAGCGGTGCTTGCCATGGCGGTCTTTGCCCTGTTCAGCGGTGCTTGACTTTGCTGTCTGTGACCTGTGCAGCGGTGCTTGCCCTGTTCAGCGGTACTTGCCATGGCGGTCTTTGCCCTGTTCAGCGGTGCTTGACTTAGCCGTTTCTGACCTGTGCAGCGGTGCTTTCCCAGTTCAGGGGTGCTTGCCATGGCGGTCTTTGCCCTGTTCAGCAGTGCTTGACTTAGCCGTTTCGGACCTGTTCAGCGGTGCTTGCCATGGCGGTCTTTGCCCTGTTCAGCGGTGCTTGACTTAGCCGTTTCTGACCTGTGCAGCGGTGCTTGCCCTTTTTCAGCAGTGCTTGCCATGGCGGTCTTTGCCCTGTTCAGCGGTGCTTGACTTAGCCGTTTCTGACCTGTTCAGCGGTGCTTGCCATGGCAGTCTTTGCCCTGTTCAGCGGTGCTTGACTTAGTCGTTTCTGACCTGTTCAGTAGTGCTTGCCATGGCGGTCTTTGCCCTGTTCAGCGGTGCTTGACTTAGCCGTTTCTGACCTGTGCAGCGGTGCTTGCCCTGTTCAGCGGTGCTTGCCATGGCGGTCTTTGCCCTGTTCAGCGGTGCTTGACTTAGCCGTTTCTGACCTGTGCAGCGGTGCTTGCCCTGTTCAGCGGTGCTTGCCATGGCGGTCTTTGCCCTGTTCAGCGGTGCTTGACTTAGCCGTTTCTGACCTGTTCAGCGATGCTTGCCATGGCGGTCTTTGCCCTATTCAGCGGTGCTGGACTTTGCTGTCGGTGACCTGTTCAGCGGTGCTTGCCCTGTTCAGCGGTGCTTGCCATGGCGGTCTTTGCCCTGTTCAGCGGTGCTTGACTTAGCCGTTTCTGACCTGTGCAGCGGTGCTTGCCCTGTTCAGCGGTGCTTGACTTAGCCGTTTCTGACCTGTTCAGCGGTGCTTGCCATGGCGGTCTTTGCCCTGTTCAGCGGTGCTTGACTTAGCCGTTTCTGACCTGTGCAGCGGTGCTTGCCCTGTTCAGCGGTGCTTGCCATGGTGGTCTTTGCCCTGTTCAGCGGTGCTTGACTTAGTCGTTTCTGACCTGCTCAGCGGTGCTTGCCATGGCGGTCTTTGCCCTGTTCAGCGGTGCTTGACTTTGCTGTCGGTGACCTGTTCAGCGGTGCTTGCCCTGTTCAGCGGTGCTTGCCATGGCGGTCATTGCCCTGTTCAGCGGTGCTTGACTTAGCCGTTTCTGACCTGTGCAGCGGTGCTTGCCCTGTTCAGCGGTGTTTGCCATGGCGGTCTTTGCCCTGTTCAGCGGTGCTTGACTTTGCTGTCTGTGACCTGTTCAGCGGTGCTTGCCATGGCGGTCTTTGCCCTGTTCAGCGGTGCTTGACTTTGCTATCTGTGACCTGTGCAGCGGTGCTTGCCCTGTTCAGCGGTGCTTGCCATGGCGGTCTTTGCCCTGTTCAGCGGTGCTTGACTTAGCCGTTTCTGACCAGTGCTGCGGTGCTTGCCCTGTTCAGGGGTGCTTGCCATGGCGGTCTTTGCCCTGTTCAGCGGTGCTTGACTTAGCCGTTTCTGACCTGTTCAGCGGTGCTTGCCATGGCGGTCTTTGCCCTGTTCAGCGGTGCTTGACTTAGCCGTTTCTGACCCGTGCAGCGCTGGTTGCCATTTTTCAGTGGTGCTTGCCATGGCGGTCTTTGCCCTGTTCAGCGTTGCTTGACTTAGTCGTTTCTGACCTGTTGCTTGACTTAGTCGTTTCTGACCTGTTCAGTAGTGCTTGCCATGGCGGTCTTTGCCCTGTTCAGCGGTGCTTGACTTAGCCGTTTCTGACCTGTTCAGCGGTGCTTGCCATGGCGGTCTTTGCCCTATTCAGCGGTGCTTGACTTTGCTGTCGGTGACCTGTTCAGCGGTGCTTACCCTGCTCAGCGGTGCTTGCCATGGCGGTCTTTGCCCTATTCAGCGGTGCTTGACTTTGCTGTCGGTGACCTGTTCAGCGGTGCTTGCCCTGTTCATCGGTGCTTGCATGGCGGTCTTTGCCCTGTTCAGCGGTGCTTGACTTAGCCGTTTCTGACCTGTGCAGCGGTGCTTGCCCTGTTCAGCGGTGCTTGCCATGGCGGTCTTTGCCCTTTTCAGCGGTGCTTGACTTAGCCGTTTCTGACCTGTTCAGCGGTGCTTGCCATGGCAGTCTTTGCCCTGTTCAGCGGTGCTTGACTTAGCCGTTTCTGACCTGTTCCGTAGTGCTTGCCATGGCGGTCTTTGCCCTGTTCAGCGGTGGTTGACTTAGCCGTTTCTGACCTGTGCAGCGGTGCTTGCCCTGTTCAGCGGTGCTTGCCATGGTGGTCTTTGCCCTGTTCAGCGGTGCTTGACTTAGCCGTTTCTGACCTGCTCAGCGGTGCTTGCCATGGCGGTCTTTGCCCTGTTCAGCAGTGCTTGACTTTGCTGTCGGTGACCTGTTCAGCGGTGCTTGCCCTGTTCAGCGGTGCTTGCCATGGCGGTCTTTGCCCTGTTCAGCGGTGCTTGACTTAGCCGTTTCTGACCTGTGCAGCGGTGCTTGCCCTGTTCAGCGGTGTTTGCCATGGCGGTCTTTGCCCTGTTCAGCGGTGCTTGACTTAGCCGTTTCTGACCTGTTCAGCGGTGCTTGCCATGGCGGTCTTTGCCCTGTACAGCGGTGCTTGACTTTGCTGTCTGTGACCTGTTCAGCGGTGCTTGCCATGGCGGTCTTTGCCCTGTTCAGCGGTGCTTGACTTTGCTATCTGTGACCTGTGCAGCGGTGCTTGCCCTGTTCAGCAGTGCTTGCCATGGCGGTCTTTGCCCTGTTCGGCGGTGCTTGACTTAGCCGTTTCTGACCTGTGCTGCGGTGCTTGCCCTGTTCAGGGTTGCTTGCCATGGCGGTCTTTGCCCTGTTCAGCGGTGCTTGACTTAGCCGTTTCTGACCTGTTCAGCGGTGCTTGCCATGGCGGTCTTTGCCCTGTTCAGCGGTGCTTGACTTAGCCTTTTCTGACCTGTTCAGTAGTGCTTGCCATGGCGGTCTTTGCCCTGTTCAGCGGTGCTTGACTTAGCCGTTTCTGACCTGTGCAGCGGTGCTTGCCCTGTTCAGCGGTGCTTGCCATGGCGGTCTTTGCCCTGTTCAGCGGTGCTTGACTTAGCCGTTTCTGACCTGTTCAGCGGTGCTTGCCATGGCGGTCTTTGCCCTGTTCAGCGGTGCTTGACTTTGCTGTTGGTGACCTGTTCAGCGGTGCTTGACTTTGCTGTTGGTGACCTGTTCAGCGGTGCTTGCCCTGTTCAGCGGTGCTTGTCATGGTGGTCTTTGCCCTGTTCAGCGGTGCTTGACTTAGCCGTTTCTTACCTGTGCAGCGGTGCTTGCCCTGTTCAGCGGTGCTTGCCATGGCGGTCTTTGACCTGTTCAGCGGTGCTTGACTTAGCCGTTTCTGACCTGTGCAGCGGTGCTTGCCCTGTTCAGCGGTGTTTGCCATGGCGGTCTTTGCCCTGTTCAGCGGTGCTTGAATTAGCTGTTTCTGACCTGTTCAGCAGTGCTTGCCATGGCGGTCTTTGCCCTGTTCAGCGGTGCTTGACTTTGCTGTCTGTGACCTGTTCAGCGGTGCTTGCCCTGTTCAGTGGTGCTTGCCATGGCGGTCTTTGGCCTGTTCAGCGGTGCTTGACTTAGCCGTTTCTGACCTGTGCAGTGGTGCTTGCCCTGTTCAGCGGTGCTTGCCATGGCGGTCTTTGCCCTGTTCAGCGGTGCTTGACTTAGCCGTTACTGACCTGTTCAGCGGTGCTTGCCATGGCGGTCTTTTCCCTGTTCAGTGGTGCTTGACTTTGCTGTCAGTGACCTGTTCAGCGGTGCTTGCCCTGTTCAACGGTGCTTGCCATGGCGGTCTTTGCCCTGTTCAGCGGTGCTTGACTTAGCCGTTTCTGACCTGTGCAGCGGTGCTTGCCCTGTTCAGCGGTGTTTGCCATGGCGGTCTTTGCCCTGTTCAGCGGTGCTTGACTTTGCTGTCTGTGACCTGTGCAGCGGTGCTTGCCCTGTTCAGGGGTGCTTGCCATGGCCGTCTTTGCCCTGTTCAGCGGTGCTTGACTTAGCCGTTTCTGACCTGTTCAGCTGTGCTTGCCATGGCGGTCTTTGCCCTGTTCAGCGGTGCTTGACTTAGCCGTTTCTGACCTGTTCAGCGGTGCTTGCCATGGCGGTCTTTGCCCTGTTCAGCGGTGCTTGACTTAGCCGTTTCTGACCTGTTCAGCGGTGCTTGCCATGGCGGTCTTTGCCCTGTTCAGCGGTGCTTGACTTTGCTGTCTGTGACCTGTGCAGCGGTGCTTGCCATGGCGGTCTTTGCCCTGTTCAGCGGTGCTTGACTTAGCCGTTTCTGACCTGTGCAGCGGTGCTTGCCCTGTTCAGGGGTGCTTGCCATGGCTGTCTTTGCCCTGTTCAGCGGTGCTTGACTTAGCCGTTTCTGACCTGTTCAGCGGTGCTTGCCATGGCGGTCTTTGCCCTGTTCAGCGGTGCTTGACTTAGCCGTTTCTGACCTGTGCAGCGGTGCTTGCCCTGTTCAGGGGTGCTTGCCATGGCTGTCTTTGCCCTGTTCAGCGGTGCTTGACTTAGCCGTTTCTGACCTGTTCAGCGGTGCTTGCCATGGCGGTCTTTGCCCTGTTCAGCGGTGCTTGACTTAGCCGTTTCTGACCCGTGCAGCGCTGCTTGCCATTTTTCAGCGGTGCTTGCCATGGCGGTCTTTGCCCTGTTCAGCGGTGCTTGACTTAGCCGTTTCTGACCTGTTCAGCGGTGCTTGCCATGGCGGTCTTTGCACTATTCAGCGGTGCTTGACTTTGCTGTCGGTGACCTGTTCAACGGTGCTTGCCCTGCTCAGCGGTGCTTGCCATGGCGGTCTTTGCCCTGTTCAGCGGTGCTTGACTTAGCCGTTTCTGACCTGTGCAGCGGTGCTTGCCCTGTTCAGCGGTGCTTGCCATGGCAGTCTTTGCCCTTTTCAGCGGTGCTTGACTTAGCCGTTTCTGACCTGTTCAGCGGTGCTTGCCATGGCGGTCTTTGCCCTGTACAGCGGTGCTTGACTTTGCTGTCTGTGACCTGTTCAGCGGTGCTTGCCATGGCGGTCTTTGCCCTGTTCAGCGGTGCTTGACTTTGCTATCTGTGACCTGTGCAGCGGTGCTTGCCCTGTTCAGCGGTGCTTGCCATGGCGGTCTTTGCCCTGTTCAGCGGTGCTTGACTTAGCCGTTTCTGACCAGTGCTGCGGTGCTTGCCCTGTTCAGGGGTGCTTGCCATGGCGGTCTTTGCCCTGTTCAGCGGTGCTTGACTTAGCCGTTTCTGACCTGTTCAGCGGTGCTTGCCATGGCGGTCTTTGCCCTGTTCAGCGGTGCTTGACTCAGCCTTTTCTGACCTGTTCAGTAGTGCTTGCCATGGCGGTCTTTGCCCTGTTCAGCGGTGCTTGACTTAGCCGTTTCTGACCTGTGCAGTGGTGCTTGCCCTGTTCAGCGGTGCTTGCCATGGCGGTCTTTGCCCTGTTCAGCGGTGCTTGACTTAGCCGTTTCTGACCTGTTCAGCGGTGCTTGCCATGGTGGTCTTTGCCCTGTTCAGCGGTGCTTGACTTTGCTGTTGGTGACCTGTTCAGCGGTGCTTGACTTTGCTGTTGGTGACCTGTTCAGCGGTGCTTGCCCTGTTCAGCGGTGCTTGCCATGGTGGTCTTTGCCCTGTTCAGCGGTGCTTGACTTAGCCGTTTCTGACCTGTGCAGCGGTGCTTGCCCTGTTCAGCGGTGCTTGCCATGGCGGTCTTTGACCTGTTCAGCGGTGCTTGACTTAGCCGTTTCTGACCTGTGCAGCGGTGCTTGCCCTGTTCAGCGGTGTTTGCCATGGCGGTCTTTGCCCTGTTCAGCGGTGCTTGAATTAGCTGTTTCTGACCTGTTCAGCAGTGCTTGCCATGGCGGTCTTTGCCCTGTTCAGCGGTGCTTGACTTTGCTGTCTGTGACCTGTTCAGCGGTGCTTGCCCTGTTCAATGGTGCTTGCCATGGCGGTCTTTGGCCTGTTCAGCGGTGCTTGACTTAGCCGTTTCTGACCTGTGCAGTGGTGCTTGCCCTGTTCAGCGGTGCTTGCCATGGCGGTCTTTGCCCTGTTCAGCGGTGCTTGACTTAGCCGTTACTGACCTGTTCAGCGGTGCTTGCCATGGCGGTCTTTTCCCTGTTCAGCGGTGCTTGACTTTGCTGTCAGTGACCTGTTCAGCGGTGCTTGCCCTGTTCAACGGTGCTTGCCATGGCGGTCTTTGCCCTGTTCAGCGGTGCTTGACTTAGCCGTTTCTGACCTGTGCAGCGGTGCTTGCCCTGTTCAGCGGTGTTTGCCATGGCGGTCTTTGCCCTGTTCAGCGGTGCTTGACTTTGCTGTCTGAGACCTGTGCAGCGGTGCTTGCCCTGTTCAGGGGTGCTTGCCATGGCTGTCTTTGCCCTGTTCAGCGGTGCTTGACTTAGCCGTTTCTGACCTGTTCAGCGGTGCTTGCCATGGCGGTCTTTGCCCTGTTCAGCGGTGCTTGACTTAGCCGTTTCTGACCTGTGCAGCGGTGCTTGCCCTGTTCAGGGGTGCTTGCCATGGCTGTCTTTGCCCTGTTCAGCGGTGCTTGACTTAGCCGTTTCTGACCTGTTCAGCGGTGCTTGCCATGGCGGTCTTTGCCCTGTTCAGCGGTGCTTGACTTAGCCGTTTCTGACCCGTGCAGCGCTGCTTGCCATTTTTCAGCGGTGCTTGCCATGGCGGTCTTTGCCCTGTTCAGCGGTGCTTGACTTAGCCGTTTCTGACCTGTTCAGCGGTGCTTGCCATGGCGGTCTTTGCCCTATTCAGCGGTGCTTGACTTTGCTGTCGGTGACCTGTTCAACGGTGCTTGCCCTGCTCAGCGGTGCTTGCCATGGCGGTCTTTGCCCTGTTCAGCGGTGCTTGACTTAGCCGTTTCTGACCTGTGCAGCGGTGCTTGCCCTGTTCAGCGGTGCTTGCCATGGCAGTCTTTGCCCTTTTCAGCGGTGCTTGACTTAGCCGTTTCTGACCTGTTCAGCGGTGCTTGCCATGGCAGTCTTTGCCCTGTTCAGCGGTGCTTGACTTAGCCGTTTCTGACCTGTTCCGTAGTGCTTGCCATGGCGGTCTTTGCCCTGTTCAGCGGTGGTTGACTTAGCCGTTTCTGACCTGTGCAGCGGTGCTTGCCCTGTTCAGCGGTGCTTGCCATGGTGGTCTTTGCCCTGTTCAGCGGTGCTTGACTTAGCCGTTTCTGACCTGCTCAGCGGTGCTTGCCATGGCGGTCTTTGCCCTGTTCAGCGGTGCTTGACTTTGCTGTCGGTGACCTGTTCAGCGGTGCTTGCCCTGTTCAGCGGTGCTTGCCATGGCGGTCTTTGCCCTGTTCAGCGGTGCTTGACTTAGCCGTTTCTGACCTGTGCAGCGGTGCTTGCCCTGTTCAGCGGTGTTTGCCATGGCGGTCTTTGCCCTGTTCAGCGGTGCTTGACTTAGCCGTTTCTGACCTGTTCAGCGGTGCTTGCCATGGCGGTCTTTGCCCTGTACAGCGGTGCTTGACTTTGCTGTCTGTGACCTGTTCAGCGGTGCTTGCCATGGCGGTCTTTGCCCTGTTCAGCGGTGCTTGACTTTGATATCTGTGACCTGTGCAGCGGTGCTTGCCCTGTTCAGCGGTGCTTGCCATGGCGGTCTTTGCCCTGTTCAGCGGTGCTTGACTTAGCCGTTTCTGACCAGTGCTGCGGTGCTTGCCCTGTTCAGGGGTGCTTGCCATGGCGGTCTTTGCCCTGTTCAGCGGTGCTTGACTTAGCCGTTTCTGACCTGTTCAGCGGTGCTTGCCATGGCGGTCTTTGCCCTGTTCAGCGGTGCTTGACTTAGCCTTTTCTGACCTGTTCAGTAGTGCTTGCCATGGCGGTCTTTGCCCTGTTCAGCGGTGCTTGACTTAGCCGTTTCTGACCTGTGCAGCGGTGCTTGCCCTGTTCAGCGGTGCTTGCCATGGCGGTCTTTGCCCTGTTCAGCGGTGCTTGACTTAGCCGTTTCTGACCTGTTCAGCGGTGCTTGCCATGGTGGTCTTTGCCCTGTTCAGCTGTGCTTGACTTTACTGTTGGTGACCTGTTCAGCGGTGCTTGACTTTGCTGTTGGTGACCTGTTCAGCGGTGCTTGCCCTGTTCAGCGGTGCTTGCCATGGTGGTCTTTGCCCTGTTCAGCGGTGCTTGACTTAGCCGTTTCTGACCTGTGCAGCGGTGCTTGCCCTGTTCAGCGGTGCTTGCCATGGCGGTCTTTGACCTGTTCAGCGGTGCTTGACTTAGCCGTTTCTGACCTGTGCAGCGGTGCTTGCCCTGTTCAGCGGTGTTTGCCATGGCGGTCTTTGCCCTGTTCAGCGGTGCTTGAATTAGCTGTTTCTGACCTGTTCAGCAGTGCTTGCCATGGCGGTCTTTGCCCTGTTCAGCGGTGCTTGACTTTGCTGTCTGTGACCTGTTCAGCGGTGCTTGCCCTGTTCAATGGTGCTTGCCATGGCGGTCTTTGGCCTGTTCAGCGGTGCTTGACTTAGCCGTTTCTGACCTGTGCAGTGGTGCTTGCCCTGTTCAGCGGTGCTTGCCATGGCGGTCTTTGCCCTGTTCAGCGGTGCTTGACTTAGCCGTTTCTGACCTGTGCAGCGGTGCTTGCCCTGTTCAGCGGTGTTTGCCATGGCGGTCTTTGCCCTGTTCAGCAGTGCTTGACTTTGCTGTCTGAGACCTGTGCAGCGGTGCTTGCCCTGTTCAGGGGTGCTTGCCATGGCCGTCTTTGCCCTGTTCAGCGGTGCTTGACTTAGCCGTTTCTGACCTGTTCAGCTGTGCTTGCCATGGCGGTCTTTGCCCTGTTCAGCGGTGCTTGACTTAGCCGTTTCTGACCTGTTCAGCGGTGCTTGCCATGGCGGTCTTTGCCCTGTTCAGCGGTGCTTGACTTAGCCGTTTCTGACCTGTTCAGCGGTGCTTGCCATGGTGGTCTTTGCCCTGTTCAGCGGTGCTTGACTTTGCTGTTGGTGACCTGTTCAGCGGTGCTTGACTTTGCTGTTGGTGACCTGTTCAGCGGTGCTTGCCCTGTTCAGCGGTGCTTGCCATGGTGGTCTTTGCCCTGTTCAGCGGTGCTTGACTTAGCCGTTTCTGACCTGTGCAGCGGTGCTTGCCCTGTTCAGCGGTGCTTGCCATGGCGGTCTTTGACCTGTTCAGCGGTGCTTGACTTAGCCGTTTCTGACCTGTGCAGCGGTGCTTGCCCTGTTCAGCGGTGTTTGCCATGGCGGTCTTTGCCCTGTTCAGCGGTGCTTGAATTAGCTGTTTCTGACCTGTTCAGCAGTGCTTGCCATGGCGGTCTTTGCCCTGTTCAGCGGTGCTTGACTTTGCTGTCTGTGACCTGTTCAGCGGTGCTTGCCCTGTTCAATGGTGCTTGCCATGGCGGTCTTTGGCCTGTTCAGCGGTGCTTGACTTAGCCGTTTCTGACCTGTGCAGTGGTGCTTGCCCTGTTCAGCGGTGCTTGCCATGGCGGTCTTTGCCCTGTTCAGCGGTGCTTGACTTAGCCGTTACTGACCTGTTCAGCGGTGCTTGCCATGGCGGTCTTTTCCCTGTTCAGCGGTGCTTGACTTTGCTGTCAGTGACCTGTTCAGCGGTGCTTGCCCTGTTCAACGGTGCTTGCCATGGCGGTCTTTGCCCTGTTCAGCGGTGCTTGACTTAGCCGTTTCTGACCTGTGCAGCGGTGCTTGCCCTGTTCAGCGGTGTTTGCCATGGCGGTCTTTGCCCTGTTCAGCGGTGCTTGACTTTGCTGTCTGAGACCTGTGCAGCGGTGCTTGCCCTGTTCAGGGGTGCTTGCCATGGCTGTCTTTGCCCTGTTCAGCGGTGCTTGACTTAGCCGTTTCTGACCTGTTCAGCGGTGCTTGCCATGGCGGTCTTTGCCCTGTTCAGCGGTGCTTGACTTAGCCGTTTCTGACCTGTGCAGCGGTGCTTGCCCTGTTCAGGGGTGCTTGCCATGGCTGTCTTTGCCCTGTTCAGCGGTGCTTGACTTAGCCGTTTCTGACCTGTTCAGCGGTGCTTGCCATGGCGGTCTTTGCCCTGTTCAGCGGTGCTTGACTTAGCCGTTTCTGACCCGTGCAGCGCTGCTTGCCATTTTTCAGCGGTGCTTGCCATGGCGGTCTTTGCCCTGTTCAGCGGTGCTTGACTTAGCCGTTTCTGACCTGTTCAGCGGTGCTTGCCATGGCGGTCTTTGCCCTATTCAGCGGTGCTTGACTTTGCTGTCGGTGACCTGTTCAACGGTGCTTGCCCTGCTCAGCGGTGCTTGCCATGGCGGTCTTTGCCCTGTTCAGCGGTGCTTGACTTAGCCGTTTCTGACCTGTGCAGCGGTGCTTGCCCTGTTCAGCGGTGCTTGCCATGGCAGTCTTTGCCCTTTTCAGCGGTGCTTGACTTAGCCGTTTCTGACCTGTTCAGCGGTGCTTGCCATGGCAGTCTTTGCCCTGTTCAGCGGTGCTTGACTTAGCCGTTTCTGACCTGTTCCGTAGTGCTTGCCATGGCGGTCTTTGCCCTGTTCAGCGGTGGTTGACTTAGCCGTTTCTGACCTGTGCAGCGGTGCTTGCCCTGTTCAGCGGTGCTTGCCATGGTGGTCTTTGCCCTGTTCAGCGGTGCTTGACTTAGCCGTTTCTGACCTGCTCAGCGGTGCTTGCCATGGCGGTCTTTGCCCTGTTCAGCGGTGCTTGACTTTGCTGTCGGTGACCTGTTCAGCGGTGCTTGCCCTGTTCAGCGGTGCTTGCCATGGCGGTCTTTGCCCTGTTCAGCGGTGCTTGACTTAGCCATTTCTGACCTGTGCAGCGGTGCTTGCCCTGTTCAGCGGTGTTTGCCATGGCGGTCTTTGCCCTGTTCAGCGGTGCTTGACTTAGCCGTTTCTGACCTGTTCAGCGGTGCTTGCCATGGCGGTCTTTGCCCTGTACAGCGGTGCTTGACTTTGCTGTCTGTGACCTGTTCAGCGGTGCTTGCCATGGCGGTCTTTGCCCTGTTCAGCGGTGCTTGACTTTGATATCTGTGACCTGTGCAGCGGTGCTTGCCCTGTTCAGCGGTGCTTGCCATGGCGGTCTTTGCCCTGTTCAGCGGTGCTTGACTTAGCCGTTTCTGACCAGTGCTGCGGTGCTTGCCCTGTTCAGGGGTGCTTGCCATGGCGGTCTTTGCCCTGTTCAGCGGTGCTTGACTTAGCCGTTTCTGACCTGTTCAGCGGTGCTTGCCATGGCGGTCTTTGCCCTGTTCAGCGGTGCTTGACTTAGCCTTTTCTGACCTGTTCAGTAGTGCTTGCCATGGCGGTCTTTGCCCTGTTCAGCGGTGCTTGACTTAGCCGTTTCTGACCTGTGCAGCGGTGCTTGCCCTGTTCAGCGGTGCTTGCCATGGCGGTCTTTGCCCTGTTCAGCGGTGCTTGACTTAGCCGTTTCTGACCTGTTCAGCGGTGCTTGCCATGGTGGTCTTTGCCCTGTTCAGCTGTGCTTGACTTTACTGTTGGTGACCTGTTCAGCGGTGCTTGACTTTGCTGTTGGTGACCTGTTCAGCGGTGCTTGCCCTGTTCAGCGGTGCTTGCCATGGTGGTCTTTGCCCTGTTCAGCGGTGCTTGACTTAGCCGTTTCTGACCTGTGCAGCGGTGCTTGCCCTGTTCAGCGGTGCTTGCCATGGCGGTCTTTGACCTGTTCAGCGGTGCTTGACTTAGCCGTTTCTGACCTGTGCAGCGGTGCTTGCCCTGTTCAGCGGTGTTTGCCATGGCGGTCTTTGCCCTGTTCAGCGGTGCTTGAATTAGCTGTTTCTGACCTGTTCAGCAGTGCTTGCCATGGCGGTCTTTGCCCTGTTCAGCGGTGCTTGACTTTGCTGTCTGTGACCTGTTCAGCGGTGCTTGCCCTGTTCAATGGTGCTTGCCATGGCGGTCTTTGGCCTGTTCAGCGGTGCTTGACTTAGCCGTTTCTGACCTGTGCAGTGGTGCTTGCCCTGTTCAGCGGTGCTTGCCATGGCGGTCTTTGCCCTGTTCAGCGGTGCTTGACTTAGCCGTTTCTGACCTGTGCAGCGGTGCTTGCCCTGTTCAGCGGTGTTTGCCATGGCGGTCTTTGCCCTGTTCAGCGGTGCTTGACTTTGCTGTCTGAGACCTGTGCAGCGGTGCTTGCCCTGTTCAGGGGTGCTTGCCATGGCCGTCTTTGCCCTGTTCAGCGGTGCTTGACTTAGCCGTTTCTGACCTGTTCAGCTGTGCTTGCCATGGCGGTCTTTGCCCTGTTCAGCGGTGCTTGACTTAGCCGTTTCTGACCTGTTCAGCGGTGCTTGCCATGGCGGTCTTTGCCCTGTTCAGCGGTGCTTGACTTAGCCGTTTCTGACCTGTTCAGCGGTGCTTGCCATGGCGGTCTTTGCCCTGTTCAGCGGTGCTTGACTTTGCTGTCTGTGACCTGTTCAGCGGTGCTTGCCATGGCGGT
Source organism: Pleurodeles waltl (assembly GCF_031143425.1). Taxonomy (NCBI): domain Eukaryota; kingdom Metazoa; phylum Chordata; class Amphibia; order Caudata; family Salamandridae; genus Pleurodeles; species Pleurodeles waltl. The sequence goes on from NW_027149853.1 coordinate 350,509, forward strand.
CTTTGCCCTGTTCAGCGGTGCTTGTCTTTGCTGTCTGTGACCTGTGCAGCGGTGCTTGCCATGGCGGTCTTTGCCCTGTTCAGCGGTGCTTGACTTAGCCGTTTCTGACCTGGGCAGCGGTGCTTGCGCCCTGTTCAGGGGTGCTTGCCATGGCGGTCTTTGCCCTGTTCAGCGGTGCTTGACTTAGCCGTTTCTGACCTGTTCAGCGGTGCTTGCCATGGCGGTCTTCGCCCTGTTCAGCGGTGCTTGACTTAGCCGTTTCTGACCCGTGCAGCGCTGCTTGCCATTTTTCAGCGGTGCTTGCCATGGCGGTCTTTGCCCTGTTCAGCGGTGCTTGACTTAGCCGTTTCTGACCTGTTCAGCGGTGCTTGCCATGGCGGTCTTCGCCCTGTTCAGCGGTGCTTGACTTAGCCGTTTCTGACCCGTGCAGCGCTGCTTGCCATTTTTCAGCGGTGCTTGCCATGGCGGTCTTTGCCCTGTTCAGCGTTGCTTGACTTAGTCGTTTCTGACCTGTTGCTTGACTTAGTCGTTTCTGACCTGTTCAGTAGTGCTTGCCATGGCAGTCTTTGCCCTGTTCAGCGGTGCTTGACTTAGCCGTTTCTGACCTGTGCAGCGGTGCTTGCCCTGTTCAGCGGTGCTTGACTTAGCTGTTTCTGACCTGTTCAGCGGTGCTTGCCATGGCGGTCTTTGCCCTGTTCAGCGGTGCTTGACTTAGCCATTTCTGACCTGTTCAGTAGTGCTTGCCATGGCGGTCTTTGCCCTGTTCAGCGGTGCTTGACTTAGCCGTTTCTGACCTGTGCAGCAGTGCTTGCCCTGTTCAGCGGTGCTTGCCATGGCGGTCTTTGCCCTGTTCAGCGGTGCTTGACTTAGCCGTTTCTGACCTGTTCAGCGGTACTTGCCATGGCGGTCTTTTCCCTGTTCAGCGGTGCTTGACTTTGCTGTTGGTGACCTGTTCAGCGGTGCTTGCCCTGTACAGCGGTGCTTGCCATGGCGGTCTTTGCCCTGTTCAGCGGTGCTTGACTTAGCCGTTTCTGACCTGTGCATCGGTGCTTGCCCTGTTCAGCGGTGTTTGCCATGGCGGTCTTTGCCCTGTTCAGCGGTGCTTGACTTAGCTGTTTCTGACCTGTTCAGCGATGCTTGCCATGGCGGTCTTTGCCCTGTTCAGCGGTGCTTGACTTTGCTGTCTGTGACTTGTGCAGCGGTGTTTGCCATGGCGGTCTTTGCCCTGTTCAGCGCTGCTTGACTTAGCCGTTTCTGACCTGTGCAGCGGTGCTTGCCCTGTTCAGGGGTGCTTGCCATGGCGGTCTTTGCCCTGTTCAGCGGTGCTTGACTTAGCCGTTTCTGACCTGTTCAGCGGTGCTTGCCATGGCGGTCTTTGCCCTGTTCAGCGGTGCTTGACTTAGCCGTTTCTGACCTGTGCAGCGGTGCTTGCCCTTTTTCAGCGGTGCTTGCAATGGCGGTCTTTGCCCTGTTCAGCGGTGCTTGACTTAGCCATTTCTGACCTGTTCAGCGGTGCTTGCCATGGCGGTCTTTGCCCTGTTCAGCGGTGCTTGACTTTGCTGTCTGTGACCTGTTCAGCGGTGCTTGCCATGGCGGTCTTTGCCCTGTTCAGCGGTGCTTGACTTTGCTGTCTGTGACCTGTGCAGCGGTGCTTGCCCTGTTCAGCGGTACTTGCCATGGCGGTCTTTGCCCTGTTCAGCGGTGCTTGACATAGCCGTTTCTGACCTGTGCAGCGGTGCTTTCCCAGTTCAGGGGTGCTTGCCATGGCGGTCTTTGCCCTGTTCAGCAGTGCTTGACTTAGCCGTTTCGGACCTGTTCAGCGGTGCTTGCCATGGCGGTCTTTGCCCTGTTCAGCGGTGCTTGACTTAGCCGTTTCTGACCTGTGCAGCGGTGCTTGCCCTTTTTCAGCAGTGCTTGCCATGGCGGTCTTTGCCCTGTTCAGCGGTGCTTGACTTAGCCGTTTCTGACCTGTTCAGCGGTGCTTGCCATGGCAGTCTTTGCCCTGTTCAGCGGTGCTTGACTTAGTCGTTTCTGACCTGTTCAGTAGTGCTTGCCATGGCGGTCTTTGCCCTGTTCAGCGGTGCTTGACTTAGCCGTTTCTGACCTGTGCAGCGGTGCTTGCCCTGTTCAGCGGTGCTTGCCATGGCGGTCTTTGCCCTGTTCAGCGGTGCTTGACTTAGCCGTTTCTGACCTGTGCAGCGGTGCTTGCCCTGTTCAGCGGTGCTTGCCATGGCGGTCTTTGCCCTGTTCAGCGGTGCTTGACTTAGCCGTTTCTGACCTGTTCAGCGATGCTTGCCATGGCGGTCTTTGCCCTATTCAGCGGTGCTGGACTTTGCTGTCGGTGACCTGTTCAGCGGTGCTTGCCCTGTTCAGCGGTGCTTGCCATGGCGGTCTTTGCCCTGTTCAGCGGTGCTTGACTTAGCCGTTTCTGACCTGTGCAGCGGTGCTTGCCCTGTTCAGCGGTGCTTGACTTAGCCGTTTCTGACCTGTTCAGCGGTGCTTGCCATGGCGGTCTTTGCCCTGTTCAGCGGTGCTTGACTTAGCCGTTTCTGACCTGTGCAGCGGTGCTTGCCCTGTTCAGCGGTGCTTGCCATGGTGGTCTTTGCCCTGTTCAGCGGTGCTTGACTTAGTCGTTTCTGACCTGCTCAGCGGTGCTTGCCATGGCGGTCTTTGCCCTGTTCAGCGGTGCTTGACTTTGCTGTCGGTGACCTGTTCAGCGGTGCTTGCCCTGTTCAGCGGTGCTTGCCATGGCGGTCATTGCCCTGTTCAGCGGTGCTTGACTTAGCCGTTTCTGACCTGTGCAGCGGTGCTTGCCCTGTTCAGCGGTGTTTGCCATGGCGGTCTTTGCCCTGTTCAGCGGTGCTTGACTTTGCTGTCTGTGACCTGTTCAGCGGTGCTTGCCATGGCGGTCTTTGCCCTGTTCAGCGGTGCTTGACTTTGCTATCTGTGACCTGTGCAGCGGTGCTTGCCCTGTTCAGCGGTGCTTGCCATGGCGGTCTTTGCCCTGTTCAGCGGTGCTTGACTTAGCCGTTTCTGACCAGTGCTGCGGTGCTTGCCCTGTTCAGGGGTGCTTGCCATGGCGGTCTTTGCCCTGTTCAGCGGTGCTTGACTTAGCCGTTTCTGACCTGTTCAGCGGTGCTTGCCATGGCGGTCTTTGCCCTGTTCAGCGGTGCTTGACTTAGCCGTTTCTGACCCGTGCAGCGCTGGTTGCCATTTTTCAGTGGTGCTTGCCATGGCGGTCTTTGCCCTGTTCAGCGTTGCTTGACTTAGTCGTTTCTGACCTGTTGCTTGACTTAGTCGTTTCTGACCTGTTCAGTAGTGCTTGCCATGGCGGTCTTTGCCCTGTTCAGCGGTGCTTGACTTAGCCGTTTCTGACCTGTTCAGCGGTGCTTGCCATGGCGGTCTTTGCCCTATTCAGCGGTGCTTGACTTTGCTGTCGGTGACCTGTTCAGCGGTGCTTACCCTGCTCAGCGGTGCTTGCCATGGCGGTCTTTGCCCTATTCAGCGGTGCTTGACTTTGCTGTCGGTGACCTGTTCAGCGGTGCTTGCCCTGTTCATCGGTGCTTGCATGGCGGTCTTTGCCCTGTTCAGCGGTGCTTGACTTAGCCGTTTCTGACCTGTGCAGCGGTGCTTGCCCTGTTCAGCGGTGCTTGCCATGGCGGTCTTTGCCCTTTTCAGCGGTGCTTGACTTAGCCGTTTCTGACCTGTTCAGCGGTGCTTGCCATGGCAGTCTTTGCCCTGTTCAGCGGTGCTTGACTTAGCCGTTTCTGACCTGTTCCGTAGTGCTTGCCATGGCGGTCTTTGCCCTGTTCAGCGGTGGTTGACTTAGCCGTTTCTGACCTGTGCAGCGGTGCTTGCCCTGTTCAGCGGTGCTTGCCATGGTGGTCTTTGCCCTGTTCAGCGGTGCTTGACTTAGCCGTTTCTGACCTGCTCAGCGGTGCTTGCCATGGCGGTCTTTGCCCTGTTCAGCAGTGCTTGACTTTGCTGTCGGTGACCTGTTCAGCGGTGCTTGCCCTGTTCAGCGGTGCTTGCCATGGCGGTCTTTGCCCTGTTCAGCGGTGCTTGACTTAGCCGTTTCTGACCTGTGCAGCGGTGCTTGCCCTGTTCAGCGGTGTTTGCCATGGCGGTCTTTGCCCTGTTCAGCGGTGCTTGACTTAGCCGTTTCTGACCTGTTCAGCGGTGCTTGCCATGGCGGTCTTTGCCCTGTACAGCGGTGCTTGACTTTGCTGTCTGTGACCTGTTCAGCGGTGCTTGCCATGGCGGTCTTTGCCCTGTTCAGCGGTGCTTGACTTTGCTATCTGTGACCTGTGCAGCGGTGCTTGCCCTGTTCAGCAGTGCTTGCCATGGCGGTCTTTGCCCTGTTCGGCGGTGCTTGACTTAGCCGTTTCTGACCTGTGCTGCGGTGCTTGCCCTGTTCAGGGTTGCTTGCCATGGCGGTCTTTGCCCTGTTCAGCGGTGCTTGACTTAGCCGTTTCTGACCTGTTCAGCGGTGCTTGCCATGGCGGTCTTTGCCCTGTTCAGCGGTGCTTGACTTAGCCTTTTCTGACCTGTTCAGTAGTGCTTGCCATGGCGGTCTTTGCCCTGTTCAGCGGTGCTTGACTTAGCCGTTTCTGACCTGTGCAGCGGTGCTTGCCCTGTTCAGCGGTGCTTGCCATGGCGGTCTTTGCCCTGTTCAGCGGTGCTTGACTTAGCCGTTTCTGACCTGTTCAGCGGTGCTTGCCATGGCGGTCTTTGCCCTGTTCAGCGGTGCTTGACTTTGCTGTTGGTGACCTGTTCAGCGGTGCTTGACTTTGCTGTTGGTGACCTGTTCAGCGGTGCTTGCCCTGTTCAGCGGTGCTTGTCATGGTGGTCTTTGCCCTGTTCAGCGGTGCTTGACTTAGCCGTTTCTTACCTGTGCAGCGGTGCTTGCCCTGTTCAGCGGTGCTTGCCATGGCGGTCTTTGACCTGTTCAGCGGTGCTTGACTTAGCCGTTTCTGACCTGTGCAGCGGTGCTTGCCCTGTTCAGCGGTGTTTGCCATGGCGGTCTTTGCCCTGTTCAGCGGTGCTTGAATTAGCTGTTTCTGACCTGTTCAGCAGTGCTTGCCATGGCGGTCTTTGCCCTGTTCAGCGGTGCTTGACTTTGCTGTCTGTGATCTGTTCAGCGGTGCTTGCCCTGTTCAGTGGTGCTTGCCATGGCGGTCTTTGGCCTGTTCAGCGGTGCTTGACTTAGCCGTTTCTGACCTGTGCAGTGGTGCTTGCCCTGTTCAGCGGTGCTTGCCATGGCGGTCTTTGCCCTGTTCAGCGGTGCTTGACTTAGCCGTTACTGACCTGTTCAGCGGTGCTTGCCATGGCGGTCTTTTCCCTGTTCAGCGGTGCTTGACTTTGCTGTCAGTGACCTGTTCAGCGGTGCTTGCCCTGTTCAACGGTGCTTGCCATGGCGGTCTTTGCCCTGTTCAGCGGTGCTTGACTTAGCCGTTTCTGACCTGTGCAGCGGTGCTTGCCCTGTTCAGCGGTGTTTGCCATGGCGGTCTTTGCCCTGTTCAGCGGTGCTTGACTTTGCTGTCTGTGACCTGTGCAGCGGTGCTTGCCCTGTTCAGGGGTGCTTGCCATGGCCGTCTTTGCCCTGTTCAGCGGTGCTTGACTTAGCCGTTTCTGACCTGTTCAGCTGTGCTTGCCATGGCGGTCTTTGCCCTGTTCAGCGGTGCTTGACTTAGCCGTTTCTGACCTGTTCAGCGGTGCTTGCCATGGCGGTCTTTGCCCTGTTCAGCGGTGCTTGACTTAGCCGTTTCTGACCTGTTCAGCGGTGCTTGCCATGGCGGTCTTTGCCCTGTTCAGCGGTGCTTGACTTTGCTGTCTGTGACCTGTTCAGCGGTGCTTGACATGGCGGTCTTTGCCCTGTTCAGCGGTGCTTGACTTTGCTGTCTGTGACCTGTGCAGCGGTGCTTGCCATGGCGGTCTTTGCCCTGTTCAGCGGTGCTTGACTTAGCCGTTTCTGACCTGTGCAGCGGTGCTTGCCCTGTTCAGGGGTGCTTGCCATGGCTGTCTTTGCCCTGTTCAGCGGTGCTTGACTTAGCCGTTTCTGACCTGTTCAGCGGTGCTTGCCATGGCGGTCTTTGCCCTGTTCAGCGGTGCTTGACTTAGCCGTTTCTGACCTGTGCAGCGGTGCTTGCCCTGTTCAGGGGTGCTTGCCATGGCTGTCTTTGCCCTGTTCAGCGGTGCTTGACTTAGCCGTTTCTGACCTGTTCAGCGGTGCTTGCCATGGCGGTCTTTGCCCTGTTCAGCGGTGCTTGACTTAGCCGTTTCTGACCCGTGCAGCGCTGCTTGCCATTTTTCAGCGGTGCTTGCCATGGCGGTCTTTGCCCTGTTCAGCGGTGCTTGACTTAGCCGTTTCTGACCTGTTCAGCGGTGCTTGCCATGGCGGTCTTTGCCCTATTCAGCGGTGCTTGACTTTGCTGTCCGTGACCTGTTCAACGGTGCTTGCCCTGCTCAGCGGTGCTTGCCATGGCGGTCTTTGCCCTGTTCAGCGGTGCTTGACTTAGCCGTTTCTGACCTGTGCAGCGGTGCTTGCCCTGTTCAGCGGTGCTTGCCATGGCAGTCTTTGCCCTTTTCAGCGGTGCTTGACTTAGCCGTTTCTGACCTGTTCAGCGGTGCTTGCCATGGCGGTCTTTGCCCTGTACAGCGGTGCTTGACTTTGCTGTCTGTGACCTGTTCAGCGGTGCTTGCCATGGCGGTCTTTGCCCTGTTCAGCGGTGCTTGACTTTGCTATCTGTGACCTGTGCAGCGGTGCTTGCCCTGTTCAGCGGTGCTTGCCATGGCGGTCTTTGCCCTGTTCAGCGGTGCTTGACTTAGCCGTTTCTGACCAGTGCTGCGGTGCTTGCCCTGTTCAGGGGTGCTTGCCATGGCGGTCTTTGCCCTGTTCAGCGGTGCTTGACTTAGCCGTTTCTGACCTGTTCAGCGGTGCTTGCCATGGCGGTCTTTGCCCTGTTCAGCGGTGCTTGACTTAGCCTTTTCTGACCTGTTCAGTAGTGCTTGCCATGGCGGTCTTTGCCCTGTTCAGCGGTGCTTGACTTAGCCGTTTCTGACCTGTGCAGTGGTGCTTGCCCTGTTCAGCGGTGCTTGCCATGGCGGTCTTTGCCCTGTTCAGCGGTGCTTGACTTAGCCGTTTCTGACCTGTTCAGCGGTGCTTGCCATGGTGGTCTTTGCCCTGTTCAGCGGTGCTTGACTTTGCTGTTGGTGACCTGTTCAGCGGTGCTTGACTTTGCTGTTGGTGACCTGTTCAGCGGTGCTTGCCCTGTTCAGCGGTGCTTGCCATGGTGGTCTTTGCCCTGTTCAGCGGTGCTTGACTTAGCCGTTTCTGACCTGTGCAGCGGTGCTTGCCCTGTTCAGCGGTGCTTGCCATGGCGGTCTTTGACCTGTTCAGCGGTGCTTGACTTAGCCGTTTCTGACCTGTGCAGCGGTGCTTGCCCTGTTCAGCGGTGTTTGCCATGGCGGTCTTTGCCCTGTTCAGCGGTGCTTGAATTAGCTGTTTCTGACCTGTTCAGCAGTGCTTGCCATGGCGGTCTTTGCCCTGTTCAGCGGTGCTTGACTTTGCTGTCTGTGACCTGTTCAGCGGTGCTTGCCCTGTTCAATGGTGCTTGCCATGGCGGTCTTTGGCCTGTTCAGCGGTGCTTGACTTAGCCGTTTCTGACCTGTGCAGTGGTGCTTGCCCTGTTCAGCGGTGCTTGCCATGGCGGTCTTTGCCCTGTTCAGCGGTGCTTGACTTAGCCGTTACTGACCTGTTCAGCGGTGCTTGCCATGGCGGTCTTTTCCCTGTTCAGCGGTGCTTGACTTTGCTGTCAGTGACCTGTTCAGCAGTGCTTGCCCTGTTCAACGGTGCTTGCCATGGCGGTCTTTGCCCTGTTCAGCGGTGCTTGACTTAGCCGTTTCTGACCTGTGCAGCGGTGCTTGCCCTGTTCAGCGGTGTTTGCCATGGCGGTCTTTGCCCTGTTCAGCGGTGCTTGACTTTGCTGTCTGAGACCTGTGCAGCGGTGCTTGCCCTGTTCAGGGGTGCTTGCCATGGCTGTCTTTGCCCTGTTCAGCGGTGCTTGACTTAGCCGTTTCTGACCTGTTCAGCGGTGCTTGCCATGGCGGTCTTTGCCCTGTTCAGCGGTGCTTGACTTAGCCGTTTCTGACCTGTGCAGCGGTGCTTGCCCTGTTCAGGGGTGCTTGCCATGGCTGTCTTTGCCCTGTTCAGCGGTGCTTGACTTAGCCGTTTCTGACCTGTTCAGCGGTGCTTGCCATGGCGGTCTTTGCCCTGTTCAGCGGTGCTTGACTTAGCCGTTTCTGACCCGTGCAGCGCTGCTTGCCATTTTTCAGCGGTGCTTGCCATGGCGGTCTTTGCCCTGTTCAGCGGTGCTTGACTTAGCCGTTTCTGACCTGTTCAGCGGTGCTTGCCATGGCGGTCTTTGCCCTATTCAGCGGTGCTTGACTTTGCTGTCGGTGACCTGTTCAACGGTGCTTGCCCTGCTCAGCGGTGCTTGCCATGGCGGTCTTTGCCCTGTTCAGCGGTGCTTGACTTAGCCGTTTCTGACCTGTGCAGCGGTGCTTGCCCTGTTCAGCGGTGCTTGCCATGGCAGTCTTTGCCCTTTTCAGCGGTGCTTGACTTAGCCGTTTCTGACCTGTTCAGCGGTGCTTGCCATGGCAGTCTTTGCCCTGTTCAGCGGTGCTTGACTTAGCCGTTTCTGACCTGTTCCGTAGTGCTTGCCATGGCGGTCTTTGCCCTGTTCAGCGGTGGTTGACTTAGCCGTTTCTGACCTGTGCAGCGGTGCTTGCCCTGTTCAGCGGTGCTTGCCATGGTGGTCTTTGCCCTGTTCAGCGGTGCTTGACTTAGCCGTTTCTGACCTGCTCAGCGGTGCTTTCCATGGCGGTCTTTGCCCTGTTCAGCGGTGCTTGACTTTGCTGTCGGTGACCTGTTCAGCGGTGCTTGCCCTGTTCAGCGGTGCTTGCCATGGCGGTCTTTGCCCTGTTCAGCGGTGCTTGACTTAGCCGTTTCTGACCTGTGCAGCGGTGCTTGCCCTGTTCAGCGGTGTTTGCCATGGCGGTCTTTGCCCTGTTCAGCGGTGCTTGACTTAGCCGTTTCTGACCTGTTCAGCGGTGCTTGCCATGGCGGTCTTTGCCCTGTACAGCGGTGCTTGACTTTGCTGTCTGTGACCTGTTCAGCGGTGCTTGCCATGGCGGTCTTTGCCCTGTTCAGCGGTGCTTGACTTTGATATCTGTGACCTGTGCAGCGGTGCTTGCCCTGTTCAGCGGTGCTTGCCATGGCGGTCTTTGCCCTGTTCAGCGGTGCTTGACTTAGCCGTTTCTGACCAGTGCTGCGGTGCTTGCCCTGTTCAGGGGTGCTTGCCATGGCGGTCTTTGCCCTGTTCAGCGGTGCTTGACTTAGCCGTTTCTGACCTGTTCAGCGGTGCTTGCCATGGCGGTCTTTGCCCTGTTCAGCGGTGCTTGACTTAGCCTTTTCTGACCTGTTCAGTAGTGCTTGCCATGGCGGTCTTTGCCCTGTTCAGCGGTGCTTGACTTAGCCGTTTCTGACCTGTGCAGCGGTGCTTGCCCTGTTCAGCGGTGCTTGCCATGGCGGTCTTTGCCAAGTTCAGCGGTGCTTGACTTAGCCGTTTCTGACCTGTTCAGCGGTGCTTGCCATGGTGGTCTTTGCCCTGTTCAGCGGTGCTTGACTTTACTGTTGGTGACCTGTTCAGCGGTGCTTGACTTTGCTGTTGGTGACCTGTTCAGCGGTGCTTGCCCTGTTCAGCGGTGCTTGCCATGGTGGTCTTTGCCCTGTTCAGCGGTGCTTGACTTAGCCGTTTCTGACCTGTGCAGCGGTGCTTGCCCTGTTCAGCGGTGCTTGCCATGGCGGTCTTTGACCTGTTCAGCGGTGCTTGACTTAGCCGTTTCTGACCTGTGCAGCGGTGCTTGCCCTGTTCAGCGGTGTTTGCCATGGCGGTCTTTGCCCTGTTCAGCGGTGCTTGAATTAGCTGTTTCTGACCTGTTCAGCAGTGCTTGCCATGGCGGTCTTTGCCCTGTTCAGCGGTGCTTGACTTTGCTGTCTGTGACCTGTTCAGCGGTGCTTGCCCTGTTCAATGGTGCTTGCCATGGCGGTCTTTGGCCTGTTCAGCGGTGCTTGACTTAGCCGTTTCTGACCTGTGCAGTGGTGCTTGCCCTGTTCAGCGGTGCTTGCCATGGCGGTCTTTGCCCTGTTCAGCGGTGCTTGACTTAGCCGTTACTGACCTGTTCAGCGGTGCTTGCCATGGCGGTCTTTTCCCTGTTCAGCGGTGCTTGACTTTGCTGTCAGTGACCTGTTCAGCGGTGCTTGCCCTGTTCAACGGTGCTTGCCATGGCGGTCTTTGCCCTGTTCAGCGGTGCTTGACTTAGCCGTTTCTGACCTGTGCAGCGGTGCTTGCCCTGTTCAGCGGTGTTTGCCATGGCGGTCTTTGCCCTGTTCAGCGGTGCTTGACTTTGCTGTCTGAGACCTGTGCAGCGGTGCTTGCCCTGTTCAGGGGTGCTTGCCATGGCCGTCTTTGCCCTGTTCAGCGGTGCTTGACTTAGCCGTTTCTGACCTGTTCAGCTGTGCTTGCCATGGCGGTCTTTGCCCTGTTCAGCGGTGCTTGACTTAGCCGTTTCTGACCTGTTCAGCGGTGCTTGCCATGGCGGTCTTTGCCCTGTTCAGCGGTGCTTGACTTAGCCGTTTCTGACCTGTTCAGCGGTGCTTGCCATGGCGGTCTTTGTCCTGTTCAGCGGTGCTTGACTTTGCTGTCTGTGACCTGTTCAGCGGTGCTTGCCATGGCGGTCTTTGCCCTGTTCAGCGGTGCTTGTCTTTGCTGTCTGTGACCTGTGCAGCGGTGCTTGCCATGGCGGTCTTTGCCCTGTTCAGCGGTGCTTGACTTAGCCGTTTCTGACCTGGGCAGCGGTGCTTGCGCCCTGTTCAGGGGTGCTTGCCATGGCGGTCTTTGCCCTGTTCAGCGGTGCTTGACTTAGCCGTTTCTGACCTGTTCAGCGGTGCTTGCCATGGCGGTCTTCGCCCTGTTCAGCGGTGCTTGACTTAGCCGTTTCTGACCCGTGCAGCGCTGCTTGCCATTTTTCAGCGGTGCTTGCCATGGCGGTCTTTGCCCTGTTCAGCGGTGCTTGACTTAGCCGTTTCTGACCTGTTCAGCGGTGCTTGCCATGGCGGTCTTCGCCCTGTTCAGCGGTGCTTGACTTAGCCGTTTCTGACCCGTGCAGCGCTGCTTGCCATTTTTCAGCGGTGCTTGCCATGGCGGTCTTTGCCCTGTTCAGCGTTGCTTGACTTAGTCGTTTCTGACCTGTTGCTTGACTTAGTCGTTTCTGACCTGTTCAGTAGTGCTTGCCATGGCAGTCTTTGCCCTGTTCAGCGGTGCTTGACTTAGCCGTTTCTGACCTGTGCAGCGGTGCTTGCCCTGTTCAGCGGTGCTTGACTTAGCTGTTTCTGACCTGTTCAGCGGTGCTTGCCATGGCGGTCTTTGCCCTGTTCAGCGGTGCTTGACTTAGCCATTTCTGACCTGTTCAGTAGTGCTTGCCATGGCGGTCTTTGCCCTGTTCAGCGGTGCTTGACTTAGCCGTTTCTGACCTGTGTAGCGGTGCTTGCCCTGTTCAGCGGTGCTTGCCATGGTGGTCTTTGCCCTGTTCAGCAGTGCTTGACTTACCCGTTTCTGACCTGTTCAGCGGTGCTTGCCATGGCGGTCTTTGCCCTGTTCAGCGGTGCTTGACTTTGCTGTCGGTGACCTGTTCAGCGGTGCTTGCCCTGTTCAGCGGTGCTTGCCATGGCGGTCTTTGCCCTGTTCAGCGGTGCTTGACTTAGCCGTTTCTGACCTGTGCAGCGGTGCTTGCCCTGTTCAGCTGTGTTTGCCATGGCGGTCTTTGCCCTGTTCAGCGGTGCTTGACTCAGCTGTTTCTGACCTGTTCAGCGGTGCTTGCCATGGCGGTCTTTGCCCTGTTCAGCGGTGCTTGACTTTGCTGTCTGTGACCTGTTCAGCGGTGCTTGCCATGGCGGTCTTTGCCCTGTTCATCGGTGCTTGACTTAGCTGTCTGTGACCTGTGCAGCGGTGCTTGCCCTGTTCAGCGGTGCTTGCCATGGCGGTCTTTGCCCTGTTCAGCGGTGCTTGACTTAGCCGTTTATGACCTGTGCAGCGGTGCTTGCTCTGTTCAGCGGTGTTTGCCATGGCGGTCTTTGCCCTGTTCAGCGGTGCTTGACTTAGCTGTATCTGACCTGTTCAGCGGTGCTTGCCATGGCGGTCTTTGCCCTGTTCAGCGGTGCTTCACTTAGTCTTTTCTGACCTGTTCAGTAGTGCTTGCCATGGTGGTCTTTGCCCTGTTCAGCGGTGCTTGACTTAGCCGTTTCTGACCTGTGCAGCGGTGCTTGCCCTGTTCAGCGGTGCTTGCCATGGCGGTCTTTTCCCTGTTCAGCGGTGCTTGACTTAGCTGTTTCTGACCTGTTCAGCAGTGCTTGCCATGGCGGTCTTTGCCCTGTTCAGCGGTGCTTGACTTTGCTGTCTGTGACCTGTTCAGCGGTGCTTGCCCTGTTCAGTGGTGCTTGCCATGGCGGTCTTTGGCCTGTTCAGCGGTGCTTGACTTAGCCGTTTCTGACCTGTGCAGTGGTGCTTGCCCTGTTCAGCAGTGCTTGCCATGGCGGTCTTTGACCTGTTCAGCGGTGCTTGACTTAGCCGTTACTGACCTGTTCAGCGGTGCTTGCCATGGCGGTCTTTTCCCTGTTCAGCGGTGCTTGACTTTGCTGTCAGTGACCTGTTCAGCGGTGCTTGCCCTGTTCAACGGTGCTTGCCATGGCGGTCTTTGCCCTGTTCAGCGGTGCTTGACTTAGCCGTTTCTGACCTGTGCAGCGGTGCTTGCCCTGTTCAGCGGTGTTTGCCATGGCGGTCTTTGCCCTGTTCAGCGGTGCTTGACTTTGCTGTCTGAGACCTGTGCAGCGGTGCTTGCCCTGTTCAGGGGTGCTTGCCATGGCCGTCTTTGCCCTGTTCAGCGGTGCTTGACTTAGCCGTTTCTGACCTGTTCAGCTGTGCTTGCCATGGCGGTCTTTGCCCTGTTCAGCGGTGCTTGACTTAGCCGTTTCTGACCTGTTCAGCGGTGCTTGCCATGGCGGTCTTTGCCCTGTTCAGCGGTGCTTGACTTAGCCGTTTCTGACCTGTTCAGCGGTGCTTGCCATGGCGGTCTTTGCCCTGTTCAGCGGTGCTTGACTTTGCTGTCTGTGACCTGTTCAGCGGTGCTTGCCATGGCGGTCTTTGCCCTGTTCAGCGGTGCTTGACTTTGCTGTCTGTGACCTGTGCAGCGGTGCTTGCCATGGCGGTCTTTGCCCTGTTCAGCGGTGCTTGACTTAGCTGTTTCTGACCTGTTCAGCAGTGCTTGCCATGGCGGTCTTCGCCCTGTTCAGCGGTGCTTGACTTAGCCGTTTCTGACCCGTGCAGCGCTGCTTGCCATTTTTCAGCGGTGCTTGCCATGGCGGTCTTTGCCCTGTTCAGCGTTGCTTGACTTAGTCGTTTCTGACCTGTTGCTTGACTTAGTCGTTTCTGACCTGTTCAGTAGTGCTTGCCATGGCGTTCTTTGCCCTGTTCAGCGGTGCTTGACTTAGCCGTTTCTGACCTTTGCAGCGGTGCTTGCCCTGTTCAGCGGTGCTTGCCATGGCGGTCTTTGCCCTGTTCAGCGGTGCTTGACTTAGCCGTTTCTGACCTGTTCAGCGGTGCTTGCCATGGCGGTCTTTGCCCTATTCAGCGGTGCTTGACTTTGCTGTCGGTGACCTGTTCAGCGGTGCTTGCCCTGTTCAGCGGTGCTGGCCATGGCGGTCTTTGCCCTGTTCAGCGGTGCTTGACTTAGCCGTTTCTGACCTGTGCAGCGGTGCTTGCCCTGTTCAGCGGTGCTTGACTTTGCCGTTTCTGACCTGTTCAGCGGTGCTTGCCATGGCGGTCTTTACCCTGTTCAGCGGTGCTTGACTTAGCCGTTTCTGACCTGTTCAGTAGTGCTTGCCATGGCGGTCTTTGCCCTGTTCAGCGGTGCTTGACTTAGCCGTTTCTGACCTGTTGCTTGACTTAGTCGTTTCTGACCTGTTCAGTAGTGCTTGCCATGGCGTTCTTTGCCCTGTTCAGCGGTGCTTGACTTAGCCGTTTCTGACCTGTGCAGCGGTGCTTGCCCTGTTCAGCGGTGCTTGCCATGGCGGTCTTTGCCCTGTTCAGCGGTGCTTGACTTAGCCGTTTCTGACCTGTTCAGTGGTGCTTGCCATGGCGGTCTTTGCCCTATTCAGCGGTGCTTGACTTTGCTGTCGGTGACCTGTTCAGTGGTGCTTGCCCTGTTCAGCGGTGCTTGCCATGGCGGTCTTTGCCCTGTTCAGCGGTGCTTGACTTAGCCGTTTCTGACCTGTGCAGCGGTGCTTGCCCTGTTCAGCGGTGCTTGACTTAGCCGTTTCTGACCTGTTCAGCGGTGCTTGCCATGGCGGTCTTTGCCCTGTTCAGCGGTGCTTGACTTAGCCGTTTCTGACCTGTTCAGTAGTGCTTGCCATGGCGGTCTTTGCCCTGTTCAGCGGTGCTTGACTTAGCCGTTTCTGACCTGTGCAGCGGTGCTTGCCCTGTTCAGCGGTGCTTGCCATGGTGGTCTTTGCCCTGTTCAGCGGTGCTTGACTTACCCGTTTCTGACCTGTTCAGCGGTGCTTGCCATGGCGGTCTTTGCCCTGTTCAGCGGTGCTTGACTTTGCTGTCGGTGACCTGTTCAGCGGTGCTTGCCCTGTTCAGCGGTGCTTGCCATGGCGGTCTTTGCCCTGTTCAGCGGTGCTTGACTTAGCCGTTTCTGACCTGTGCAGCGGTGCTTGCCCTGTTCAGCTGTGTTTGCCATGGCGGTCTTTGCCCTGTTCAGCGGTGCTTGACTTAGCTGTTTCTGACCTGTTCAGCGGTGCTTGCCATGGCGGTCTTTGCCCTGTTCAGCGGTGCTTGACTTTGCTGTCTGTGACCTGTTCAGCGGTGCTTGCCATGGCAGTCTTTGCCCTGTTCATCGGTGCTTGACTTTGCTGTCTGTGACCTGTGCAGCGGTGCTTGCCCTGTTCAGCGGTGCTTGCCATGGCGGTCTTTGCCCTGTTCAGCGGTGCTTGACTTAGCCGTTTATGACCTGTGCAGCGGTGCTTGCTCTGTTCAGCGGTGTTTGCCATGGCGGTCTTTGCCCTGTTCAGCGGTGCTTGACTTAGCTGTTTCTGACCTGTTCAGCGGTGCTTGCCATGGCGGTCTTTGCCCTGTTCAGCGGTGCTTCACTTAGTCTTTTCTGACCTGTTCAGTAGTGCTTGCCATGGCGGTCTTTGCCCTGTTCAGCGGTGCTTGACTTAGCCGTTTCTGACCTGTGCAGCGGTGCTTGCCCTGTTCAGCGGTGCTTGCCATGGCGGTCTTTGCCCTGTTCAGCGGTGCTTGACTTAGCCGTTTCTGACCTGTTCAGCGGTGCTTGCCATGGCGGTCTTTGCCCTGTTCAGCGGTGCTTGACTTTGCTGTTGGTGACCTGTTCAGCAGTGCTTGCCCTGTTCAGCGGTGCTTGCCATGGCAGTCTTTGCCCTATTCAGCGGTGCTTGACTTAGCCGTTTCTGACCTGTGCAGCGGTGCTTGCCCTGTTCAGCAGTGCTTACCATGGCGGTCTTTGACCTGTTCAGCGGTGCTTGACTTAGCCGTTTCTGACCTGTGCAGCAGTGCTTGCCCTGTTCAGCGGTGCTTGCCATGGCGGTCTTTGCCCTGTTCAGCGGTGCTTGAATTAGCTGTTTCTGACCTGATCAGCAGTGCTTGCCATGGCGGTCTTTGCCCTGTTCAGCGGTGCTTGACTTAGCCGTTTCTGACCTGTGCTGCGGTGCTTGCCCTGTTCAGGGGTGCTTGCCATGGCGGTCTTTGCCCTGTTCAGCGGTGCTTGACTTAGCCGTTTCTGACCTGTTCAGCGGTGCTTGCCATGGCGGTCTTTGCCCTGTTCAGCGGTGCTTGACTTAGCCTTTTCTGACCTGTTCAGTAGTGCTTGCCATGGCGGTCTTTGCCCTGTTCAGCGGTGCTTGACTTAGCCGTTTCTGACCTGTGCAGCAGTGCTTGCCCTGTTCAGCGGTGCTTGCCATGGCGGTCTTTGCCCTGTTCAGCGGTGCTTGACTTAGCCGTTTCTGACCTGTCCAGCAGTGCTTGCCATGGCGGTCTTTGCCCTGTTCAGCGGTGCTTGACTTAGCCGTTTCTGACCTGTTCAGCGGTGCTTGCCATGGCAGTCTTTGCCCTATTCAGCGGTGCTTGACTTTGCTGTCGGTGACCTGTTCAGCGGTGCTTGCCCGTTTCAGCGGTGCTTGCATGGCGGTCTTTGCCCTGTTCAGCGGTGCTTGACATTACCGTTTCTGACCTGTGCAGCGGTGCTTGCCCTGTTCAGCGGTGCTTGCCAGGGCGGTCTTTGCCCTTTTCAGCGGTGCTTGACTTAGCCGTTTCTGACCTGTTCAGCGGTGCTTGCCATGGCAGTCTTTGCCCTGTTCAGCGGTGCTTGACTTAGCCGTTTCTGACCTGTTCCGTAGTGCTTGCCATGGCGGTCTTTGCCCTGTTCAGCGGTGGTTGACTTAGCCGTTTCTGACCTGTGCAGCGGTGCTTGCCATGGCGGTCTTTGCCCTGTTCAGCGGTGCTTGACTTTGCTGTCTGTGACCTGTTCAGCGGTGCTTGCCATGGCGGTCTTTGCCCTGTTCAGCGGTGCTTGACTTTGCTGTCTGTGACCTGTGCAGCGGTGCTTGCCATGGCGGTCTTTGCCCTGTTCAGCGGTGCTTGACTTAGCCGTTTCTGACCTGTGCAGCGGTGCTTGCCCTGTTCAGGGGTGTTTGCCATGGCGGTCTTTGCCCTGTTCAGCGGTGCTTGACTTAGCCGTTTCTGACCTGTTCAGCGGTGCTTGCCATGGCGGTCTTTGCCCTGTTCAGCGGTGCTTGACTTAGCCGTTTCTGACCCGTGCAGCGCTGGTTGCCATTTTTCAGCGGTGCTTGCCATGGCGGTCTTTGCCCTGTTCAGCGTTGCTTGACTTAGTCGTTTCTGACCTGTTGCTTGACTTAGTCGTTTCTGACCTGTTCAGTAGTGCTTGCCATGGCGGTCTTTGCCCTGTTCAGCGGTGCTTGACTTAGCCGTTTCTGACCTGTTCAGCGGTGCTTGCCATGGCGGTCTTTGCCCTATTCAGCGGTGCTTGACTTTGCTGTCGGTGACCTGTTCAGCGGTGCTTACCCTGCTCAGCGGTGCTTGCCATGGCGGTCTTTGCCCTGTTCAGCGGTGCTTGACTTAGCCGTTTCTGACCTGTGCAGCGGTGCTTGCCCTGTTCAGCGGTGCTTGCCATGGCGGTCTTTGCCCTTTTCAGCGGTGCTTGACTTAGCCGTTTCTGACCTGTTCAGCGGTGCTTGCCATGGCAGTCTTTGCCCTGTTCAGCGGTGCTTGACTTAGCCGTTTCTGACCTGTTCCGTAGTGCTTGCCATGGCGGTCTTTGCCCTGTTCAGCGGTGGTTGACTTAGCCGTTTCTGACCTGTGCAGCGGTGCTTGCCCTGTTCAGCGGTGCTTGCCATGGTGGTCTTTGCCCTGTTCAGCGGTGCTTGACTTAGCCGTTTCTGACCTGCTCAGCGGTGCTTGCCATGGCGGTCTTTGCCCTGTTCAGCGGTGCTTGACTTTGCTGTCGGTGACCTGTTCAGCGGTGCTTGCCCTGTTCAGCGGTGCTTGCCATGGCGGTCTTTGCCCTGTTCAGCGGTGCTTGACTTAGCCGTTTCTGACCTGTGCAGCGGTGCTTGCCCTGTTCAGCAGTGTTTGCCATGGCGGTCTTTGCCCTGTTCAGCGGTGCTTGACTTAGCCGTTTCTGACCTGTTCAGCGGTGCTTGCCATGGCGGTCTTTGCCCTGTACAGCGGTGCTTGACTTTGCTGTCTGTGACCTGTTCAGCGGTGCTTGCCATGGCGGTCTTTGCCCTGTTCAGCTGTGCATGACTTTGCTATCTGTGACCTGTGCAGCGGTGCTTGCCCTGTTCAGCGGTGCTTGCCATGGCGGTCTTTGCCCTGTTCAGCGGTGCTTGACTTAGCCGTTTCTGACCTGTGCTGCGGTGCTTGCCCTGTTCAGGGGTGCTTGCCATGGCGGTCTTTGCCCTGTTCAGCGGTGCTTGACTTAGCCGTTTCTGACCTGTTCAGCGGTGCTTGCCATGGCGGTCTTTGCCCTGTTCAGCGGTGCTTGACTTAGCCTTTTCTGACCTGTTCAGTAGTGCTTGCCATGGCGGTCTTTGCCCTGTTCAGCGGTGCTTGACTTAGCCGTTTCTGACCTGTGCAGCGGTGCTTCCCTGTTCAGCGGTGCTTGCCATGGCGGTCTTTGCCCTGTTCAGCGGTGCTTGACTTAGCCGTTTCTGACCTGTTCAGCGGTGCTTGCCATGGTGGTCTTTGCCCTGTTCAGCGGTGCTTGACTTTGCTGTTGGTGACCTGTTCAGCGGTGCTTGCCCTGTTCAGCGGTGCTTGCCATGGTGGTCTTTGCCCTGTTCAGCGGTGCTTGACTTAGCCGTTTCTGACCTGTGCAGCGGTGCTTGCCCTGTTCAGCGGTGCTTGCCATGGCGGTCTTTGACCTGTTCAGCGGTGCTTGACTTAGCCGTTTCTGACCTGTGCAGCGGTGCTTGCCCTGTTCAGCGGTGTTTGCCATGGCGGTCTTAGCCCTGTTCAGCGGTGCTTGAATTAGCTGTTTCTGACCTGTTCAGCAGTGCTTGCCATGGCGGTCTTTGCCCTGTTCAGCGGTGCTTGACTTTGCTGTCTGTGACCTGTTCAGCGGTGCTTGCCCTGTTCAGTGGTGCTTGCCATGGCGGTCTTTGGCCTGTTCAGCGGTGCTTGACTTAGCCGTTTCTGACCTGTGCAGTGGTGCTTGCCCTGTTCAGCGGTGCTTGCCATGGCGGTCTTTGCCCTGTTCAGCGGTGCTTGACTTAGCAGTTACTGACCTGTTCAGCGGTGCTTGCCCTGTTCAACGGTGCTTGCCATGGCGGTCTTTTCCCTGTTCAGCGGTGCTTGACTTAGCCGTTTCTGACCTGTTCAGCGGTGCTTGCCATGGCGGTCTTTGCCCTGTTCAGCGGTGCTTGACTTTGCTGTCTGTGACCTGTTCAGCGGTGCTTGCCATGGCGGTCTTTGCCCTGTTCAGCGGTGCTTGACTTTGCTGTTTGTGACCTGTGCAGCGGTGCTTGCCATGGCGGTCTTTGCCCTGTTCAGCGGTGCTTGACTTAGCCGTTTCTGACCTGTTCAGCGGTGCTTGCCCTGTTCAGCGGTGCTTGACTTAGCCGTTTCTGACCTGTTCAGCGGTGCTTGCCATGGCGGTCTTTGCCCTGTTCAGCGGTGCTTGACTTAGCCGTTTCTGACCTGTTCAGTAGTGCTTGCCATGGCGGTCTTTGCCCTGTTCAGCGGTGCTTGACTTAGCCGTTTCTGACCTGTGCAGCGGTGCTTGCCCTGTTCAGCGGTGCTTGCCATGGTGGTCTTTGCCCTGTTCAGCGGTGCTTGACTTACCCGTTTCTGACCTGTTCAGCGGTGCTTGCCATGGCGGTCTTTGCCCTGTTCAGCGGTGCTTGACTTTGCTGTCGGTGACCTGTTCAGCGGTGCTTGCCCTGTTCAGCGGTGCTTGCCATGGCGGTCTTTGCCCTGTTCAGCGGTGCTTGACTTAGCCATTTCTGACCTGTGCAGCGGTGCTTGCCCTGTTCAGCTGTGTTTGCCATGGCGGTCTTTGCCCTGTTCAGCGGTGCTTGACTTAACTGTTTCTGACCTGTTCAGCGGTGCTTGCCATGGCGGTCTTTGCCCTGTTCAGCGGTGCTTGACTTTGCTGTCTGTGACCTGTTCAGCGGTGCTTGCCATGGCAGTCTTTGCCCTGTTCATCGGTGCTTGACTTTGCTGTCTGTGACCTGTGCAGCGGTGCTTGCCCTGTTCAGCGGTGCTTGCCATGGCGGTCTTTGCCCTGTTCAGCGGTGCTTGACTTAGCCGTTTATGACCTGTGCAGCGGTGCTTGCTCTGTTCAGCGGTGTTTGCCATGGCGGTCTTTGCCCTGTTCAGCGGTGGCTTGACTTAGCTGTTTCTGACCTGTTCAGCGGTGCTTGCCATGGCGGTCTTTGCCCTGTTCAGCGGTGCTTCACTTAGTCTTTTCTGACCTGTTCAGTAGTGCTTGCCATGGCGGTCTTTGCCCTGTTCAGCGGTGCTTGCCCTGTTCAACGGTGCTTGCCATGGCGGTCTTTGCCCTGTTCAGCGGTGCTTGACTTAGCCGTTTCTGACCTGTGCAGCGGTGCTTGCCCTGTTCAGCGGTGTTTGCCATGGCGGTCTTTGCCCTGTTCAGCGGTGCTTGACTTTGCTGTCTGTGACCTGTGCAGCGGTGCTTGCCCTGTTCAGGGGTGCTTACCATGGCCGTCTTTGCCCTGTTCAGCGGTGCTTGACTTAGCCGTTTCTGACCTGTTCAGCTGTGCTTGCCATGGCGGTCTTTGCCCTGTTCAGCGGTGCTTGACTTAGCCGTTTCTGACCTGTTCAGCTGTGCTTGCCATGGCGGTCTTTGCCCTGTTCAGCGGTGCTTGACTTAGCCGTTTCTGACCTGTTCAGCGGTGCTTGCCATGGAGGTCTTTGCCCTGTTCAGCGGTGCTTGACTTTGCTGTCTGTGACCTGTTCAGCGGTGCTTGACTTTGCTGTCTGTGACCTGTGCAGCGGTGCTTGCCATGGCGGTCTTTGCCCTGTTCAGCGGTGCTTGACTTAGCCGTTTCTGACCTGTGCAGCGGTGCTTGCCCTGTTCAGGGGTGCTTGCCATGGCGGTCTTTGCCCTGTTCAGCGGTGCTTGACTTAGCCGTTTCTGACCTGTGCAGCGGTGCTTGCCCTGTTCAGGGGTGCTTGCCATGGCGGTCTTTGCCCTGTTCAGCGGTGCTTGACTTAGCCGTTTCTGACCTGTTCAGCGGTGCTTGCCATGGCGGTCTTTGCCCTGTTCAGCGGTGCTTGACTTAGCCGTTTCTGACCCGTGCAGCGCTGGTTGCCATTTTTCAGTGGTGCTTGCCATGGCGGTCTTTGCCCTGTTCAGCGTTGCTTGACTTAGTCGTTTCTGACCTGTTGCTTGACTTAGTCGTTTCTGACCTGTTCAGTAGTGCTTGCCATGGCGGTCTTTGCCCTGTTCAGCGGTGCTTGACTTAGCCGTTTCTGACCTGTTCAGCGGTGCTTGCCATGGCGGTCTTTGCCCTATTCAGCGGTGCTTGACTTTGCTGTCGGTGACCTGTTCAGCGGTGCTTACCCTGCTCAGCGGTGCTTGCCATGGCGGTCTTTGCCCTGTTCAGCGGTGCTTGACTTAGCCGTTTCTGACCTGTGCAGCGGTGCTTGCCCTGTTCAGCGGTGCTTGCCATGGCGGTCTTTGCCCTTTTCAGCGGTGCTTGACTTAGCCGTTTCTGACCTGTTCAGCGGTGCTTGCCATGGCAGTCTTTGCCCTGTTCAGCGGTGCTTGACTTAGCCGTTTCTGACCTGTTCCGTAGTGCTTGCCATGGCGGTCTTTGCCCTGTTCAGCGGTGGTTGACTTAGCCGTTTCTGACCTGTGCAGCGGTGCTTGCCCTGTTCAGCGGTGCTTGCCATGGTGGTCTTTGCCCTGTTCAGCGGTGCTTGACTTAGCTGTTTCTGACCTGCTCAGCGGTGCTTGCCATGGCGGTCTTTGCCCTGTTCAGCGGTGCTTGACTTTGCTGTTGGTGACCTGTTCAGCGGTGCTTGCCCTGTTCAGCGGTGCTTGCCATGGCGGTCTTTGCCCTGTTCAGCGGTGCTTGACTTAGCCGTTTCTGACCTGTGCAGCGGTGCTTGCCCTGTTCAGCAGTGTTTGCCATGGCGGTCTTTGCCCTGTTCAGCGGTGCTTGACTTAGCCGTTTCTGACCTGTTCAGCGGTGCTTGCCATGGCGGTCTTTGCCCTGTACAGCGGTGCTTGACTTTGCTGTCTGTGACCTGTTCAGCGGTGCTTGCCATGGCGGTCTTTGCCCTGTTCAGCTGTGCTTGACTTTGCTATCTGTGACCTGTGCAGCGGTGCTTGCCCTGTTCAGCGGTGCTTGCCATGGCGGTCTTTGCCCTGTTCAGCGGTGCTTGACTTAGCCGTTTCTGACCTGTGCTGCGGTGCTTGCCCTGTTCAGGGGTGCTTGCCATGGCGGTCTTTGCCCTGTTCAGCGGTGCTTGACTTAGCCGTTTCTGACCTGTTCAGCGGTGCTTGCCATGGCGGTCTTTGCCCTGTTCAGCGGTGCTTGACTTAGCCTTTTCTGACCTGTTCAGTAGTGCTTGCCATGGCGGTCTTTGCCCTGTTCAGCGGTGCTTGACTTAGCCGTTTCTGACCTGTGCAGCGGTGCTTGCCCTGTTCAGCGGTGCATGCCATGGCGGTCTTTGCCCTGTTCAGCGGTGCTTGACTTAGCCGTTTCTGACCTGTTCAGCGGTGCTTGCCATGGTGGTCTTTGCCCTGTTCAGCGGTGCTTGACTTTGCTGTTGGTGACCTGTTCAGCGGTGCTTGACTTTGCTGTTGGTGACCTGTTCAGCGGTGCTTGCCCTGTTCAGCGGTGCTTGCCATGGTGGTCTTTGCCCTGTTCAGCGGTGCTTGACTTAGCCGTTTCTGACCTGTGCAGCGGTGCTTGCCCTGTTCAGCGGTGCTTGCCATGGCGGTCTTTGACCTGTTCAGCGGTACTTGACTTAGCCGTTTCTGACCTGTGCAGCGGTGCTTGCCCTGTTCAGCGGTGTTTGCCATGGCGGTCTTAGCCCTGTTCAGCGGTGCTTGAATTAGCTGTTTCTGACCTGTTCAGCAGTGCTTGCCATGGCGGTCTTTGCACTGTTCAGCGGTGCTTGACTTTGCTGTCTGTGACCTGTTCAGCGGTGCTTGCCCTGTTCAGTGGTGCTTGCCATGGCGGTCTTTGGCCTGTTCAGCGGTGCTTGACTTAGCCGTTTCTGACCTGTGCAGTGGTGCTTGCCCTGTTCAGCGGTGCTTGCCATGGCGGTCTTTGCCCTGTTCAGCGGTGCTTGACTTAGCCGTTACTGACCTGTTCAGCGGTGCTTGCCATGGCGGTCTTTTCCCTGTTCAGCGGTGCTTGACTTTGCTGTCAGTGACCTGTTCAGCGGTGCTTGCCCTGTTCAACGGTGCTTGCCATGGCGGTCTTTTCCCTGTTCAGCGGTGCTTGACTTAGCCGTTTCTGACCTGTTCAGCGGTGCTTGCCATGGCGGTCTTTGCCCTGTTCAGCGGTGCTTGACTTTGCTGTCTGTGACCTGTTCAGCGATGCTTGCCATGGCGGTCTTTGCCCTGTTCAGCGGTGCTTGACTTTGCTGTTTGTGACCTGTGCAGCGGTGCTTGCCATGGCGGTCTTTGCCCTGTTCAGCGGTGCTTGACTTAGCCGTTTCTGACCTGTTCAGCGGTGCTTGCCCTGTTCAGCGGTGCTTGACTTAGCCGTTTCTGACCTGTTCAGCGGTGCTTGCCATGGCGGTCTTTGCCCTGTTCAGCGGTGCTTGACTTAGCCGTTTCTGACCTGTTCAGTAGTGCTTGCCATGGCGGTCTTTGCCCTGTTCAGCGGTGCTTGACTTAGCCGTTTCTGACCTGTGCAGCGGTGCTTGCCCTGTTCAGCGGTGCTTGCCATGGTGGTCTTTGCCCTGTTCAGCGGTGCTTGACTTACCCGTTTCTGACCTGTTCAGCGGTGCTTGCCATGGCGGTCTTTGCCCTGTTCAGCGGTGCTTGACTTTGCTGTCGGTGACCTGTTCAGCGGTGCTTGCCCTGTTCAGCGGTGCTTGCCATGGCGGTCTTTGCCCTGTTCAGCGGTGCTTGACTTAGCCGTTTCTGACCTGTGCAGCGGTGCTTGCCCTGTTCAGCTGTGTTTGCCATGGCGGTCTTTGCCCTGTTCAGCGGTGCTTGACTTAGCTGTTTCTGACCTGTTCAGCGGTGCTTGCCATGGCGGTCTTTGCCCTGTTCAGCGGTGCTTGACTTTGCTGTCTGTGACCTGTTCAGCGGTGCTTGCCATGGCAGTCTTTGCCCTGTTCATCGGTGCTTGACTTTGCTGTCTGTGACCTGTGCAGCGGTGCTTGCCCTGTTCAGCGGTGCTTGCCATGGCGGTCTTTGCCCTGTTCAGCGGTGCTTGACTTAGCCGTTTATGACCTGTGCAGCGGTGCTTGCTCTGTTCAGCGGTGTTTGCCATGGCGGTCTTTGCCCTGTTCAGCGATGCTTGACTTAGCTGTTTCTGACCTGTTCAGCGGTGCTTGCCATGGCGGTCTTTGCCCTGTTCAGCGGTGCTTCACTTAGTCTTTTCTGACCTGTTCAGTAGTGCTTGCCATGGCGGTCATTGCCCTGTTCAGCGGTGCTTGACTTAGCCGTTTCTGACCTGTGCAGCGGTGCTTGCCCTGTTCAGCGGTGCTTGCCATGGCGGTCTTTGCCCTGTTCAGCGGTGCTTGACTTAGCCGTTTCTGACCTGTTCAGCGGTGCTTGCCATGGCGGTCTTTGCCCTGTTCAGCGGTGCTTGACTTTGCTGTTGGTGACCTGTTCAGCAGTGCTTGCCCTGTTCAGCGGTGCTTGCCATGGCAGTCTTTGCCCTATTCAGCGGTGCTTGACTTAGCCGTTTCTGACCTGTGCAGCGGTGCTTGCCCTGTTCAGCAGTGCTTACCATAGCGGTCTTTGACCTGTTCAGCGGTGCTTGACTTAGCCGTTTCTGACCTGTGCAGCAGTGCTTGCCCTGTTCAGCGGTGCTTGCCATGGCGGTCTTTGCCCTGTTCAGCGGTGCTTGAATTAGCTGTTTCTGACCTGATCAGCAGTGCTTGCCATGGCGGTCTTTGCCCTGTTCAGCGGTGCTTGACTTAGCCGTTTCTGACCTGTGCTGCGGTGCTTGCCCTGTTCAGGGGTGCTTGCCATGGCGGTCTTTGCCCTGTTCAGCGGTGCTTGACTTAGCCGTTTCTGACCTGTTCAGCGGTGCTTGCCATGGCGGTCTTTGCCCTGTTCAGCGGTGCTTGACTTAGCCTTTTCTGACCTGTTCAGTAGTGCTTGCCATGGCGGTCTTTGCCCTGTTCAGCGGTGCTTGACTTAGCCGTTTCTGACCTGTGCAGCAGTGCTTGCCCTGTTCAGCGGTGCTTGCCATGGCGGTCTTTGCCCTGTTCAGCGGTGCTTGACTTAGCCGTTTCTGACCTGTCCAGCAGTGCTTGCCATGGCGGTCTTTGCCCTGTTCAGCGGTGCTTGACTTAGCCGTTTCTGACCTGTTCAGCGGTGCTTGCCATGGCAGTCTTTGCCCTATTCAGCGGTGCTTGACTTTGCTGTCGGTGACCTGTTCAGCGGTGCTTGCCCGTTTCAGCGGTGCTTGCATGGCTTTCTTTGCCCTGTTCAGCGGTGCTTGACATTACCGTTTCTGACCTGTGCAGCGGTGCTTGCCCTGTTCAGCGGTGCTTGCCAGGGCAGTCTTTGCCCTTTTCAGCGGTGCTTGACTTAGCCGTTTCTGACCTGTTCAGCGGTGCTTGCCATGGCAGTCTTTGCCCTGTTCAGCGGTGCTTGACTTAGCCGTTTCTGACCTGTTCCGTAGTGCTTGCCATGGCGGTCTTTGCCCTGTTCAGCGGTGGTTGACTTAGCCGTTTCTGACCTGTGCAGCGGTGCTTGCCCTGTTCAGCGGTGCTTGCCATGGTGGTCTTTGCCCTGTTCAGCGGTGCTTGACTTAGCCGTTTCTGACCTGCTCAGCGGTGCTTGCCATGGCGGTCTTTGCCCTGTTCAGCGGTGCTTGACTTTGCTGTCGGTGACCTGTTCAGCGGTGCTTGCCCTGTTCAGCGGTGCTTGCCATGGCGGTCTTTGCCCTGTTCAGCGGTGCTTGACTTAGCCGTTTCTGACCTGTGCAGCGGTGCTTGCCCTGTTCAGCGGTGTTTGCCATGGCGGTCTTTGCCCTGTTCAGCGGTGCTTGACTTAGCCGTTTCTGACCTGTTCAGCGGTGCTTGCCATGGCGGTCTTTGCCTTGTACAGCGGTGCTTGACTTTGCTGTCTATGACCTGTTCAGCGGTGCTTGCCATGGCGGTCTTTGCCCTGTTCAGCGGTGCTTGACTTTGCTATCTGTGACCTGTGCAGCGGTGCTTGCCCTGTTCAGCAGTGCTTGCCATGGCGGTCTTTGCCCTGTTCGGCGGTGCTTGACTTAGCCGTTTCTGACCTGTGCTGCGGTGCTTGCCCTGTTCAGGGGTGCTTGCCATGGCGGTCTTTGCCCTGTTCAGCGGTGCTTGACTTAGCCGTTTCTGACCTGTACAGCGGTGCTTGCCATGGCGGTCTTTGCCCTGTTCAGCGGTGCTTGACTTAGCATTTTCTGACCTGTTCAGTAGTGCTTGCCATGGCGGTCTTTGCCCTGTTCAGCGGTGCTTGACTTAGCCGTTTCTGCCCTGTGCAGCGGTGCTTGCCCTGTTCAGCGGTGCTTGACTTAGCCGTTTCTGACCTGTTCAGCGGTGCTTGCCATGGCGGTCTTTGCCCTGTTCAGCGGTGCTTGACTTTGCTGTTGGTGACCTGTTCAGCGGTGCTTGACTTTGCTGTTGGTGACCTGTTCAGCGGTGCTTGCCCTGTTCAGCGGTGCTTGCCATGGTGGTCTTTGCCCTGTTCAGCGGTGCTTGACTTAGCCGTTTCTTACCTGTGCAGCGGTGCTTGCCCTGTTCAGGGGTGCTTGCCATGGCGGTCTTTGCCCTGTTCAGCGGTGCTTGACTTAGCCGTTTCTGACCTGTGCAGCGGTGCTTGCCCTGTTCAGCGGTGTTTGCCATGGCGGTCTTAGCCCTGTTCAGCGGTGCTTGAATTAGCTGTTTCTGACCTGTTCAGCAGTGCTTGCCATGGCGGTCTTTGCCCTGTTCAGCGGTGCTTGACTTAGCCGTTTCTGACCTGTTCAGCGGTGCTTGCCATGGCGGTCTTTGCCCTGTTCAGCGGTGCTTGACTTTGCTGTTGGTGACCTGTTCAGCAGTGCTTGCCCTGTTCAGCGGTGCTTGCCATGGCAGTCTTTGCCCTATTCAGCGGTGCTTGACTTAGCCGTTTCTGACCTGTGCAGCAGTGCTTGCCCTGTTCAGCAGTGCTTACCATGGCGGTCTTTGACCTGTTCAGCGGTGCTTGACTTAGCCGTTTCTGACCTGTGCAGCAGTGCTTGCCCTGTTCAGCGGTGCTTGCCATGGCGGTCTTTGCCCTGTTCAGCGGTGCTTGAATTAGCTGTTTCTGACCTGATCAGCAGTGCTTGCCATGGCGGTCTTTGCCCTGTTCAGCGGTGCTTGACTTAGCCGTTTCTGACCTGTGCTGCGGTGCTTGCCCTGTTCAGGGGTGCTTGCCATGGCGGTCTTTGCCCTGTTCAGCGGTGCTTGACTTAGCCGTTTCTGACCTGCTCAGCGGTGCTTGCCATGGCGGTCTTTGCCCTGTTCAGCGGTGCTTGACTTAGCCTTTTCTGACCTGTTCAGTAGTGCTTGCCATGGCGGTCTTTGCCCTGTTCAGCGGTGCTTGACTTAGCCGTTTCTGACCTGTGCAGCAGTGCTTGCCCTGTTCAGCGGTGCTTGCCATGGCGGTCTTTGCCCTGTTCAGCGGTGCTTGACTTAGCCGTTTCTGACCTGTCCAGCAGTGCTTGCCATGGCGGTCTTTGCCCTGTTCAGCGGTGCTTGACTTAGCCGTTTCTGACCTGTTCAGCGGTGCTTGCCATGGCAGTCTTTGCCCTATTCAGCGGTGCTTGACTTTGCTGTCGGTGACCTGTTCAGCGGTGCTTGCCCGTTTCAGCGGTGCTTGCATGGCGGTCTTTGCCCTGTTCAGCGGTGCTTGACATTACCGTTTCTGACCTGTGCAGCGGTGCTTGCCCTGTTCAGCGGTGCTTGCCAGGGCGGTCTTTGCCCTTTTCAGCGGTGCTTGACTTAGCCGTTTCTGACCTGTTCAGCGGTGCTTGCCATGGCAGTCTTTGCCCTGTTCAGCGGTGCTTGACTTAGCCGTTTCTGACCTGTTCCGTAGTGCTTGCCATGGCGGTCTTTGCCCTGTTCAGCGGTGGTTGACTTAGCCGTTTCTGACCTGTGCAGCGGTGCTTGCCCTGTTCAGCGGTGCTTGCCATGGTGGTCTTTGCCCTGTTCAGCGGTGCTTGACTTAGCCGTTTCTGACCTGCTCAGCGGTGCTTGCCATGGCGGTCTTTGCCCTGTTCAGCGGTGCTTGACTTTGCTGTCGGTGACCTGTTCAGCGGTGCTTGCCCTGTTCAGCGGTGCTTGCCATGGCGGTCTTTGCCCTGTTCAGCGGTGCTTGACTTAGCCGTTTCTGACCTGTGCAGCGGTGCTTGCCCTGTTCAGCGGTGTTTGCCATGGCGGTCTTTGCCCTGTTCAGCGGTGCTTGACTTAGCCGTTTCTGACCTGTTCAGCGGTGCTTGCCATGGCGGTCTTTGCCTTGTACAGCGGTGCTTGACTTTGCTGTCTGTGACCTGTTCAGCGGTGCTTGCCATGGCGGTCTTTGCCCTGTTCAGCGGTGCTTGACTTTGCTATCTGTGACCTGTGCAGCGGTGCTTGCCCTGTTCAGCAGTGCTTGCCATGGCGGTCTTTGCCCTGTTCGGCGGTGCTTGACTTAGCCGTTTCTGACCTGTGCTGCGGTGCTTGCCCAGTTCAGGGGTGCTTGCCATGGCGGTCTTTGCCCTGTTCAGCGGTGCTTGACTTAGCCGTTTCTGACCTGTACAGCGGTGCTTGCCATGGCGGTCTTTGCCCTGTTCAGCGGTGCTTGACTTAGCATTTTCTGACCTGTTCAGTAGTGCTTGCCATGGCGGTCTTTGCCCTGTTCAGCGGTGCTTGACTTAGCCGTTTCTGCCCTGTGCAGCGGTGTTTGCCCTGTTCAGCGGCGCTTGACTTAGCCGTTTCTGACCTGTTCAGCGGTGCTTGCCATGGCGGTCTTTGCCCTGTTCAGCGGTGCTTGACTTTGCTGTTGGTGACCTGTTCAGCGGTGCTTGACTTTGCTGTTGGTGACCTGTTCAGCGGTGCTTGCCCTGTTCAGCGGTGCTTGCCATGGTGGTCTTTGCCCTGTTCAGCGGTGCTTGACTTAGCCGTTTCTTACCTGTGCAGCGGTGCTTGCCCTGTTCAGCGGTGCTTGCCATGGCGGTCTTTGCCCTTTTCAGCGGTGCTTGACTTAGCCGTTTCTGACCTGTTCAGCGGTGCTTGCCATGGCAGTCTTTGCCCTGTTCAGCGGTGCTTGACTTAGCCGTTTCTGACCTGTTCCGTAGTGCTTGCCATGGCGGTCTTTGCCCTGTTCAGCGGTGGTTGACTTAGCCGTTTCTGACCTGTGCAGCGGTGCTTGCCCTGTTCAGCGGTGCTTGCCATGGTGGTCTTTGCCCTGTTCAGCGGTGCTTGACTTAGCCGTTTCTGACCTGCTCAGCGGTGCTTGCCATGGCGGTCTTTGCCCTGTTCAGCGGTGCTTGACTTTGCTGTCGGTGACCTGTTCAACGGTGCTTGCCCTGTTCAGCGGTGCTTGCCATGGCGGTCTTTGCCCTGTTCAGCGGTGCTTGACTTATCCGTTTCTGACCTGTGCAGCGGTGCTTGCCCTGTTCAGCGGTGTTTGCCATGGCGGTCTTTGCCCTGTTCAGCGGTGCTTGACTTAGCCGTTACTGACCTGTTCAGCGGTGCTTGCCATGGCGGTCTTTTCCCTGTTCAGCGGTGCTTGACTTTGCTGTCAGTGACCTGTTCAGCGGTGCTTGCCCTGTTCAGCGGTGCTTGCCATGGCGGTCTTTGCCCTGTTCAGCGGTGCTTGACTTAGCCGTTTCTGACCTGTGCAGCGGTGCTTGCCCTGTTCAGCGGTGTTTGCCATGGCGGTCTTTGCCCTGTTCAGCGGTGCTTGACTTAGCCGTTTCTGACCTGTTCAGCGGTGCTTGCCATGGCGGTCTTTGCCTTGTACAGCGGTGCTTGACTTTGCTGTCTGTGACCTGTTCAGCGGTGCTTGCCATGGCGGTCTTTGCCCTGTTCAGCGGTGCTTGACTTTGCTATCTGTGACCTGTGCAGCGGTGCTTGCCCTGTTCAGCAGTGCTTGCCATGGCGGTCTTTGCCCTGTTCGGCGGTGCTTGACTTAGCCGTTTCTGACCTGTGCTGCGGTGCTTGCCCAGTTCAGGGGTGCTTGCCATGGCGGTCTTTGCCCTGTTCATCGGTGCTTGACTTAGCCGTTTCTGACCTGTACAGCGGTGCTTGCCATGGCGGTCTTTGCCCTGTTCAGCGGTGCTTGACTTAGCATTTTCTGACCTGTTCAGTAGTGCTTGCCATGGCGGTCTTTGCCCTGTTCAGCGGTGCTTGACTTAGCCGTTTCTGCCCTGTGCAGCGGTGTTTGCCCTGTTCAGCGGCGCTTGACTTAGCCGTTTCTGACCTGTTCAGCGGTGCTTGCCATGGCGGTCTTTGCCCTGTTCAGCGGTGCTTGACTTTGCTGTTGGTGACCTGTTCAGCGGTGCTTGACTTTGCTGTTGGTGACCTGTTCAGCGGTGCTTGCCCTGTTCAGCGGTGCTTGCCATGGTGGTCTTTGCCCTGTTCAGCGGTGCTTGACTTAGCCGTTTCTTACCTGTGCAGCGGTGCTTGCCCTGTTCAGCGGTGCTTGCCATGGCGGTCTTTGCCCTTTTCAGCGGTGCTTGACTTAGCCGTTTCTGACCTGTTCAGCGGTGCTTGCCATGGCAGTCTTTGCCCTGTTCAGCGGTGCTTGACTTAGCCGTTTCTGACCTGTTCCGTAGTGCTTGCCATGGCGGTCTTTGCCCTGTTCAGCGGTGGTTGACTTAGCCGTTTCTGACCTGTGCAGCGGTGCTTGCCCTGTTCAGCGGTGCTTGCCATGGTGGTCTTTGCCCTGTTCAGCGGTGCTTGACTTAGCCGTTTCTGACCTGCTCAGCGGTGCTTGCCATGGCGGTCTTTGCCCTGTTCAGCGGTGCTTGACTTTGCTGTCGGTGACCTGTTCAGCGGTGCTTGCCCTGTTCAGCGGTGCTTGCCATGGCGGTCTTTGCCCTGTTCAGCGGTGCTTGACTTATCCGTTTCTGACCTGTGCAGCGGTGCTTGCCCTGTTCAGCGGTGTTTGCCATGGCGGTCTTTGCCCTGTTCAGCGGTGCTTGACTTAGCCGTTTCTGACCTGTTCAGCGGTGCTTGCCATGGCGGTCTTTGCCCTGTACAGCGGTGCTTGACTTTGCTGTCTGTGACCTGTTCAGCGGTGCTTGCCATGGCGGTCTTTGCCCTGTTCAGCGGTGCTTGACTTTGCTATCTGTGACCTGTGCAGCGGTGCTTGCCCTGTTCAGCGTTGCTTGCCATGGCGGTCTTTGCCCTGTTCAGCGGTGCTTGTCTTAGCCGTTTCTGACCTGTGCTGCGGTGCTTGCCCTGTTCAGGGGTGCTTGCCATGGCGGTCTTTGCCCTGTTCAGCGGTGCTTGACTTAGCCGTTTCTGACCTGTTCAGCGGTGCTTGCCATGGCGGTCTTTGCCCTGTTCAGCAGTGCTTGACTTAGCCTTTTCTGACCTGTTCAGTAGTGCTTGCCATGGCGGTCTTTGCCCTGTTCAGCGGTGCTTGACTTAGCCGTTTCTGACCTGTGCAGCGGTGCTTGCCCTCTTCAGCGGTGCTTGCCATGGCGGTCTTTGCCCTGTTCAGCGGTGCTTGACTTAGCCGTTTCTGACCTGTTCAGCGGTGCTTGCCATGGTGGTCTTTGCCCTGTTCAGCGGTGCTTGACTTTGCTGTTGGTGACCTGTTCAGCGGTGCTTGACTTTGCTGTTGGTGACCTGTTCAGCGGTGCTTGCCCTGTTCAGCGGTGCTTGCCATGGTGGTCTTTGCCCTGTTCAGCGGTGCTTGACTTAGCCGTTTCTGACCTGTGCAGCGGTGCTTGCCCTGTTCAGCGGTGCTTGCCATGGCGGTCTTTGACCTGTTCAGCGGTGCTTGACTTAGCCGTTTCTGACCTGTGCAGCAGTGCTTGCCCTGTTCAGCGGTGTTTGCCATGGCGGTCTTTGCCCTGTTCAGCGGTGCTTGAATTAGCTGTTTCTGACCTGTTCAGCAGTGCTTGCCATGGCGGTCTTTGCCCTGTTCAGCGGTGCTTGACTTTGCTGTCTGTGACCTGTTCAGCGGTGCTTGCCCTGTTCAGTGGTGCTTGCCATGGCGGTCTTTGGCCTGTTCAGCGGTGCTTGACTTAGCCGTTTCTGACCTGTGCAGTGGTGCTTGCCCTGTTCAGCGGTGCTTGCCATGGCGGTCTTTGCCCTGTTCAGCGGTGCTTGACTTAGCCGTTACTGACCTGTTCAGCGGTGCTTGCCATGGCGGTCTTTTCCCTGTTCAGCGGTGCTTGACTTTGCTGTCAGTGACCTGTTCAGCGGTGCTTGCCCTGTTCAACGGTGCTTGCCATGGCGGTCTTTGCCCTGTTCAGCGGTGCTTGACTTAGCCGTTTCTGACCTGTGCAGCGGTGCTTGCCCT
Source organism: Pleurodeles waltl (assembly GCF_031143425.1). Classification (NCBI taxonomy): domain Eukaryota; kingdom Metazoa; phylum Chordata; class Amphibia; order Caudata; family Salamandridae; genus Pleurodeles; species Pleurodeles waltl. Next base: position 382,846 of record NW_027149853.1, read on the forward strand.
GTTCAGCGGTGTTTGCCATGGCGGTCTTTGCCCTGTTCAGCGGTGCTTGACTTTGCTGTCTGAGACCTGTGCAGCGGTGCTTGCCCTGTTCAGGGGTGCTTGCCATGGCCGTCTTTGCCCTGTTCAGCGGTGCTTGACTTAGCCGTTTCTGACCTGTTCAGCTGTGCTTGCCATGGCGGTCTTTGCCCTGTTCAGCGGTGCTTGACTTAGCCGTTTCTGACCTGTTCAGCAGTGCTTGCCATGGCGGTCTTTGCCCTGTTCAGCGGTGCTTGACTTAGCCGTTTCTGACCTGTTCAGCGGTGCTTGCCATGGCGGTCTTTGCCCTGTTCAGCGGTGCTTGACTTTGCTGTCTGTGACCTGTTCAGCGGTGCTTGCCATGGCGGTCTTTGCCCTGTTCAGCGGTGCTTGACTTAGCCGTTTCTGACCTGGGCAGCGGTGCTTGCGCCCTGTTCAGGGGTGCTTGCCATGGCGGTCTTTGCCCTGTTCAGCGGTGCTTGACTTAGCCGTTTCTGACCTGTTCAGCGGTGCTTGCCATGGCGGTCTTCGCCCTGTTCAGCGGTGCTTGACTTAGCCGTTTCTGACCCGTGCAGCGCTGCTTGCCATTTTTCAGCGGTGCTTGCCATGGCGGTCTTTGCCCTGTTCAGCGTTGCTTGACTTAGTCGTTTCTGACCTGTTGCTTGACTTAGTCGTTTCTGACCTGTTCAGTAGTGCTTGCCATGGTGGTCTTTGCCCTGTTCAGCGGTGCTTGCCATGGAGGTCTTTGCCCTGTTCAGCGGTGCTTGACTTAGCCGTTTCTGACCTGTTCAGCGGTGCTTGCCATGGCGGTCTTTGCCCTATTCAGCGGTGCTTGACTTTGCTGTCGGTGACCTGTTCTGCGGTGCTTGCCCTGTTCAGCGGTGCTTGCCATGGCGGTCTTTGCCCTGTTCAGCGGTGCTTGACTTAGCCGTTTCTGACCTGTGCAGCGGTGCTTGCCCTGTTCAGCGGTGCTTGACTTAGCCGTTTCTGACCTGTTCAGCGGTGCTTGCCATGGCGGTCTTTGCCCTGTTCAGCGGTGCTTGACTTAGCCGTTTCTGACCTGTTCAGTAGTGCTTGCCATGGCGGTCTTTGCCCTGTTCAGCGGTGCTTGACTTAGCCGTTTCTGACCTGTGCAGCGGTGCTTGCCCTGTTCAGCGGTGCTTGCCATGGTGGTCTTTGCCCTGTTCAGCGGTGCTTGACTTACCCGTTTCTGACCTGTTCAGCGGTGCTTGCCATGGCGGTCTTTGCCCTGTTCAGCGGTGCTTGACTTTGCTGTCGGTGACCTGTTCAGCGGTGCTTGCCCTGTTCAGCGGTGCTTGCCATGGCGGTCTTTGCCCTGTTCAGCGGTGCTTGACTTAGCCGTTTCTGACCTGTGCAGCGGTGCTTGCCCTGTTCAGCTGTGTTTGCCATGGCGGTCTTTGCCCTGTTCAGCGGTGCTTGACTTAGCTGTTTCTGACCTGTTCAGCGGTGCTTGCCATGGCGGTCTTTGCCCTGTTCAGCGGTGCTTGACTTTGCTGTCTGTGACCTGTTCAGCGGTGCTTGCCATGGCGGTCTTTGCCCTGTTCATCGGTGCTTGACTTTGCTGTCTGTGACCTGTGCAGCGGTGCTTGCCCTGTTCAGCGGTGCTTGCCATGGCGGTCTTTGCCCTGTTCAGCGGTGCTTGACTGAGCCGTTTATGACCTGTGCAGCGGTGCTTGCTCTGTTCAGCGGTGTTTGCCATGGCGGTCTTTGCCCTGTTCAGCGGTGCTTGACTTAGCTGTTTCTGACCTGTTCAGCGGTGCTTGCCATGGCGGTCTTTGCCCTGTTCAGCGGTGCTTCACTTAGTCTTTTCTGACCTGTTCAGTAGTGCTTGCCATGGCGGTCTTTGCCCTGTTCAGCGGTGCTTGACTTAGCCGTTTCTGACCTGTGCAGCGGTGCTTGCCCTGTTCAGCGGTGCTTGCCATGGCGGTCTTTGCCCTTTTCAGCGGTGCTTGACTTAGCCGTTTCTGACCTGTTCAGCGGTGCTTGCGATGGCGGTCTTTGCCCTGTTCAGCGGTGCTTGACTTTGCTGTTGGTGACCTGTTCAGCAGTGCTTGCCCTGTTCAGCGGTGCTTGCCATGGCAGTCTTTGCCCTATTCAGCGGTGCTTGACTTAGCCGTTTCTGACCTGTGCAGCGGTGCTTGCCCTGTTCAGCAGTGCTTGCCATGGCGGTCTTTGACCTGTTCAGCGGTGCTTGACTTAGCCGTTTCTGACCTGTGCAGCAGTGCTTGCCCTGTTCAGCGGTGCTTGCCATGGCGGTCTTTGCCCTGTTCAGCGGTGCTTGAATTAGCTGTTTCTGACCTGATCAGCAGTGCTTGCCATGGCGGTCTTTGCCCTGTTCAGCGGTGCTTGACTTTTCTGTATGTGACCTGTTCAGCTGTGCTTGCCCTGTTCAGTGGTGCTTGCCATGGCGGTCTTTGCCCTGTTCAGCGGTGCTTGACTTTGCTGTCTGCGACCTGTGAAGCGGTGTGTGGCATGACGGTCCCTCAGTGTCCAGCGGGGCTGTGGGTGCAGGGGCCCTCCAGGTCACTGGCGCTGGTCTCCGGACCAGTGACGATAGTGCTGCCCTCCAGGGCACTGACTCTGGCGGTGGTCTCCGGACCAGTGACGACAGTGCTGCCCTCCAGGGCACTGACTCTGGCGGTGGTCTTTGGACCAGTGACGATGGGGCTGGCGGTGGCGTCCTGGCCAGCGGGGAGGATGACGGCCTTCTCCGCCGTGCTGTTCCTCCCAGACTTTGGAGACTTCTTCTGACCCTTCACCACCTTGGGAGGGGTCACAGCTCAATCAACACAACCCCCGGGACCCTTGTGGGTGGCTTTGCCGGCAGGAGTCTTCACCCTCTCCCGTCGGGCACTGTCCAACTTCTGGTGCTTTACAGGGGGTGGACTGGCAGTGCTTTGGCTCCGTGTCACACTGGCTGCCCTGGTGGCTGGTGCACTCCACATACCTCTAACACGCACCACTGGTACCAGACTTTTTTTGGCTGAGGTGCTAGTACTGGACCTATGAATTGGAGGGGTGGGGGTGGTGGGACAGAGGTCAAGGTTGATCAGGAAAAGTTTCTGACGAACACTGGGATGGGTAGCTGGAGGGGGTCTGGGAGTGGAGGAAGAGGAGGTGGTTGTAGGAGGTGTAACTTTAGATGATTTGGGTGCAGGTGCAGGTTCTGGAGGCTGTCGTGAGGTGGATGGATGTTGGGTGTGTGGGTGTCTGCGTTTGTGTACTTTGGTAGGGGCGTCACAGACACACTGGGAGAGGACACAGGGGACGTGTAAATGGTAGTGGGGGTGGTGAGTGCAGGTGAGCGGGGTGTGGTGCTGTGTGTTCTGGTGCGAGTCCTAGTGGCTGTAGTGGTAGTGCATGCAGGTGAGAGTGTAGACGACAATGGGAGGGAGGAGGGAGACAACGAGGAGGGGGGCACAGTGGAGGCAGTGGATGTTGCTTTGTCTGTATGTGGGTGATGCTTGTGTGAGGGCCTGTGGGATGTGTGGTGCCTATGTTTGCCTGAGCTGCCCTTGTGTGTTGAGGTGTGTGCAGGTTGGTCTGATGGTGTGCTTGGGATAGGGAGGGGTACAGGGGATTGGGTCTGGGTGGAGGAAGTTGGAGGGGGGGTTAGACACAGGGACAATGGCTGCCATCAGTGCTGAGGCCAGAGATTGCAGGGTTCGATGATGGGCAGCCTGACCAGAATGAATGCCCTCCAGGAATTCATTTGTTTGTTGCAACTCCCTTTCTACACCCTGGATGGCATTCACAATGGTCGACTGCCCAACAGTGAGTGACCTGAGGAGGTCAATGGCCTCCTCACTGAGGGCAGCAGGGGTGACAAGGGCAGGGGCTGAGGTGCCTGGGGCGAAGGTGATGCCCACCCTCCTGGGTGAGGGGGCATGGAGCGAAGGCTGAGGGGCTGCTGGGATGGCGGTGCTGGTAGGGGGGGGTGGCGGCTGTACCTGTAGAAGTGGGGGCACAGATGGTGCCTCCACCACAAGGGAGCTCCCATCGGAGGACGAGTCCGTGTCGCTGTTTGCTGATCCGGTCACCGACGTGAAGCTCCCCTCGCCCTCTGTCCCACTGGTGTATTCTGTGTCCGTGGTGTGGCCCTCCATGGCCATGTGGGACGCAGACCCCTCGTGCTCCGATGCCACTGTACCTCCGCCTGATGATGCTGATGCACAACAGAACAGGGAGACCACAAAAAAGGGGTGGGGAAACAGAAGAAAGACAGGTTGAGTGCATGGCTTACTGCTACAGCTGGCGGACAATACAGACACAGCAGCCCACTGCACTACGCCGTGCTCTTAGCCTCTATAGATGCAATTCCTGGGATATGGCCTACATGGCTATGAGTGTCATCTACTCATATAGATGACACAGGGGCATGTATACCTGTACTTGGCACTCTACAGAGGTGGGGTGGAGTGGCACATGACCTCGATTCCGGAGGGGCCTAGCCTACGGAACTCGCCCTGGCCTAGGGAAACCCACAGCCCTCCTCCCCCACCCAGACACCTCCACTGCACGCAATGTCATGAGAATGTGAGTGTACTCACCCCCTTGTGTCTGCTGTGATGGCCTCATGCGCCCATCCAACTCAGGGTAGGCCACCGCCAGGATCCGGAACATCAGGGGGGTCATGGTTCGTCGGGCACCCCTCCCACGTTAGGAGACCATCCCCAGCTGAGCCTCCACCGTCTTCTTGCTCCAGCGGCAAATGTCCTCCCATCTTTTACGGGAGTGGGTGCTCTGTCTCTGGTGGACCCCCAGGGTCCGGATGTCATTGGCGATGGCACGCCAAATATCCTTCTTCTGGTGGGCGCTGACCTACATGACATGTACAGGGGAAGAAGAGAAGTCATTAGCAACAGCACCGTCGAAGTGAGTGGCCCACATCCCTGCCCTTGCCATGTGGCACATGCAATCACACTTCTACATGCTCGCAGGACTCTGCTCCCTTCCTACTGACATCCAGCCCTCTCCACACAGGCATAGCCCATACAACGTGCTCCCTGTGTACTTACCTGTTAGTCTGGAGGACCGTAGAGTAGCATGTACTGGGAGAGGATCCTGTCCACGAGCTTTTCCAACTCCTGTGCAGTGAAGGCAGGGGCCCTTTCCCCAGACACATGAGCCATTGTCTCTTCCAGACCGAGGTCACAGCAGCACTTGCAGTGATAGATAGAAAATGGCGGTCACGTCCGCGGCAGTGACATCCGCGGCGGTGCGTATCATCACCGCCGGGGCACTTCGTCGTTGGCTCCTGGGAACCCATAGGGTCCAATGTTAACCAATGCAGCATTGTACCGCGGTCTTTGACCGCCTACCGCGACGGTGTACAACGCCAGCGCAGTGACCTCACATCCCATTGTCCCACTTTAGAGGTCAGGCAGCCGCCAATTAAGGGTCCCACATGGCTTCATTCACAACTGCGTCACACATACCTAAGCCTACACTCAACACACATACAGGAAGGATATTGTATTTAGTGTCATGTCCTGTGTAGCTGTGGGTACATGCCTCAGGATTTGTTGACTCTGTGGTCGCTGTTGTCCTTCCTAGGCACCGTCAGCTGGGACATGTGAGGAGATGGCGGAATCCTCCGGTGTACCAACCGCTGGTGGACCTGTTAACAATGGAGGAGCGACATTTAATCATCACCTACAGGTTTGACTGTGCCACAATCCAGGAACTGTGTACCCAGTTGGAGCCAGACCTGATGTCACCAATCCGCCATCCCACAGGAACCCCCCTCAAGTGCAGGTGCCATTAGTGCTCCATTTCCTTGCAAGTGGGTCATTTCAGACAACAGTGGCCATAGCATCAGGGATGTCCCAGCCTATGTCTTCTCACGTGTTGTCCAGAGTGTTGTCTGCCCTGCTGAAACACATGAGGAGCTACATCGTTTTCCCTCAGGTGGAGGATTTGGCGACAGTTAAAGGTGACTTCTATGCCCTGGGACATATCCCTAACATCATAGGTGCCATTGATGGGACCCATGTGGCTCTGGTCCCCCCCCACAGGAGTGAACAGGTGTACAGGAACCGGAAGAGTTATCATTCGATGAATGTACAGATGGTCTGTTTGGCAGACCAGTACATCTCCCAGGTAAATGCTATGGTCCCTGGTTCAGTGCATGACACCTACATCCTGCGGAATAGCAGCATCCTGTATGTGATGGGTCAACTCCAGAGGCACCGTGTGTGGCTATTAGGGGACTCTGGTTACCCCAACCTGTCATGGCTATTGACCCCAGTGAGGAATCCTAGGACCAGGGCAGAGGAACGCTACAATGAGGCCCATGGGCGGACTAGGAGGGTGATCGAACGCACCTTCGGCCTCCTGAAGGCCAGGTTCAGGTTCCTCCATATGACAGGTGGTTCCCTATTCTACTCGCCAAGGAAGGTGTGCCAGATCATCATCGCCTGCTCGATGCTTCACAATCTTGCTTTGTGATGCTAGGTGCCTTTTCTGCAGGAGGATGGTCCAGATGACGGTGCTGTAGCATCTGTGGAGACTGTGGACAGTGATGAGGAGGAAGCAGAGGAAGGAGACATTGATAACAGGGACTCTGTCATGCAGAAATAGTTCCAGTGACACACAGGTGAGAACAATTATTTTACTAATACATTAACTTTCACACTTCTACCTCTATCCTGTCTGTCAATTTGAAGTAGTATCTGCTAACTGAGTGATACATTTCCATTACGGTTTCACAGGTGTGGTTACCAACGTGTGTCATCTGCTTGCATCCTTCATGGACTTGTGATGTGTGACATAGGTATGTTGACATTACTATTGAGAACGGATTTTGTCACTGTCATAGCTAATACACATTTTCAAAATCACAGACTGACTCCAGATTGTTTTGTGGTTCAAGGGTGTTTATTGAAGTGCTAATTATTGGAGGGGGTGGCAAAATGGTGATGGGTGATGGTGGAGGAATGTCCATGGCAGTGTCCAGTCTATAAGTCTCACAGGTGCATTGCCCATATGGGCATAGGAAGTGGAGCTGGGGCAGTTCCAATCTGGACAGGGTAACAAAGTGGGACAGTGGGTGGACAATCAGGGTGGTCTCATTTCCTGGCGGGGGTCTTGCCATCTTGCCCTGTCCTGTTCCTGGATCTCAGGGACCGTTTGCGGGGTGGTTCTCCGTCTGCAGGGGGTGGGGTTCTGGTGTTGTGGTCCTGTGGCGGGGCGTCCTGTCCACTAGCGTCGGCGGAGGTGGTGGGCAGTTCATCATCCATGCTAGTGTCAGGGGCCCTTTGGAGTGCCACGGTGTCCCTCATGGTCTTTTACATGTCCTTCAGCACCCCTACGATGGTGGCCAGGGCGGTGCTGATGGGTCTGAGGTCCTCCCTGAACCCCAAATACTGTTCGTCCTGCATGCGCTGGGTCTCCTGAAACTTGGCCAGGACCGTAGCTGTCGTCTCCTGGGAGTGGTGGTATGCTCCCATGATGGAGGAGAGGGCCTCGTGGAGAGTGGGTTCCCTTGTCCTGTCCGCCCCCTGTCGCATGGCAGTCCTCCCAGTTCCCCTGTGTTCCTGGGCCTCCGTCCCCTGGACTGTGTGCCCACTACCACTGCCCCCAGGTCCCTGTTGTTGCTGGGGTGGTGGGTTATCCTGGGTTCCCTGTAGTGGTGGACACACAGCTGACTGACGTGTCCTGGGTACGGAGGTATGGGCCCACTGGGTGGGTGCTGTGCTGGTGTTACCAGAGGGTGGAAGGTCAGTGTTGGGCTGTGCCTGTGCGAGGGGAACCAACTGTCCCGAGGCCCACTATGGTCCAGGCTGGTCATCTGGATCCAGTTGGACAGAGCTGCTGTCATCACTGTGGGCCTCTTCTGGGGGTGGAGTGGACGTGTCTGGACCCTCCTGTGTGGTGACGTTACGTAATGGTCCTGCAAGGGTATAAAAGCATGATTATTGCATGTGTGTGTGTCATGGTGTGCAATGGGTGGGTGGGTGTGTACCCCAGTGCAAGCATTCCTGTGTGGGGGCTTGTGTGATGATGGTTGGGGGTTGTTATGGGTATGTGCAGTGGGCATGCTTTAGTGATGGGTGTCCATGCTTAGTTGTGTCATGCAGGGCTTGGTGTTGGGATGGGTGGTTTGTGTTATAAGTACATTAGTGAGGAGTTGGAGTGATAGGGGAGGGGGTGAGGGTGGGGGTGTGTGATAGCATGCAGGAAGGGTGGGGGATATGATAGTTAAGATTTGACTTACCAGTGTCCATTCCTCCACCGACTCCTCCAAGGCCCTCAGGATGCATAATGGTCAAGACCTGCTCCTCCCATGTTGTTAGTTGTAGAGGAGGAGGTGGGGGTCCGCCGCCAGTCCGCTGAATCACGATGTTGTGCCTGGAGACCACTGAACGCACCTTCCCCCGTAGGTCGTTCCACCTCTTCCTGACTTCCTCACGATTTCTTGGGTGCTGTCCCACAGCGTTTACCCTGTCGACGATTCTTCGCCATAGCTCCATCTTCCTGGCTATGGAGGTGTGCTGCACCTGTGATCCAAATAGCTGTGACTCTACCCGTACGATTTCCTCCACCATGACCATGAGCTCCTCCTCGGAAAACCTGGGGTGTCTTTGGCATGCCATGGGGTGGTGTAGGTGATGTGTGGGGTGGTGGTGATGAGTGTGGTGATGTGTTGTAGTGTGTGGAATTTTGTGCGTGGATGTTGTGTGGGTGATGGTGTTTTGTGCCTCTGTATGGTGGGGTTCTCTATTGCTGTGCTTTCTCTCTGTCGCCTTCGTCTCTGATTTTTGGTCGTAGGGGTTTGTGGGTGATGTGGGTGTGTGTTTTATATTGTGTTGGGTGTGTGGGAGTGTTGTTTGTATGTGTATCAGGTGTGTGTATTTTGAATTGTCCAATGTGGCAGTGTTTTGAAGATGTGTGTGTATTTTGAGCGCGGCGGTGTGTACCGCCAATGGAATACAGCGGTTGAAAGACCGCCCCGTGGATTCGTGGGTCGTAATAGCATGGGCGTGTTTCTGTTGGCGTGACGGTGGAGGTTTTGTTTTCGCCGGTTTATCACTGACCTTTGGTGTGGCGGCCTTGTGTGGGTGTCTGTATTTCGGCGGATTCCGAGATGTGGGTCATAATAGCTGTGACGGATTTCTGAGGCCGCGGCGGTGTATTGGCGGTCTTCTGCACGGCGGTAAGCGGCTTTTACCGCCAATGTTGTAATGACCCCCATAGTGTTTTGAATTTGATCTGTTTTTCAACAGGAAGCCAGTGGTGCCGCTTAAGGCTCCCACTGGCAGAAGCCGTTCAAGGAAGATCCAAGACCAGGCGAGCTGCTGCATTCTGAATGAGTTGAAGTTTATGAAGGGCAGCCTTGCTAATGTTCAGCAAGAGAGCGTTACAATAATCCAGTTTTGAAATAACCAGGGCTAAAATAACAATTGGTTTAAGCTCTTCTTTGAGAAAAGGGAATATTTTCTTTAGCATTTTCATAGACCAATAACATGAACTAAGCGTCTAGTTGACTTGTTGCTCAAAAGAGAGAGTGTTGTCAAAAGTGATACCTAGATTCTTAACCAAAGAGCTTGCGGCTGGGCAGTCATTGCAGGATGAAGGCCACCAGCGTGAACTCCAAGGACTAGCGTCTGTGCCAAAAAATAAAATTTCCATCCTATCACTGTTCAATTTGAGCCAGTTATGGCTCATCCAGCTATTGATCCTACTCATGCAGTCATGGAATCTGCCTGCGACCTCATCCCAGTTTTGGTTAACCAGAATGATTAACTGAGTATCGTCTGCAAAGGATACCACATGAAAGCCAAATGAATGGACAAGTTTAAACAGTGGGGCAACATAGAGACTGAATAGAGTAGGGCTGAGTGACGACCCTTGGGGGACCCCACAGGGAAGTTGGAAAGGTGTGGCCTTGAAGTCGCTGCAGCTCACCGTAATGGATCTGTCCATCAAAAAAGATTCCAAAATATCAAGCGCCTTGCCTCTATCTCCCACCTGAAAGAGCTGTTGAAGCAGAAGCTGGGGTGATATGGTGTCAAACGAGCAGAAAGATCCAATAGGACAAGAATGGCTCCTTCTCCCATATCGCATTTCCTTCGGATAATGTCTACCGTAGAGAGCAAGGCAGACTCTGTACTGTGAGCATGGCAAAACCCATGTTGAGATGGATGAAGGGCACCACTTGCCTGAAGAAAAGTGGCCAATTCTATATTGAGATGTTTTTCAAGTATCTTGGCTGTGGTGGGTAACAGGGAGATGGGGCGTAGGTTTTTTAAGTCATTGGGATCTCCGCTGGGTTTCTTAATGAGAGGCATCACAATGGATTCCTTCCAGATGGGCGGGAATAGCCCTTTCCTTAAGATATCAAGATAGACTGGTTCCAAGGCAGCAGAGAACAAAATTGGATACTAGTTTAAGTATCCTCGGTGGACAAGGATCATTCGGTGGACCAGATTTTATCCCATCCAATAAATCAAAAATTCTGTTGGCAGATAGTGGAGAGAACTCAGATAGTGTCGTACTAGAATCAGAGGAAAGGGCGCTGTCCACATCGCCTCCGTCGCCATCTGAAGAGGGGGGACGAAGGACGAATGTAGCTGTAAAACTTTGTTCTCAAAAAAGTTGGCAACTCTCTGGCAAAAAGTGGGAGAGTTCTCCAGCCATGAGGAGGCCTGCGGGTGGGTCAAAGTATGAACCACTTTAAAAAGTTCCTTGGCTCCATTTTGCGCTTCCCTAATTCTGCTGGAGAAATATTCAGTTTTAGCCTTTTTAATGGCCAATTTGTAATTCTTAAGAACAGTCCTGAGCTTAACCCTCTCCCCTGCTGTTTTATGGCCATTCCAAACGCGTTCCTGCTGCCGGTAGAGTCTCTGAAGATTCTTGAGTTTTTCAGAGTACCGGGGGGAGGAAGGTAATTGACCCACCCTAGGGTTGAGTTTAACCAGTGTGTACCTTAAGTAATCGTTCCTAGCCTCCAAGGTTTCTCCAGTCACCTTAAATGGGGCCGAAGGGCTACTTCCCTGTAGTCAGACTCTAGTTAGAAGCAAATCGAAGTAGGTTAGTAATGCCCATTCTCACCTACCCGTCTGATTCCAAAGGATGCATGTCGCTGGACAGCTAACTTTTCACCAAATGCACCCGTGTCAGTAACCAGATGGTGCAGATCCAGAGTATTTAAAGGAGGATCATCCTTCCGCCGATTCCGGCGCTTCCGGACAGGCCATATATAAACCAGGCATGGAAAAGCACAAGCATCATGGTGCCCTTAGGTACACTGAGGTGCCCTTAGGGATGCTGTTCCCATATTTCATGTGGATCACCCTACCTCCATAACCAGCAGATGTGGAAGGGGTCACCTACATGGTCGGGCAAAATGACCCACTAACATTGGGGCGCCCTTTGGGATGCTGGGGCCCATGGTTCCCAATCCTGCTATATCTCTGGGTGTGCCAGACAGATCTCTGTTTCCACGTAGTGAGGGTCTTAAATGTTCTGGGTTGTATTGACCTTTTCTAATATGTTCCATCGCATTTCTTTTTCATTATGGAATTGGACAAGAAATAATTGGTCATTCAGGCTGTATTCCTCCATGACCTGATGGTGCTGCTCTGTTCTATTATCCTGAGTCTTACTCTTCTTGTGGTCATACCAATGTATTTTAGATCACATGGGTAGAGGATCAGTTAAACCACGTTGTTCGAGTTACTATTCATTTGGTTTCTTTGTTCCCAAGGAAAATCAAGTCCTAGATATAAAGTCTTGGTATGCGTTGTGATGGAGCCATAATGTACATTGGCTGCAGAGAAAGTGTCCTTTGACTGGTAGGAGGCTCTAAAGTGTGTTCTGCTCTCCTAGTATATTCTTTCTCAGTCTGGTATGTACCATTATATTTCTTACGCTTGTGTTTCTTTTAAAGGAAAAGAGGGTTTTTTCCAGTGTAAGAATATTGTTCTCCAGTGTTAGAAATGGGGTTTTTGGTTGGCAGTCAGGTTACCCCCTGTCCAAGCAAAAGCCCTCACTCTAGTCAGGGTAAGTCACACACTATCCAAGATTATCCTGTGCCCACCCTCTGGTAGCTTGGCACGAGCAGTCAGGCTTAACTTAGAAGGCAATGTGTAAAGTATGTGTGCAATAAATCATACAATACCACCATATAGCACCACAAAAATACACCACACAGTGTTTAGAAAAATATATAATATTTATCAGGATAATTGTAGGTCAAAAAGAACAAAGTTGCAATGTGAAATTTGTAGAAGTATCACTGAAAAGTGATATAAAGTGTCTTAAGTCTTTAGAATGTAAACAAAGTCTCTTTTAAGCACAAGTACCTGGTTGGGAGTGGAAAAATCTCCTCAGAGGGCCACAAGCGAAGAGGTGCGTGGAAAAAGGGTGTGTGCGTCGATTTCTCCTCAGCGCACACGGACTTGCGTCGTTATTTTCCACGCGGGGAAGTCGGGCGTCGTTTTCCGGCGCGTGGACAGTCTCTTTCTGTGGATCGCGGGGATTACCAGTTGTCCCGGGTCTGTGCGTGGATCCTCCTGCTTGTTCTCCGGCTGCGCGTCGATCTGCGGGGCTGCGCGTCGAATTTACGATCTCACGGCAGGCGTCGCGTCGATTTCTCCTCTAGACTTCGATCTGCGGGGCTGCGCGTTGAAATTACGATCTCACGGCAGGCGTTGCGTCGATTTCCCCTCTAGAGGTCAGGCGGCGTTGTCCTTGCGAAGCCGTGCGTCGGATCTTCGATCGTCTCAAGAGCGTCGCGTCGATCAGCGTCGGTGTGCGGCGTTTTTCTCGCCGCGAAACAAGCTGTGCGTCGAAATTTTCGGCGCACGGAGCATCCAAGTAAAAGAGAGAAGTCTTTTTGGTCCTGAGACTTCAGGGAACAGGAGGCAAGCTCTATCCAAGCCCTTGGAGAGCACTTTCACAGCCAGACAAGAGTTCAGCAGGGCAGCAGGGCAACAGCAAGGCAGCAGTCTTTTGTAGAAAGCAGACAGGTGAGTCCTTTGAGCAGCCAGGCAGTTCTTCTTGGCAGGATGTAGTTTCTGGTTCAGGTTTCTTCTCCAGCAAGTGTCTGATGAGGTAGGGCAGAGCCCCTGTTTTATACCGAAATGTGCCTTTGAAGTGGGGGAGACTTCAAAGAGTGGCTAAGAAGTGCACCAGGTCCCCTTTCAGTTCAATCCTGTCTGCCAGGGTCCCAGTAGGGGGTGTGGCAGTCCTTTGTGTGAGAGCAGGCCCTCCACCCTCCCAGCCCAGGAAGACCCATTCAAAATGCAGATGTATGCAAGTGAGGCTGAGTACCCTGTGTTTGGGGTGTGTCTGAGTGAATGCACAAGGAGCTGTCAACCAAGCCCAGCCAGACGTGGATTGCAAGGCACAGAAGGATTTAAGTGCAAAGAAATGCTCACTTTTTAAAAGTGGCATTTCTAGAATAGTAATATTAAATCCGACTTCACCAGTCAGCAGGATTTTGTATTACCATTCTGGCCATACTAAATATGACCTCCCTGCTCCTTTCAGATCAGCAGCTGCCACTTCAACAGTGTATGAGGGCAGCCCCAATGTTAGCCTATTAAGGGAGCAGGCCTCACAGTAGTGTAGAAACGAATTTAGGAGTTTTACACTACCAGGACATATAACTACACAGGTACATGTCCTGCCTTTTACCTATACAGCACCCTGCCCGAGGGGTTACCTAGGGCACACATTAAGGGTGACTTATATGTAGAAAAAGGGGAGTTCTTGGCTTGGCAAGTACTTTTAAATGCCAAGTCGAGGTGGCAGTGAAACTGCACACACAGGCCTTGCAATGGCAAGCCTGAGACAAGGTTAAGGTAGCTACTTAAGTGGGTGGCACAACCAGTGCTGCAGGTCCACTAGTAGCATTTAATCTACAGGCCCTAGGCACAGGTAGTGCACATTATCAGGGACTTACAAGTAAATTAAATAGTCCAATCAGGTATGATTCAAGGTTACCATGTTTTAAGGGAGAGAGCATATGCACTTTAGCACTGGTTAGCAGTGGTAAAGTGCGCAGAGTCTATAAACCAGCAAAAACAGTGTCCAAAAAGTGGAGGGAGGCAGGCAAAAAGTTAGGGGTGACTAACCTACGGCTGTCAGGTCTAACATGTGTCCCCCCCAGCTGAAAGTGGGGAGAGCTACCCGACCTCCTGGGAGCTCTCATCGCTAAGGCGGAAGTACCTGGAGAGACCATCAGCATTGGCGTGGTCAACCCCTGGGCGATGTTCCACCGTAAAGTCCATCCCCTGTAGGGAAATGGACCACCTCAAGAGTTTTGGATTCTCACCCCTCATCTGCATGAGCCATCTGAGGGGCCTGTGGTCTGTCTGAACCCGGAAGTGAGTCCCAAACAGGTAGGGTCTTAGCTTCTTCAGTGTCCAGACCACAGCAAAAGCTTCTCTCTCAATAGCACTCCACCTCTGTTCCCGTGGTAATAGCCATCTGCTAATAAAGACTACTGGTTGATCTCTGCCCTCCTCATTCAGCTGTGCTAGGACTGCCCCTATGCCATGCTCTGAAGCGTCTGTCTGCACGATAAATTCCTGGGAGTAGTCAGGGGCCATGAGTACGGGGGCCGTGCACATGGCTTCCTTCAGGGCGTCAAAGGCTTTCTGACAAGCCTCTGTCCAATTCACCAACCTAGGTTGTTTCTTGGAGGTGAGTTCTGTCAAGGGTGTTACAATGGTACCATAGCCCTTGACAAATCGGCGGTAGTATCCTGTGAGGCCTAGAAAGGCTCTCACCTCAGGCTGCGTTCGGGGTGGTTGCCAGGCCTTGATAGTTTCAATCTTGGCCTGGAGTGGCTGCACCTTGCCACCACCCACTAGGTGTCCCAAGTACACCACGGAACCCTGTCCAATCTGGCACTTACTGGCCTTGATGGTCAGGCCTGCCTGTTGCAGGGCCTGAAGCACCTCCTTGAGGTGAAGCAGGTGTTCCTCCCAGCTGGAACTGTAGACAGCTATGTCATCCAGGTAGGCTGCACAGAAGGCATCCTTGCCAGCTAGGACCCCGTTAACCAACCGTTGGAAGGAAGCGGGGGCATTTTTCAACCCAAACGGCATCACCCGGAACTGGTAATGGCCATCCGGGGTTGAAAATGCGGATCTTTCCTTGGCCCCCTCAGTTAGGGCGATCTGCCAGTACCCTGAAGTAAGATCAAACGTACTCAGGAACTTGGCAGCACCTAGCCTGTCCACGAGCTCATCAGCTCGGGGGATGGGGTGAGCATCAGTCCGTGTGACTGAGTTGAGACCCCGGTAGTCCACACAGAACCGGAGTTCTGGCTTCGCACCTGGGGCAGTAGCCTTAGGGATCAATACCACTGGGCTGGCCCAGGGACTACTGGATTTCTCAATAACCCCTAGAGTCAACATCTTGGAGACCTCCTCCTTGATGCTGGCCTTCACCTTATCCGACAACCTGTAAAGTTTGTTTTTCACAGGGAGACTGTCACCAGTGTCAATATCATGAACACAGAGGTGGGTCAGTCCAGGAGTAAGGGAGAACAGGGGGGAGAACTGCTCCAACAGCTCATAGCAGTCTCCTTTCTGATTTAGAGTCAGGGAGTCAGACAGAATGACCCTGCTTACTGACCCATCACCTTCTTGGGCAGAGAGGAGGTCGGGGAGAGGTTCACTCTCCTCTTCCGTTCCTTCATCTGTGGCCAGAAGCATGTTGATCTCCGACCTCTCAAAATGAGCTTTTAGTCGGTTCACATGGAGCACCCTTAGGGGATTGCTAGGGGTTTTGAGGTCCACTAGGTAAGTGGCCTCCCCTTTCCGCTCCTTTATTTCAAATGGGCCAGACCAGCGGTCCTGGAGAGCTCTGGGCTCTACTGGCTCCATTACCCACACTTTGTCTCCAGGTTGAAACTCTACCAGGGTGGCCTTCTGGTCATACCATTGTTTCATCACCTCTTGACTGGCCTCAAGGTTATCTTGGGCTTCTTTCCAGAAGCGGGTCATCTGGTTGCGGAGGGCCAACATATAGCTGACCACATCCTGAGGAGGTGTCTTTGGAGCTTTCTCCAATCCCTCCTGGACAATGCTTAAGGGTCCCCTGACAGGGTACCCGTAGAGAAGTTCAAAGGGACTGAACCCTACCCCTCTCTGGGGGACCTCTCTGTAAGCAAAGAGAAGGCATGGTAAGAGGACGTCCCACTTACGCCTCATGGCCTCAGGGAGGCCACCAATCATGCCTTTCAGGGTCTTGTTGAATCTCTCCACAAGACCATTTGACTGGGAGTGATAGGGTGTGGTGAACTTGTAAGTTACACCACACGCATCCCACAGAGACTTAATGTATGCAGACATGAAGTTAGTGCCTCTGTCAGACACTATTTCCTTGGGGAATCCCACACGGGTAAATATCCCCATCAGGGTTCTGGCCACCACCTGTGCAGTTACTGTCCTCAGAGGGATTGCCTCTGGGTAACGGGTGGCATGGTCCACCAAAACCAGGATGAACCTGTTGCCTAAGGCAGTTTTGGGGTCCAAGGGACCAACAATGTCGATGCCCACCCTTTCAAAGGGGGTGCCAACGACAGGAAGTGGAATCAGGGGGGTTTTAACCCTTTTTCCTGCTTTACCACTGGCCTGGCAGGTAGGACAGGATCTGCAGAACTTGTCTGAGTGTGTCCTAATTTTGGGCCAATAAAAGTGGGTGACAAGCCTGTTAAAGGTCTTGCCCTGCCCCAAATGTCCTGCCAGGGGAATGTCGTGAGCCAGACCCAGTAGGAAGGTTCGGTAACATTGGGGGACCACCAGCATACGTGCTGCCCCAAAGCTCGGAACCTTAGGCTCACTGTAGAGGAGATCATTCTCCCAATATAGGTGGTGATCGCCAGAGGCGTCGCCTGCTGCCTGGTTTGAGGCTTGTTTCCTCAAACCTTCTAGAGTGGGACATTCTTTCTGCGCCTTGCAGAATTCCTCCCTGGTGGGTCCACCCTCAACTTGCCAGCCAGCAAGCTCAGGTAAGTCACCTAGGGCGGCAATGTCTTCCCCAGTTGGCTCGGGAGCCTCCTCCTCAGGAGCCCCGTCAGCCACTGTGGGAACTGCTGGGGCCGGTTTCCCGCACCCCTGGTCCCTCCTCCTGGCAGCTCTCTGGGCCATCGTTCCAGGCTCCAGATGCCCTTGACTTCCCTCTCGGTCAGCCATGGACCGTGTGGTCATGCAGACCCACTCAGGTAACCCTAACATCTCCAGGTGAGACCTGAGCTCCACTTCTTTCCAAGCAGTGTGCTCAAGGTCATTGCCTAACAGACAATCTACAGGCATGGCAGGACTCACAGCTACTTTCAGAGTACCAGAGACCCCCCCCCACTCAAAGGGAACCAGAGCCACCGGTAGGTGACTCTCGTGATTGTCAGCGACTCTGACCTGGTGGAATGTATTAGGTACTATCTGCTCTGTTGACACCAGCTGACTCTTGATAGTAGTCATACTGGCTCCTGTGTCACGCAGAGCCTCCACCTTCTGCCCATCAATGGTGACCCACTGCCGGTACTTGGAAGTATTTCTGGGCATGTGGGCCTTGGGCGCCATTTCTCCTTCTCCCAGGGACACTAGGGACATCTCTACCTGCTCCCCAAAGCTAGTTGGGTCCATCTCCCCCCGAGTGCTACACTAGTCAACCCAGGTGCCTGTCCGGTAGTGGACGGTGCCCTCTTGGGGCACTGTGGATCGCCTTTGTAGTGACCATACTGGTAACACTCCATGCATTTGGGGCTAGATTTCCCTGACTTGTCAAATGTCCCTGGCTTTTTCCCAAATTTGGAAAAGGAAGGGTTGCCACCCCCTCCCTGGGAATTCTTTTGGGGGCCTTTAGAGAGTTCCTTATCTGTAAGTTTATCTCCCCCCTCTTTCTTCTGTTGGGAACCCTGACCACCTTTGTGGGAGTCCCCCCCAGGTACCTTTTTGGACACTCTGGTGCTAACCCAGAGGTCCGCCTCCTCAGCAAGCTTCCTGGGATCAGTCAGCTTACTATCCACTAGGTGCTGGCCCAAATCTGTATAAGTAACATTAAGCATATGCTCTCTCAGGATCAAGTCATATAAACCTTTATAATCTGCTACTTTGTTGCCCCGCACCCATCCATTCAGTGCCTTACTAGAGAAATCAAAGAAATCTACCCATGTTTGTGTGGTTTGTTTGGTGCTGTCCCTGAACCTCTGACGGTATCCCTCAGGGGTCAGCCCAAACTTGGCAAGTAAAGTGGCTTTCTGAAGTGGGTATGTGTTTTGATCCGGTGGATCCAATGTGCGAAGTGTGTCCCTCCCCAATGGCGGCACATAACCCCACATAGCTACCCCCCATTGTCCTTCAGGAACCTCATGAGCCCTTAGTGCAACTTCATAAGCAGCTAACCATTTATCTATGTCATCTCCCACCACAAAACTGGGCACCACATTTTTGGGTATACGAACCTTCTTTTCTCCAGCAGGTCCTGTCTGTATGCTGCCACCATTATTGCTGGATTCAGACTGTCTTGCCTTGATCTCCAGCTCCTTGAGACTCAGTTCATGAGCCAACAATAGTTTCTTTTCAGCCAAAGCTCTTTCAGCTTCCACTTGTTTGGCTGCTCTTTCAGCTTCCGCTTGTTTGGCTGTTCTTTCCGCTTCAATCTGTTTGGCTGCTCTTTCAGCCTCAGCTTGTTTGGCTTCTCTCTCTGCCCTCCTTTCCTCCTGTTGGGCCTCAACTTTCAGTTTTGCCATTTGCAATTGGAACTCCCTTTCCTCTCTCCTTTCCTCTGCGGTCAGGCTTTGCATGGAGACACTGCTCCCTGGTCTGGAAGGGTGCACAATTGCAGTGGTAACACCATCCACAGATAGTGAAAATCCTTCTGAGGGGCCATTTTCTGGCTCCTCTTCCTCATCATCCTCTAAATGGGCTTCTGCCCAGGCCCTCAGCGCCACTTGAAAGTCCTCCTTTCTGGAGGCCCCTTGGGTGGGTACCCTTAATGCTCTGCAGAATCCTCTTAGTTGTTTGACCGTGTATGTATCCAACTGGACTAGGTCAAAGTCCCCTGTCTGAGACCCAGTCAGAGACATGTTGAGTGAGGATTTAGTTTTTGAAAATTGTCAGGAAAAAAAACGGATTTTCAAAAAGAGATAATAACCAAGTTGACCTTCAACTGTGGGTAGGTAGTGAAATACTTAGCTACTGTACGTCACTGCACAAATACAAGTCCTATCCTCACCGCTGATCACCAATGTTAGAAATGGGGTTTTTGGTTGGCAGTCAGGTTACCCCCTGTCCAAGCAAAAGCCCTCACTCTAGTCAGGGTAAGTCGCACGCTATCCAAGATTATCCTGTGCCCACCCTCTGGTAGCTTGGCACGAGCAGTCAGGCTTAACTTAGAAGGTAATGTGTAAAGTATTTGTGCAATAAATCATACAATACCACCATATAGCACCACAAAAATACACCACACAGTGTTTAGAAAAATATATAATATTTATCTGGATAATTGTAGGTCAAAAAGAACAAAGTTGCAATGTGAAATTTGTAGAAGTATCACTGAAAAGTGATATAAAGTGTCTTAAGTCTTTAGAATGTAAACAAAGTCTCTTTTAAGCACAAGTACCTGGTTGGGAGTGGAAAAATCTCCTCAGAGGGCCACAAGCGAAGAGGTGCGTGGAAAAAGGGTGTGTGCGTCGATTTCTCCTCAGCGCACACGGACTTGCGTCGTTATTTTCCACGCGGGGAAGTCGGGCGTCGTTTTCCGGCGCGTGGACAGTCTCTTTCTGTGGATCGCGGGGATTACCAGTTGTCCCGGGTCTGTGCGTGGATCCTCCTGCTTGTTCTCCGGCTGCGCGTCGATCTGCGGGGCTGCGCGTCGAATTTACGATCTCATGGCAGGCGTCGATTTCCCCTCTAGAGGTCGGGCGGCGTTGTCCTTGCGAAGCCGTGCGTCAGATCTTCGATTGTCCCAAGAGCGTCGCGTCGATCAGCGTCGGTGTGCGGCGTTTTTCTCGCCGCGAAACAAGCTGTGCGTCGAAATTTTCGGCGCACGGAGCATCCAAGTAAAAGAGAGAAGTCTTTTTGGTCCTGAGACTTCAGGGAACAGGAGGCAAGCTCTATCCAAGCCCTTGGAGAGCACTTTCACAGCCAGACAAGAGTTCAGCAGGGCAGCAAGGCAACAGCAAGGCAGCAGTCTTTTGTAGAAAGCAGACAGGTGAGTCCTTTGAGCAGCCAGGCAGTTCTTCTTGGCAGGATGTAGTTTCTGGTTCAGGTTTCTTCTCCAGCAAGTGTCTGATGAGGTAGGGCAGAGGCCCTGTTTTATACCCAAATGTGCCTTTGAAGTGGGGGAGACTTCAAAGAGTGGCTAAGAAGTGCACCAGGTCCCCTTTCAGTTCAATCCTGTCTGCCAGGGTCCCAGTAGGGGGTGTGGCAGTCCTTTGTGTGAGAGCAGGCCCTCCACCCTCCCAGCCCAGGAAGACCCATTCAAAATGCAGATGTATGCAAGTGAGGCTGAGTACCCTGTGTTTGGGGTGTGTCTGAGTGAATGCACAAGGAGCTGTCAACCAAGCCCAGCCAGACGTGGATTGTAAGGCACAGAAGGATTTAAGTGCAAAGAAATGCTCACTTTCTAAAAGTGGCATTTCTAGAATAGTAATATTAAATCCGACTTCACCAGTCAGCAGGATTTTGTATTACCATTCTGGCCATACTAAATATGACCTCCCTGCTCCTTTCAGATCAGCAGCTGCCACTTCAACAGTGTATGAGGGCAGCCCCAATGTTAGCCTATGAAGGGAGCAGGCCTCACAGTAGTGTACAAACGAATTTAGGAGTTTTACACTACCAGGACATATAACTACACAGGTACATGTCCTGCCTTTTACCTATACAGCACCCTGCCCTAGGGGTTACCTAGGGCACACATTAAGGGTGACTTATATGTAGAAAAAGGGGAGTTCTTGGCTTGGCAAGTACTTTTAAATGCCAAGTCGAGGTGGCAGTGAAACTGCACACACAGGCCTTGCAATGGCAAGCCTGAGACAAGGTTAAGGTAGCTACTTAAGTGGGTGGCACAACCAGTGCTGCAGGTCCACTAGTAGCATTTAATCTACAGGCCCTAGGCACAGGTAGTGCACATTATCAGGGACTTACAAGTAAATTAAATAGTCCAATCAGGTAGGATTCAAGGTTACCATGTTTTAAGGGAGAGAGCATATGCACTTTAGCACTGGTTAGCAGTGGTAAAGTGCGCAGAGTCTATAAACCAGCAAAAACAGTGTCCAAAAAGTGGAGGGAGGCAGGCAAAAAGTTAGGGGTGACTACCCTAAGGCTGTCAGGTCTAACATCCAGGATGACCTAATGTTTGTTAATAATCTTCTTTATTTTATTGGAAACATTAGTGTATGTAGTTACACATGCTACCCGTGTGCTGCCCTCCCTTCCTTTGTCTATCAATAGGTTGTTCCAATTGCTGTATCTTGCTCGTTTCTCCACTTTTTATACCAAATGTGCGGGATAGTGTCTATTTTCTAATTTCTCATTCAAGGGTTATGTCTCTTACTTGAAATCTTTGAGGTCAGAACAATTCTTTCTAATGTGTAGGAACTGTTCGATCAGGAGGCTTTTCCTTAGTGCTCATGGGTGTGCACTGTCAAAACTCAAGAGGCTATTTCCGTCCATCGGTTTTGTGTAGACCTTAGTGGTTACTGTCCCTTTTGCAGCTGTAATAAATACATCCAAAAAGGCAAGCTCATGCCATCCAATCTAGGAATATCTTAGCTCTTTTTGATGTCCCCTCCCAATGATCAGAACGTCATCTATTTATCATCGCCAATGTTTAATCTCATTGTGGGTATTATCCCAAATGTGGTTAATTTTGTGAACACAGAAACTCGCTAGGCTAGGAGTGAAGGCTTCTCATTAAAGTATTGTGTGTCTGCTCAAATAAAGTGCCCTAAAATTCAAAGAAGTTCATTTTTAGGGCTAATGTGGCTAATGAGATGATGAAATCCATGGCTGCCACCCACTCCATGTTTGTTGTCTTAATAATCTCTCAATAGGTCTGAGGCTTGCATCTAGGGGCATGTTGGTATAGAGGGCTTCCACATCTAGTCCTATGATCAATTCAGTGTTTGGGTTGTAGCTAAACTCTTTGAGGATATTGAGTAGATGTTTTGTATCCTTTATGAAGGAGGGCATTTCCATCACAAGGGGTCTTAAGAGCCAATCCACAAAAATGGAGAGAGGTTCCAAGACTGATCCTCCTCTTGGCTTTGTTTTAAGTTAGGTTGATCTGCAATATTACTGCAATATAACAGCACCCATTTGGACATCTTTCTGCACATCAAAATGTCTCTCCAAAGGCCACACCATAACTATGCACAACAGTGGTCTCTATAAGTGTTAGTGACTACATTTCTCACACATCTTTGATTCACGCCACACTTAAGGGCAGCTACATATATTATGCCTTATGACACAAGCAGCCAACAGATCTTCAGGGCTAACAGCAATAGTCTTTCCAGACAGATTACCCTCCAAGCCCTCATCCTTCCAGCAAAGCACAACCATTGGAGTTGCTTGGTACCCATCCACCAAGGAAAGCTTCAGGGCCTCATCAGTGGTATAACAATATGTATTAAAGGAATCACACCACAATGCAATAAATGTGTTACATTTCACACTGGGTCTAATTGAATGTGGATTTTCTTTAATAACTGTACATTCAAAAAAGCAAATGAGGATTCATTATAAACAATGAACATTTGAGTAAAATAGATACAAACCTATGGGTGTACAATTGCACATCAGAATATGTATTTATGAATGTACTTTCGCATAATGTCCCGGAAGGAAAATGCCTCCTCCTACCTTATAAATATTTGACACCTCAGAGATCTGAATTTGATGGGTGCAATAAATAACATCAACTATGAGTTTTGTCCAAGAAATTTGGCATGACATGCAGATTTTGTTGGTTTCTACACAAAATCCACATTTTTATCTGGGTAAAGTTCAACAGTCTTCCATGCTGAAATATACCTATAGAAAACTGTGAAACTGTAGTGCTTGCAGCAAAACCTGTAATTTTGATATGTGCCATAACAGGAGTTACTGTGCACATTTGAATTAACTGGGTAAATTGTAATTAGGGCCATAGTCACTGAAAGTCACTTATTGTGAAACTTTAAACCAGAGTTGAGGGGATAATAATGTAGACTATCCCACTTATGTATTGTAAACATTTTGAAGTGCACTTATTTACATGCCGTTGAAAGAAAAAACACAGAACACTTACTAATTCCAAATGACCACCATTGCTCCACAGCACATGACATAACCATATTCATTACTTGGGAAGCATTGAGATAGTTGTAAAGGACTTTGATTTTCAAAAGTAATTTAACCGAGAGTTTAATTCATAGGTATTCTAGTATACAGCCCTAGAGTTTTGCTAATCTGTACTGACATTGCACATTTTCAGCAAAATAAAAAAAAGGTGGTCTCCCGCACTTGTTCTAATAAAGCCCCTGGGTGGGTCAGATCCTGAGGGCATGTAAACAAGAAAGAAGGGGATGCACGGTGCTCTCCTCCTGGGCTTATTTATGCACCGGGGACACCACCTTCTTGGGGCTTCAATTCAATAGTCAGCTGGTGTTGCACAATCCCCCTGTGCTTTGGGGACGACCACCTCCATGAGGCAAAATGACAATTATAGTAGGACCACCACCTCCCCACCACCACCACCTCCCCAGGGCAACATGTTTAAAATATAGTAGTGGGGTCCTGCAGAGCCTCCCTGGGTCCTGGGGACTTCCACCTCCCTGGAGTTAGCATTCTATTGTATGCAGGGCAGTTTCTAGCAACTAAAGGGGGGTGTGCACCCCCCAAACAGCCCTGGGGATCACCACCACCCTGGGGCTGAAATAAAAGAAGATAGGGGGTCCGTTGTAGACTGCCCCAGTGACTACCACTTCCTCTGGGCAAATTCATACATTGTAGAGGGGCTGTGCGGCCCCCTTCTTGGAGCCATACATGGCCATGGGTACCACCACACCCCAGGGCCCACTCCTGCTATGTCCTGGAATGCCCACCCACCAAGTCACAGCAAACATTCTGCCTTCAGTCATCAAGAGCTGTCAAACAGCTCTTACTTGCCAGAAGTAGAGGCTCACACAGACAGGGAGCTGCAAGTTTAGCAGCTCCCTGTCTTTGATAGCAGTGTGGGCTTCCGCAGGAGGTGCTGAGCTAGCTGGGAGCACGGGGGCCTTCAGTTCCTCCCACGGTCCCCAACTATGGTGACTGGGTGCCCTGGGGGGCACCCAGGTGACATGGCCAGGCCCTTGGGGATGGGGTCCCTATGCCAAAATAAAAAAAATAGATATTATAAGGCCAGGCCCTGGGGGTGGGATCCCCGAGTCGGAGATCAGCCTGGGGAGGGGAGATGCACCCCCCCCCCCATTGAATTGTAGTGGCCGCTGGAGGATGGGGTCCTGGGGCTGAAATCAGCTTCGGGAGGGGAGCCTCACAGCCCCTCTCTCCCACACTGGTCATTCAACCCTTGAGGTAGCACTTACTGACTAACCAGTAGAAAGTGCTCCAGTTGGATAGACATTTTGTGCAAAACTGTGGACTCTTGGATAAACATGCAAGGTAAGCTTTCATTCCAGGCATAATGCTCATTGCACAGACATTAAACCTCAACAAGAAGCACTTACAAATATAAACATAGCAGGTGCCCGAGTTGAAGCTCCACTTCTGGAAAGAACAAATAATCCTAACTCCTGGGCTTTCTGATGGCAAAGCAAGTGTGACTTACTCCACAATTCCATATTGAAAAACGATCTGAATTCCTTCTTGTAGGTAAATGCACCTTTCATCCATTGGAGCACAATTCCATACTCTCATACCCACTCTAACACCCACAGAGACCCTCTCACATCCACTCTCACACCCAGACAGACGCTGCCACAGCCACTCACACACCCAGGGACACCCTCTCACACCTATTCTCACACCAAAGGAGACAAGACCTGCAGCCAACTCCAGCACAGCCAAAGGCTATGTGCGGTATGGGGCTGGGTGGTTGTGGGGGTTACATAGTAATTCACTCAAAAAAAACAAAGGCTACAGGGACGTTATATTTAGGTTCTGAATTTACGAGCACAAAACCAGAGAAATTCTGCAGTTATAGTTAGAGCTATTTCAAGTAACTAAACCTCGCGACCTAAGGTAACTACAGCTCTTGCCCTCACCATGCACTGCTAAATACCTCATATATTATAGCACTCATGACAACTTTTATAACGTCAATAAAAATATCAATCAAATATTAGAGCTCAAACTAGTGAAGAAAAAACTGTGCATGGTGAGGGCATGAATTATAGTTAACTTAGGTCACAAGTTTTAGGGTGATCCGTCGGGAGGGGCCGAGAAAAAGGGGCGGGGTAAAAAAAAAGTGTGTTTTCGATGTTAATTCCCATAGAGTCTTTAGACACGGCTGTAGGCCAAACTGCTGGACAGAATTACACCAAATATGGCAGAAAGATAGCTTTTGGTCCAGAGATCACACTTTTTGTTATTTGGTGTAAATCCATTCAGTAGTTTCTGAGATGTTAAAGGGAAAAGAAATATGGATATCTAGAGCCACAGATTCCAGTGATGTCCTGCTGCTCGGGTTCAGTAGAGTCCCAGAAAAACACAAGAAAAAATTAAAAGGTACAGGGTAAGTATATCCTAACCCCCTTGCCTTGGCCCTGGGGTCATCTTGGGAATCCATCTGGGCTAAAAAGGTTTGTTTTTTTTAAAACTTTTTGGCAAAATCCATGGGTGGATCTGTGGATTTTTCTGAGACTTTAAGAAAAATTGTGGTCTCCCGGGCTCATAAGTACTTTTGCCTCCGGATTGACCGGGTCCCCGGGGCTTGACTAAATTAATTATATGAGAGAAGGCAATGTGGACCCCCCAGTCACCAGGGACCACCACCTCCCCGGGGCATCAAATGAAAATTGTTAGGGGTGCCCTACAGTCCCCCTGATATTCTGGGGACTTCCACCTCCCCAGGGCTACAATTGTAAATAATAGAGGGGGTCACGCGGACCCACCTGTGCCCCGGGGACCACCACAGCTTTGGGGTTACATAATACACAGTTGGGGGGCTCCACAGACACCCCAATAACCATAACTCCCCAGGTCCATAGAAATTTCTAAAAACATGGATGGGGTCCAGGTAGACCCCATCCCAGGCCATATATTGCCCCAGGGACCACCACCTCCCCAGGGCTGGTCCTTGCAGAAAAAAGGAGAAGGGTTATGAGGCCCCTCTCCTGGGGCTATATATGTCCCTGGGGACAGCCACCCCCCAGGGTTGGCTCTTGCTACCTCATCCCTTTTTCTTTTTTTGTGTTTGGCAAAGGGTGTGTATGGCTCATTGTTTGGTTCTTTTAACGGTTTGGCCACAGGGTAACCACCCTCTGCCATGCACAGTCAAAGGCTGTGCCTGGCGTGGGGTTACTTGCATTTAGGTGACAGGCTGCAGGGCCTGGCATATGTTTTGGAGCTGAAGTGGGGTTTGGAGCTGAACGTAAAGTATTTAAAACTACTTAACTTTATAAAAACATGGAAATTCACTGAATAAAACAAAGGTAACAGGGACGTTATAGTTAGGAAACAGAATTTTAAAAAACATAGAAATTCACTTAAAAAAACAAAGTTTAGAGTGACGTCATAGTTGGGTTCTGGATTTACTCACACAAAAATCATACAAACTCAGCATTTATAGTTATGGTTAGCTAAAGTAGCTATAAAGTGCCCTAAGGTACCTATTACTCATGCACTCACCATGCACTGCTAATTAAACACTCGTAACATCTTTGATGACATCATTGATAATATCAATGTAAAATTGCCAGAAAAGTTAATGAGGAGAAAACTGTGCATAGGGGGGCATGAGTTATAGTTACCTTAGGGCATGAGTTATAGTTACTTCAGCTAACCATAACTATAACTGCTGAATTTCTATGGCTTTGTGTGAGTAAATTCAGAACCTCACTATAACTTTCCTCTAACTTTAGTTTTGGCTTTTTTGAGTGAATATATTGATGATATATATTATTATGATGTTTATGTAATCTCTGGTGATTCATCTAGAGAGGGACAAGAAAAAGAGGGGGTCCCAAAATGCTTTATCAGCATGCTGTGTCTATGGGGATTTTTCCTTTTTTTAACACAACTACAGCCTAAACCACTGTGCACACTTAAACCAAGTTTGCAGAAAGCTAGGACTTGGTCCAGAAATGTCTATTTTTGTTATTTGATGTAAATCTGTTCAGTAGTGTTGGAGCTATTAAATAAATAATATTATAGCCATCTAGGGATGCGGATCCTTCATGGATCTGCGGCTACCTGCGGTACCTGCAAAGGATCCACAGGTATCTGAGGAGCTACACGGATCTGAGCAAAAAGCGAGGCCCTGATTGGCTGACTGCAACCTGAAAGGAAAGTTGAGGTGGCTATTTTCTTTCTTGGCTGGGGCCCCCAGGGAGAAAACATATATAAAAACACACATTTGGGGCCAGGATAGAGGTATCCTGATCTCATAGAACACATGGAAGAGTCTCTGAGGGCCCCCTCATGGGCAAAAAATATATCATTTTTTTTATTGGCTGGATCCACCGCGGCACCCAGCGTGACCCACAGTGTACATAAACGATAGACCTGTGGTTTAAAATCCCAATGGAACAAAAAAAGACTCACACACCATACTCCTGCTGTACATGGCCAAAAGCTGTGCCCAGCGTGCAGTTGGGTGCATGCGGGGGAGGTTGGCCACGGGGCCTGCAGCAGGCCACACCCTGCAGCCAAATCTCACCGTGCAAAGTGAAAGGAAGTGTGTGATATATATTACTTTACTTAAAAAAAAAAATAGAAATTCACAGAAAAAAACAAGTTACAGGGATGTTATAGTTAGGGTTAAGTTTTACCTTCACAAAGCCATGGAAATTTAGCAGGTACAGTTATACTTAAAATTATCTGAAGAAACTATAAGTTGTACCGTACCATTAAGTAACTTTAGGCTGTGAATTATAGAATCTTAACATAAGTATAACTATAACTTCTTGATTTCTATAGTTTTGTGTGGATAAAACATGAACCTAACTACAACATTCCTGTAACCTTTGGTTCTTTCAGTGAAAAAAAAAAAAAAAAAAAAAAAAAAATATATATATATATATATATATATATATATATATATATATATATATATATATATATACAATTTATATTCTACATAGCACTTGCTACAGGATATTTTACAGTTTTGTAGGGCTATAAATGTTAGCAGTGTCACCGATTACATCAGTCCCTGAGGAATGAAAAGCAGAGATGCCCCTGTTGGAATTAGAGATGGAGTTTTAGGTTCATGTAAAAGGCACATATGCAATGTAAAGATGGATATTTTTGAATTTTTTGAAATCGAAATAATACAGAGCTTCAAAATCCATAAGTCAGGATTCTATATTTCTTTTTCCACTTATGTACTACTATGTACTACTGTCTGTTATAAGTGGTTAAGTCCCAACAATTTTTTTTTTAAACTGCGAATACTTGTGTTTGAATGGCCTGTACTGTTCTGATTTTAATCATTTCTTCTTTGAAAACCAAAATACATCAGGCATAATACAGTCTCTGTGTTTTCTTATCCCTGTGATGAGGTGTATTGTCTTTTGTTGCCCCAGAAATGTTACAGAGGACGATCGATTTGTGGTTAGCGTGAGATCTGATTACAACAGCTTTATCTCCTGCTGCTGCTTTCACACATGTACCCTGGACACATTTTTTTTAATGGTAGTGGTTAGGGTGAGCACATCATGCATCTTAAATGATGAAAACGAAAATCAAGCAGCTTAAGTGGCAAGCAGACCACTTTAGCATGACTGACCTACCCTAGCCAAACTGGCAGCCCCAGCTGGTAACTGATTGGGGGAAAGGGAGGAGCTACAAATCTTTCAGCCCAATGAGTGCTGCACACCTGATCTCGCCACATGGAACTGACCCCATTACAAGTATTGTGTGACTGGGTTATTGGTGGCATGCTTAAGCATTGTGGGCCTTATGACTGATAGGGTGCAAACAGAGACAATTCTTTCCTTCTTACAATAAGGAGTGATCCTAAGAATGAGGACTGGAGCCAATATAGAGCAGTACACATGCATTGCAATGGTGCACATTGCATGACCATCAAACATGGATCTGGGATGCAGAATGTGGACACTGATAATGGAATTTGCTAGACTTTGAAGTTAAAGGGACAACATTTTCCAGAACAGTGTTTATTGGCCAATCAATTTCCTTAAGTGACTATACGATTTATGAAGCCATTTATCAGTCACAAACCCTACAAGTCATAGGATTTGCCACTGGTAAATAGCTTTCCAGTATTTTCTAAATCCTGTTTTGTGACAGGGTAAGTTCTTACCGCAATGCATAATGGGTTTAGAAATGGATAATGAATTGCAATTTTGAGGAGGCATGTTTAGGGCATGAATATCAAATTGCGATTTGGAATGTTTTGTATCAGTGGTTGGAAACCGTAGTTTTGGTCACAAACCACTGATAAGTTACCAGCTCCTCAAAGGTGGTGGTGAATTCAAATGTAAAAAAAAATGTTTTGGAGTAGGCAATGGCCCTGGGACCACTGCCAAAACAAACTTGAAAAAAAAGTATCTTTTAGGTCATCATCACTGTGATGACATTCAATCATAGTAAGTAGCAATGTGCAACCTACCTCATGAATAGTAATGAAGTCAGTCGAATTGTGACCCACTCCAAATAATGACTTTGAAACCAACCTAATAATACATAGGTTAGTTTGGAAAATCAGAATGGATTTGCTAAAAGTTGGTGCGCAATTTGTGACTACTTTTGTGAATGGATTCCAAGTGCATTTGGCTCTTAGTTATATAATTTGGTCTTTGTCTTAAAATACACTGTATTGTATACATTCTATGCATGAATTCACAAATTTTTTCACTGCGCCATTGGCCCTTGCTTTGAAATGTATTTACGACTCATGCAATAGGTACATAGTTTGATATGTATAATTTCTGCCTTGCTGCTTTGAATTATCCTAAGCCCTTGAGCGAATTCTAATTGTCTGAGCTTTGGGTATTTTCAGTGACTGTCAATGGGCACACGTGGCATATTCCTTTGATAGGTAAATACAGTTCCCTCACAGAGTATTTAGAACATGTAAGAGCTGCAGACTTGCCACTATGCAATGTAAGCTCTGTCCTTGAGTTTCATGAATACAATAAAACACAATGCTACTTTATGGTCTGTTATATGTCATCACAGTCATGGAATGTTATATGTTTTTTGTTTGCAAATGTCTCGGTGGCATTCCAGGCAGGTCAGTTGATGACTGGGGCTGCTTGAGAATGTTCAGACAGACGCCAGTGCTGACTTCTTTGTATCTTAATAAAGCAGAACCTTAACATACTACGAGAGTGGACATCACCCTTTTTGGTCCCATACAACATAAATTGGTGACCAGGGTCCTAGAGAAGTCAGCAGGTTGAGCCCATTAGATGCGTGCAACAATGTTTGATAATTTACACTAACTATGCCCTCCTGGTCAGTACAATGGGATGTTTTTAATGAAGTGGTGGAAAGATTTGAAAATCATTTTAAAGGGGATGCAAGTGTTATTGTTGAAAGACATAAGCTTTTTACTCGCAAACAATTTCAACATGAGACAATAGACAATTGTTGGCACAATTGAGAATTCTGGCTTCAGCCTGTGAGTTTTTAGGACCTCTGGATCAATACTTAAGAGACCAAATGGTTGTAAATTGTTATGATAGTAGACTACAAGAAAGATTTGTATGTTGTATTAATGTTAGTTTAGCGGAAACATTAGAAATAGCTGGAGGCACTGCGAGATCGGTATTAGCTACCAAAGAATTAGCTAAATATAGGGTAAATTCTTGTAAGCATATGAATGCAATTTTGCATAAATCAAAACCTTCTACCAACAGCAACTTTCTTTCACCTCCTGACATATGCATAGTAGCATTCAGTAGGCATGAAATTGACTTGGCAAGCTATTTTCTTGAGGATATTAAATACAAAAACAGAATGATTCACTCTAACAAACAGTTTTCTCAGAAAGCATACAATATAGTAGGATGGTGTGACCAGGATCAGCTTGGTATGATTTTGAGACTGGTTATGGAAAATCCTATTTTATTGGTTGAGGAGGTGGCAATGGAAGTTAAATTACTGGAGGATGTGTTGAATAAACATTGCACCATATTTAGGGATAAACTGGGAGTAGTCAAGGGTTTTGAACATAAAATCATTTTGAAACCTGATGCCATCCCAGTGGTCCACAGAGTTAGCAATGTACCATTGAGTTTCAGAGGCAAATTGAAGCAGCATTTGGATAATTTATGTTCTGAACGCAAGGAGTAAATGAGCCAATGGACTCATCACTTTGTGTACCCCACATTGTGGTGGCTATAAAATAATCGAATGAGCTTAGGCTCTGTATTGATCTAAAATCACGTAATAAAAATATCCAAGTGGATTGGTTTCCTTTACCAAAGATACAAGACATGCTGGCACAACTGGGTGGGTCAAAGTATTTTTCAACCATTGATTTAAAAGCTGCAAACCATCAGGTGGAATTGAGTAAAGACATGAGGAACCACATGACAATCCTTAACTCTTTTGGGGCTTTCTGTTTTATTTAGGAATACTACTCTGTTTTGCCTCAGCAGCTTCGGTATTTCAGAAATTAATGTACCAGCTGTTGAGAAAGGAAGAAAACGTGATATATTACCAAGATGATATATTAATATATTCAGACTCAGAACAAGAACATTTGAACAAGGTTGATAAAGTTGTGAGTATATTGGAAAGTAATGCTATAAATGTGAAAGAACACAAAATGCTAATTTTTGATGCAAGTTGTGGAATATTTGGGGCACACAATTTCAGCAAAAGGGATCAAACCTAGAGAGGACCTTCTTGTGGCTATTAGAAAATGTTCCACACCTGTCTCCAAAGATCAGTTGAGATCATTTTTAGGTCTCTGTGAATATAATTCACGCTTTGTGCAAAATGTTGCATTGCAGATGGAGCCTCTAAGGAAACTATTAGGGAATGGGGTTAAGTTTGTGTGGGAGCAGGAACAAATGTAGGCATTCAATGTTCTGAAATCATTAATCATCAATGCACCTGCTTTGCACCCTTTAGAGATGCTGGACAGAATGTTGTAACTGTGGATGCCAGTGGTTCAGAGTTATGTGTTGTTTTCAGCCAGTTAGTGGGAGGCAAGGAAAACACAGTGGCCTTTGCTTTGCATTGCATAGCTTATCTGAGGCTGAGAAGAACTACAGTACAATTGAGAGGGAGGCCTTAACCTGTTTGGGGTGTAAGGCATTTTAAAACATATTTGTGGGGTAAGGATGTAATATTAGTCACAGATCACAAACCGTTGATGTGTATGTGGGACAACAAAGGTGTGGGTAATGCCAGTCCCAGGTAGGTGCGATTATTTTCTAAACTATTTGAGTTTAATATCCGGATTAAGCATATTCCAATAGGGAAGAATAACAGAGCTGGTTTTCTTTCAAGATGCCTATTATACCAATGTGTCGAGGAGGATTTGGCTGAGGAGAGAGACATGATCTTTGGGGTGGTAGATGGTATAATGATTTCTGAGGGAGTAGTGTCATACGACAGTTGAATTGAAAAGGCAAGGCTGACTAAAGAATTGTGTGCCCTAAGGTAATATATAACACAAGGGTGGCCAAGAAAAGTACAAGTCATGGGAGAGTTGAAATCTTTAAAAAAAGTCAAAGATGAGTTGAACATTAAACATGTCATGATTCTAGGAGGTACCAGATTGATTCCGCCAGGCGACTTAAGGGTGAACTTCAATAATGTGTCCCACAGAGGAAATCTAGCACCTGTAAAAGACTGTGTTTATATTATTGGTGGAGAAGTATGGATAGCGAAGGGAGGTAATGGTGGGAAAATGTGTGGAGTGTAGAATGGCTGATAAATCGGTGCACACCTGAAACACACCGTTCTGCCCAGTAGAGTATACTGGGAGTCTATGGGAAAAGTTAAGAATGGACTTTATTGGTCCTATTGGTGGATTCAATGATGGTAAGAGATTCATTTTAGTGGTAGGTTACTGCCAGTCCAAGTGGCATTCCTATTGATTCATGAGAAAATCCAATAGAGCCACATTTTGAGGCAATTGTTCAGGTTGAAGGGAGTACCAGCATTTTTGATGACTGATACTGGGATATAGTTTGTTTCACACCAGATGGTTGAATTTTTAGAAAAAAAGTTGGAGCTAAACAGGCCCATATAGTCCGCAAGGTAATGGTGTGATGGAGAGAGCAAATAGTATGTTGAAGGAGGTGGTGCAGTTGGCAAATTCTACAGGTCAAAATGTTTGAGAAATTGTGGCTGAAAGAATGTGGTGTTACCACAACAACCCTCACTCTACTCTGGGCTTTCCCCTTTTGTGCTGTTGAAAGGAAGATATTTGTTTAATGAACTATCATCCAAATGGGTGATGAATGAAGCTAAGATGCACGGGCAGATCCATTTGCAAGAATAAGTAAGACCTAAAGTGGAGAGGTTGCAAAATAACAGAGGAATGAAACATGATGAGTTAGAAGTAGTAGTAAAGTAGAATTTTGAGTGGGGGATCTACTGAGGGTAAAGAGACCAAAAAAGAAGCAAGCTTCAAAGTTTTTTCCAGAAACCAAGGTTATTCAAGTTTCCAAACATTATATCAAGATGGTTGGTGGGAAATTGTGGAGTAAAAGAAGTGTGGCAAAAGTACGTAAGAGTCAATGATGTGGTTGGAGGTCAATGTGGAAGGACTGGATATAATGGTGGAAAACCTGAGTGGAACAGTTTTTTTTTTTATGGCAGGTAGGTTTGAGGTTGGCAGGAATACAGTCGTAGAAGAACCTGTCAAGGCTATGGAGAATGAGGTCAGAGAAGTTGACAGAGTACATAACAGACATTATCAGAAAAACATGAACGCTGAGCATATTAGGTCAAAAAGATTATGTAGGAAACCCAAGTTTCTCAATGATTATGTAGAATGAAGTAGATTGTAACATACTTCTACGGAACAGGATGGATGACATTTTTTCAAGCGGTACAGAAAAGTGGGACACTTTTTATTCAACAATTGTTTTTAAACAATGTTTTATTTGTTTTTCATAACCTCATACAATCTTTCACAAATACATATCTTCTCATCACATTGTGCACTTTTTTAGATTTTCTCCATTTGCAAATACAGATTCAATTAATGATTTATTGTGAGGATTGCAAACGGGCATACATTAAAGCCCAATGAACAGCATGCCGGCTTTGTTCTTCCAGTACTATCCTCCAAGGCTGTCATTATCTCTGTCCAGTGTTCTCGTACTTCCAGAGAGCCCCTCAAAACTTGCAAGATATCAGCTCCACCTGCCCTACGCCTAGGGTAATTGGCGTTAGGTAGCCGTGTATTTTACAGAGTTTGTTAGGGAAAGGGAAGTTCTGTGAAGTATATTGTAGTGTAGCAACTTAAACCTGCTGTTTCTAGATACCTTAAGTGCATAGAACATCATCAGGATCCAATGTGTAACTTTGAGTTCAATGCCTAAGTCTTGGGACCATTTTTCTCTTGAAGAATTTGTCAGTTTTTGCTTCTGACTGGAGTGCTTTGTACAGTGTTCATAGTAAATGTCGACCCCTCCTATCACCCTAGCTTTTCCAGTTCAGGGAAGATCTTAGGTTCTGCCTCCTGATTGTTGATGAGTTTTTTAAGGAGTCTACAGCATTAGCCTATGTCAACAACTGGTGTCTGGGAATTTTTCATTTTGGGATAGCTTGGAAAATCAATTATCACTTCATTAGGGTACAAGTTCCTCATCTTTCAAACTCCCACATACTCCCAAGTTAGTAGCCTGCACCCCCATTGTAGACCTCTCAGGAACGGAAGACATATCTGGGAGATCAAAGGAGTTTAAATTCTCCACTATTGATCCATCTTGTCAAAGAGTAGAAGGTTAATCCAACACACCCTATATATTCCTATATAGATCTCCGTCCCTAGGTGCCATCTTTCTAGCTTTTCAATTTATGAGGCCCGCTAAATGCACCTTTGTGTCATGGGCCTTTGGATCTGAGCATCATATTGAGAACCATTGCAGTTGGACTGCACAATAATATGCCGGAAAGTATGCCACTACGTTTTTCCTTACTCCACTCTGTGGCAATCTACTCTCCGGTACTCCACTGTATGTCACTCCACTCTATGATATTACACTGTATCCCACTCCACTGTAACACCCTCCAATTTAACCCACTAGACCATATACCACTCCACTGTATGCTATTCCACTATATACTGCTCAACAGTACAACATTCCAGTCTACACCACTTCACTGTACACTACACATACAATAATACACTTACACTTCTCCATGGTACTCAACTCCACTGTACAACACTCCACTCTACGCTACTCTACTCAATGCCACTCCACTTTATGCCACTCAATGATACAATATTCCACTGTATTCCACTCCGCTAAATGCCACTCTACTCTACCCAACTCCAGTCCATGACACTCCAGTCTATGTCACTGCATTGTAGGCCAATCCAATATAAGCCACTTCACTTTACTACAAACCAATGTATGTTATTCCACTATATACCCCTCCACTCTACATTACTACACTGTGCGCCATTAACATTTAATGCTATTCCACTCAACACAACTTCATTATATACTACTCCAATGTATGCCAGTCCACTCTACACCATTATACTCTGCCCTATTCCACTGTGTACCACCCAAGAGCACTCCACTCTATGGTACTCTGCAGTGCGCTACTACTTTGTACACCACTACAGTTGACCCCACTACACTCTGCCCCCTCTACTCTACAACACTCCACTGTATAGTATTCTATTCTACAACACATCACTCCAGCCCACTCCACTGCACGCCACTACATTCTACACTATTCCACTGTACCAAACTGTGCTCTAACACACTTCACTGTATGACACTGCTTTGTATGCCAATACAATGTGGGCCGAATAACTCTACATTTTTCTGCTGTATGCAACTCCACTGTACAGCACTCCATTCTATGCTATTTCACTCTATGCCATTTGACTGTAAACCACTCTAATATATAGTATTTCACTGCATACCACTCCACTCCATGCCACTGCACTCTATCCCACTCTATGCCACACCACTCTACTTTATATCACTCCACTTTATGCCACTCCAGTCTATGTCACTGAAATTCAATTACAAAACCAAAGATTTAACTTTATTATGGTTAGGAATACTTCATTTATTCTTTCCATACAAATCAGATTTAAAATACACAAAGATTAGAAATTCCTCAGTTATAGTTATACATTACATTTATAATTTATGCACCACCATTAAATGTGTATCAATGTATTTATTCTTTAGCCACAAAGAAAAGTTAAAGTACATAAAAATGTACATTTCTAAACTTATACCATTTCTAATTTATGCAACACCTTCAAATTATTATAACTTGTGTACCTCCATACACAGTGTATTTAACTCTGTAGTCCCCCTATATTAACTATACCTAGTCACTGTATCATGCACTGTGTTCTCACAAAAGAGATGATTGGTAATGTCATAAGTATTATTGTAAATAATATTATTTCAGGTTGCATAACTGTTATAATAGAAAACGGTATATGCAGTGTATGGAGGAGAGGTAAGTTATTATTAATGTAGTATGGCTGTCAATACATTGTGTATGGAGGTGCATGAGTAATAATAATTTGAAGGTGTTGCTTAAATTATAAATTGAAGCTATAAGTAGAAATGTAGAAATGTATTTTTTGTGTACTTTAACATTCCCTTGTAGCTAAACACTAAATAAAGTTTAAGCGTGGTATCTAAATTATAATTGTAATGTATAACTATAGTGGACAAATTTGTAATTTTGTGTATTTTAAGTTTTTTTTGTGTAGAAAATATAAATAACGTTTTCTTAACTATAATAAATGTTTTCTCATTGAAAATATATATACATATATTAGAGAGCGAGAGAGAGAGAGATTTTACATAGTGGTAGCTGCCACTGTGAAGTTATACTTAGGTCAGAGTTTCAATAGGAATAGCTGTCTTTGGGTATTAACTTTGGTGCTATTTGACAACTCTTCACACAAAACTCTAAAAACATATGTTATCATACTCAGCTCTCTCCTGGGAAGCTTTGAGGAGATCCATCAAGTACAGCTGAGAAAAACAGGGTCCCAAAATGCTTTACCCCATGCGTTTTTTGGGGGGTAAATTAGAAAACAATACTGAAAAAACGGCTGAAAAGAATTACACCAAATTTGGCAGAAAGTTTGATCTTTACCCAGAAAGCATGCTTTTTGTGAATTGGGGTAAATCTTTTCAGCCATTCATAAAATAGTGATATCTAGTGCAGTGGGAATCCCACAGTTAAAACAGAAATGTGAAGCATTCTGATTTACTGGGCCCTCAGGAACAAGACCAGTCCCTCAAGACCAATAACTGTTATTGGCTGGATACAATATGAGGAAAATTGTGAAGTAGTCATTACAGGACTCTGGGTCCAGATCTCCAAGTCCTAAAAGTGAGTTTAAAAAACATATATGGGAGTATGGTAAGGATACCCTCACCCCCTAGCCAAGATGAGTAGGAGGGGGTCAGATTGGGACTCTCCCAAAGGGTACAAAATTAATTTAGCTGGGTCATTATGGTCCCACAGGTCTCTGTGCAGCCCTTTTGCACTCTTGTGGGAGTTGTGAGAACAGAAATAATTGTTGAAAAGGCTAATGTGGGATAGGGACCTGTAGGATGTTGTCAGCCCAGGGTGGTTGACCAACCACAAGATTGGACACAGGCACTACAGCCAACCCAACAAAGTGGTTGGAAGCCACAGGGAGGCAAAGCCCTGAGGCCAACCCCACAGGACCCTTTGGCCATGCACTGTGGACGGTTGACTTCAGGGGGTAGGATGATGGACCTGGCCAGGCCTAGCCCTCATAGCTTGCAGGCCATGCATGGTTGGGGGTTTTACATTGGCCCTGTGGCTAACCCTACACTGTGCACAACCTTGGACCGTGCAAGGCTGGTGCTGGCTTCTCATGGGTGAAGATTAAAGTAATGGTATTGTGAGCTATGCTAATAAGTAGGGGTAGGGCAGGAGCTCTGCTCTGCTGGCAGAGCCAATTAAGTTTTTGGCACTCCTCGCTCTGCTGGGAGTGCAGAGTTTGCCCAAAACTCCGCTAATCAGTCCAAAAGACTGCATTTGCAGTGTGTAGCCCATAACTCGGCTGCAGTGAGCACCGGCAAGGGATCCAGGGAGGGCCAGGCCTCCCGCTGCCAGCAGCGGAGCACGGGGCAGAGGGAGGCAGAGAGCTAGGCTGCTAGGCAAATGATGACGATGACCAAGATAAGTCCTTGTCTCTTAGTATTTCCTTTCTTCCCATTGTTTGTGCATACTGGTGCACAAACAAGGACTGAAATGGCAGCTTTCGCTGCCTACAGCCCTGGCCTGTATTCAGGCCAGGGCCATAAGCAATGGAAGCTGCTGTTTCAGGCCTCTTCTGCACCAGCCTTCCCCGAGTGCAGTGCACACGGGACAGGTCGGTGCTCAAGAGGCCTGGCAGCTTTCACTACCTACAGCCCTGGCCTGGCTTCAGGCCAGGGCTGAAGGCAGTGAAAGAAAGCTGCCATTTCAGGCCTCTTGTTCACGGCCCTCCCCCATATGCTGGGACATGGGACAGGCCAGTGCACACAGAACAGGCCAGTGCACAAGAGGCCTGAAATGGCCATTTCCTGAATGCGCCCAATCTTGGAAGCCCTAAGCAGGGTCGGGCCTGGATAACCAGGCCCAACCCTGCTTAACGCTTCCAAGATTGGGCGCATTCAGGACTCCGCAGGATACGGAACTCCACCTCTGTAGAATTCCATGGACTTTTTAATCAACTCCGTGAACTCCACCCAGGCCAACTAATAAGATGTTCCTTCACATAAAAAAAAAAAAAAAGAAATTCACTGAAACACCCAAAGGTTATAGGGGGTGATTCTAATCCTGGCGGGCGGCGGAGGCCGCCCGCCAGAATTCCGCCCCCATAATACCGCTCCGCGGTCAGAAGACCGCGGAGGGTATTATGAGTTTCTCCCTGGGCTGGCGGGCGGTCTCCAAAAGACCGCCCGCCAGCCCAGGGAAAAACTCCCTTCCCACGAGGATGCCGGCTTGTAATCGAGCCGGCGGAGTGGGAAGGTGCGACGGCTGCAGTAGCACCCGTCGCGTATTTCAGTGTCTGCAAGGCAGACACTGAAATACCTTGCGGGGCCCTCTTACGGGGGCCCCTGCCGTGCCCATGCCATTGGCATGGGCACGGCAGGGGCCCCCAGGGGCCCCGCGACCCCCCCCTACCGCCATCCTGTTCATGGCGGCTTTCCCGCCATGAACAGGATGGCGGTAGGGGGGGTCAGAATCCCCCATGGCGGCGCAGCAAGCTGCGCCGCCATGGGGGATTCTGAGGGCAGCGGTAAACCGGCGGGAGACCGCCGGTTTACCCTTTCTGACCGCGGCCAAAGCGCCGCGGTCAGAATGCCCTGCGGGGCACCGCCGGCCTGTCGGCGGTGCTCCCGCCGACCCTCGCCCCGGCAGTCGAAGACCGCCGGGGTTAGAATCAGGGCCATAGTGATGTTAAAGTTGGCATGGTACTTTACATTAGCAAAAAAAAACTGAAATTCACATGAAAAACCCAGGACCTGATTTAAGAACAGTGGAGCTGCACACAGAGCAGCACCACTTTGCTTGCATCCCTTATTGCCTCCCTAATGCATCATGTGTGTGCCGTATCTAAGATATGGTTCTCCATGGTAGTAGTTAGGGAACTAGCATTAAAAGTGTTGACGTTACTTCTGAGCTTTGCAGAATTAACGTCAAAACTTTTTACGCTAAATCTGCAACCCTGTTGTAAACAATGGTGTGCCTACTTTGAACGCCTTCTGTGAGCAGGCATTAATAGTGCCAAAAAAAAATGACGCAAAGAAATATCTTAGATCTCTTTGCACCACTCTCCCCCCCAATGGGGGAACGCCCCCTTTGCATACATTATGCCAGGCACAGGCATCATGTAGCGCAAAGGGTTACAAAGTGGCGCAATTCATGCATTGCACCACTTTGTAAATTTGGTGCAGTGATTTTGGCCTTGTTGGGCCATAATAGCATTAAAAAAAATGACCCTAATGTGGCGCAAGAAGGTGTTAAGGGCTCTTAAAACTGCCCCACACAGTTTTAAAGATTTTATATTTATTTGTGGTAAAAATATCAAACATTGCGTAAAAAAAGGAAATTCACTAAAAAGGCGAAGTTTAACGTGATTTTACAATAAGAAAAAAGTGCTAGTCTTAACGTTACACTTTAAGTGCAAAGAAACTGAAATTCACCTGTTAACGTTTATTGCGCTAACGATAACATGTGCCCCCTGCCATGCCCAGCTTATTACCTCTCATATCACATTACACGTGACATGGTCAAGGACATCATTGTTGACATCACTGATGTCATGCTGAATTACCAGCTGGTGTCTTGTTGATTGTCTCCAAGAGGTCGGCTATGTGCAAAAGCTTTGCTACAGGGTAAAGGCTTTCATAGTAGGTGCTTACTCTCCTAAGTGGCTTTGAGAGTCTTGAGGGAGTGGTCTCTGCATGAAAAGTTGCACATAGCAGGGATGAGTGTATCTGCAAAGTGTTTGGCACAGGATGAAGGCTGTTTGTTTTTGACACAGGATGACAGCTGTGCTTTCACCACCTATGGGGCACTGGGCATGTCAAGGGAATGGGCTCTCCATGGGGCAATTCTGCACACGACGAAAACTACTGGCAATAGGTACTTTAACATCCATGCATGATTGGTTGCCCACTAGACGCCAGCTTTCCACAGAGGATTCAGTGAGAGACAAAGGTTGAGCATAGTAGAGGCTTAGCCACCTACTGCGGCTTGCATGTCTAAGACGGCCTTAAAGTGGCATTTACCCTGCACCATGTTTAAAAAGTGGCGCAATGCATGCATTACGCCACTTTGTAAACCCTTGCACCACATTATGCCTGCATTAGGAATAATGTAGCAAGGGGGGCGTTCCCCCAAGAGGGGACCAAAAAAATGGCACAAGGAAATCTAAGAGATTTCCTTGTGCCATTTGTTTGGCACTTTTAACACCTGCTCAGAGCAGGCGTTAAAAGGGGGCATACCATTATTTATAATGGGCCTCTATGTGCTCTGTAGGAGAAGCGCCAAAGTGTTGGCGCTACTCCTGCAGAGTATATCAATAGCATTAAAAAAATGGCACCATTGTCCCCTACTATGCGCCATGGTGCGCTGTATTTTAAATACGGCACACACACATGGTGGCGGTGGGGGGGGTGCTAAGGAGTGCAAGGACAGTGGCGCTGCACTAGGTAGAGTGGCATATGTCACATCTGCAAGTACACCTCTATGTCATGAGAGCTGTGTTGTGTGAGGCCATAACCAGGGCATTGCAAGGTATAACTAGCTCAGCCTACTATAACTGGTGAATTTCAGTGTTATTTGTGTTTAAAACATGAAACGTTGTGGCTGACTGACATTTTCACCTAACTATATTGTCTCTTTACCCTTTTTTGTAAGATATATAGGAATAGAGGTTTTGTTTATGTTATGAGAGACTCAATCATATTATCAAGGTAACTACTTTTCAGTAGCTTTCTAATCATCACTCTTCGCTTTTGTTGTAGCACAAGAGCCTAGGGAGAGCGCAGTTACCATGAAAAGTACAGGTGGCATTTGAAAGTTTTGTTGGATTCGCTGTGTATTTTCAAAACACCTTAATCAACATGTGACATATTTAAATCATTGAAAACAAGAGTGTTAATGTTTCTCAATTTTTCCCGTGACCTGTAATGGTGCTTCAAGAACTCCTATATTTTCATAATTTTTTGGAGGTAATGTTTTTTTCTGTTCGCAGGTGACATCCCTGAAACCTTGATAAATGTTATATTTTGTTTCATTTCAATTTAAAAAAAAGGAACGCAGAAAGAATTCTGGTTTTTTTTTTGTTTGGAACAAATGGTGGAGTATTATAAGGTTATTGCCTGCAATCGACACCTTAAGGCCCAATGTAGCGAGATCTTCCTTGAAGTTTGTTGAATTTTTTGGGCTATGCTATGACGAACTGATGCTAATGACAGTTGTAACATAATCCATGAGTTCTGTTTATCTTTGTTCATTAGAAGTACATTTCCTTGAAATGTTATGTTTTATAGATCGGCCTGTCAAGAAAACTTTAGTAGTGCAGAAAGCAGATACATTTTTTTTTATGTAGGACCAGAGCTTTCTTTAGAGGTATGAGTAATTAGTGTTTGCCCTTACATCTCTGGGAATTAATCGACTGTCTAGTGTTATATATCTACTCACTACTATGTCTTAGTTGCTGATCAGTGTCTCATTCCCTTCTCCCCAGGAGAATCATTCACACTAATTATTAGTTATTTTGAGTTTCAGTAAGAAGTAGAGTGAAATATCTATGGTAGCCCTTTTACAACGTCAGTGGAGTATAGGTGTTTAATTAAATCATGATACTAAACGCATGAAGTCTCTGGAAAGTTCCTGGTACTGCTCTAGGCACTGCTTTCAGTACAGATCTAACAATAGTGAATTGTGCATTTTCTCATAATGTAATTTGATTCTCTAAATTTCAGAATCATAATTCATTCTTTCATATTCGCTTCCCCATGGAGTATTTTTTTTACATGACAACATATAATTTTGGATCCACTTTCGTTTTAGCCAGGTAAGGCTTAATAGAATTAGCCTTTGAATAATAGCTTCTTGTTTATCAGTTTATTTCCACAATATTTCAAATGAGTTACTGCATTATCCACGCCTGAGACTTTCACAAAGGCTGTAACACTTTTTCACGTTTATTGCTACTTTATAAGTACAGCAATTGCATTAACTGTTGTTTCTAAAGCCCACAATACTAAGTTAAGATATATAAAAAAATATTTTTCCCATCTTTAGGGGCTACCACCACATCTTTAGCATTTTTCGAAATGGGGCTTCTGGTTGGATAGGGTATGCAGCTCAGCGAGGAAGAACCCACCATACTAGTCAAGGCAAGTAAGTTACACACCAAAGATAACCTGTGCTCACCCTCTTGTAACTTGGTGCAGAGCAGTCAGGCTTTTCATCAGACACAATATGTAAAGCATTTGTGCAACACACATACAGCTACACAATGAATACACCACAAAACAGACTCTACACAGGATTATATATAAATACATATAATACATTGTACATAAAACTAGACCAAAACGACATGAATCATAATTTCTGTGCATTCAATATCGTTACTCAGATAGTACTTGTTATCCTGGACAATGCTTGGCCAAATAAAATGGCAATATCAGTAAATACTTAGGGCATGTATTACAACAGAAAAGCACATCAGTAAATGCTTTGCAAATGATGCAGGAATAAAATGTCACCTAAGATGCAGTGGCTAACCATTACATAAACATTACTTTGCATGCATGTGACAGGTACTCTCAAAAGGAATGCAATATCTCTTTAAAGGCAGACGCCTATTTGCAGGAACAGCACATAGATGACACAATACGACAAAAAACACACAGGGCACAGCTCACCTGCACTCCTACTACCTGGTTTAGTGTATTTTGGCCAGTTCCCAAATGTGGCATAGTGTGGGGCCTCCTTTAAGAAATCACCCCTGCAGACTATAGCGGTCCATTGCCTCCAAGCTACGCCCAATGGACACACACACACACATACACACTGTAGACAAAAGTGGGGAGACTTTACTTGGTCTCCTGCATGCTGGATTGGAAAGGGCATCTTCCTGCTATTACCCGGTTCAGCTGCAGGTGAAACAGGTGGCCCACAGCACCTTGCCTGTGTTCCACATAAAGGGAACTACAACGAGCAGCAGAGGTATCCGCAAAGGAGTGCAGGATGGTGGGGTTTTCTCCGCAACCACTACAGTATCCTTTAGTGCCCAGCACCGTACAGAGACCCTCTGACACAGCTCCCCTCAGGGGTGTCTACTCCTTGGTACTGCAGCTTGCGAGCCCTGCTCTCTGCATCTCTCGTGGCAGAGGGGCGTCGTTAGGGAGTTCTTCACAGCCAGCGATGTCACTTCCCAGCAGGGAGATGGTGGCATGAGACAGCACTTCTCTCTCCTTGTTGTATGTCACGGTCCACTAGCTGGGGGGCTGTACTGGCAAAAGACATGCTGCTCTCCTCAGAAAGTAAGATGTGCTCACCACTAGCTCCTTGAAACCGGGCAAATCAATCTCCAAGTGCTGACTCTGATTCAAACTCCCGCTCTTCAGCGCATAAAAACCGGCATGTAAACTGAATCTGACACTGTCCTCAATCCCCGGCCGCACCAGCAGACAACCAGGAAAGCTCCCACAGAGAGGAGTACTGGCTCTTGAAAATGGTACGGTGACCAGGATTCAGGCAGTTCACAAGAACTTTGGTGTCCCTGAGACCATGAGAAGAACCGGGGGCAATCCAAGAAGCCCCTGGAAAATACTGGGGGCACAAAGAGCAGGGAGGTGGGCAGCAGGCCAGCACATGGAACAAGATGC
Source organism: Pleurodeles waltl (assembly GCF_031143425.1). Taxonomy (NCBI): domain Eukaryota; kingdom Metazoa; phylum Chordata; class Amphibia; order Caudata; family Salamandridae; genus Pleurodeles; species Pleurodeles waltl. The sequence continues at coordinate 427,580 of NW_027149853.1, forward strand.
ACAGTGGTAGTTCCTCCTTCAGCTCAGCAAGCAGCAGACCAACACAACAAAGTAGGTGGTCCAAATGGTGGTTCCTCCTGGCAGCACATCAGTCCTCTTTCAATGTGTGGATTGTAGAGCCAGCAGTGTCCAACACAGTGCCAAAAAACATGGGGTCAGTGCCCCTTTATTTATACTCAAAAGTGTCTTTGATAAAGTGGTGACTTCGAAGGAACCCTTTAAATTTCACAATAATTCCTTTCAGCTTGGTCCTGGCTCCAGATGATCAATTGGGGGTAAATCAGCCATTTGCGTGACGGCAGGACACAAACGTTTGACATGGAAGTGTCAAACACCTCTTCCTCTTCCAGCCCAGGAAGACTATCAGAATGCAGATGAATGCAGATGTATCCCCTCTCACACCCACCCCTTCCTGTGTTGTGACTGTGTAAAAATTATGCACAAACTGTAGCTGTCACCCAGGCCAGATGTGTATTGAAGACAGGCTGTAAAGCACACAGAGGTATAAGCACCATGAAATGCCCACTTTCTAAAAGTGTAATTTTTAAAACAGTAATGTGAAATCCAACTTCACCAGTAAGTAGGATTTAGTACTATCATTTTAAACGTACCAACCATGACATAGCTACTCCTTTCTGATTATGAATGGACACTTAAAAAGGTATAAAGGAATTCACAATGTTAACCTATGAGATGACCATGCCTCCCAGTAGTGAAAATTAAATAGGCTGTTTGTCACTACTAGGACGTGCAAAATATAAAATTCCTAGCTCTTACTTTCACTGCACCCTGTCCATAGGACTACCTTAGGCCACATTAGGGATGACATGTGTAATAAAAGGAGAGTTTAAGGCTTGTCAAGCAGTTTTAAATGCCAAGTTGAAGTAGCAGTAAATTGCACACACAGGCAGTGCAGTTGCAAGCCTGAGACACATTGAAAGGCTACTTCTGTGTGTGGCTTAATCAGTGCTGCAGGCCCACTTGTAGCATTTAATTTACAGGTCCTGGCTATATGGTATACCACTTAACACGTGACTGATAAGTAAATCAAACATGCCAAACAGATGTAAAACAATTACACCATGTTTGGAAGAGTGAGCACATGCACACTATAACTGATTGGCAGAGGTAAAGTGCTAAGAGTCCTAAAGCCAACAAAAAGAAAGTTAGAAACCTAGGAGGGGGAAGGCAAAAGGGTTGGGGTAACCTTCCAAAAAGGGCCGGGTCTAACAAGCACAATGACACATCATAGAGTCTGAAAAAGTTAATTTGGTATGTTCTTTTGTGTAGTTCATAACTATCATTTCCCAAAGAACAATTTAAAATGTTTTAAATATCTAATTGATATGTTCTGGGAGACTTTCTATGAAACCACTAGCTAATGGGACAACAATATGACATACACATCTCCATACATTTGCAAAAAGACCTGCTGTAATAACAGGTAACAGGTACAATACAATAGTGTAGGGTGAGAGACAACTGAAGGACAACCCAAGAATATATACAGAACTGATAGGTCATTTACGCTGTCAGACCACAGCATAGCACATTCCAAGCATATTTGGTAGCAAATATTCACTCCTCTCCATGACATGTACGATGCTGTAAAAATAGCCAGTTGATGCGCTGACAGGAAAGCTATACTAGATGAGTCTCATTGCCACAGTCAATGTAGGGCATTTTTGCACTATTAACAAACACAACAGCCATAAACACCAGAGGACAGGTAGGTATGAGATGAGATGATTAATAAATACAAATTGCCTGATTTAGATCTTAGTGGATGGGTTTCTCTGTCACAAATGTGACGGATATCCTGTTTTCCGTATTATATCCAATATCTAATATCACTTGTAATGAGGCAGACAAGATGTCCATCAGGTTTGTGATTGAGTAACCCGTCCTCCAAGATGTAAAGCAGGCCAATAACCCAGAATCAGCAATGCACATTTATATAGCTGGTCCAAGGACCAACACACATTATTATCGCAAAGGAAGTGGCTATTTACCCGGATGCCAGCCAAATTGTACATATCTCTACTAAATACCCAGTGACAGGCAAAGTAGTACATGATCTCTGCTGTTTAACTGGCCAGAGGCTAAATAGTAGAGATGATGTACAATTTGATTGGCGGTCCTATTAATAGTGTGAAGGTAAACTTTATTTTGCAGGAAATATAGAAAAAAAGGGACTTAAGGCAATGGAAGGGTGGTGGACATTCTCTAATAGGGACATAACAGGTGTGAAGCATTTGAAAATAAGTGCATTTTCAAATATACTATAGTTTGCACCAAGGTAATTGCATAAATTAAGCTAAGCTGTCTACAAATGAAAAAAAGAGTAACATTAGTTTTGAATAAAAACATTTATGTTATTTTAATATTCACATTCAAAATGCAGGAATCAAACAGAAGCTTCTATATTTGGCACACAGATCCATTGTGCTGCAGGCTATGAGTATTTGGTTGTCTGCAAAGTACAACCAAATACTCAGAGGATGGTTTTCAAGCACGTTGCATAAATACTTTATTTGCTAATGAGAATGCATTGCTTTTTTAAAGGTAATGATCCTCATTTTGATGATTTCTGAGGTCTGGGCTCTTTTTGGGCTTCTTATAGAAGTCCCTGTTCTTGATTCAGGCTTCTTTTTAAAAGGGGGGTTGTTCAGCAGTTAACAAGATGAAGCAAACAGGGAATACAGACAGAGGTGGTATGTGGCCTGCAGAAGGAGGGGCATGTACAGTAGACAATTGGTGCTTGGGGTTACAGTGCGCAGGGTACTTGCTACTTGCAGGAGGTAAATTGAGTGAGACCCAGTAATGAGGCTTCTGTGGAATAGGGAACTGAAAGCAGAAAACAGGTAAGTAATGCATATGGGTAATTCACAATAGAAGTTCACCATGCTGCCTGTGAATAAACAAACCTTTTCATAATAGAAGCTTATTGGTCCTGTGGCATGAGTGGCCCCTTTAGCCACATTGACATTTTAGTGACTTGCACAATGCATCTTGGGAATGGTAGTTTTGATTTCTAGCATGCTAAGCAGTTGTTTAGGTGGGCAAGATGCTGTCACTACTGAGCCCTTGTTTCTGTCCTTGACAGTGCCGTCTCAGCATAAGAAACATGGAAGCCAAAAACAAAATGTTCAAAAGTCTGTGTGATAGGCTTGAAGGTTATACCCAAACAAATGTATTGTAAATAGCTGGCCGTTGATGGAAGAAGTAGAACCAATCGAAGTAGGAGAAAAGGGGCCATGAGGTGAACCATAAGAACAGCTAGGACTAGAGCCACGAGGACCAGGACAAGAAGAAACAGGCACAGGGAGACCTAATCTAGGAGGACAAGCAAGAGGGGACCAGGAACAAATAAACTATGATGTACAGGAAAAGGAAAAACGGGACTATGTGGTACTGAGATTCAGGTGAAAAGGATGAGGAGGATGTGGAACAGGGGGATCTGGACCAACTGGATAAGGGGTTGATGGAACAGAAGAAGCATGGAGGATGGAACAGAAGTCCCTGGACCATAAGGACAATAAGGGCTAGGAGAGCCCAAGCACATTGACCAGGACCAGAGGGAAGAGAATGAGCAGTGCCAGGAGTAGCAGATCCATGTAGACAGATCAAGGAGGATCATTACCAAGATATCAATGGAAAGTTGGACCAGAGACAGGAGGGTCAAGACCACAGAGATCAGACCAAGGAGGGCCAAGGGGACAGACATGAATGGACCAGGGCTGGGAGGACCAAAACATTAAAGGACAAGGGCTAGCAGGACCTGGAGATACTAGGTTGTAATGACGAGGGAGGTATCAAGGAACAGGAAGTCTAGGAAATGTGGGAGTAGGATCAGAAGATCCATGTGGGTCATACTCAGGAGGATCCTAAACTAGGGTGACAAGGAGTACATTAACTGGGGTGATCCATAACATGGGAACTAGTAGGTCCAGTGCCAGATGGATGAGAAAGACCAGAGCTAGGAGGACCATTACTAAGAGTATCATGAAAGAGGGCAATATGGTCAGATAGATAAGAATAAGGTGGAACAGGCAGACCCAGAAACCAGGAGTTCTAGGATAGGGCGTGAGGGTGGGGAGACTAGGAGTGCTAGAGGAATCAAGGCCAGAGTGACCAGCACCAGAAGACCTGATACATAAGGACCAGACAGAGGAGTATCAGAACTAAGACCAGCACTACGTGGACCAGGAGAACTAGGACAGAGGGATTTGGCATAGGCAGACAAGGGGACTATATAAACCAGGGAAGCAGGGCCAGTAGGACTGATGGATAGGTTTTAGGGTGAGGGGGATGAAAGGGTCCAGATCAATCATTACAGGTAGCAGGGCCAGGATGAGGAGAATCAGACGTAAGAAGGACAACTTGAATCTGGAAAACCAAGGGGACAGGATAATGATGGTCACGATGACCAGGACCAAAATGACTAGTCTCAGGAGGACCCAAACAAGGAGAACCTAGATCAATCAGGCCAAGATCAATGGCTGCAGTACTAGTAGCACTAAGAGGACAATGAACAGGTCCAAAAGGACCGGGACTACCCAAACCAGGAGAACAAGGACTAAGAGGGCCAAGACTCAAGAGGCCAAATGAACCACGACTGTGGTACCAGGGCTAGATGTTTCAGGGAGAGGAATACCAAGACAACTTGACCAGAGCCAAGAGAAAAAAAATGAACACAGCCAGATGGGCCAGAACTTGGGAAGTCAAGAAGGGGTTGTATGGTTAACATGCAAGGTTTATGATAACAAGCACAATAACACAAGAAGGACCAAGACAACCAGGCCCGAAGGAGATCAAGGCTATTTTGGTTGGTGAACAAGGTCCATGAAAACTAGACCCAGGAGAAACCAATCTATAAGGGCCAGGATCAAAAGGATCAAGGGCTATGGCACATAGGCCCTCATTATGACCTTGGCGGTAAAAAACTAATACCACTGTGCTATCTTCCACCAGCATTCCACCGCTGATGTGGACATCCGTCCACCATATAATGTCAAATACATTCAAAACAGACAGAACACAGCCACAACCATAAATCCACCAGACCCACTGAACGTGATAAACTGTTGGTACTACCACCCATACCGTTACACCACCAACACTACGCCCTCAAAATAATGACCCACCAATCACTACAGCGGACATTCAATGGCAGTAAGCCATCGGCGGCACACACCGCTGCAGCGGACAAGGCCACCCAAAGACAAAACAAGACAACATTGGCCAGAACAAAAAACCCACACCTGACACAGATACACACACTCCACACACTATAAAACACACCCCCATATCATCCACAATCCTTTGCTAACATGAAAAGACCGCAATAGCTAGCCACGCAAATCACAGAGACAACTACACACACACACCACAACCACCCATTCATCTGTCACGCACTACACACCCCACACCCTACCACATTACTCCATACACTCTGCACAACACACACCACACAACACCCATATCCCTACAAAGGCACCCCTGTTTCACAGATGAGGAGCTGCGGGTCATGGTTAAGGAAATATTTAGGGGACAGCCACAGCTGTTTGGAATACAGTTCCAGCATATAACCATTGCCAGGAAGATGGAGCTATGGCGGGGTGGACGCCATGGGACAGCATCCACAAACAAGGAACAACATCAGGAAGAGGTGGAACGACCTATGGGGGAACGTACGTCCTTAGCAGCAAGACACCAGCTCTCCATCCAGAGGACTGGCGGTAGACCCTTGCCTCCTCCCCCACAGCTGACAGCATGAGAAGAGCAAGTCTTGGCAATCCTGCATCCTGAGGGACTCACTGGAGTTGCCGGAGGACTGGACACTGGTGAGTCAATTCTACTACTTATCCCCCCATACCTGCATGCCACCACCACACCTCACCCTGAAACCCAGTCCATCCCCCACAGTGCACAACCATAGTTAATTAACCTAAATGCCAAGCCCTGCATGCCATACCCACTGCATGCACATCCCTTCAAGCCCGCATGTACACCCACCACCAATGCATGCACAGCGTAGAGAAGTAACAATCCCACAATACATCACTAAACACAAACAAAGGTGGCAGGGCTACAGCAATAATATAGGGGAAGCTAGGGATGTAGATTATGTCACAGCGGCGAGGTGGTGCCACGGCTACCCAGTCCCCCACCAGAAGATGCTCCCATCGATGACAGCAACTCTTGAGTTCTGGATCTGGATGAACTCCCAGGCCCATCAGGGACCACTGGTCAGTCGGATACCCCAGCCCACACCCAGTCCACCAAGGGCATCCCCCTCAGTATCCAACACCACAGCAGCCACCCAACATCACCAGGACACGTCAATCAGCAGTGTGCCTGCCTCTATAGGGACCCACAACTCACAGGCAAGGCAATGAGGGTCCTGGGGTCAGTGGCAGTGGGCACACTATTCAGGGGACACAGGCACAGGGGGGCCAAGAACGCTCAGAGGACAGCTGTGTGCCAGGAGGAGGACAGGCCCAGGGAACCAACTGTCCAGGAGGCACTCCCTAATGTCCTGGGGGCTTATCAACAATCTCCGGACAAGATGGGTCAGGTGATAGACATCATGCAGGAGAACCAGCGGCTGCAGGAGGAACACCACCAGGTGATCAGGAGAGAATTGCAGGCCCTGAACACCACTATTGTCTCCATAGCAGGGGTGCTTGGTAATATGGCCAACATCATGAGGGAGTACACATCACACCAGCGGGCCCCTTCCACTAGCCAGTCAACTGAACAGTTCTCCACATCTGCTGCAGCTGGTGGACAGGAGGCCCTGCCTTGGGACCCACAGTCTAGCAACACCCCTCCCCCTGCAGAGGGTGAAAGCACCCCGCAAACGTTCCCTGCGACCTAGACAGACACCCGAGACAGTTGCCAAGACCAAGACAACTGCCAGGAAATGAGCCCCTCCTGAATGTCCTCCTTGGATTCCACTGTGTCACCTTGTCCACTTTGAACTGCCATTGCTTCTCTTCCTATGGCCCCTTGCACAATGGACCTGTGCTACAAACAGACTGGACCACTACCCTGAACTATTCCCAAACATCACCCCACTCTATTGCACTTCCCATTGTAGAACTATTTTCGATAAACAGCCTTGGACACAACTTGAGTAATAGTGATTTATCTACAGGTAATGTACAATGTAATGAAGTGTAATGAACTGCATGATCCTGTGTAAATGTCCAGTAACATGTTGACCCATCCAACAAATGTGTCTTAGCAGTCTGTACACATCACAGCAGTACACTGTTGGAACTACACCAACAAACAATTGCAATAAGGGAAGCTATAGGTGACAGTCAGGTGGGATGCAAAGGGAATGACTGGCATCATGCTGCAGTCACACAGTACAACACTAAAATGTAGTCTTGCTCAGTTCAACAGTCATACCTGAGTGTCATTGGAAGTGCTGCTTGATTAAATGTGAACTGTTGTCCACATCCTCCTAGTCATTCTCCTCCTCACTGTCCTCAGTGTCCACTGCTGCCACAGCTGCATTGTGACCCCCCTCCTCCTTCAGACAGGGTACATGCCGTCTGGGGGCCAAATTGTGCAACATGCAGCACAATTTGCAACAATGATTCTGCAGACCTTCTCAGCCGAGTAGCATAGGGATCCACCTGTCAGATGGAGGCACCTGAACCTAGCCTTCAGGAGACCGAAGGTCCTTTCTACAATCCTCTTGGTATGCCCATGGGCATCATTGTACCTATTTTCAGGCCCTGATCTCGGATTTCTAACAGTGGTCATGAGCCATGACAGGTTTGGGTAGCCGGAATCAACTGCATGAAGTAAGGGACAAACATTAACCCTGCGCAATGGCATGGGCCATGACTCCTGAAGGCAAACACTCACAAACATTAGGTGGGGACACAGGCTCACCTATTAGCCACAATCTGTGCCTCTGTAGTTGTGCCATCAGCTGTGGGACACTGCTGTTCCTCAGGACAAAGGCATTGTGCACCAACCCTGAATACTTGGCAGTGACGTGGGAGATGTACTGGTCAGCCAGGCACACCATCTAGATATTGAGTGAGTGGAGACTCTTCTGATTCCTGTACACTTGTTCATTGGCCCTGGGATGACTAAGTCAATATGGGTCTCATAGATGGCCCCAATAACATGTGGTATATGTCCCATTGCATAGAATCCAGCCTTCACAGTGGGTAAATCATCTACCTGGGGAAAACGATGTAGCTGCACATGTGTTTAAGCAAGATAGACAAAACCCTAGCAAGCACAATAGAGAACATTGGATGTGACACCCCTGCAGCCAGGCCCACTGTCACCTGGAAGGACCCTGTTGCTAGGAAATGGAGCACTGAGAGTTCCTGCACAAGAGGGGTTATTGCTGTGGTGCTACAGATAGCAGGTAGCAGATCAGGCTCCAATTGTGCACACAGCTCTGTGATTGTGGCCCTGTGCAGGCTATAGGTGAGTATGATGTGCTGGTCCTCCAGTGTAGCTAAGTCCACAATGGGTTTGTACACGGGTGCTTGCCTCCTCCTATTCCTCTGCAGTAGTTGGTACCTAAGGGACCCAAATGTAGAAACAGAGGCCCATATTTATACTTTTTTAGCGCCGCATTTGCGCCGCTTTTTGATGCAACAGCGGCGCAAACTTACAAAATACAATTGTATTTTGTAATTGTGCGCCTCTTTTGCGTTAAAAAAAGATGCAAATGCGGTGCTAAAAAAGTATAAATATGGGCCAGAATGTCAACAGAAACCATGAACACACTACTGCAGTGTACACAGAGCATGTTTGTATTTTGGACCCTGGAACTGTGTAGATAAGTACATTTGACTACAATGACGCACTTATTAATCTGTACATGTGTACCAGCATTAGAAAATGGCACCAGGGAAAGGTGGAGGTGACCTTACACCGCTGGCATTGGCGTCATGGCCGAAGGTGGTCCACACCACCGTATAATTCCTCATTGGCTAACATGGCTCTCTAAGGAGTATGGGAACTAATGATTATCAAGGCCGGTGGTGATGGTGTTCACTGCCGCGGACAGGACCGCCATTTCCTTTCTAACACTTCACTTGATTCCTGACTTTCCACAGAACGACATCTCCACTGCGTTTGCTGCTGTGACCTGTGTCTGGAACCTGCCATGGCTCGTGCTACAGGAGAAAGGGCCCCAGCGTTCATGTCAGAGGAGTTGGAGTGCCTCATGGATGGGGTCCTACCCAAGTATGGCCAGTTGTATGGGCCTCCAGACCAACAGGTGAGTACACTATGGGTACATCGCATGTGCCATGACTGCATGGAGATGTGTGTGTGTGCTGGCAGTGTGGAAGGTGGGGGTGTGTGGCTAGTGGCAGCATCAATGCAGGGGTATGGGTCATGTGTGTCCCGGATAAGGGGAAATGCTTTTTGTGGGCCATATGTGTGACAGACTGGATTGTCAGGTTCATGATGTACCGCCTTCTGTGTTTCCTCTGAAGAGGGGATTGTGGTGTATCATCGCCAAGGACGTGCAGACCCTGGGGGTCTATAGCAGACAGAGCACCTACTGCAGGAATTGGTGGGAGGGCCTGAGATGCTGGGCCCGGAAGACCGCAGAGGCCCAGCTGGGAATGGCCTCCCAACAAGGGAGGTGTGCCCTTCGGAACCTGACCCCCTGAAGGCCTGCATACTGATGGTGGCCTACCCAGAGCTGAATGGGTGTTTGAGTGCATCACAGCAGCCACAAGGGGGTGAGTATAGTGTGTATGTCAACCATTCCTGTTGCTTGTCATTGGATTTGGGTGCAGGGTACTAGCCAGTTGATGCCCCAATATGCCAAATCAGATATTGCTGCTTGGTCCAGCTCAAGATGATAGGGTGTAAAACATGTATTAGATAGGTAGGTGGCTTCCCATGTCAGGCAGGGCTTAGCTGATCCTAGTTGGTGTGTAGCTGGCAGTGTTTGTGGTACTTAGTCAATGGTGTGCCAGTGTGGTCCATACTGCCCATTCTCCATCTCAGTGTGTCACAGTGATGTGCTGTTGGTGCTGAGATTGACCCTGTGCTCCCTTTCTCTCTCCCCCTCTCCTTTTCTCATCCTGTTCATGTGTGCATTAGCATCATCTGGTGAAGGAGCAGGGGCACCGGCAAGTAAGGGAGCTGCAGCCCACGGGACCCAGGAGGCAGAGTCTACCAATGCTGAGGGGACCAGTGGGACAGAGGGCGAGGGGAGCACCATGGTGGGGTCAGGAGGTGACACCACTGACTTTGATTCATCCTCCGATGGAAGCTCCCTGGTGGTGGCGGATCCCTCTGGAACCACCCCAGCCACAGGCTCTTCCACCCCCCCATACCAGCACCGCCCTCCCAGTAGCCCCCCACTGAGTTGCCTGTGCCCACTCACTCAGGAGGGTGGGCATCTCCTTTGCCCCAGGCACCTCAGGCCCTGCCCCAGTGAGCCCTGCTGCCCTGAGTGAGTAGGCTATTGACCTCCCGAGATCCATCTCTGTAGGGCAGTCAACCATTGTGAATGCCATCCAGGGACTGGCATCCCAAATGCAGCAATGGAATGCCTTCCTGGAGGGCATCCACAGTGGGTTGGCAGCCCTACAGAGATCGTTTCAGTCTCGGGCCTCTTCATTGACCACAGCCAGTGTCTCTGTTTCATCCGTCCCTCCTCCAACTACCACTACCCAGTCTGAGTCTCCTCACTCCCAACCCAACCCACGCACACATTCAGACAAGCATGCACCCAAAACAACACACAAGACTCGCACAAACAAACACAAGCAGCACACTTCAGTCCACGATCACTCCGACAGCCAACACACAGATGCACACACATCATCCACTGCCTCCACCGTCTCCCCTTCTCCTCATCTCTCACAGTCACATCCACACTCATACCCTCATGCACTGCATCAACAGTCCCAGATCCTGCCACCTGCACAGTCTTGCCCACAGTCACTACAACAGCAGACCAGCAGACATGCACACCACACTCCACATGCGCAGTCACCACCACCGCCACCACCACATGCAGCACACCCAACTCACTTGCAGACAACATCCATCCATGTCTTGTTTGTCCTTCCCACCTTGTCTGCCCACCTCCAGTAACACACACACGCTCGCACTCAGAACCCCAACAGCCATCCACCTCACTCACGCACACTGTCCATGCACCTGCACCCAAGTCCAGCACACCTCCTCCTCCTACAACCACTCCCTCTACCTCCAATCCCATCTCTCCTCCCACATCCTTCCCCATTGTCCCTAAGAAGCTTTTTCTTGCCTTCTTCCCTCTCTCTCCCCCGTCCTGCCCATAAAAGGAAGGTCACACCACCCCAGGCGAGTACCTCAAGCACCCAGTCTGCCACAGCTCCACCCCCAAAGTCTCTAGCTTCCACTATGAGGCACATGACTGTAAAGCCGGACCCCCCCACAACATGGACACTCCTCCCCACCACAAACAGAGGGCTAAAGTGCCGCTCCTTCCCAAACAGACAGGCAAGACTATGGGACCACCTCCATAACCCAGGGCCAAGGAGGCCCCAATTAAGTCCCTGCCTAAGGAGGTCCCCAGACATCCACGGCCAAGGAGCACCCCCAGAAATCAAAGACCAGGGAGGTCCCCCAGGAGGCCCCGCAGACACCCAAGGCCAAGGAGGCCCCCCAGACATCAAAGACCAAGGAGGCCCTTCAGACATCCAAGGCTAAGGAGGCCCACAGAAATTCAAGGCCAAGGAGGCCTCCCTGACATAAAAGGCCAAGGAGGCCCCCCAGAAATCAAATATCAAGGAGCCTTCCCCAGACATGCCTGGACAAGGAGTCCCCCCAGAAATCCATGTGCAAGGAGGACCCCTGAAATCCCTGGATCAGTAGGCCCACAATATATTGTCCATGGAGCGGCATCCGGAACCAGAGGCCAAGGAGCAACATCATGGATCAGAGGCCAAGGGGCACCATCAATAACCAGTGGGCAGCCAGCCCCCTCATCCTGTGGGCAGGAAGCCCCCTCCAGAACCAGTGGGCAGCCACCCCCTTCCTCAACCTGTGGGCAGGAATCCCCCTCCTTATCCTGTGGGCAGGAAGCCCCCTCCGGAACCAGTGGGCAGCCAGCACCCTCCTCATCCTGTGGGCAGGAAGCCCCCTTCAGAATCAGTGGGCAGCCAGCCCCCTCCTCGACCTGTGGGCAGGAAGCCCCTCATCATCCTGTGGGCAGGAAGTCCCCTCCAGAACCAATGGACAGTCAGCCCCCTCCTCAATCTGTGGGCAGCCAGCCCCCTCCTGATCCTGTGTGCAGGAGCCCCCATCCAGAATCAGTATGAGTTGCAAAACAAAACCCACTCCCTGCCCCCTGAGGTGCCTGCCCATTTCCAACATGATGCCCTTGAACAGTGGAGTCCCAATGTTGTCAGGAGTCAGGTTGGGGCTTGGACTTTGCCCTGTGGGCATTAGTGACTTTGGACTGGCCTTTGGGGCTGAATTTATTTATTACTGCAGTTGCGCATGTTTTTGCATTTTACATGTTCATACAAAAGGAATACAGTGGTTGGAACTGTGTATGTGCCCTGCTTTTATTTACTCTGGGGTTCTGTTGCTGTTTATTCCTGTGCATGTGTTTCTGGGTGTATGGTGTGTGTATGGTGTGTGTTGTCCATGTGTGTGTGTCACTCCCCCCCCTCTCTCTCACCCTTGTGTGCTAGGCAGCTCTACTCACTGTTGTCGTCCTCATCGGCGTTGGTGCTCCAGGACAGCCATGGTGTGGTACAGCATTGAGAATACTTGCAGTTCTAGTTCCATACCGACCGCGGACTCCTGCATGCGTCCCTGGAGGTGAGTGGCTCCTTTTAAGTGAAGTGTTTCCACCAGGCTTTCGGTGTTGTTGCTAGACTCAAAAAAGACCTCTCTGCAAGACACTTCTGCAACCTGGCCTCTGGAACTGCTGCTGGTCTGCTTATGACCTGAAACAAGCCTGTATCTAGTGGGAGGGCTCCTACTGCAACATCGTTTTCCCAGATTCAGAAAGAATTCCACAACTTTCATAGCTGTGCATCCTCCAGGGTCACAAACACTCTGCCTGAATCAGGAAGCAAGAACAAATCTCCCTTGGAGTGAAGGAGTCACTCCACTGCATCTGCAGGCTGGTGGATGCTGCTGTCCCACGGACATCAAAAGGCTCTGCAACACAGTTGGTGGTTCTGTGGCCCTCTCACTGTCCAACTTGGGAGATAGTGGGCCCTTGATGTTGCCAATGGAATGGAACCCCGCTGCACCATGTCTGTTGCTGTTACCAAGGCTTAGTGACTTTTCTTCCCAAAGATTTTCCAGCACAAAGAAGCCCCAGCCTCCAGCACTCTGCAAATCCAAGAACAGTGACCTCCCTGCAACTCCTGCGGCGTAGGACCATTCTTTATTGTGCTGCTGAGGCCTTCTTGTGACTCACGGTGCCTGCTGCCAGTGGGTCTTTGTAGGGGCTCCAATGATTCCTGCTGGCTCTCCTGCTTGCTGAGGGCTGGCCTAACTCCCCTCCAAAGGTTGAGTTGTTTGGACCTTGCTGGTCTTCAAAATCCTGCAAACTTCCCTGCAGCTTCTTCCTGCTTTTGCTAAGGCTTGTTAGTGGCTCTGCTGATCACTGACCCCTCTCCAATCTGGCACCCAACGTGGGACAGCTCGTGGGTGACTCCAAAGATCTTCCTGGATCATCTGGACTCCGCAGTTGTGCTCCTTCCTTCACCATCCTGAAGGAACTTGTACCCAAGAAGGGTGGGCATTTTCTACCTGCACCACCTGGACATCACCCAAGTGGTCTGGACTCTGTCCCCTTGGTTTTCAGGTTCTTCTTGTCTAGAATCCACCCTTGGGTTCTATTAATATGGTCCATGGATTGCAACAGCAGCTGGGCAATAGTGGCCTCCTTTAACTCCAACAAAGGTTTCTGAATTCATTTCACCCCAAGCGCACCCAGGCTCCCTGCTGTAGGTACTTCACTTTTCCTGGATATCCACAGGTGGGGCACTATAGAACCTTCCTTGTGCCAATTGGTTTCCTCTGGAAGGGTCCTGAATCCTAAAAATTCCAACTACGACGGGTGACACCGGCTAAATAACATCTCTGCACACGGGCACCCTGGGAATTTCTACTACTTACCTTGGATACTTTAGTACTTCCCTAGCCCCTGGGATCCTAACACACTTACCTTGGTTGGACACCTCTATTCTTATACCATTTTCTTAATATATGGCCTGCCCCACCCCCACAAGGTCCCATGTGTTTCTATGCTTTTCCTGCTTGTTACTAAGTATATTTGTTGTGTGTAGATATCTCTGAGTGGAGACATACCAAAGTTAGGTTCATACTAGTGTTATAAAAAATAATACCTTATTTTTGTAACACTTGATGTGGTTCTTTCTTGAATGAACATCACTGACTGACTATTGTGGTATTGCAAGTGCTTTACACCTCTCCCTGATAAGCTGATCTTCTCGCCACAGCTATTCGTAGAGTGCTTTGGTGATCTAGGCACCAAAACAATATCTCCAAAGGTTGCCTTGTCTCAGTATAGGGTGCCACACCATAGCTGTACACCATAATCTGAGCCAGCCTCCTACAATGCCCATTAGTTCAGTACCACTGGACCCGGGCATGTGAGGAAGTCAGTGAGATCATTGTAATTCGGCATAGGGTGTGGTTTAAAGCCGAAACTCAGGGCAAACTAGGGCAGTAAAATGGGCATTAGGACTGGTCAAAGAGCAGGCTTCATCCATAATCTCACTGAATAAGGACACAGTCCACATTGAGTTGGTGGTGAATGCAGAATGACAGAGCACACGGTCTTTTCAAAGCCCAGATATGTGTCCATGCCCAGTGGTCAATACTGGCAGAGGTCCTGTCACTAGGTATGGCTGAAGGCCAAGCAATGTGTCCACTAGACCCTGGGGCCCATATACAGTTCAGGGCTGAAAGCCATGACCAGTGGGCCCTACAGGCATATCTCATAATAAATGGAAGGAATTCACTGGAAGAATTTTTAACAGCATACCACATTTGCTGAAAAACATACAGTAAAATGCAATGAAAATATAGGCCCTCATTATGACAGTCTACTGCCACGGCAATGGTCGCCAAAAGACTATTGCTGTGGCTATCAGCCGACTGCCATATTATGACCATAGCCGGAATTACACCAGAATTCCGACTACGGTCATGGCGGCAGACGACGGTAAGGTGCTTTTGCTGCCAGCAGCAGCGCCACGCCATTAGACTGCCGCAGACCGTATCATGACCCATGATACGGCCTGGCGGTGTTCTGCTGGAGGACGCTGCTGTTGGCAGCAGCTCCCTGTCCCATCTCCTGCTGGAGGAACCCCCTGCAATCAAGTAAGTTGGGTGCTCGGACAGCGGAGGTGAGTGGGGGGTGTTATGTGTGTGTGGGGGGGTGTGTGTGTATGGCTGTGTGTGTGTGTGTGTGAATGTGGGTGTGCATTGCGTGTGGTGTGTGTGTGCATGTGTGGATGTGTGAGTGAGTGTATTGTGTGTTGTGTGAATGCGTGGGTGCTTGTATGTATGTAAGTATGTGTGGATGTGTGTGTGAATGGATGTATGCATCCATGGGTTAATGTGGGTATGGGGGTGTGTATGCATATGTATGATGGTGCGTGAATGTGTGTGTCTGTCATGGGACAGGTCTGGAGTGGGAGGGTGGGGAAGGACTTCGGGGAGGGGGAGGCAGGCGGAGGAGACCCCTATCAGTGACAGGGAAGGGATTTCCTGTCACTTATAGTACCTACCGCCATGGTTTTTGTAAGGAAGCCACAAAAACCATGTTGGGAGGCGGGGTCATAATTCTGCAGGTGGGATAGTGACAGCCACCTGGCTGGAGACTGTAGTCTCCAGCCCGGCGGCTGTTACTGCCCTGGTGGAGGGAGTCGTACATTGGCAATTTGGCTTGAGCCAAAGTGCCAATGTCATATTTTGGGGAATGCTACTGCCAGCCTGTTCTCCAAAATACCGCCATCCGCCAGGGTTGTAATGAGGGTCATAATGTCTTTAAAAATATTCAATTGAAGGTATTGTGCAGTTGCAATAATAATTTGTTTCTCATGTGCGATTACTTAAAATCATTACATTTATTAACAATTCATAAAGCTGCAAACCAATGTGTACAATTAATTTTAAACCATCTGTTTAAAAGCCATTAGTAGCTTTCTAACAATTATAAACATACTGTTGATATATGGAAAAAGTATGAAATATGGGTAAAACAACCTTCTAACAGCGCATATCAAAAATGTCACTTCTTTCCCCAGTGCCTCTTGTACATAACTGAAAAGGAGTATTATAACAATCCCATCCAGCACTGCAACCCTATTAGACCCATAAGGAGAAGCCATCAGCAAAACTAGACACACAATGGGTTAACAGGACTACGTGTAGGTGGTGTTGTGCCAAAGCTGCAAGAAGGAAACAACATCTCCTCAAAGTCTCTGTGAGAAATTTAGTTGTTGGTTGGCTGGAGTGTGAGCCCTGGTCAAGCAGCAATCACAATCCTTGTCAGGGTAAGGCACAGGAAAACCCCAAATTAACCTGTGTTCAACCTCCTGGAAGCTTGGCACAGAGCAGTCAGGCTAAACGTAGAAGCAATGTGTAAAGTATTCGTGCAACACTTCAGACAGTAACACAGTGACAATACTCTACCAAAAGAGCACACAACAGAGTTGGTAAAATAGAATCGTTTTCAATAAATAAAACAAGACCAAAACAACAAAAATCAAATTAGTAGAACCAGAAATATTGGATTTTAACATTTTAAGTAGAAATACTGCTAAGATGTGCTATTGGGGTTAACTGGTCACGCTGGACCATGACAAAGTCAAAAGTTCAGGTCGACTGCGATAGAGCATGGCCTGGCTACAAGGACCCAGTTATGCCTGCTGAGCAAAGTACTTTGAATCCTGGTTGCGGAATGATGTGAGAATCCATTTCAAAGATGCGTCACACAGTCGAGGCGATGCATCGGTTCTGAGATGCAGTGAGGAACGCATCAACAGGGCTTGCTATGTGAACGGCAGTCTCAGGAATGCATTGCACAGTCAAGGTGATGCATCAGTTCCAAGGTGTTGTGAAGCTGCGATTTGGAGCTTGTGGTGTAAAGACTGCCTTTGACAAAAGAGGTGGAGAGCTGCTCCATAAAAGTGTCACAGAGCGACAGTTCCAAATGCCATGCATTGAACCTAAGATAAAGGATGCAGCGGCGATCCCTGCCTTTTGCAATGGGTCCTATCCACGCAGCAGTGGCGATGAGTCGGTTCAGCTCGAGGATGCACCACTCAGCAGAGAGGATGCATCTTTTCCACTGGCAATCACCTTAGGCCCACTTCCAAGGGTCCAGGAGTGGGGAGTAACCAATTGGTAAGGTAGGCTCACATATAGCAGAGTCCATATGCAGAAGCTGGGTGGTTGGAAGTCCTTTATATCCCTGAGACTTGGAATCAGGAGGCTAGTACACTAACCCATGGAGTCACTCTGGGTTCAAAAGAGATAAAAGTCCAGCCCTTCTTTCCCAAGCAAGAGGGCAGCAGGTCAGCACAGCAAAGCAGGAGTCCAGCAGAGTGGTAGTCCTTCAGCAGTCTTTCAGCAACACAGCGGTATTTCTTGCCAACAGAGTATCGACAGGTCCAGAAGTGTACTGAAGTGGTGGTGTCTGAGTTCCAGTTATCATACCAAGTGGTGCCTTTGAGGTGGGGTGGGACTTCAAAGACATGCTTTTGAAGTGCACCAATGTCCTCCCCCCCTTGTCCTGGCTGTCCTGGCTTTTAACTAACTACAGTGGTATGCAGCTCTGAGTGAGGGGACAGGACACAACATGTTCAGGTGCGAGTGAGGCTGTGGTCAGCTTCTTCCCCCCACCCTGACAGAATGGCACATTAAGTCACACCTCAGCTACTATTTTGTGTGTCTGTCTTGGGGAATACACAAAACACAACTGCCAAATACACCCAATCATGTGATCAGAGAGAGGCTGCAGGCACCAAGTGGCTAAGGGAGGAAAATGCTAACTTTCGAAAAGTGGCTATTTCCGAATTGCAATTTAAGAAACTGACCTCACCACAAGTTAGGTTTTAAAATTGTGATTCTTAAGACATCAAACTTTAAGAAATTATCTCCTCCGATTTTGATGTTATACTTATAAAGTGTAATAGGGCAGCTTCAATGTTATCCTAAAGGTGAGATAGGCCTTGCAGTAGTGAAAAACAAACTTAAGAGTTTTCCACTACCAGGAAACATAGAACTAAAATGTTCATGTCCAACTTTTTAAATACATTACACACTGTCTTCTGGGCTGTCCATGGCTTACATTAGGGGCGATCTATAGGCATTAAAAAGGAAGGTTTGGGCCGGGCAAAAGGTTCACTTTTACAGGTCGAAATGACAGTCTAAAGCTCCATACACAGGCTCTGCAACAGCAGGACTGGGACATTTTTAAAGATGATTAAGTGGGTGGCGCAATCAGTGCTGCAAGCCCAATAGTAGCATTTAATTTACAGGCCCTGGGCACATCTAGTGCACTTTACTAGGGACCTATGAGCAGGGCCCCCGATTTTATGGTATTTTTTTTAACATTTCCATCTTTATTTATCCATATTTTTTTTTGGGCCATTTAATTAGTATTTGTCCATATTTATTTTGTGGTTTGCGAATAAGTTAAGTAAAAAATGGTACATTTTCTCATTTATTTAACTGATAAACATACACTCATACTTTGGTGCCTGTCATAGTTTAGCAAATTCCACTGCCAAATTTACCAATACAATACACCCACTGTTAAATATTTGCAATTTACAACAAATATATTTTAACATGCCTCTATGTAAAGATATTTTAATCTATTTCACATCCCCCTGCTGATGATCTGCTCATATGTTGTCTTGGAATTCACAACAAACAACATGGAAAATCACTCATTGGAAGCTCAATTTTCAGTATTTCTTTGCTTTTCAAAATAAATACAGACAGGAAACACGTTTTCTGTCAGTGTTCATCTGTAAAAATCAGTAAAAACTGGGAGCCTTACCTATAAGTAAATTAAATATTCCAATTGGGGATATGTCAATATTACCATGTTTAGAGGAGAGAGCACAAGCACGTTAGCACTGCTTAGCCATGGTAAAGTGTGCAGACTCATAATACCAGCACACATGAGGTCAGAAAAAAGGAGGAGGAAGGCTAAAAGTTGGGGAGAGGACCACCCTAAGGCTGGAAGATCTAAGAGCCTCAAGACACCAAGCTGGCTGAATAGGTCATTGTCACAAGGATTAAACTAACTGATTACTCGGATTTTTACACCACTAATTACAATACAAAAATAACCACAAAGGAATATGTAATTTCAGTCCAAATACCATTTTACTGACAAGTAGCCAGATGTCTATATGTTAGCCACATATGTTCTTTCTCGTGGCCCAGTGACAGTAGAGGAGCAGGAACGAGTTTTTTCAATTTTTTTTTTCTGTCACTGTGCCGATGAATTTAACCAACTGGGTATTTTGCACAATGTCCTCGGGATGCAAGGCCTCTATACCAGCGTGTCTGCATGGATGGATTCTTGGGTGGTTATAATGACTCTGCGGCAGGACTTTTCTTTCCTTCAGTAGAGCAGGGCAGATGCAGACAGTGTGGATTACTGATTCACTTTAATTCCCACAAAGTCTGCAGATGGTTTCTTTATACAATCTCAGCCACTTAGTGGTATTTTCTGGTTTAGGAATTTTCCCAGACCTCAATACCATAAACTTGTTTTTTGTGCAAATCGAAAAAGTGCTTGATAAGTTGTCTCGGGGTTTTCGGTCATCATAGGGGTTTATTACCATCCAGGCATGGTATCGGCGTGTCAGTGAGGATTTATCTTTTAGGCAAGACAAGAGCGTTTGCCGTTTGTTAATAAACATTTTGAACACATGATGTGAAACAGGAAGTGTTCAGACTTTATGTACTAAAAGTGCATTGAAGACCTCCTCTTGGTAATGCCTATGAGCTGAAGTATTTCCTGTGGTATTTATTTTACCCCAGACTAGGGTGATGTAGGTTATACTTACTAGCAGATCTTGACTTGTGGCACAATTTGAGATAGGACCCCCACAAGACTATGGCCTAGAGATTCTTTCTCTAGGCCGAATTCAAGCCCCAAATGGGCTTGGAGGGGTTGATTGGGGTAGCCTGAATAATGTTTTGTATATTTTTGCGAGCCGTATGTCCAACAATAAAAAATGTTGTCCAGTAGCACTTCGTTCCAATATGTGATTGTTGGAATCAATTTTGCTCCCATTACTTTGAGCAGAGAATCATGGCTGGGACCCTAGAGCAATTTTGTTGCCTATAAAAATACTGCCAAAACGGTGGAGGTTTTGATTTTACTGCGTCCTTTTGTAGGTGCCTCTTGAGTCCATTCAAACATCGAGATAGTTATACTCTTGTTTCCTTTAAAGATGTTGCCTCTGATGCGCCACATTCCAGAAGTTGATTTTTCTACCGAATATTACTATTTTGTTCTTAGTTAGTTTGATCACCGATTTGTTTTGCACAATATAATCATGTAGTTTATCGTTAATTCTTTGTAAACCAAACTTTGTTTTGCTAAATAACACTAAGCTGTAAAATAAATTTTACATTTGGGCGCTTCCTGGTTTGGGAGAGGGTGCATTAATGTTGTCTAGCACTTACAAGTCAGCAATGTACGGGCTGAAAAAGGTGGGTGCTAGCATGCAACCCTGCTTCAAGCCGTTTGGGAAAACAATCTCTCCGGGGAGGTGGATCCCATTATTGGTGTATAATAATTAAATGAATCGTAATTGCATTTGAAAACCCAGAACCACTTATTTTCCTTAGTTTTAACAAACATATGTCTTGTCCTTCAAGTGCATTGCTTCAAGCTTCTCACAAGGCACTGTATTCTATCGAAAATATCACTGATGAAACTGCATATGACCAACCTCATCATCGCCAGAATCCTACATGCATCATATATGCATTTGGAAGATTACTGTTCCTTTGATAGTTGATAGATACCGACACACAGAATATTTAGAGATGAAAGGCTGCCTTATCTTTGATCAGTAGAAGAAGTTCCTCCCAGTTAGTAGATGCAAAAACAATGTGGTATTACCTAGATACTAGCCACTAGGTGGCCTATGTTGTATTTTTTGTTACTAATTTTAATTGTATTCATAAATAATATAACCCCTCCTCTTGTGTTCTTTTCTGCCATCAATTCTGCGCCATGTATTTTGTAACACTTTCAGCAAGCTATGAATGTTTTAACCACACTCACTTTGCATGCTGAGACTTCCAAGTCCGCGTTTATAGCAAAAAACAGAAAACTACAATAAAGTACCAGGTAGCAAAGTGCTTTTAGACATAGCCTTGATTCGTTAAAACTCTCACTTAGCAGGTGTGAACCATTAAATGTTAGGCTAAAGATACAGCCTGGTGAATTATAACGCAGAAAGAATCCAAGTTATGCAATGACTACCTGTTTCTGTATTGATCCCAGGATGGTCAGTTTTGTTCTGCGGTGGAGCACACCTTCATTTAGTGTATTTAGTACAGTCATGGAGCATGCAGCCCATTACAGCAAAAACTGTGCTCTACCCAGGGCGGCCTTGAATTCCACTGAGAACAGAAAACTTGAAAGAATGATCTGCAGTTTCAAACTGCTGTATCGTGTCTCACAGACCAGCCTGTCTTTGAGGGGGCACAACCATGGACCTCGTTAAGGGGATCCACGCCTCGCAGCTGCGACCCCTGGCTTGCCCCTTTCAACCCCTGGCCTCAGAGGTGGCAAAGTGGATGCCTAGAGGAAGCTCGTCCTCATGGACCTCGGTGAGTGGCCACTTTCTTGGTTTTATGTCGATTTTTACTACCCAAATAGTGAATATTATTATTCACTATTTTTGTAATAAAAAATGGAGTACTGTTAGCTGGAATATGACCATATCTGACAGCTAACGTAAGTAAGAACTGCTTTTAAATTTATGTTGTGTGCATGTTTGTGGGTGAGAGTGTGTGAAAATGTGTATATGTGTAAGCATGTGTGTGATTCAAAGTAAAAGTCAAATGGTGTGTCGTGTGGTGTCACTTCCGGCGCCCCTGGCTTTTTAGTGAATTGACGCCCCTCATTTCATATGGAACGCAGTTGTTGAAAGTCCTCCTCGGGGGTTTTGCCACATTTCCTTAGTTGGTGCACTGTTACTACACCTCCCAAGAGCCTCCTTGCTTAGGCAGCTGCATCGCATCGTAATATGGTGAGGGCGCATGGGCAAAGGCCTTTACTCATTTGCACGTGAGCACATCCCCATATAAACGAGGAGATGATCACAGGCGTGGAACGTGCACCCGCTCAATGAGAAGTACACAAGTACACATGCGTGAACGTGAGCCCTTTGTTACTGGGAGTTGACAGGGAGATATCACAAACGCTGACGCTGATGTAACCCATGGATATATCGATAATCCGGCCCTTGCAGTAGCTCAATTATTGACACAATAAAAGAAGTCAAAGGCAGCTGTATACTTGAAATATGGCTCTAGAAAATAAAGACGCATACAGCTTTACAATGCCTAGATGTTACGAATGCATTATCCATAAACACAGCGAGGAAATGGTTTTTGAAAGTTTACCAGGCTTCTAATTCTCTGGGTCATGACCAGGGTCCCCAATTCTCACGAAGTAATTTAACCAGCCTGAAACAACATGTAATTTAAATGAAACTCAAGTGAACCCAATGTTAATTGGCAATTATGCAAATGTTAACAGCTGTGTTCTGAGCATATCTCACACCTGTCATAGTTCTGGGAACACTGCTTCAGAACTGTGCGTTTTCAGTTAATTTCCTAGGAAAAAAACGAGCTATGCAGGATAAAGTTATACAATGTCCCTCAGAACAAACACACTGAAATTAAAAACAAAACACTGGCATTTCGTTAGAAAAACAACTTCTATTGACGCTTTTCATGCCAACGCTGCATGTATTCTACAAGATCAAAGAAAGCACGCTGTGGACTAAACCCTGTTGAACTAAAACGTACACGAAGGTCGGTTACCAAATTACAACTCCACTCAGCACAACCTGGGATTTGTTTTTTATTTTGCCTTTTGTCGTGTTCTATGTATGCTTACGCATGACTTGTGCAGACGGCGTAGGTATACTTTGCAGAAATATATTTTACCATTCGGATACAAACATTTTCCAAACATTTTCTAACCCGAAAATGTTCTGAAATACCGTATTCTGCTTATTTACTGTACAGCACAACAAAAAACATTCGAGATATACACTTAAACAGTGTCGAAATATATAAAACATATTTTTAAGCACTTGTGTAATTTATATTACCAGCTGGGTACTATTACAGTGTTGGGAAACCCTGACCACTGAGAACCTTAGCAAATTCATTCTTGTAGATAGATGTTTGGAGATGTATTTGCATGGGAAGCCAGCTAGTCCTGCCCACTATGAAAAAGCACTGCACGGACTGTTTACCACCTTGCACATCTGCAGCCAGGCACATTTAGCACCAATGTGATTTGTATTGCACAACACACAATCAGCTGCAGCCCCTTTTGTAATATTAAAGGGCTTTGGGGCAAGAAAGAAGATGCACCTGTTCATTGGGCCCAGGGCACTTTCAATGATACCGCGTCTGGTGTTCCTATGAAGCTATGAAGTATGAGGGAGATCTGTGTAGGTGGGAAGGAAATTGGTCATTGTAGGGATGGGAAGGATGTAATCCTAGCTAATACCGCTCCACCAAGGGATTACTCATCAGCGCTGCAACACTACTCTGTTCATAAACATTCAAAATCCCGTTTGAACAGGTGGTCTGTGTTATAACCTGAGGGCCGCTGATTTTTAAGTTGCATATTTCACTCACATGACTCTCCTGTCATCGTTTTACTCTGTCATGAGCACAGTTCAAGAGAGAAAAAAATCATCAGGGCGGCATACTCGACATAAGATGTAAAGCACCACCAAGTGAGATAGATATCTCTCTTCATGAGATGCCACTTGGAACCATTGTGGGAAGCACCCAGCTATTGAGGTCACATGATGTTCTATTAAGGTCACATGATGGACAATTCATTTGCTGGTTAAGTATCTAGTGGGGTGCTGTGTGTCGATCATGATGAGGGTCATAAACCCTTGTTGAAAGATGGATGAAGACCACATTCGTCTTGAAGATTATATTCTTGTGCCAGTAACTCTACCAGCCTTATGGTATTGACTGACCTTAGAGGTAGAAAGATTAGTTGGTGAGTGTAGTGCTTTCCTCTTATCTTGTTTCTAAGCACTAACATAACACAACAGAAATGCACTTCTGAGGTCAAAGAAGACTTTTATTGTTGTTAATTCTTCCCCAACCACAATATTTATGAATGACGAATTAGTAGCTTTCAACTCCGCGTTAATCAAACAAAATATATCAGTTTGCAATATACACAGCAGGTTATATTTATAAGATATTGAATGCAAAGCAAAACAAATACTTCACCGTGTGGGAACTATCTACAGCTTCATCTTTCTAAGATCTGCAAGCTGATGACCCCTGTCAGCCGCGAGAAAGAGAGATTCATCTACCCACACGGGATTGCTGGCAGCCTGCGCCAAGCTCCAGCACGAGGTCCGGCAGATTCGAATCTGACCCTCTGCAGCCTGTTACATTCGTTACAAAGGTGTGCCCCCTCCTCTCAGACCTGGGAAACTGAGCAAGCCTTTTGGAGACTGGCCAGGTCTCCAAGACTACTCCTGTTCCCAAGCTCAAGCAGAGAGAACAACACCCATGTACTCTCTCTTATCATGTCTAGTCTACTGTGAGAACAAAACATCTTGGTTCATCTTGTGCAAAAACACAGCTTGGAAAAATACAGCTTGGATTCTCAACTGCAATGTCTAACTCCACGTTAAAGGCAATAGGCAGCTAACCTAGATATCAAATGCAATGTCATGTTAAAGGCAATAGGCAGCTAACCTAAATATCAAATGCAATGTCTAGTGTCTTGTCAAAGCCAATAGGCATCTAAGCTGAATACAAAATGCAATGTCTTATATCATGTCAAAGCCCATAGGCAGCTGAGCTGAATACAAAATGCAATGTATAATATCATGTCAAAGCCAATAGGCAGCGGAGCTGAATAATATATGATATCATGTCAAAGCCAATAGGCAGAATATCTAATAGCATGTCAAAGTCAATAGGCAGCTAAACTGAATACATCATGTCAAAGCCAATAGGAATGCAATGTCAAAGCCAATAGGCGGCTAGACTGGATACAGCATGTCAAAGCCAATAGGCAGAATACAGAATGTAATCGCTAATGCAATGTCAAAGCCAATAGGAATGCAATGTCAAAGCCAATAGGCGGCTCAACTGAATACAGAAAGTAATGGCTAATGCCATGTCAAAGCCAATAGGCAGAATACAGACTAATGCAATGTCAAAGCCCATAGGCGGCTAAACTGAACAAAACATACCATGTGCTACTGGTGAACATTGAGCAACTAATATGCGCAGTGGTGAAACACAAAGTCATTGGTCAAAACAAAATTTAACAAATGGCAGTACAGTGAGTTAACACCAGAGAGAAATCCTCTGCGGTGTTCCCAATTGCAGGGCAAAAATGATGGGTCTTTAATGCTCTTTGGAAAGGCACAACTTCTTTTTGTGCTCTCCAGACCATCCAGGAGGGAGTTTGTGATAGTGAAGCTTTCCCCATCTAGAAATCTCTCTCAGAACCTCTTCGGTAGGCGAATGGAGAAAATGTTAAGTGTAGTGTACTAAATGCAGATGTTTTGATTACATTGCTAGGGAGTGCCTTAAATGAGGGCATAATATGGTAATTAAGGTGGAAGCTGAATATGAACCTCAATGGATCAGACATATGGTTTAGACTTTATTGATTGTACACAGTGGTGTAAAAGTGAGTTTTGTGCAGTACAACAGCCAGGACAACCCTCTCAGAATCAAAGCTATGGTATGAATAACCTATAAGACTGGAAGAACTCCAAATAACAGACTTAAATGGAGGCATTTTTGAGCACTGGGTGCTTCTTGGAAAAGAGGCTGTGAGAGAAGAAATCCCCATGTTTTATTGCTTTTTTAGATAGGCATTGTTATTGGTTGGGGAAAGAGCTATGGATTTTACAGGGACCAGCTATCTGAAAGCATTTGTTGAGAGGAATGTTCATTACATTAAAACTTGGGGCCAGTTTTAAGGAAAGTGGCGCTGCACCCAGTGCAGAGCCACATTTCTGGCACCACTTAGCGCCCCCTAATGCCATCATGTGTGCACCGTACCTAAGCCCCTATGAGGCAGGTGATCACAGACACATCCATTAATTTGGACATGGTGTCTGTTCTGTTGGGGTCCTCTTCAGGTTCAGGCGCCTTCCAAACCAGGCATTGAATGAGTGACAAACCTGGCACTGAATATAGTAATGGTTACTGCAATGTGTCTATGTTAATGACCTTGTTATATTTTCAAGTTGATGGATGTCTACAAACATTTTTTAAATATATTGTTTATGGTGCACATAATTTGCATGAACTCGCAATACTGTATAGTATTTAATATGGTGTAGTGGGTATATAAAAAGATGCTTGTATTTGTCACAATGTGCTTCATTTCTTTACTGTGAGAAGTATCTTTAAATGAAATTGTTTCTTTCAACAGGTTTACATCCACAAATATGTAGCACAAATTCTCAACCTGTTGTATTCCCTTAAACTCCTGCATGAAAAACTGACCTTCCAATCACTTATGCTTTTTAAATCGACCTCTGCTTCTTTCTACCTATCTTCTGTGTCGCTCATCGGTTTACAAGTTACTCTAAAAATCTCATGCCTATCTGCCTTAAAGCTATTTTGAACCCATAACAATATTAATTCCAGCTAGTAATTGTCTCATGGAGCCGCTCTAATAATCACATCAGATGAAACAAACCCCCACACAGCATGCAAACTCACCCCAATAACCAATTGACTAACCACTAACTAAGCTCTGAGTAGCATGCTACTCACTGTAAATCGCTTTGGCGCCTCATCAGGGATTGTAAGCGCTACACAAATACAACATATATATGTATATAACAGTAGCGTTAGTTAGGCAACTGGGATCAGAATATTTTAAGCTAGTTTGGAGCTTTGCAGGATTAGCATACACATTTTTTACATTAATCCTGCAAAGCCCATTGAGGCCCATTGTAAACAATGGTGTGCCTCTTTTAACGCCTGCTCTGAACAGGCATTAAAAGTGCCCCCCAAAAAATGATGCAAATGAATCTCTTAGATTTCTTTGCACCATTTGTTCGCCCCCCCTAATGGGGGATCGCCCCATTGCCAACATTATGCCTGGCACAGGCATAATGTATCTCAAAGGGTTACAAAGTGGCGCAATGCATGCATTGCGCTACTTTGTAAATTTGGTGCAGCAATTTTGGCCTTGTTGGGCCACATTAGCGTGAAAAAAATGACGCTAATGTGGCACAAGGAGGCGCTAGGGACTCAAAAAGCCACCCCATGGTCTTTCTGTCTATCTAGATATTAAGGTAACTAACACACTTGATGGCTCCTATCTTGACTTCAACCATGTGCAGCACTCAATCTTTTCAGAGCTACATTGTTTGTTCGCAGGCTTGGGTTATCCTGTGAGTAGCAAAGGAGCTCAGTGTTTGTAGACCATTGAAATGGGCGCTTGTTCTCCCAGAATACCAGGGTGACACGAGTGTCTTCTTTGACCTCTTCACTTTTTCTGAAGTTTACATTAGTAGGTAGATGATAGTAAGGCTTTACGATTCAGATCTTGAGAAAGGTGTTCGAAGTGATTGTTTGTAATGTCTGATTTTTGTTAATGAAGGTTGAGTATACTACTGATATGCCTTAGGCAGACATGTATTGCCTGTGAGTGAAGTGTGACTGGAAATAATAGCTCGAAGGTCAAAGATTCAAAGTGCACTTCGAGTCGCCAGTTTCCCCACTGTGTAATTGTTAATATTAATCTGTTTACCCTTAGTGTTTTGTGACTAGAAATGTCACGCATTTGAATCTCTGACCTTCAAGCTAGCCTTTCAAGTCACACTTTACGCGTTTTATGAGGCTATGCGTGGATGGGCACATAGTTTTTCTCTTTAACATTTAAGTGAATGCGTGAGATATTTTCTGGAGTCGAGAAACAAGCTAGTCTGTCATCTCAATGTACAGTGTAATATTGAAGCCTCTTTCTGTTAGTAACAGTGCCAAAGTTACATCATTGCTAATCAGGTTCCATTACTCCCACCAGAGCATGCGTAGCATATTTGTCACTGATGGAATATGCTTAACCCTTCCACGGTCAGACAAGAGACGAACACTAGGGTGGGTAATACCACGTGTGGTATTTCAGAGCCATAACTTCCTATGTTGAAGAGCAAGGTTGTATTCGCTTGCTTCAAATGCCCCCAGAGTCCTCCAAGCCCTCACCTCTTTGATGCCAAAACATAACCCCTCTCTATAAAACACTGAT
The DNA here is from genome assembly GCF_031143425.1 of Pleurodeles waltl. Lineage (NCBI taxonomy): Eukaryota > Metazoa > Chordata > Amphibia > Caudata > Salamandridae > Pleurodeles > Pleurodeles waltl. The sequence continues at coordinate 456,126 of NW_027149853.1, forward strand.
GATGTCTGCCTTTTAGGATCACTACAGAAGTTTATGAAAGATCTTAACAGGAACTCACGTCACAGCATTTTGTGCCCAAGTTATGTTGGGTGAATTAAATAAAGTGAGTAAGGCCCATATTTATACTTTTTTTTTTAGATCCATTTGCGTAATTTTTTTACGCAACAGTGGCGCAAACTTACAAAATACAATTAAGGCCCATATTTATACTTTTTTTAGCACCGCATTTGGATTGTTTTTTAATAAAAAATTGGCGCAAACGTACAAAATACAATAGTATTTTGTAAGTTTGCGCTGATTTAGCATAAAAAAAATTACGCGAATGCAGTGCTATATGTTGTAAGTTTGCTCCGCTTTTGCGTCAAAACAATGACGCAAACGTGGTGCAAAAAACGGGTAACATGTTGTTCCCTGCCCCTTCTATGTCTTTACATTTGCAGCTACTTCATCCAGCAAGCCATCCTTTCAGCCTAACAGTCCCCAAACTCCCCATTTTAAACTGGCAGTGTCATGCTCCCTGTGCCCTTCATGCCCTGCTCTCTGCGCTTTAGCAACATAGTCCTGCTCCCTCGGCTTGACAACCTCCTCTGCCACAGCTGACGCAGCTGCCTGCACTGTCCAGACGAAAAAGCAGTTGGCACTCCCTGGCCATACCCAATCCTTACCAGTGTAGCCACTCCTGAACCCAGTCCAGTTAATTCCATGCTCTTTGGAAGGGTAAAATGCCATGCTCCCTCGACGCGATTAAGGCGTCTGTATCTTCCAAGTGGCCCAATGCTCTACAGCTGTACTGTGCCTCTTGCTGACAAAGGCCTCATTTCCGTAGGAGGCTCATAGAACCTAGACCAAAGTTGGGATGTAAGCCAGAAGGACAGCACACACAGGGAGGACAGGAGAGGAAAACTCATGCCATTCCACTCACATAGCCAATCCCCACAGGGTCGAGAAGCGAGATACAGCAATCTACCAATGAGGAGGGATGGAGTCTGAAAAAGAGATGTTCCCAATAACCCAGGAGTCTTTGTTCTTTACTTCTTCACGGGTAAACAAACTAGAATGAACCAACTTCAGGCTGGCTGCATAACACCATGTCATATTTCACAACCTCACTAATGCGGGGGTGATTTTATTTTCCTGTTTGGGGCACACAATGGCTACAGAAAGAAAGATTTTTATTATTGGGTCAGCTTTCTGGCTGTGGATGCTAATACTAATCATTTTCATGAATACACTAATATTGCAACACCTAATGCATACATAGCATATGCACTCTTAGAGATACAACTTACAAATTGGGAACATACTAATTGGTTCTGAAGTGCTCTAGAACAACCATAGAATATTAACTATGTGTTTACCACATGGGATGGTACCCCGGATAATGGACTATAACACATGGGGAACAGATCACGGTACACCGTTTTTGGCAGTGTTACTGGATGCACTGAAGCAAGTGCAGGACGAGTATGGGGCCAGCCAAGCCCTTGATTTAAGTATGAAATTAATGGGAAATTTTCTGTTGTTTAGTTGTGAGGTTATTTTAGCATTTACACAAGCACATTATTTAGCACTGGGCCTGAGGTCTGTGCCCTCTCACTTAGTTACATTTCACTTTTATTCCTTTTCTTATTTTAGCAAAGCTTCATTTTAGTGAGGATTTTTTCATTCTTTTTTCAGTTGCCCTTCCACGCAGAATTTATTATTCATTTCTTTGCATGGCATTTTCGTCTTGTGCTCAACCCTAGGCTGTACATGATATTTACCAGGTATTGCTGGTCCAAAGAGTACATTGTCTACCCTACACATAAAAACACATGTTGTCACATCAGGGCAGTTCTTAGAATAACAGATATATTATTATAAAACATTACACTGCCCACAGCATCTCAGAGGGGACATTCCAGTCAGCTTGCCATCTCATGCTGCACTTCATCGCAGTTTCTGCTCAAACCTTTTGGTTTCTCTTCATCGATGTGGAAGGATTTCCAGTAGACTAACACACCACTTCTTCACCTCTGAGCACAGGTGTAGGGGTTGGGCTACCTTCCCGGGAACAGAAGGGTGGATTAGAGCTACCACTGCTACTTGCTCTCAAGTAGCAACTTAGTAGTATAGGTAGGGATGTGAGAGACATTATTGTGACACGATGGTGGGACTCTTCTTATGTTTCACTTTCCTGGACACTGCTATAATATTGCTGTGTTTCATTATCCTCATAATCGCAATTCATGCCTTTTTACATAGAGTGCAGTTGCTTCTAGTGTGTGAAAAAATAACTGTTAAGAAGGAATTTGTCCCTTCATATCGAGCACTGGTTCCAGTCCTGGAAATACACAGTACCGGAATTGTCATTCTACCACTGCTGCTTCGTTCCAAAGAAAACCATTTTGTTTCAATTTACAATGTGGAGTTACACCATGTGGCCAGTCCTACACAGTAGACCACGAGGACCCTTGAGCAGTTCCTGAATCCCTCTCACTACTTATCAGTATGTGCCTCTCCAAAATTTTACTTACAATGACAAGACTTCCCCGAGCTTGGGGAGGGTGGAAAATGAACTTTCATTAGTACCTGTCTCTACATCTATGGCAAGAAATGTCCAAAGTTCTGAGCAATATTACTCAAATTCAGCAAAATATGGATGGAATCGTTTACCAACACCGGCTCCAGTGTTTGCACAAACTGCTACTGGATATTTTGCTGACATCAACAATTCATTTTTAAACTCTTTAGCATCTTCAACTGTGCCTGTATCAAGAGCACGTAAGCTATTCAGTTGACTTCAACCTAACTATTTGATTCGTCCATGGAATTATCTATGGGTACTGTTAACTGTGCTTGCCTTCCTTCTTTGGATTGGTTTAGTCATTGTTTTCTTTCTACTGATAGATGGTCATTATCTTCCTGAATACTCTGCTGTTGAACTGGTGGATGAGGTTTTGAAGTCTCATCTCTCCTCACACAAGGTCCACAGAGACTTGTCCTATTGAACATTTCAGCTATACTGACTCCTGATGGGATTGTTTGGGATAAAGTATCATTTGATATATTTAGACCAATGGAAATGATTCAAGTTCCATATACATTTAAAGATTCTGTGAATGATATAATAACACCTGGGTGGTTTCTGATGATCGGGATGTGAAAACTGTTGATTCTATGCTTTTTGAGCTTGAATATACTGTATTTGAAAGTGAAGATGTTTATCAAACAACAACAAATTATGGGGAAATGTTCTGTTTCCATCATTACAGACACCATTTTATACATAAAGTCAGCACTCCGAGAAATGTCTACAATTACGCACAATAGGCACATTGTCCAACTCCACCAGTGGGGAGTTCCAAAATGTATGCAGAAACATTTGCATATTTATCTGGGCATGATGTCACAAATGCTGAGTCGTATTATTTTAAGTTGCCTCCTATGAAATTTCAGAATGTCCTGTTAACAGATACCAAAGTAATCTATTCTGACTCCTTTGTTTCCCAGTTGGCTATTGAAGGCTATAAATATTGGTTGAAGTCGATTGACTTAAAATGTGTGTGGGAACTATAAATGGGCAAATACAGGGGTGGGAAGCTTTGTTTAGAGCATGCCTTATTCTGTTGCAAAATATATTCTTAAATAAAGTTGTACAACAAAACTTGTTTAGGCTTAGCAAAAATTAGGGAATTGAATACACCCAAGCCCATATTTATACTTTTTTAGCGCCGCATTTGTGCAATTTTTTGATGCAAAAACGGCGCAAACTTGAAAAAATAAAATTGTATTTTGTAAGTTTGCGCCATATTCGCGTCAAAAAGCGGCGCAAATGCGGTGCTAAAAAAGTATAAATATGGGCCCCAGTGTTTTGTCACCAGCTAAATTTAACAAATGGCAAAAGATTTCAACTTTCACTGAAGACCAGCTCGATGGTTGGATCCAAAATGGGACATTTAACTCAACACTTTCAGGCCCAAACAGGTGGTTATTGTGGCTAGCAGATAATAATATTTGTCATGCACATTTTGTAAGCTCCACAGGGGATTTTATAGCGAGCCGACCTGACCCTCAATACATATCATCAGAACACTCTGATGTTTTCACTACAATATAGTTTGGGCAAATTATGTAAAAATTGGTTGAAATATTCCACATTAACTGCTGTTAAAGAACACCTTAGTCGTCTGTCAGAAAACAAAGACTTACAAGATTTCTTGTTAGGTCCCAGAAAATCCTGCACAAAGCACTTCTTATATGCAGCATGTAACACAATATGGAAACTTTCACAAAAAGAAGATGCTCCCCGATTAAGACATGTAGATCAGGAAAACATACAGAAAGCTCTAGCCGGTGTATAATGGTATGACCACTTTATCCAACTGCATTTACACCATAAATCACATTGTTTCATCTGCAATTGACATCATACAAATGGCATGTCATTTTTACAACGTGGACAGAGTCAGCTTAGGTCCATGTTGCAGTTTGGTTGGACGTTGCAAGTTCTGAAAAGTGGTCGCATGCTCTGGCAACACGTCAGCTCCAGGAAAGTATTTGCCTCATTTAATCTGACACAACAACAACAAATAATAGCTAAGAAAGAGGCAACATACATTTTAATAAGCATCAAAAAGTTAGAAAAGTTGCCTTTCACTGGGGCGAAAATAGCATCTGCAGTTTGGTTAATTCACAGGGTTATTAATCTACCCATTTCATCACTTCAGTTCACCTAGTGTTTGAAACACATTCCTGTTGGCAGATTTGAAAAGATAGGAGATAGCTTTATCCATGAGGTGCGGGAGCTACCCTTTACATACAAATGTTTCAATGGCATGAAGGAGGCCTTAGCGGAAGCGAATGTGAGACTTGTGTAAGTCATTCGATGATTTGTAAACAGCTGTCCTTGCATTGAGCATGTAATTCTTCAGCTGCAAATTTGGCCTGTTATCTGAAGAGGGTCCCTGTCCCTTTGATTCATCCAGCATGCCTGGTGCTCTCGAATGGAAGTTGCTGAATGAAATCAGCTGTTGTAGTATATGAACCAGAATTGCCTATGTAGTTTCAGTGTCCCAAATTGTTACATGTGGCAGAAATGTGCTTTTTCTCCCCATGCGAGAGATAAAAGTTGTAGGAATTTGACCTCATATTGCTACTTTAAATGTACATTTTGACAAGCTGAGCAGGCTAAAGGCTCTTTTGTTTCAAAAACTAGTGGCACTTTCATCTGCCAGCAAGATCTATGCTCTCCAAGTGGGAGGTCATCCACAGAGATACAGTCCCTTTTAAATACAAACTTCCCAAGACATTTCAGTGTACTGATAGGTCACATTTGTAACATGTCTAACACTGCTGGGATTGCACACTTCTGTAAGGCTGTGGATTCTAGCTTTGTCAGCACTTTTTCCTTTATATTTGGCATAACACCTTCAACCATACAGTTTATTTTTTGGAATGTCTTTGGGGGGTTTCCTGTTACTTTGGTTTTAAATGCAGCATTTTGCTCTTGATACTTTTTATTCACAATGGCTGCCTGTTTTTGATGTACATTGGAACATGCACTGGAAGTGTGTCTTACTATGCAGAGCATACATTCTTTGGTCTTTTGAAGTTCTCAGTGAGGGTTCATTACCAGACATGCACATTGAGATTGCGATTGCTACGGGAAGCTTCCTATGAGCCTCCCTTTGGCAAGAGAGATGGCTGAGGCAATGGAACATGAGTGTCCCATCTCTTTCTGTGTCAAGGAACTGTTTACTTTACCATCTGCCGAAGTCGTCTCTTTCCTGGAGTCCATAAAAATTGATGAGATTGGCAAATTTTGAAAAGATCATGATTATTGTTGATTTTTTGACCTTTGGTCTTAACTGATGTTCAAGTTTTAGAAATTCCAAATTGACTTGTTAATTTGGCTCAGATTTGGACGGTTGTGCATGTGGACGTGGACATTTGATCTCATTCAATATATTTTAGCTTGCTTTTTAGTGATCAAGGTAGGAAAGATGATTTTAGTATTATGTTTTATTATAGACCTCTGAACCTTTGAACCAACAATGGGGAGGGTGTCATGAGGTTATTTTAGCATTTACACAGGTACATTATTTAGCCCTTGGCCTGGGGCCTGTGCCCTCACACCTAGTTACATTTGACTTGTATTCCTTTTATTATTTTAACAGAGATTTATTTTAGCTGAGATGATTTTCATTATTTTAACAGTTGCTCTTCCACGCAGAATTTGTTATTAATTTCTTTGTACAACACTATCATCCTGTGCTCAAACTAAAGTTGTAGACAATATTTACTGGGTATTGCTGGTCCAAAGAGTACATTGTCTACCCCACAAAGAAAAATGTGTGTTGTCACATCAGGGCAGTTCTTAAAATAACAGATGTTATTATAAAACACACACTGCCACACCATCTTAGAGGGGACTTTCCAGACAGTTTGCCATCTCATGCTGCACGTCATTGCAGTTTCTGCTGAAACCTTTTAGTTCATCTTCGTCTATGTCAAAGGACTCCCAGCAGACTTTCCCTCTGAACACAGGTGTTGGGGCTGGGCTACCTTTCCAGGACCAGAAGGGTGGATTAGGACTACCACTGCTACCTGCTTTCATGTAGAAACTTAGTAATGTAAGTAGGGATGTTAGAAATGCTATTATGACAATATGGTGGGACTCTTCTTGTGTTTCACTTTCATGGTCACTGCTGTAATTATGCTGTGCTTCATTATCCTCATAATTGCAATCCATGCATTTTTACATAGAACTCAGTTGTTTCAATAAAATATATATTGAACCAAGATCATTCTGTTTGTCTTTGCATTAATGTGACTTGTATAACTGAGAGAAAGAGGTACAATCTGTTCCACCACAATTTCCCTGGGGAGCCTGAGTGTCATGCGATAGACTGCCACAGATCATTCATACCATTAGTAATGGTCAAGTGCTGCTAGCTAGCTGGAAGGGTTACGAAAACAGCTGTCACAAAGTTTGGGATCAGACTCAGTCACCCATACTTGGTGGTGCTGCCACCCAAAAGCCAACAGTTTTGTTACTATAACAAATGTTGCTTTTGTTAGAGGCAGCCATTCAATTTAGAAATGTAAACCTAAAATAGATGCTTGCTCCAAAATTCCCAGGAATAGGACTTAAAGGTGATTAGCATATGTCAAGGTATAACGTGACCAGGCAATTTAAAAACGTTTTTAAATAGACAGAAGACAAGCAATGCAAACCTAAAACAGATGTAGCCCTAAAAGTTCCAAGGCCTGGGTTCAAAGGTGTTCAGCATATGTCAAAGTATAAAGTGACCAGGCAATTTAAAAACATTTTGAAATAGACAGAAGGCAAGCAATGCAAACCTTAAACAGATGTCGATTTCAGGGCCCAATCTCTACAAAACCTCTGCATAATTAGCACAAAGAGGCGGGTATAAAAGCACCCCCACATTCACAGGTCTCTTTTTCTGAACTACGTATTTTAAGTTTGCGGAGAGCCTGGGCTTCCAGAACCATCAAGGAGAAAAACATCAAGTGCAGAGCACAGACTGGTGATGCTACCCCTCTTCTCCTTAAGGTAAGTAACTAAGGCCTGTTTGCATATAATGTGTTGTAGTTTCAACCTGCCAATGTCTCCAGCCCCTCGCCCCATGTCACCCTGAGTGTAATGTGTATGCAAAAATACTTTGAGTATTATTATCTAGGACCTTTCTTTTAAGCTATGTGCAAACACTGTTTAATTTGCTAAAAAGGTGTGATGGGTGGTAAAGGGTGAAAAGCATTTTAAAAGGTTGAGATGTGCCCATCCCTGTCCTTATGGTATATTTTGTAATGGAGGACAGAGCCCCGAGTCGTGAGCTGGTTCATGGTCCTGTCCGCCACTATATACATTATGTTGGGACAGGCCTGGGAACTCAGACCTGTCCTTATTGTACATTTGTAATGGAGGACAGGGCCCCAGAGCCCCGCTTGTGACTCAGGGCCCTTTCTGCCACTATATACATCTTTTTAGGACAGGCCAGTGACTCGGGCCAGTCCTTATGACCCCATTTGTAATGGGGGACAGGGTCCCAAGTTGTGCATGGTTCGGGACCCTGCCCACCACTATATACATGTTGTTAGGACAGGCCGGGGACTCTGGCCTGTCCTTACTGCCTCATTTGTAATGGCGGATAGGGCCCGAGTCGATCGCAACTCCGTATCCTCCCCCACCATTACAAGTATGTTATTAGGATGGGCCGGGGACTCTGGCATCCGTCCTTACGGCCTGTAATGTAGGGGCAGGGTCCTGAGTCGCGGTCGGCTCAGGACCTTGCCCTGCCATTCTATACATGTTGTGAGGGATGGTGCAGAAGTTCCCGGCCCTCCCCCGCCCTTAAGTCCCATGTAATGCCAGCTGGGTCCCAAGTTGTGGACAGATTGGGATCCCGCCCCTAGTCCCCCGGCCACCATTATATAGATAATATAAGGACAGGGCCGGACTTCCCGGCCCTGTCCTTAAGCCTGCATGTAATGGCAGGGGCCAGAACAGCGTGGCCCCCCCACCCCCTTACATTAGGGGCCCATGACCCCCAACCCAATGGGGCCCCAACAGATACTCAGACGCCCCAGAGTATGGGGCTAAAGAAAATTTTACACCATAGAAAGGGGGTTTGAGGGGCTCTGGATGCACAGCGTTGGTTGCATTTTTCACAAGGTTTAATATTGTACACCATAGGGGTCTTTCAGGGTTGGGGGGCATGGGCTGCGTCACTACCTGGGCTGCGGCGTTGATGTGTGATAAACGTAGGGCCCCTTAGTGATCTCCATGGTTGGGTAGGCCTGTACATCTGGCTTGAGGAGTGGGAGGCTCAGCTCATAGCCTTCCAGGCAAGGCAGGCCCATAATTCCACCCCCCACATGTCTGAGGGCATGGGGAGTGAGGACAAAAACCTGGAATCCTAGGATCAGACAGCCATTCCATTGTACATATATATATATATTTATATATATATAATTAACTGTATTTCAATTGTGATTGTTTAAAATGTAATTCTGTGGTATTACAAAGACTGTAAATGATACAATAATGTGTGTAAATAATGCTGCAAAGGTTCTGGAGCCATAAAATAAGGTCATATTGAGAGATTCCTAGATCTTATGTTATGCATCAGCGCCATCATGAGGCCTTTTCCATAAACAGCTCATGGTGGTCGAGAAATGTGAACAATAGTTTTTTACTGTATTGTACTTTCAGAACCTATGTATGGATTGGTAGGATACTTAACAGCTATCCTCATGAGAGAGCATGCTTAAAATGAATTTTATTTTTATTTGTATATGTGAAAATGTATTTTGAAATACAACATGTATTAGTATATACCTCTGAAAGTATGTGGAATGTGTATTCAAACTATATGCTTGTAATTTTAAACAAAGAGTGTAAAAGTCATCTATAATTAGACCGTTATGTTTATTTTATGTGTTTTACTCACCTGCGGTGTCTCTAGGGTTGGTTGCTTTTATAGGATGTTGAGTTATGGTTTCATCAGTATATTATAGGACTCGTATATAATTTATAATGAGTGGCTGTCAGGTATTTATGAATGTAGCATAAAAAGCATTAGGGGCTAAAAGTCCTTTTTGTCTCTTCTGTACATGGAATCCCCAAGAGCTAAAGCTGTCCCTAGAGGAATTGGATGCAATGCAACAAGATATATGTATCTAGAGATTTATAGTTCAGAGAAAATGGTCCCTATCCATCCTAAACAAACCTCTCTTGATTGTTATTTTTTTTATTTTTTATTAATGGTTTCCTATGTTTGTGTGCTTTTACAGGCTATGATACTGAACTACAGCTGGCGGTTGGTGCTCTACAACAAATCCTCGGTGCTCAAGATGGCCCAGGTACACCGGTCAGGATGCAGCTTTAGCGGGTAAATAAAATGAATCCTTGTGTAAATGCTATGAAAAGCTAAAGAACTCCATAAAAACCCCGTAGAAAGCACCCCTCACTAAGCATGTATAGTCAGTTCATTATATTGTAAACGTGACACTTTATTTAATTTTATTTACTTATTTTTTCTCTCCAGACCCACAGGCGGTACCAGTGGACCATATGCCTGTGATGCAGAATGTGGTAGGGGTCGTTAAAAAGACATTCCACAAAAGGAAGTCCCCATCGCCTAAATACGGCCCACCAATAAAGAAAGGCCCCTCACATTGTAACACAGCAGGTGCATTTTAAAAACTGTGGAAGCAGATGAATTCAATCCTGATTGTCTCTTAAACCTGTTTTACCTCTAGGTTATCACTGCTATAGCAATACCTAATATGTATTTTGTTATCTTTACATCTTAGAGTCAGCACAAAAGAGCTCTGGAGGAGGCAGCCATAAGGCTAAGCAGGCAGCATCGCCTTTAAAGGACAACACTGTGACCCTTCAAAACACAAAAACTTCAGCAGCATCCATGATCAACATAGGGCACCAGGATAAACCATGCAGCGGCTCTACAGACAGCTGTCATAGACCAGGTAAACTACACTATACCATCAGTAATAAAGGCTATGGCCAGAACCCTGAGCACTTCTACAGCCACTACCTATGTGCAAGGGTTTGGAAAATCTGACAGCGTCGCGCTTACAGCCTCAGGCACACAACATCCTGTACCATGTAGAACCTATGGTTGGGACACTAGCCAATGCAACACCCTAAAATAAATCGGTTGTCCTTAAAGAACCACAAGAAGAAGCTGTAGCCCCCTGAGCTACAAGCCTTGCCCTGCCTTTAGACCTGTCTTTTAAAATGTTGTTAAGGCTCAGACTGTTCCACCTAGCCCCCGTGTTGTAAATGCTTACCGTTTGAGGAGTCTAATATAGCGGGGCCTGTCAACGACCTAGTACCAGCAGCCTGTATAACTAGCCCTCCTAGTCTACATGGCACACACATGGAAACAGATAGCCCCATAGAGAATATTTATTCTGGGTGTATAGGACTTCTCAAAGCACTAGCAGGTTTGGTAGAGAGGTCTGAAGCCACAGCCGCAACAACGCCCTGTGACCTTTCTAGCACACCCACCGAAGGGTTGCAATCACCGGGGTCTTAATCAGCCACACACAGCCACAGCGCTTCCTATGCATGAGAGGCCTTGAGTTATTATGACCAACATTTAACTTCCCATATCTGATGTCACCAATTACACCCCCGGGGGCGTACGACCCCACCAGTCCAACATCAAGTGCATGCGCGCATTGGTCTTCACCCTCCTCCTCAACATACCCGAACAGCAGTACAGGTAGTAGAGTATTGGAACCCCGTCTAGAGAGGATCAGACCTCCGAAACACCAGGGTGTTCGCATTGGGGCCTTGTTTTTTTTACACTTCCCGACCCTCCCATTCAAAAAGGGTTTATTGAGGTTAACAATGATCATGCCATAGGGGTGGCCAGGGATAATATGCACCACACAGCTAATGACACACATAGCGGATCAAAATATGGTGCAATGGCTCCCAACAGGGTTTTAGAAACATATCTGAAAGAAATACAGTAGGCTTTTAGGAAACTAAAATCACTTCTGAACCTCAAGACCTTAAAACTGGGGAAAGCGGGGGTCAATACAGGGTCCTCCAGACCCTCCCAGAGAAAGTTAATCCTGCGGCTACCAAGGCGTAGCGGTAGACATAGACAATATACCAACATGACTAGGCAATTGGGTCCCCTTAAGGAGCGTAAGAGACACTTTTTGTAATAAGGTTGTCCAGAGTTCTAAATATAAAAACAAGACTCTAGACATACTCGCTAAGGCTCTACAACTCTTACACACACTCAAAAGCAGAAGGCCGATGGAACTAATCCTTAAAAGCCCCAAAATCCAAAACCTTGACATATAAAATTATCCCTGCTAGGCCTCAAGACCTAAAGTCCAGAGGGAACAGCCCGTACATCGGTTGTTTTAGGACCTCAAGGGCCAGTGTTCAGAGCCCTGTAGTACCACAGCACCCTGATGGGTTCTCAGCAGTGGTTGCCGTTTGTAAAGTTGCTGGCACACAGCCTGTAAATAGAACACCTGATGTTCAAATAGGCTATGGACGCCTACCTACAAACAAGTGTAATAAGCAGAAGTGGGCTAGTAGCACTAGACAGCGTAGGTATCTAGTAAGGAAATTAAAGAAGGCCAAACTATGTGTTACAAGGAGGGCTAAAAATACTCCAACACAGAGCATTAATCCCTTACCCCAGAATGACACTCAAGATGCCACACCTGCTAGTAGTGATCCTCAAGCTGAGGATTCAGAACCTGTGTTTTTAGAAAATGTTAGAAGGTACAGTCATACTATAGAACAGTTTAGTGCTACAGAACACTATGAGGAATTCTGGTTTGTTAACCTACACCGTATAAATTCCTCCGATCATGGTGTTTGGCATTTTGTCCATCCACCAAGGACTGTACGACGAAACAACAACTTCAAAAACAACTACTGCCTTAACAACGAGGTCGGAACACCGACCTCGTTGCTACTACTAATGATTTTACCACGAATGCCTTAACAACGATATTTCGTTGTAAAGGCATTCCTGATAAAATCATTAGCAATAGGCACCATTCACCCTACATCCCTCACCCCACCCCCCAACCCCACCCCAAAACCTAAAACCCTCTGACCCCACTCCCCAAAACCAAAAACGCCCCATCCCCCCAACCCCACCCCAAAACCTAAAACCCCCTGACCCCTCACCCACTCCCCAAAACCAAAAACGCCCCACCCCCCAACCCCACCCAAAAACCTAAAACTCCCTGACCTCCCACCCACTCCCCAAAACCAAAAACGCCCCACCCCCCCAACCCCACCCTAAAACCTAAAACCCCCTGACCCCCCACCCACTCCCCAAAACCAAAAACGCCCCACCCCCCAACCCCACCCCAAAACCTAAAACCCCCTGAACCCCCACCCCCTCCCCAAAACCTAAACCCACCACTTACCTTCGCCAACTCACTTCTTTGTACCTTAACCACGCATGTTCGTTGTTCAGAACATACGCAGTTAAGGCACAAAAAAATGGAGTCGTGGTTAAAAAAAGCGTTGTTGCACTTTCGTTAACCACGACTTTCGGAGAAAAAAAAGTCGTAAAAAAGGATGTTCCCCTCCACCAAGCTGCATAAACACTAAAAGAAAGGTTATTACATGATGTGAGTCCTAATGATTACTTCCAACTGCGTTTCCAGGGGCAGGGTATTGACAGTCCTTTGTTCACACGTAGAACTCCCAGGGATGTGTAATTTCTAGAGAATCTTTGTAACCTGTTGCTGAAAGGCTGAACTAGTAGCATACAGTACCTTTAGAGTTATAGCCATCATTGTCCTGGGCCACGAGGGTGGTGTTTCCAGACCTTTAAAGAGTATCTTGTATATCTAGGTCATTGATAAGAAACAACAATGGTTGCTCAATTTGAACACTGGAGGAGCTCTGGGTACCACCTCTGGGGTGGTGACGGACAGGGCAGTAGTCACTCCCCTTTCCATTGTCCAGTTTCGCCCCAGAGCAGGGACTGGGGGTCACTGAACTGGTGTAGACTGGGTTATGCATGGAGGGAACTAAATGTGCCCTTCAAAGCATACCAGTGGCTTGGGGAGGCTACCCCTCCCAAGCCCTGTAACACCTATTTCCAAAGAGGGATGGTGTAACACCTTTGTCCCAAAGAAAATCTGTTGTTCTGCCTTCCTGGGCTTGAACTGCTCAAGCAACAGGAGGGTAGAAACCTGTCTGTGAGGTGGCAGCAGCTGGTGCTTCCTGGAAAACCTCAGAAAGCTGTAGGAGCAATGCTGGGGGTCCTCTCAGGAGACCACCAGAGTGACTAGAATCATAAAACCAATACTTGCAAACATATTGGGGTATGATTCCAACATGTTTGATACCAAACATGCCTAGGTTTGGAGTTACCATTATATTGCTGGACATAGGTAGTGACCTTTGTCCAGTACACAAATAAAATTGCGTCCCAGCACTCATAAAGTCCTGGAAATGGATCTGGAGTTTGCGGGTGCACCTCTGCTAGTGCAGGGGTGCCCTCACACATGGGTACCTGCACCCTGCCCTCTGGGCTGAGAGGGCCTACCATAGGGGTGACTTATAGTGATCTAGTGTAGTGCCCTATAGTGAAAACAGGTGCATGAACCCGGGTCACTCAGACTGCAATGGCAGGCCTGCTGAACCCTTTGCATGGGCTCCCTATGGGTGGCAGAATAACTGCTGCAACCCATAGGGATCCCCTGGAACCCCAATGCCCTGGGTATCACATTATAAAACCAATTCACTTATCATGGTATTACCATAAATGCCCATAAGAGGAACAATAGAAAGTATAGGTTATGTCATAAATTACACAGATTACCCTATCAGGCCCATAATGCCTATAGCAGGAACATTAGAAGAGGATGGGTAGCCTCTGAAAAGTACCTGTTTCCATAAGAAAGGCACCTCCTGTGCCAAGAAGATCGATATGGGGACCCCCGGCGCTCCTATGCACAAAACGGGGGCTGTTTATATCAAGGAGGGAGGGGGACAGCACGCACCCCCCTTGGGTTTGTAGGTCAGGGCCCCTCCTGGGACCCACGATCCCTCGGGTTCCCCCTCTGGAACACTACGGGCCCTCAGACGCAGAGGGGGGGAGGCAGAATGAAAACCCCACCACAGGGGAAAGGGAAACAGACCTGGCGGTGAGGGGGCCTCCAGTGAGGCTTCCTCTTGCCCGCAATCTCGGGGAGCCCAAACTCAGGCTCCGATGGGGCCGAGGGGGAACCTCCGATGAGGCTCTCTTCCCCCTCACCTCTTTTTCCTGAAGAGAGGAAGCCCAGCGCTGCAGCAGTGCCTGCCTGTAGCCCGAGGGCGCCTCTCACGGCATGCTTCACCCTGGGGGCACCAGATACAGCACGTCTCCGATGCGCTCAGACTTCAAAGAGCCCGGGTTGCGGCGGTGAAATACGCACAGGGACATGCTCCTTGAAGCGCCTGGAGGCAATCCTGCAGAGTCCAGGTCACAGCGGTGAAAGGGGCACAGCGAGGCGTTCTCCCACAGTGCCTGGAGACAATCCTGTACAGCCCCGGTCGCGGTGGTGAAGTGGTATCGGCAAAGCACTTACGGAGTGCTCAGGGACCACACAGGCAGAGCTCTTCAGTGTGCCATGCCTGGGTTGTGGCGGTGATCCTTTGTCACCACAACACACTCCTCTAAAGCGCGCAACATCCCCCCCACAAGCGCTAGCAAGGCGATTTGGGTGAAAAATTAAGCACTCCCCGTGCTGTGGTTAATTGCAGGGGTCATGGGCCACGGCACCCTGCCCCTGGAGACAAGAGAGGGGGAGAAGCACAGGGCTAGGAGGCCCAACAACAGGCCAGCACAAGGGACGCAGATGGTGGTAGTTCTTCCTAGTGAGCAGGCAGGTCACAGGTCAGCACAGCAGCAGCAGTCCAAGGTGGGTCCTGGTGAGTCCTATTCGGCAGCGTCCTGTGTCCAGTTCCAAGTAAGTCTCTTCAAGTCTAAATTGTGGGAAAAATTTCCCTGTACTTATACTCAGTTTACAGTGTGTTTCACAAAGGGGGGAGAGGAGGTTCCAACCAGTTACAACTGGTTCTGGGAGTGCCCCCTTCTCTCCTCCAGCACAGGCTCCAAACATCAGTGGGGGTAAATGACCCTATTGTGTGAGGCCAGGGCAAAGCCTTTACAAATGCAGGTGTGCCCCACCTCTCCCTTCTCTCAGCTCAGGAAGACTATTCAGCATGTAGATGCACCTCTGTGACACCTCCACCCTCTCTGTGTACAGGCTGTCTGAAAAGTATGCACAAAGCCCAACTGTCACTCTGCCCAGACGTTGATTGGAGTCAAGCTGCAAAACACCAGAGTCATAAGTACAGCGAAATGCTCACTTTCTAGAAGTGGCATTTCTGTAATAGTAATACGAAATTCACCTACACCAGTAAGCAGCATTTCTCACCACTATTACAACCATACCAAACATGCCTACGCTACCCCTCATAAATCAGGTAATATCCCCTACACATAAGGCAGGGCATTTCCAATGCAATCCTATGAGAAGGCAGCACTCACAGCAGTGAGAAACCAAGTAGGCTGTTTGTCACTACCAGGACAGGCCACGCTACCTGGCACATGTCCTGCCTTCTACACACAGAGCACCCTGCCCATAGGACTAGCTAGGGCCTACCTTAGGGGTGACTTATATGTAGTAAAAGGGGAGTTCTGGGCCTGGCAAGTAAATTTAGATGCCAGGTCCTTGTGGCAGAAAGCTGCGCACACCGGCCCTGTGCTAGCAGGCCTGAGACAGGTTTGAAAAGCTACTTCAGTGGGTGGCACAAGCAGCGCTGCAGGCCCACTAGTAGAATTTAATTTACAGACCCTGGCTATAGAGATACCAATTTAAGAGGGACTTATAGGTAAATTAAATATGCCAATTAGGTATAAGCCAATCATACTAATTTTACAAGGGAGAGCACATGCACTTTAGCACTGATTAGTAGTGGTAAAGTGCTCAGAGTCATAACGTCAGCCAACAAGGGTCAGAAAAATAAGGAAGAAAAGGCAAAAAGTTTGGGGAATGACCCTGTAAAAGGGCCAGGTCCAACAGTAGTGAAAAACTCACAAACTCGTTTTGCACTTCTTTGAGGCCTATTCCTCTAATAGACCCTTATATACTTTTAAGTGGTATATTTTGCTCTGAAAGGAGTAGCCCAGTCATGTTTAGTACGGCCGGAAAGGTAATGAAAAATCCAACTCACTGGTGAAGTTAGATTTAACATTACTATTTTTGAAATCCCACTTTTAGAAAGTAGACATTTCTCTGCACTTACTGCCTTTTGTGCCTTACAGCCTGTCTTCAATCCACGTCTGGGCTGTGCTGGTTGACAGCTCCTCGTGTGCATTCCATCCAGACAGCCATAAACACAGGACACAGCCACATCTGCATGCTGAATGGGGCTTGCTGGGCAGGAAGGGTGGAGGGGTGTTCGCTTACACCTCAAAGGCCAGTGGCCTAACCCCCACACAAAGGATTGATAACCCCCACAGGGATCCTGGCAGACAGGGCTGGGTTGAAAGGGGACTTTGTGCACTTAAAAAACACTCTTTGAAGTTTTTCCCACTTAAAAGGCATTTTGGATATATATACTGTGTCTGTGACCCCCCGAAATCAGACACTTCTGGACCTGCAACTGGACTCTGTCACAGAGACCACAGCCACAACCTATAGGAAGTGAGGGCCTCCCAGCCCTACATCAAAGAGACTGGTGCAGGAAGAATGATCCCTAGAAAGGTTGAGAGAGACAAGCTCAGAAGGCTGAAAAAATCAGCCCATCCAATGTGAGTCAGATAGGCTTTCCCTAGACTTGTGGAGCTCCCAAAATTAGTGAGCTCCAAAAAGAAAGGCCACCTGTGAAGTGTGGGCATTTTGAACAAAGCTTTTTCCTATATGTTCTTCCTTCTATGTTGCAAGAGGTGCAAACCACTGTGTTTCTTTCATTTGTTTCCCAAGCATTGATGCTGTCTTTTCATGCATCTTTGTTATACAAGAATGAAACTATTGTGTCCTGAATCATGTCTGAGAAGACAAATCAGATTATACTTGATATAGAAACTGATGATGGATATGCCCAGTATCTGAGTGCAAGAAAATTCATCAGATGGTTTGAGAAGGATTGAGGTTGTGTTTAATTACATGCAAGTGTTGCAATCTTAAACTGGACAACAAAGATTCAACATAAGAAAAATTATGCTGGCTCTATGTGAATTCCACCAGGTTAGACGTCCTTATGTATGACACACAAGAGACACTAAGACCAAGTGTTAGCGGTGAATTTTTCACCAGTAGCTTGCAATGAGAGAGTGTGTATTCTGAAGAGCAACTTCAGCTTTACCAAAAGGCTCTTTCTAGCACCAGTGGCTTGTATTTCAGGCAATGTAATACAGAGGCCTATTAATCATGTGTAGGAGGCTGGACTGGCTTGTAGTGAGTACCAAGGGGTACTTACACCTTGCACCAGGCCCAGGTATCCCTTATTAGTGTAGAGGGGTGTCTAGCAGCTTAGGCTGATAGAAAAGGTAGCTTAGCAGAGCAACTTAGGCTGAACTAGGAGACGAGTGAAGCTCCTACAGTACCACTAGTGTCATATGCACAATATCATAAGAAAACACAATACACAGATATACTAAAAATAAAGGTACTTTATTTTTATGACAATATGCCAAAAGTATCTCAGTGAGTACCCTCAGTATGAGGATAGCAAATATACACAAGATATATGTAGACAATACCAAAATATGCAGTAATAGCAATAGAAAACAGTGCAAACAATGTATAGTCACAATAGGATGCAATGGGGGCACATAGGGATAGGGGCAACACAAACCATATACTCTTGAAGTGGAATGCGAACCACGAATGGACCCCAAAGATATGTGACCTTGTAGAGGGTCGCTGGGACTGCAAGAAAACAGTGAGGGTTAGAAAAATAGCCCACCCCAAGACCCTGAAAAGTGGGTGCAAAGTGCACCTAAGTTCCCCAAAGAGCACAGAAGTCGTGATAGGGGAATTCTGCAGGAAAGACCAACACCAGCAATGCAACAACGATGGATTTCCAGACGAGAGTACCTGTGGAACAAGGGGACCAAGTCCAAAAGTCACGATCAAGTCGGGATTGGGCAGATGCCCAGGAAATGCCAGCTGTGAGTGCAAAGAAGCTGCCACCGGATGGTAGAAGCTGAGGATTCTGCAAGAACGACAAGGGCTAGAAACTTCCCCTTTGGAGGATGGATGTCCCACATCGTGAAGAGTCGTGCAGAAGTGTTTTCCCCGCAGAAAGACCGCAAACAAGCCTTGCTAGATGCAAGGGTCGCAGTTAGGGTTTTTGGATGCTGCTGTGGCCCAGGAGGGACCAGGATGTCGCCAATTGCGTGAGGAGACAGAGGGGGTATCCAGCAAGACAAAGAGCCCACTCAGAAGCAAGCAGCACCCGCAGAAGTGCCGGAACAGGCACTACGAAGTGGAGTGAACCGGAGCTCACACGAAGTTGCACAAGAGGGTCCCACGATGCCGGAGGACAACTCAGGAGGTTGTGCAATGCAGGTTAGAGTGCCGTGGACCCAGGCTGGGCTGTGCACAAAGGAAATCCTCGAAGAGTGCACAGGAGCCGGAGTAGCTGCAAAACATGCGGTTCCCAGCAATGCAGTCTAGGGTGGGGAGGCAAGGACTTACATCCACCAATCTTGGACTGAAGAGTCACTGGACTGTGGGAGTCACTTGGACAGAGTCGCTGAATTCAAGGGACTTCGCTCGTCGTGCTGAGAGGAGACCCAGAGGACTGGTGATGCAGTTCTTTGGTGCCTGCGGTTGCAGGGGGAAGATTCCGTCGACCCACGGGAGATTTCTTCGGAGCTTCTAGTGCAGAGAGGAGGCAGACTACCCCCACAGCATGCACCACCAGGAAAACAGTCGAGAAGGCGGCAGGATCAGCGTTACAAGGTCGCAGTAGTCGTCTTTGCTACTTTGTTGCAGTTTTGCAGGCTTCCAGCGCGGTCAGCAGTCGATTCCTTGGCAGAAGGTGAAGAGAGAGATGCAGAGGAACTCTGATGAGCTCTTGCATTCGTTATCTAAGGAATTCTCCAAAGCAGAGACCCTAAATAGCCAGAAAAGGAGGTTTGACTACCTAGGAGAGAGGATGGGCTAGCAACACCTGAAGGAGCCTATCAGAAGGAGTCTCTGACGTCACCTGCTGGCACTGGCCACTCAGAGCAGTCCAGTGTGCCAGCAGCACCTCTGTTTCCAAGATGGCAGAGGTCTGGAGCACACTGGAGGAGCTCTGGGCACCTCCCAGGGGAGGTGCAGGTCAGGGGAGTGGTCACTCCCCTTTCCTTTGTCCAGTTTCGCGCCAGAGCAGGGCTGAGGGATCCATGAACCGGTGCAGACTGGCTTATGCAGAGATGGGCACCATCTGTGCCCATCAAAGCATTTCCAGAGGCTGGGGGAGGCTACTCCTCCCCAGCCCTGACACCTTTTTCCAAAGGGAGAGGGTGTAACACCCTCTCTCTGAGGAAGTCCTTTGTTCTGCCTTCCTGGGCCAAGCCTGGCTGGACCCCAGGAGGGCAGAAACCTGTCTGAGGGGTTGGCAGCAGCAGCAGCTGCAGTGAAACCCCGGGAAAGGTAGTTTGGCAGTACCCGGGTCTGAGCTAGAGACTCAGAGGATCATGGAATTGTCTCCCCAATGCCAGTATGGCCATGTTCGGAGTTACCATTGTGACGCTATACATATGTCGTGACATATGTATAGTGCACGCGTGTAATAGTGTCCCCGCACTCACAAAGTCCGGGGAATTTGCCCTGAACAATGTGGGAGCACCTTGGCTAGTGCCAGGGTGCCCACACACTAAGTAACTTAGCACCCAACCTTTACCAGGTAAAGGTTAGACATATAGGTGACTTATAAGTTACTTAAGTGCAGTGGTAAATGGCTGTGAGATAACGTGGACGTTATTTCACTCAGGCTGCACTGGCAGGCCTGTGTAATAATTGTCAGATCTCCCTATGGGTGGCACAAGAAATGCTGCAGCCCATAGGGATCTCCTGGAACCCCAATACCCTGGGTACCTCAGTACCATATACTAAGGAATTATAAGGGTGTTCCAGTATGCCAATGTAAATTGGTGAATTTTGTCACTAGCCTGTTAGTGACAATTTGGAAAGAAATGAGAGAGCATAACCACTGAGGTTCTGGATAGCAGAGCCTCAGTGAGACAGTTAGTCATAACACAGGTAACACGTACAGGGCACACTTATGAGTACTGGGGCCCTGGCTGGCTGGGTCCCAGTGACACATATATACAGTGAAAACAACATATATACAGTGAAATATGGGGGTAACATGCCAGGCAAGATGGTACTTTCCTACATCATGTCAGCTGTGTGTGCAAATAAATAATGCTGATGTCTAGAACTGAGTTTATGTACTATAGCTGACAACCAGAAAGTGCACAAGGGGGCCAAGAGTGCATTTATCTTGCACCCCTCAACAGTGTATATGTAAGAAGACATGTACAGGGACGCAAATGCACTTTTAGCAGCACTGGAGGCACTGAATAGTCTGAAAGCCTTGAGCATCCCTTCTATTGTCCTTAGTGTCACAGACGAATGAATGTCAAAACATTGAGGGAAAATAATTGAGAGGCCAAATAATAGAGGCATAATTATGGAGAACCAAAATATAAAGTTAAGTGCCTATAGATAAGAGTAGATGTACATCTATGTACCTTGAATATGGACATATTCAAGGAATGTACTTGTTTACTTAAGTATAGTAAATATATACCTATCTGTATCAGCGTACCTTGTCGATATTTTGCTCCTTGTTATTTAGGCCATACTATTTTGGTCACACAATATGCTTTCCTTGATATTGTAATGGAACACCAGTACAGCCTGGAAGAATGGATGTCATGATCAGCTAATGTACCCTTCACCCGTATCTACCAGCCAGCATGTCCCTGTCATATGTTCTTGCCTGTCCTAATACCATTCTAAGTTCTACGCCTGTGCCCTGCAGTCTTGGCTGTGCATTGACCCCTGATGCTCAGGATGCAAATCCTCTCCACATCTATGTTATTGAAGGGTAGGTGCCATGTTGCGCATTTCTGTCTCCCTCCTCAACCCACACCCTGCTCTGATGAGCAATAGTGGTAAGGAGAAGGCAAACACAATACTGGTAAGGGAGAATAAATACATCCAGGATTTGTGAAGAGCGGTAAACCACCCATGAGTGGCTCAAGGTCTGCATTGTAGGCCTGGGGAGATTAGGTGGTTTGTCCAGAATCACAGGATGTTGAGCTGATGCCCAGTGGTGAACCTGATTCCCCCCGCTCCGAAGATGGTAGCTCAGGATGTTGTGCCACACCGTCTCCTGGAGACTATGTATGCAATTGTTTACTTCCCATAAATAAGAAGCTGCCTCTCAAATAGAAAATGAGTATATTTTCAAAAAGAGCAAAGGAGTGTTTTCAGAAACCAAATGCAGCTACTTAAAACAAGCATTAGCAAAGCCAATAAGTCATGTCTTGAAGACCTATTCACTATGTCAATGATTTTTGCCGACACTGTGTAGCACCTTTAAAAGCGAAATTATTTTTAGAGATTATGTAGAGCATCAACAAACAAAAAGAAATGAAAAGGTGTGATGATATAACCCCTGCAGGCACACACATGCAAAATGACATATGCGCGAACATGCATCCCCATGCATTCACGAGCCTACAGAATGACACGGTGCAATTTTCCGTTTTTTAGTTAACAATAAAAGATGATGGACACTAAAAAATGAAGGAAAAATTTGAAATGTTAAATGGGGAAAACAGTTGTTTTTATAACAGACACCCCAGAAGCGGGAAGATGCTGGGCCTTCCAAAACGTAGTAACAAAAAAATGGGAATGCCCATGAGAGGAGCGTAGTAGGTGTGAGGCGCCAAAGGAGATTAGCGGGGTGAAATAAAATAAAAATTAAACTGAGTGGAGGGAGTAGGAAAAAGGTCAAACGTAAGGGAAAGAGCAACAGAGAGTAGTGCAGTATTTGAAAGACGGGAGAAATGCACAAAGGAGTTAGAAAACAAATGTACTCTCATGGAGTGCTTAAATGAGAACAGTGGGAGAATCAGTCAGTTAATCAACAGGATGGTAAAGAGAATATGCTCCATTGGAGAGAGAAACATTAGAAGAAAAAAGAAGAGGAAGGAAAGTAAAAAGCAAACAAATGAGAGTGACATTAAAGTCACCCAATTGAAGCAGTGGGAGGGCTCCAAGCCCACTGTAATTTCTTGGTATAGCCCACAAAAGTTATTTCGCAACCAGACAGCTAAAAAGCTGCCTGGTAGGTGAAGCCTAATGACAAGTTGGTGCTTTATGCAAAATTAGATGTATTTAGAAAAAATGACAAGATAATGCTTTTACCTAAAACAAATGCATTTCTAAACTACAGTCAAGTGGATATGTTTGGTGGTAATTCATATTGGGTTGGGGTCACCTATGGCTGATGTTAATACTTTTGCCTACAGTTACTTAAATTACTTGGTGACAAAGTTAATTATTTGGTTAAGTGGCTGTATTTCATTACACTGCTGCTTTAGAGCAGGCGGTGTCCTCAAACAGGAAAAAACACATCCACTCTTTTGTGCTACCCACCCCTTGTCACTCTTCACACTCTTCGTGGTTACCACAGTAGCCATAGCTATCTCCATCTGGATTCACATCTTAAAAACAGGCATCAGATGCGGGCTGGGAGTCTGCAAAGAAAGTGAGAGCAGACATAAGAAGCTTTCATTCTCATTGCACTTACAAATACAATATAGGAAAGAGGGAGATGCATGGCAGTTAATTCCCCAGCCCTGCCAAGTACCACGCATTTGGGGTTAGACAAATGCATTTTAGTGCTGGTGGCCGCATCACTGCACTAAAATGCATTAGTCATGCATTTACATAGCTACCCGACACAATGGGGGATAATGAGAGGTGATCCCTGGCTGAATAAAAGCAGCCTGTGGTGTGGGCAATTACAGCTTAATATCTTGCAACTGAGGCACTCACTGGTTGCCATGGTGGCCCCTGCAAGATTTCAGCCAAAAACATGGTTTTGGAGTTGCCCTGCAAAAACAAATTGTGCTCTGGCAGCCCAGACTGTCAGAGACACATGTGTGCCACTATATAGTTTATCTGGATGTGGGTGGCTTATTGTGACAGAAGGGACTTCGTAAGAAAGAAACTATTAAGCGCCAATCCCACCCAGCCTCACATGATGGATCCAGCAGCACTGCAGGTAATTTATCCTATTTGGTCAGTGACCTGAGAGTGGGGTTGGGTGTCCCCTCTGCGCCCGTTGGATTCTGGAGAGAGAGCAGGTCAAAGACTGTGGCGGCATGTTTGCAGCCAGCTCCTGAACGAAACTGAATCCATCAGCAGCAACCTGCCTCTAGGTAGCCTAATTCAGCAATAATGCCACTTTCACTTTATGCTGCACTCCATAATTTTAGACCTGATTTAGAGTTTGGCAGATGAGGTTACTTTGTCACAAACGTGAGGGTTATCCCGTCAGTCATTTTATGATCCCATTATATCCCATGGGAATTGTATAATGGTGGACAGGATATCCATCACAAGTGTGAAGTGGGAACTGCCCACCAAACTCTATATCAGGCCCACTGTTTAAAGTCCATGATGTTTGTTCATGATGCTTGTGCTCACATCATCTGTGCGATCCCGTAGGCTGTTGTGTATGTGTGTGCCAGTGTACACGGGCTATCTCCGGGACAGATCTCCAATGGATCGCCACTGCCAGGTCCTGCCGCCATTGCAGAAGTTGCTGTGCAAACCTGTTATCATGGGCAAAGACAAGAGACAGTGCCTGACTCGAGGGAATGGAGCCACTCCCACCTCTGAGACAGCCCCATGACGCTCTCACCACACAGCACTGGGTGTGATGTGATAGAGAAGTGAACAAGCATTGAATTGTGCTTGGCAATGTTTTTGACTATATTTCATGGACGTACAGTACCCCAGAGTGATGCATCATCAGGAAATCCAAACCTTTGGGAAAACATTTGTCTTTACCTTACATTCACTAAAAGTACTTGCATTTTCTATGTGATGGTGTTTCTGCAGTGTTGTCATGGAACAGATATGACTCTTACACAGTACACTCAGTTGGTTAAAGGTATCTGGGTTAATTAAAGCTGATGAGTGAGGGCTCATGGGGCAAGAGAGAGAGCTGTGCTCCTGAGGCTGAAGGCATAGAGAGCTTCCCGTAGTGCATGTGGTGGGTCAAATAAAGTGTTCAGACTGTCCAGCTCTTGGCCTCTCTGCGTAGAGCTGTTCCAATATCTGCCAATTGTGATTTCTATTTCATATGTGTTAGGAATGGGGTCTCTGGTTGGCAGTCAGTTTGCACTCTGTCCACGCAGAGACACTCACTCTAGCCAGGGTAAGGTCGTTACACTCCTAAGACAACCCCTGCTCGCCCCCATGGTAGCTAGGCACAGGCACTCAGGCTTATCCCAAAGGCAATGTGTAAAGTATTTGTACCAACACACACAGTAATACAGTGAAAACACTACAAAAGGGACACAACACCAGTTTAGAACAAGCATTTGCAATGCAATAGGTCTCGCATTTGCGAGAGTTAGAGCTATAGGCACTGTAAATGGCAATGTCTTTCACCTATGTCTTTTGTTTTGGAGTGTAGAGGATGTATGTGGTGGGGAGTGACATTTGTGGCTTGGATTTTAATTGTTACTCGAGGAATTGTGCAGTGTGGAATTGTGTGGTACGGAGTGTATTTGTGTAGTGGAATTATGTGACATGGTGAATATATATAGGTGCGTTGTGGTGCCCTCTGTGGGCTGTTTTGAGCATTACAGACTAATGCCAAAAATGTGTTCCTGATAAATGTTTTTTTGGGTTTACATAATTGGATATGTTTTATTAATCTCTCCTTATTGCAGTTATGACCATGCTTTAGGCCAGCGTAACATCCTTATTACACTGCGACTGTTTGAACACTCTTGATATGTTTGGGTGACACTTCTAGTTAATTTCTCTCGTTACTCCTCTGTGGCTGGCTTGTGTATTTTTTGGGGGGGAATTGTGTGAGCCAGCCAGCAACTCTGATGGTGGGGTGGTGAAAATGGTATTCTATTAGAATTAGCATGGCAGATTTAAATTAGAATGCTAAATAGCAAAATAATTTATTTTTGCTACAGATAGAGGAAGAAGGTAAATGAAAGTGTTTTAGTTATATGCAGGGCCATGGAATTATGTGGCAGGAAAGGACCAAATTATGTGTCAGGATTGACCAATTTATCTGGCAAGAAAAGTCCAATTATGCATTTACAATGCCAATAGCTCTCTCGTAAATGTGAGACCTATTGCACTGCAAATGCTTGTTTTTTGTCTTTTACTAGAGAGTCCATTTGCACGTTTCCAGTTGTGGTTAGTGTACATTGTATTTGCACTTTCTCGGACGTCTGCCAGGGCATCTTCATTTTGACCTTGGGTACCACCACCCATGGAGGGGCCCCAAAAATAGCTACCTCTGTGCACATTAGTCCTGACCTGCAGCATCCAGGCTCTTAAACTGTCCTGTCTTACATGTTCTAATGCAACTGAACACAGATGAACAGCATTTTAGACACTTTCTAAACTCTTCAAAGTTGCTCCAAAATTACATTTCGAAAGGTGGAAAGCCTAGCACATAGAGACCATTTACTTTTTAATCGCGCTTAACACAGGGCTTGCAGTCTTTGTAGGTTTGGGATCTGTGGCACTTCATTTGTCTCAAGCCAGTTAGCCTTTAAGGGGGGCGGTTCATTCTGCTGAGGAAGGTAGTTCACCCTGCTCAGCTGAGGGGGGGTGGACATTTCCTGTCGGAAGAGCTGTGCTCGGGCTGTGGTACGAATCATTATTAGCTTAAACTGCGCGACTCATCAGGCAGATGCCACTTTTCAGTTGGCTACGCCCAGCTCACAAGTGTTATGAAGAGATTATCTCAAATTTCAAGGTATCATTTCAAATTGTTATTTTATTAAGTTGTTCTGCTGATGCTGAGTGCTAATGTAATTTGGTGAGTTAAACAATTGTATACGTTGTTAATACATTTTATACATTTCTTGGTTGCAACAACATGCATTTTTCAATGTGCACTTTGAAACTGGATTTCTGGCACGTATGCGCTTAATAAATACATTATATTAAACTTATAAGCCTAAAAGGTACATATAAATATATTATAAAATTATTGATGTACAGTAAGTACCCTGTAAATGTGACTGGGTTTTAAAGCATTTTTACTACTTTAAAATGGATGCGATCGAACGCGAGGATGAGGGAAGCAGACAGCTAGAAAGAACTGGAGAAGAGACAAAGAGTGAAAGAGGGAGTGGGGAGAGACCACATGAGAGAGTGGGCGAGACAGAGATGGAAAAGGAAGACGGAGGTTTGAGGAGAGAAACAGCTGCAGAGAGAGAAATCTAAGAGGAAGGGAGAGAGGGTGATAAGCGTGAAAAAGTAAATGAAGAAGGAGAAAGCAATAGAGAGAAAAGCAAGGAAAGAAAACAGCTAGAGGGGATGAGAAGAGAGTGCGACGGAGGAGAGACTCGGCTTGAAACATAATTTGTTGCTGTTTTCCACAATTTTAGCTTTTTTTTGCCCAAATGCTTCAAATGCAACGTCCTTTCCAATGCAAGTATAGTAATTTATCTAATGTAATGTAGCACTATTTTGTCTGCTCACTCGTGGTACTAATTCCTGGCAAAGGTTTACAAATGTATACAATCCTGTCAAAACACTGTGCCTTGGCCACAATCAACATACTTCATGGCTCTTGTCTTGCTGCCTGCCTGGTTATTTAGTCACAGCAGGGTTGATGTCTCTGTCTCCCTGCTGGTGTGTACACAGGGTGAACAGATGGCCCCCTTTCTTCTGAAACCAGCAGATCTCGGAAACTAAAGAGAGGTGCTGTCTTTGCACAAAAGAACCAATAAATGTTAACATAAAAAAAGAATTAGATACTTTCACGGAAAGCATGGAGATGCAGTGCAGGCCTATTTAGAAAGACAGAAAAGATCTCTGAGCAAGAATGCTCTGCAAAAAATAGCGCAGTGAGGAGAAAAAGACAGACAGGCAGATAGAGTACAAAATAAAGGAGCAAAACCTGAAACACAAGCCGGAAACTAATGAAACAAAAATAACACCAGTAAGGAAAGAAAACAGAGCCAGTAAAAACATTTGTACCTTTGTTTGTCCTGCTGAGCACATTTCCAGCTCTCTGTAAGGAGGGGGCAGCTCCCATCAGAGCACAACAGCTGGTCTTTTCAATCTTTGGAGGAGGAGGTGGGAGGAATGAATGCTGCAATAAAATTCAAGCAGCTCAAAATGCGCGAGGGAGAGTAAGGAATGGAATAGACAAAGTCACACATGACTGCAGATGAAAATAAGTAATAGACTAGAGCCCTGTTAACAGAAACAGACTGGAGCCACTTAAACATCCAGCGCTCTGGTCAAATGCTATTAGCCTTTGAAAAAAGTAATCCCTAAGCACATGCTATATATGCACAAGTGGAAGGGTACAAGTACCAGGGCCATGCTCAAGGGAATTATGCAACTGTGGAAAAGGTGGGACAAAGAGCAAGGATTGACCACTAGCAAGCAAGGATTTTTTAAGGACACTGAAACAAACCAGTGAAAAAGCAGAGACCCCACAAAGAAGCATGTAAGCATATAAAAAAAAAAAATTAAAAAGAGTCTTACTCCATAGAAATCAATGGATGATTTGCTTTTACACAAAGCACCTGGTATGTGTAAAAAACTGAAGCCGCACAGGCGAGCATGCGTATGAAAAGTACTGTAAGCGATGCGTTGATTCCTCACTCGCACGTGAGACGTGGTTGTTTCTTCTCTGGTCAGGTAGGCGATGCATGTGAGAAAGTAGCCTCTTTTTAGCATGGTTACCCCCATTTCTGGCCTGCTTGTCAGTGTGTTTGACTGTGTCACTGGAATCCTGCTAGCCAGGACCCCAGTGCTTATGGTTTCTGGCCTGTTTGTAAGTATGTTTGACTGTTTGTCAGTATGCTTGACTGGGTCTCTGGGATCCTGCTAAACAGGACTGTAGGAGGCTGGCCTGGCTTGTAGTGGGTACCAGAGGTACTTACACCTTGTGCCAGGTACAGTTATCCCTTATTATTGTAGAAGAGGTGTTTCTAGCAGCAAAGGCTGATAGAAGGTAACTATAGCAAAGCAGCTTAGGCTGAACTAGGAGACATGTAAAGCTCCTACTATACCACTGGTGTCATATGCACAATATCATAAGAAAACACAATACACAGATATACTAAAAATAAAGGTACTTTATTTTTATGACAATATGCCAAAAGTATCTCAGTGAGTACCCTCAGTATGAGGATAAGTTATATACACAAGATATATGTACACAATACCAAAATTATGCAGTAATAGCAAAAGGAAGTAATGCAAGCAGTGTAAAGTTACAATAGATTGCAATAGGAGCACATAGTTATAGGGGCAACACAAACCATATACTCCAAAAGTGGAATGCGAACCACGAATGGACCCCAAACCTATATGAGCTTGTAGAGGGTCACTGGGACTGTAAGAAAACAGTGAGGGTTAGAAAAATAGCCCACCCCAAGACCCTGTAAGGTAGGTGTAAAGTGCACCTACAACCCCCAGGGAGCACAGAAGTCGTGATAGGTTGATTCTGCAAGGAAAACCAACACCAGCATTGCAACAACAGTGGATTTCCGGACCTGAGTACCTGTAAGACAAGGGGACCAAGTCCAAGAGTCACAACAGTGTCGAGAGTGGGCAGGAACCCAGGAAATGCCAGCTGAGGGTGCAAGGAAGCTGCCACTGGATGGAAGAAGCTTGGTGTTTTGCAAGAACAAAGAGGACTAGGAACTTCCTCTTTGAGGGATGGATGTCCCACGTCTTGAAGAAGCTTGCAGAGGTATTCCCACGCAGAAAGGCCACAAACAAGCCTTGCTAGCTGCAAGGGTCACAGTTAGGGTTTTTGGATGCTGCTGTGGCCCAGGAGGGACCAGGATGTTGCCACTTGGATGAGGAAACAGAGGGGGCGCCCAGCAAGTCAGGGAGCCCTCACAGAAGCAGGCAGCACCCGCAGAAGTACCGGAACAGGCACTTAGAAGAGGAGTGAACTGGAGCCCACTCAAAGTCACAAAAGGGAGTCCCACGACGCCGGAGGACAACTCAGAAGGTTGTGCACTGCAGGTTAGAGTGTCGGGGACCCAGGCTTGGCTGTGCACGAAGGAAATCCTGGAAGAGTGCACAGGAGCCGGAGCAGCTGCAAATCACGCGGTACCCAGCAATGCAGTCTAGCATGGGGAGGCAAGGACTTACCTCCACCAAACTTGGACTGAAGAGTCACTGGATTGTGGGAGTCACTTGGACAGAGTTGCTGAGTTCCAGGGACCACGCTCGTTGTGCTGAGAGGGGACCCAGAGGACCGGTGATGCAGTCTTTTGTTGCCTGCGGTTGCAAGGGGAAGATTCCATCAACCCACAGGAGATTTCTTCAGAGCTCCTGGTGCAGAAAGGAGGCAGGCTACCCCAGAGCATGCACCACCTGTAAACAGTCGAGAAAGCCGGCAGGATGAAACGATACAAGGTTGCAGTAGTCGTCTTTGCTACTTTGTTGCGGTTTTACAGGTGTCCTGAGCAGTCAGCGGTCGATCCTTTGGCAGAAGGTGAAGAGGGAGATGCAGAGGAACTCTGGTGAGCTCTTGCATTCGGTATCTGAAGAATTCCCCAAAGCAGAGACCCTAAATAGCCAGAAAAGGAGGTTTGGCTACCTAGGAAGGAGGATTGGCTACTAAGGGAGGTAAGAGCCTATCAGAAGGAGTCTCTGACGTCACCTGCTGGCACTGGCCACTCAGAGCAGTCCAGTGTGCCAGCAACACCTCTGTATCCAAGATGGCAGAGGTCTGAGGCACACTGGAGGAGCTCTGGGCACCTCCCCTGGGAGGTGCAGGTCAGGTGAGTGGTCACTCCCCCTTCCTTTGTCCAGTTTCGCGCCAGAGCAGGGCTGGGGGATCCCTGAACCGGTGTAGACTGGCTTATGCAGAGATGGGCAGCATCTGTGCCCATCAAAGCATTTCCAGAGGCTAGGGGAGGCTACTCCTCCCCAGCCATCACACCTATTTCCAAAGGAAGAGGGTGTCACACCCTCTCTCAGAGGAAATCCTTTGTTCTGCCTTCCTGGGCCAGGGCTGCCTGGACCCCAGGAGGGCAGAAACCTGTCTGAGGGGTTGGCAGCAGCTGCAGTGGAGACCCCGGAAAGGCAGTTTGGCAGTACCTGGGTTCTGTGCTAGAGACCCGGGGGATCATGGAATTGTCTCCCCAATGCCTGAATGGCATTGGGGTGACAATTCCATGATCTTAGACATGTTACATGGCCATGTTCGGAGTTACCATTGTGACGCTATACATAGTTAGTGACCTATGTATAGTGCACGCGTGTAATGGTGTCCCCGCACTCACAAAGTCCGGGGAATTTGCCCTGAACGATGTGGGGGCACCTTGGCAAGTGCCAGCGTGCCCACACACTAAGTAACTTGGCACCCAACCTTCACCAGGTGAAGGATAGACATATAGGTGACTTATAAGTTACTTAAGTGCAGTGGTAAATGGCTGTGAAATAACGTGGACGTTATTTCACTCAGGCTGCACTGGCAGGCCTTTGTAAGAATTGTCAGATCTCCCTATGGGTGGCTGCAGCCCATAGGGATCTCCTGGAACCCCAGTACCCTGGGTACCTCAGTACCATATACTAGGGAATTATATGGGTGTACCAGTATGCCAATGTGAATTGGTGAAATTGGTCACTAGCCTGTTAGTGACAATTTGGAAAGCAGAGAGAGCATAACCACTGAGGTTCTGGTTAGCAGAGCCTCAGTGAGAGAGTTAGGCATCACACAGGGAACACATACATATAGGTCACAAACTTATGAGCACTGGGGTCCTGGCTAGCAGGATCCCAGTGAGACATAACAACCACAATTACAACATAGGGTTTTCACTATGAACACTGGGCCCTGGCTAGCAGGATCCCAGTGAGACAGTGAAAACACCCTAACATATACTCACAAACAGGCCAAAAGTGGGGGTAACAAGGCTAGAAATAGTCTACTTTCTCACAAGGACCTCAGTGCCTATGTTCTCTCTGTTCCCAAATTTGTCACTACATACTGGTAACCCAGTATTTCACCCCAAATTGGCATACTGGTGCCCCCTTATAAGTTCCTAACATAAGGTACTTAGGTTCCCAGGGCATTGGGGTTTCAGGGGATCCCTATGGGCTTCAGCATTACTTTTGCCACTCATAGGGAGCCCCTGCAAAGGCTTCTGCAGGATTGCCATTGCAGCCTGCGCAAAATGGTGCATACACCCTTTCACAGCCATTTACACTGCACCAGGTCACTTATAAGTCACCTATATATCAGGCCTTCCAAACCCAAATGCTGGATGCAAAGGATCTGTGTGTGAGGGCACCCCTGCACTAGCAGAGGTGCCCCCACATCATCCAGAACCATTTTCCCTGGATTTGTGAGTGCGGGGACGCCATTTTATGCGTGCAATGGACATAGGTCAATACCTATGTCCAGCTTCACAATGGTAACTCCAAATATGGCTATGTAAGGGGTCTAACATCTGGAAATTGTACCCCAATACTGACTCTAGTATTGGTTTTACAATTCCATGCACTCTGGGGGCTCCACAGTTGACCACCAGTACTGCCATACCATCCTTCTGAGGTTTTCCAGGCAGCCCCAGCTGCTGACACCTCACAGACAGGTTTCTGCCCTCCTGTTGCTTTAGCAGCTCAAGCCCAGGAAAGCAGAACAAAGCATTTGCTTTGGGAGAGGGGTGTTACACCCTCTCCCTTTGGAAATAGGTGTTACAGGCATGGGAGAGGTAGCCTCCCAGAGCCTCTGGAAATGGTGCCCTCCTTGCATAATCCAGTCTGCACCAGTTCAGGGACCCCCAGTACCTGCTCTGGCGCAAAACTGGAGAAAGGAAAGGGGAGTGACCACTCCCCTGTCCATCACCACCCCAGGGGTGGTGCCCAGAGCTCCTCCAGAGTGTCCATGGGTTTTGCCATCTAGGATTCCAAGGTGGTGGGGCACTCTGGGAGCATCTGAGTGGCCAGTGCCAGCAGGTGACATCAGACCCCTCCCCTGATAGGTGCTTACCTGTGTAGCTGACCAATCCCCCTTTCAGGGCTATTTAGGGTGTCTCCTTTGGGTGTTTCCTCAGATTCGGATTGCAAGACTCCAGCAGGAATCCTCTGCATCCTTTACTTCATCTTCTACCGACGGAACTGCATCTGGACCCTCCAGGAACTCTACAAACTGCAACAAAGAACCAAAAACAACATCGTATCTTTAGCTCCTGCCAGAAACTGCAACTGCTTCCAGGTCGTGCATCCTCCAAGGACTGCCTGTCTTCAGAACCGAAGTAATCTCCCTTGAAGTGAAGGAGTCACTTCCCTGCTTCAGCAGGCAACCCTCTCCAGCGACGACCTGTGGCATGGGTCCCCTCTCCTGATGAAGTGCATGGATCCAGCAATACAGGTGGTAGACTGAAGTTGTCCTGACGGTCCTAAGGTCCAGCTGTCCAACTTTGGTGGAGGTAAGAGCTTACCTCTTCACGCAAGACTGTAACCCCATGCACTGCATGATTTGCGGTTGCCAAGGCTTCCTGCGATGCACAGCTTCCTGAGTGGTTCTCTGGCAGTGAGGGATCCCTTTATGTTGTGTTGTGTGGGCCTCCATTTGCACCTTCTTTGTCCCCGTGCTGTGGGACTCCTGTGTGTGCTGCCTGGTCTTCTGAGGGCTCTCTAAGTTACTAAGAGCCCCTTCTGCATTCCCCTCCTGGGTAGAGGCCACCAGGTCCCTCACGGTCCCAGGCAGCGCCATTTTTGGCTAACCACAAGCTTTGCATTTGCCAAGGCTTGTTGGCGGAATCCAATGATGCTGACCAGACTGCAATCATCCATCCGGTGTGGGACATCTTCTGCACCAGCCAGGAACCCACATCTGTCTTCTTGGGTGCATAACTGATTTTGCGGGTCATTACGACCTCGGCGGTCTTTTCGCAAGAGTGCCGAGGTACCGCCGTGCTGAAGACCGCCAGTGGTGGCGGTCTTCCGCGCCGCGTATTATGACCGCTGGCAGGCCGCCGTCCTTTTTCGTACGGAAAGCCGCCAGCAGCCATACTGGCAGACGGCGGGAAAGTGGAGGCTGCTGAACCTCCACCGCCACGTCAACAGAACACCACCCACTGAATCACTTCCCATGATTCGGTGTGGTGGTGTTCTGGTGACGGTGTTCTGGTGGCGGAGCTGCCCCCATAGATCCCGTCCCCTCCCGGAGGATCAACAGACAAGGTAAGTTGATCGTCCATTAGGGAAGGGGGTGGTGGGGTGTTGTGTGTTGTGAGCGTGCATGGGGGTGTGTGTGTGAGAGTGTAGAGGGGGTGTGTGAGTGCGTGTATGTATGCGGGGTGTGGTGTGTGTATGGGAAATGTGTGCGGGTCGGACGGTGTGCATGTCTGTTTGTATGTGTGCGGGTATGTGTTGTCGATGTGTATGTGACCGTGTAGGGGTGTGTATATGTGCATGTTGGGGTGTGTGCGTGAAGGGGTGTGTATATGTGCATGTTGGGGGGTGTGCGTGTAGGGGTGTGTATATGTGCATGTTCGGGGTCGGGTGGGGAGGGAGGTTGTGCCACCTTTGAGGGGTGGGGGGGATTCGTGGAGGGTTGCGGGGGTGGGGGAGACCCCTATCAGTGCCAGGGAAGGAATTTCCTGGCACTAATAGTGCCTACCGCCATGGATCTCATGGCGGTGCCCCATCACCCGAGATCCATGGTGGTATGCAGGGTCCTTATCCCGTCGGCGGTCTAGTGACGACCGCCGGGCTGGAGACCGCAATCTCCAGCCCAGCGGTCTTCACCGCCATTCGGTCAGAATGGTGAAGTGGTACCGCCGCGGTCATAATTCCATTTTTTTTGTCGCCGGCCTGTTTGCGGTCTTACTGCCACTTTACCACCGACCGCCAGGGTCGTAATGACCCCCTTTGTCTTCACACCAGTGGTTCCTCTTTTGCACCTTCATCCGGGTTAGCAGGGGCTCCTGTTCTCCCTGGACTCTTCAGTGCTCCTTGGACTTAGTCCCCTTCTTCCACAGTTCTTCAGAACCAGGAACCCATCATTGGTGTCTTGCAGTCTCTTCTGGTTCTTGCATTATCTTCTATCACGTGTTCTTGGAAACTTACTGTGCTTCACTCCTGCTTTCCTGGGCTCTGGGTTGAGTTCTATTACTTATCTTTGGTGTTTTCTTACACTCCCAGCGCCCATCTACACACTACACTTGCCTAGGTGGGAAACCAACATTCGCATTCCACCATTTTAGTATATGGTTTGTGTTCACCCTAGGTCCAATTCTAATTATTGTGATTTTCACTATTTGCACTGTCCTCTAACTCTTTTTACAGCTATTATTGCATTCTAGTGTATATACTGTGTATATTACTTACCTCCTATGGGAGTATAGTCTCTAAGGTATTTTTGGCTTTGTGTCACTAAAAATAAAATACATTTATTTTTGTAACACTTACTATTATTTTCTTTCATGTGTGTAAGTACTGTGTGACTGCAGTGGTATTGCAAGAGCTTTGCATGTCTCCTAGTTAAGCCTTGGCTGCTCAGCTACAGCTACCCCTAGACAGCATGGCTTCTAGACACTGACCACATTTCACTAATAAGGGATAACTGGACCTCGTATAAGGTGTAAGTACCTTTGGTACCCACTACAAACCTTTCCTGTCAGGTAGCCACGGGTCTACGCAGGTTTACCGTGATTTTGAAGCCCAGCGACACTGCGTGCAAAATCCGGGCACACAGTGGTGAAGAGCCATGCTGCATGGGTGATGCATCGATTTTGGCAGCTGCAAGCAGGTGTTGCGTCGATTTTTCCAACTGCGATGCAGGTGGTGCATCGGTTTTTGAGACGCAAAGCTGGTGCTGCATCAATTTTTCTCCCGCTCGCTCCTATGCGTGTATTTCAGTCTTGGTTCCATCAGATTCTTCTCTCAAGGGCCCAGGGACTGGATAGGGCACACCTTGGTGTTGTAGGAGTCTCAGCAAGAGAGTCCAGGTGCTGGCAGAGGAATTCTTTGATGGCCCTGAGACTTCAGAACAGGGGACAAGCACAGTCCAAGCCCTTGGAGACATTTCATAAGCAGGAAAACACAGAAAAGTCCAGTCTTTGTCCTCTCTCATGTAGAAGCAGCAACTGCAAGTCAACCCAGCAAATCACACTCACAGCAAAGGGGCAGTACTCCTTCTCCACCTCTTCGGCTCTTCTCCTTGGTAGAAGTTCCTCTTGATCCAGAAGTAATCTAAAAGTATGGGGTTTTGGGTCCACTACTTATACCCATTTCTGCCCTTCTAGTAGGCAAACTTGAAAGGAAAGTCTCTGTTGTTGACAAGATCCTGCCTCACCCAGGCCTGGCCCCAGACCCACACCAGGGTGTTGGAGACTGCATTGTGTGAGAACCGGCACAACCCTTTCAGGTGTAAGTGTAATCTCCTCCTTCCTCACTGTAGCCCAGGGGACTCATCAGAATATGCAGGACATTCCCTAGCTTCCTTTTTTTCACTGTCTAGAGGGAATTCATAAACAGCCCATCTGTCAGTCTGACCCAGACGTGGATTCCACAGGCAGGCAGAGGCACAGAATGGTCAAGCAAGAAAATTCTCACTTTCTAAAAGTGGCATTTTTAAACTGACAATCCAAAAACCAATTTTACCAAAATATGTATTTTTAAATTGTGAGTTCAGAGACCCCAAACTCCAAATCTCTATCAGCTCCCAATGGGGATCTGAACTTAAAAGATAAAGGCAGTCCCCATGTTAAGCTATGAGAGATAGGCCTTGCAACAGTGAAAACTGAATGTGGCAGTGTTTCACTGTCACGACATGTCAAACACACCAGTGCATGCCCTACCTCTTAAATACACTGCACCCTGCCCACTGGGCTTTCTAGGACCTACCTTAGGGGTGACTTACATGTAGTAAAAGGGAAGGCTTGGGCCTGGCAAGCGGGTACACTTGCCAGGTCGAATTAGCAGTGCAAAACTGCACACACAGACACTGCAGTGACAGGTCTGAGACATGTTTACCGGGCTACTAATGTGGGTGGCACAATCAGTGCTGCAGGCCCACTAGTACCATTTGATTTACAGGCCCTGGGCACCTCTAGTGCATTTTACTAGGGACTTAATAGTAAATCAAATACGCCAATCTGGGATAACCACTCAAAAGCACAATTTACCCAAGAAGCATTTGCACTTCAGCACTGTTCAGCAGCGGTAAAGTACCCAGAGTACCACAAACCAGCAAAAACAAAGTCCATCACACAGTCACAACATAGGAAGCAGAGGCAAAAGGGCAGGGGAGACTACACCAAGAATGCCAGGTCTAACACTATGAAAGTGAATGAATGGAGTAATTCACAGATATCAAAATATTGGTTTCATGAAGAAAACAAAATTGTGTTTACAGGTGATGAAAGAGAGAGTGTGTGGGTGTGTGGTAACGGGGGCCCTACAAGTAGTGCATGCAGCTGCATGGTGCAGTGAAGAACAAGTGAGTATGAGGAAACAGATGAAGGAAGATATGCAAATTAAGGATTT
This sequence comes from Pleurodeles waltl, assembly GCF_031143425.1. Taxonomy (NCBI): domain Eukaryota; kingdom Metazoa; phylum Chordata; class Amphibia; order Caudata; family Salamandridae; genus Pleurodeles; species Pleurodeles waltl. The sequence goes on from NW_027149853.1 coordinate 493,410, forward strand.
CAGAACGATGCAGAGAAAAAGAGGGAACAAGCGGCTGACAGTGAAAGACTGCAGATGAAAGCAATGTGAACAGTGAACAAGAGCAACCAGATTGAGAAACTCCGAATACCACTAGTCCTTTCACAGATCTTAGTAATGGTTGAGTACTGCTTTAAGTTACTTGTGAGAAAGTATCACTCCGAGTGTCACTCATTTGACAGTAAAATGTCACTCATGTGCACACTGAAACCACCAAGATGTCACACATAAGCAGTCCCCACACTTGGCAGCTATGTAGGTTAGTGCCCTTTCATTTCTGGAATTTTGAAGCAGCTTTACTGTCTTCATTGCTTGATTTTGATCAGGAAAAAGTGTCATTCATAGTTGTTGAAATGTCACTCATAATTACACTGACATTATGAAAATGTCACACCTAGCAATCTGATACCTTGGCAGCTATGATTCACCGAAATGCCAGGGGTTGCGGAAGTAACATCACATAACCACCCTTTGACTCAATGACATTACAGAATATATAATACAATTACACAAGTTATTAACACAAATAACTGTCTATTTTAAATACCACCTACTTTTTAGAGAGGATGATAAAATTATTAAGAACATTAAATAGGAACTTTACACTTAATAGAAATCTGCAACATTTTGTTTAAAAATTTGTATTTTTTAATTTCACGTTTTTAATTCAGGAAACTGTACATTGCATTCATATATTTATTCCTTTGACAGTGATAAGAGCTGACTGCCACAGTTCCCAGTTGGAGCTACAGAAAGTTAAACAGTGCATATCACATTACTGTTTGCCTTCTGTTCCTGACATTGCCTTTGTCACCTCTGAGGTCAAGGGTCACAAAAGCAATGACAGGGTCACGTGGGCAAACCAGGGGTCACAGCTGAGACCCTTGGCGACCCCTAAATGACATCCATGGATAGATGTAAACCAATTTTCACTAGAAGGCGATTTTCACAGTGCAGTGAGAAATGCATGTTATGATTTTCACCATTTTCTGCAATAAAAGTTAGGAAAATCTGGAATCATGAATGGTTTGCATCTACAGTAAAAACAGCACAAACTAAAAATATCCCTGTGGGCTTTCAGTATCATGAAAGCTATAATAACATAGTCGAATGTATAATTTGCAGGGTCTAGGGGACTGAACCAAGTTACATGAGCATCTCTGCAGATCATAAGCTTATTTTGAGACCTACATATCAAAGGGATTTGTACACTTTGAGACTTATTTACAAGCCCCTTGCGCCACTGTTGCATCATTATTTTTGATGCAACGGTGGCTCAAAGCAGCCCTCTACAGTGCACCACATTTACAAACCGCTGCAGTGGTACCATTGCTTCAGTTTGTAAAGCTTTGCGCCACATTATATCTGTGCCAGGTATAATGTATGCAAGGTAGGCGTTCCCCCGTTAGAAACCAGGTAGAACTGGTGCAGTGAAATCTACAAGATTTAACTGCATCGTTCTGCGCCTTCACAGCATCAAAGATTTAACGCCTGCTCAGAGGAGACATTAAAGTGATGCAAAGCTTTTTAGAATGGGGGCCTTCCATGCATTGTTTGAGTAGCATCATTTTTTTGACACTAGTCAAGCAATGCATCATTTTAGCGCTGCAGATGCGTCAGAATTTCTGACACATCTGTGGGCACTGTGGGCCATGGAGCTCTGTATCATAAATACAGTGTTACCATGGCACCGTTAGGTGGTAGCAGGGCAGCGTAAGAAATCTGACGCATACATGGGAATGTGTCAGAATCTTGTAAATAAGGCCCTTTATTTTTATATGTCAGGTCAGATGTATGCCAGAGCAATAGCGTAATAGTATGCCATTAGGATGCTTTTCAAGCATGCCAAGAATGGAATGGGTGATTTTTCCCTGACCTGCGTCTAACTAGAATGATCTTTAGGGCACTGAGACGCTCATTATAAGTGGTGTGATAAAATTCTGACATGTGCGGTAAGTTCTATTACCACAACTATTGCAATTATGAGTTTGCCTCATTTTTTAACATCAGGTAAATATTAGAGGAGATAAAAAGTGCCTTCCTGGATATGGTTTTGGCAGGATAAACCTGTTGAAATCTATCGTAGGAAAAATGTCCAATGAATACTGGGGCACGTGCATATTTGGTAAGGTAAGCACCAAAATCTGCATTTTATTCCCCATTTTAGGGAGGAAACTCATAGTAGGTGCTATTTACTGCACCCAATAAATATTGCACGCCACAATATTGTTATTTATCCGATGCAATAAATATCACACCTAACAAACATCCACTCATAATGGTGGACTATGTCGGTTGTGCCTGATGGGCACCCTTGCATCAAAGATGCCTTCAGAAGTTTAGGGGTGAAGTGGATTACTAATATCATGAGAACTGTGCTACACCAGAGGCATCTCTTAAGAACAGAGCTAGATTTCAAATAGCATTGCAACCTAGAAACGTGTTTGCAACCAGGCACTGGAAGGTAGAAATGGCGCGCGTGCTAGTGAGTGGGGTATGTCCCCAACATCGGTTGGGCCCGAGCCTTCAATAAAACTTTAGCAGGATTGTGCACATTTCCAAACAGTCGGGGTTGCCATGATGTCACACCTGTGTTTGAGGACATGCATTGAGATCATGCCACAGCCATGATAGAGCAAGGAGTCAAAGCAGCTGACGAAACCGTAGAAATGTGCCGAGAATAGAGAGAACCATAGCGGTGAAAAGCAAGACCCACCAAAAAAGATCTGTTAGGTCTAAAGCCAACTGGATCCATACCAAAAAGCAGGAGCTGGTCTTCCCTGCCTTGGCAAGGTCCACACATATACAGTTTGACCCCCAATTCTGGGATGACAGTCCCTCGTAGAAAAGGAACAAGAGGCTGACATAAGCATAGAACAGGGAGCAGCAAAGCAGAACTTCACAGATGGACTAGGAGACCACCTACAATTGTTTACAGAGATGTCAGAACAAGAACTAGGACTCAACCAGCTGACCCTTGGTCCTGAAGACAAGTTACACTGCAGTCTAGTTAATCTCTTGCATTGGGAGGAGACTTGCTGCTGCCTGAAACATAATGTAAACATGCTCCTCAAGATAAAATAATAATAATATGTTTGTATATGATATAGAGCTGTATACTGCACTTCTGTGTTTTCCAACTGCTGTATGTTATCAATGCTTTTTGGCACAGGGTTGCCACTGCTTTGTATTGCGTTGTATGTCCATAGTGCTTCTTTACACTTGTGATGCCCAAAGCACTTGTGGGGAAGTCTGATATGTAGCTTCTTCTTCTGTATCATTTCTACAGCATTTTGATGTCATCTTACTGCCGTTATTGTCTCCCACTGACGTACTTGGTCCCTAGAGCTGCTCACACTGCTGTTGGTGGGTCAATCATATTCCATTGAAGTTCTGGGCTTCCTCCTACCTACAGGAGGAGACGTCCCACAGGTACACATTCACAGGACAGAAGGGTCAGACACCGGTGCAGTACTTCACAAGATCACATGACCCACATGGCTGCTGACACATTACTCCTGCTCAAGGGAGTAGCCAGAAAATTAAAATACCCCCCTCTTCAAACCAAAGCTCTTCTGGCACCAAGCAAATAAAACAAGTCATTACGGACCTCTTCAGAAGAGCTCTCTTGTTTTTTCCATCGAAGAATCTATCCCTTCATGCTTTCATCCTTTCATCCACCTTTTAATATCCACAACGTCACATTTACATTCTGTCATCCATTCATTCATTCATCTATCATTCAGTCCTTCACCATTACGTCCGTCTGCCCATCCATATTCAAACCTATCTATCTATCTACCCTTTCACTCATTCATCTCTCTATCCACCCTTTCACTCATCATCCATCCTTTCAGTCATCCATCCATTCATCCATCCATCCTTTCACTCCATCCGTTTATTCATCTACCCTTCCCCTCCATCCATCCATACCCTTCCACTCATCCTTCCACTCATCAACTAATCCATCCATCCATTTACTCTTTTACTCACCTACCCATCCACACATCAATCCATTTACTCATCCATCCACACTTTCACTCATCCGTTGATCCATTAAACCTCCATTTCACTCATCTATTCTTTCACTCATCCATCCAACCGTTCATCTATCTATCCATCAACTCTTTCTTTCACTCATCATCCATTTTTTCACTCACCCATTCATCTACTCTTTCACTCACACATCCATCCATCCTTTCACTCACTCATTCACCTTTATCTACTAAGTTGCAGACAGAGGAGTCCCATCAAAAACTCCACCTGTGCTGTAGCTGCTAAAGTTGGGGATTCACGACATGCAGCTCCATCCTTTCACTCATCCGTCCATGCTTTTACTTCACCCATCCATCCACCTTTCACTTATCTATCCATCTTTTCTCATTATCCATCCACCATTTCACTCACCCATTCCTTTATCCTTTCATCCATCCACTCCCCCTTTCACTAATCCATCTATTATTTCAATCATCCATACTTTCACTCATTCATCCATCCATCTACCCATCCACTCTTTAACTCCCACACCAATGCATCCTCCTCTAACTCACTCAAACCTTCCACGTTATTTATGAGTCATAGTCTGCCGATTTGCAAGCAGAAGAGGCCCATCAAGAACTCCACCCCCGCTGTAGCTGCTAAAGTTGGGAGTTCAAAACACCCCAACATCACCTCTTTTACTCATCCATCCTTTCGCTCATCCATTTACCCTTTCATCCATCCTCCATCCCTTTCACTAATCCATCCATTATTTCAGTCATCCACACTTTCACTTATTCATCCATCTACTCATCCACCCTTTCACTCCCACACCCATTCGTCTTTCTTTCACTCACGCAAACCTTCCACATTATTTATGAGTCTTTGCCGAGTTGCAGGCAGAATAGGCCCATCAAGAACCCCCGTTGTAGTTGCTAAAGTTGGGAATTCATGACGCCCCAACATCAGTTCTTTTACTCATTCATCCTTTTGCTCGTTCATCCTTTCACTCATCCATCCATTCACCCTCCCTTTCACTAACCCATCCATTATTTCACTCATCCATATTTTGATACATTCATCCATCCATCCACCCTTTCATTCCCACACCCAAGCGTCCTCCTCTCACTCACTCAAACCTTCCACATAAGCATAAGGGCCTATGAGAGGCCCACCAAGAGCTCCTCCCCGCTGTAGTTGCTAAAGCAGGAGGTTGAGGACGCCCCTGCTTCAAAGTTGAAATAAAGGTGAAATTAAGGCACACTGTATGTAGACTGTAATGGTTTACAAAACAAAAAGAGCCAAGTATGAAACTTCCTCGAAATCACGTAGCGCTGCTTGCGTGTCGCGCCACCAGTACGCGGGTTGCACTATAATTCTCCTATATTGTTCAATCGCCTTGTCATTATACATTTTGTGCTTTGTTGCTGTGTCTTCCACAAGTTTATCTGAGATGCTGAACATGGCAGTCTTAAAGAGGCAGTGATGGGCTTCGGCCTCTGCAGCCCTGGGCGGTGCATGTGTTAGCCTTTAGGTTTGTCAGTGCTTGTTTTTCAATCAGTGAGCTGCCCATTGGCAAAGCTGCGAACATGTTTCGTGTTTGCCAGATCCATTTTTTTAATTGAACACATGATGCTTTTCCCAAACACCTTGATCACAGCCTTGCCCTAATGTTGGCCTCGGGTGTCTGCGCCAACAGACCAAGGTGGCTGACAGTGTCTGTGGCGACAGTCGCCTTTCTGCAGGAGTTCACAGCAGCAGGAACCAGACAACACAGAACACACGACAAGCGCAGAGGCAGACCTTTGTGGGTGCTCGCTTTATTTCATGCCGAGGATATGAGCCATGTCAGGCAAAAGAGTATTCAAAAAGAAACAGCGCCACAGTTCTTGAGAGAAGGTTGATTCGGTGAACACGGGAAAAGTCCGTCCTGTGAAGCGAAGGGCGTGGAGGCGAGAGGTTGGTTATTAGAAGCTGAGCCGTCGGGGCTTCCATCGAACATCTGATGGCACTGACGCCCATCTTCACTCTTGGTAGGGCTTCAAAGAGCAGACTCTGCCAGCCCAATGAAATGGCTGCAAGTCGAGCAGGTCGTCGCCAGACAGGACCACTTTTCCACCACCTTCATAGTTATCAGCATCGAAGAGCTGCCAGGCCCCCTTGGTAACTTTGAGAGACGCGGTCTTCTTTTCCATTCCGAGGGGGGTGAGTGTTGGGGTGTCTGCTATCAGGGTCACCTCCTTGCCGTGATAACCTTTGCCGCCGTAGAGCGTGATTTGAGGGTCGCCCAGCCCGTCCTTCACCACGCGCACTGAGGAGATGTTATTGGCAAAGTCTCCAATATAAGGGTGGTCCCCTGCCTGGAACAGTTTATAGCTCGCCTTATAGTCCTTCTCAGTAAAGACCACCCAGGGGTCCCCTGACACACTCAGGGGCATATTTATACTCCGTCTGCGCCGAATGTGCGTCAAAAATTTTGACGCACATTCAGCGCAAACGTTGCCCCATATTTAAACTTTGACACCCAAGCCCGCGGAGTGCGTCATTTTTTGGATGCGGCAACCCGCCTTGCGTTAATGATATGCATGGTAGGCGTTCCCGTCCAAAAAATGACTTAAACGGCGTGCGTCGTATTTATGCTTTCGGGCAAAAATGACGCACGGCCTGGAGGCGGAGCCGGAAAATGATGCACAGCCCAATTTGCGTCAAAATTTAGCGCCTGGGTCAGGGCAGGCGTTAAAATGGGGCAAACACACCTGTATTTAATCAGAACACACAGAAGCAACAGCAGAGCAGAAAAAGGGAGACATGGAGGTGATTCTTATCCAGCATGCACACAGACGCAGAGCCCAGCAGCTACAACAGCAGCTACAACAACACCAGCAAGGACCCCAAAGGCAGCACAGAAGGCAGGAGAGGATATTCCGCCCCAGAACAACCCTTCATGGCCTCAGGGAACACAACATCATCCAGAGGTACAGGTTGAACTGGCAGGCCATTCAGCAACTGCTGCGAAACATTGAGCATCAGTTGGCACCCACTTTGCTGACACCCCGCACCATCCAAACAGAAACCAAGCTGCTTGCCGTACTTCACATGCTGGCAAGTGGCTCTTTTCAAACAACTGGTGCCCTGGTTGCCAGAATATCACAACCATCATTCTCTGCCTTTTTGCCCAAAGTACTAGATGCCATCATTGGACTTACACCCGCCACATCTGCTTCCCTAACACACTGCAGAAGCAGCAGGAAACAAAACAGGGGTTCTACCTCTTTAGTGGCTTCCCACACGTCCTTGGTGCAATCAACTGCACACATGTACGCCTTGTGCCACCTGCTGCAACTGAACACCTCTACCGCCACAGGAAGCACACACACTCTATCAATGTGCAGGCCATTTTCGATCACCAAGGATTAATCACCAACATCGTGGCTAAATATCCTGGGAGTGTCCATGACTCATTCATCTTCCGTCACTGCACCATCAATGAACACTTCCAGGATGGACGGTATGGCAATGGACTACTTGTTGGTAAGTACAAAAACCTACTTATATACACACTGCACAGCAACCCTCTAGGACACACAACACATTCTCCACAACAGCAACATGTTAACAGGAACACACTGAGGTCGTGACATCGCTAGCCATGTTTCGTAGGTCACCATTGAACCTGTCACACATCGGAAATTTGTGTACAGTCTAATGTTAAGACGTCAATGATCACAACGTATGGAGTGGGTTGCCTAAATGTCACCTTGCAAATTGTAAGTGTCCCAATGACATTTACATTAATCCATTGCATAAGTCTAAAGGTATGGGATGTCCAGGGTACATTGATATGAATGTGTTAACAACACTGTCAAAATGAATCTGTGTATGGAACTATCATCTCACCCCCAGTGAAGACACACGGACACCTGTATCACAAGTCACAATGCTAGGGAGGGCACACTGTACTGCAAATCCCAAGACATACTGCTGACAACCGGTCAGCAGCCAAACACTCATTCAGCCAAGGAAACAACACAATTCATATGGTACATCCTACAAGCCTAGGATGCGACATAATAACACAAAATAGTCACAGACAACACAAGACAACTACTGCCATGAATGGTCATTTCAACGGGGCTAGCTACATCAACATGATCCCCTTCATTTTCTCTTGCAGCTGATCAGGGGTATGGCATCCAGCCATGGATAATGACAAATATTGGCAACCCGAGAACTGCAGCAGAGCGTGCCTACAATGACACACATAGGAGGACACGCACCATAGTCGAGAGGACCTTCGGCATCCTCAAGTCAAGGTTCAGGTGCCTCAACATCACTGGTGGTAGCCTCCTATATTCCCCGGAGATGGTCTGTACGATCATCCTAACATGTGCTATTCTGCACTACATTTGCATCAAAAGGAACATTCCCCTCCTGGAACCCGAGCCACACATGCCTGAAGAGGAGGATGCTGGCCTGCAACATGAGGGGGAACTACAGAACACGGCCGCTGGTATGCGCAGGCGGCAACATATCGTGAACAATTTCTTTTAAATATAATCACCATCACCACTTTATGAACTAATTTAAATAAACACCTATAATAATCACCATATCATCGTTTAGCTATTCATTTTTGCACACCTTCATCTCTAACTATCAGAATAAGAATGTTGCCTCATGGAGCATTGCTGATATACCGATTAGGACACTGAAAATCCCAGAGCTAATGTGATGCGTAACATACAATGGTCACATAGACACACACTGTAAATTACATATATCATGTACATTTCTCCTTTGAAGGCCAATAACAGAGGACCACACCTATTTCACACATACATGTTGAAATCAAGGTCCAACGCAGCATATGGCACACAACCAAGACACCACCACTCAATAAGGGGAAAACAAGCCTCATACATGAGGCAGTTGATGTGCTTTTGCATCAGAAACAGGAATGTAAGACCAGACCCTTGAAAGCAGTAAGTCCAACTGCATCCAATATTTGCAAGGACTATCTGTGACCAGAGTTCCATAGAAGCAGTACATAGACAGCACAAGTGCCACACATCTGAGCAACATTGCGCACATGACATTCCATGTACATGTCAGCCCATTTCCTAACTCTTGACACACCCACGCACCTGGTCACAACCCACCTCTCTGAAGAGGTCCCTGGAATACTAAGATGTGTACCCTGATATTCCCTCCTCTACACACACAGCTTGTCAATAGCAATCCAGTGTGCTACACCCTTTCCTATGATATGCCATTGTCATAGAACAACTGACTTGCTGGACGCCAGGTCAATTAATACACTGGCTTCTAGTTTACAAGCCCTGTTAGCACCTGTAGATTGCTTGCCGTGTGAAAATGTCTGTTGGCCATTAGAATGCAAATCTCATCTACAGGACTTGTGAGAAACAGATGCAGCCCACACCTGTGATCACCTCCATGCACACCACCCATTACAACAAGCACTGCCCCTGCTGATGCCTGGAACAGCATAGGAGTTGCCATTTTGTCAAATACACCGTTAAGCATTGATACAAATTAAGCCATGTAACACAGCCCTTGGGTTCATTTGTCACCTTCAAAAACACAGGACATACACAGTTAGACATGTCAACTGTCTAGTTCATCCTCCAAACAGTCTTAGTCAGACCACTGATTATGTAACTTGTCAAATTGCTGTATCCTAATTCACCCTGCATTCTGTCAGCCTGACTGGCATCTGTCTGTGCGTCACCCTAAAGTATCCCTGTGTCTACATATGTACCACACTTGCGCTAGCAAACCTCTCATTCATCAGGGGGTATTTGGGCATGTGCTTCTTCAGTGTGTCCCTGAGGGTTGCCTCATCTTTAAAGTAGAAGAGACCCTTGAGGCTAAAAAATAGCCTAAAACCTGGCAAAGCACCTGGACCAGACAAGCTTCCTGGAGATCTTTATAGATCGGAACCATATATCTGGTCCTGGTATATTAATGCCATCTCAAATAGCACAGCTGCAGGGGGGCAAATTCCAGGTACATGGAAGGGGGCAGAGATCATACCCATTTATAAAAAAGGAAATGCTAATCTTCCAGCTAACTATAGGCCAATTAGCCTTATAGACAACCTACAAAAGATCTTTGCTAAACAAATTTTGCAGAGGCTAATCAATTGGGTTGAGGAGTACCAAATCCTTTCCCATTTACAGGCAGGGTTTCGTGCAAAAACTAGCACGCTAGACCAGGTCTTTCGATTGGCCATATTGCATTGGAAATATGTTCTTGTTGCCAAGCAGTGCCTGTATGTGGTATTTATAGACGTGCGATCGGCTTTTGATCTGGTCCCAAGAGCCAAACTGTGGGAAGTGCTGGGTAGATTGGGAGTCCCAGAGGATCTATTACTCCTGTTAAAACGACTACATGAGAACACTTATGCCCAAGTGAGGTGGGGTGAACAAGGCGAACTGACAGAACAGATCTCAATTAGAAGGGGAGTTCGCCAAGGTTGTGTGCTAGCCCCCCTACTGTTTACCATATTTATCAACGAAGTAGTAAAGGCTGTGTCCATAGGGCAGAATGATGCCCCTTCCCTGAACACACAAAAAATCCCCATACTGCTCTTTGCCGATGATTCACTTCTCATTTCTAAGACACCAATGGGGTTGCAAACCCTCGTTGACCGGTTTAACCAATTTTGTAGCGATCATGGGTTGGAGGTTAATATTAACAAAACCAAACTGATGGTGTTATCCAAGGGACCTAGGAAAAAATGTTCCATTCATATTGAGGGAGTACCGTTGAAGGAAGTAAGCTCTATAGATTACCTGGGAGTTAGGCTAACTAGTAAACTATTATGGGAAGAGCAGATTACAAAAAGTGCAGGGCTCCTACAACACAGAGCCTCATCTATATTGCGTTTCTATCAAAGCACCTCTACAAAAGTTGTTTCCCCAGCAATAAAAATGTATACACCTAAGGCTCAAAGTGCAGCCCTGTACGGAGCGGAGGTATGGCGTTACGCTAACTGTAACAAGATCAGTGTGGGGGAAAACAATTTTGCAAGGGCTTTAACTGCATGTCCACGCACCACACCCCTGCTTCCATTATTTCTAGATCTGGGGTTAAGCCGAGTAGCAGATCTAGCTACTCTAACACCTCTCCTTTATTGGATCAGGTTATGGATAACCCCCGAACTAGATATATATAAGACCTCATTACTCGATCTATTGAAATGCCAAAACGCTATTACTCTTCCCTGGATTCGCCATGTGGCCCATTGGCTTCGGCTATTGGGTCTGGGTGATTATTGGGAAAATCCCCATAAATTAGAGAGACGGCATAAAAACGTTTTAAAGTTAACCTATTGGTCTTATGTTAAGGATAACTACATAACCCACAAATCCCATGGTCGCTTAAATAATTCCTTCATTGATATTAAATGGTCCCCAAAGTTTGAATCCTATCTGGATGTTATACCGGATTTGCAGGGCAAGAGCTTATATGCAAGGTTTCGTTTTGGCTCTTTGCCCTCGATGTCATTGATCCATAGGTGGGGGTCGATTAATCTTCCCGATATATGCCCTGCCTGTGGCAGTACTTTCGAAACCATTGAGTATTTCATGTTCTTCTGCCCAGCCTATGCGATTCCGCAATTAAAATGGATTCGCAATATTTGCAGGGCTATGGGATTCAAGAACTGCTCTTTGGCTCTACGGGTTCTAAAGAGCCATAATTCAGCCGACGTAATTCTTTCAGTAAGCAAGTATTTAGCAACAGCTTGGCGCATACAATGCCATCTTCAAAAAGTAATTTAAGGTCTCATTTCTTTTATAGATACGTTTTAGAGTCATATGTGTAATTCAAGTTATTGTTTTAATGTTTTTACACCAATTTATAGATGTGTATGTATTTATTTACTTAAGAATTATTTATTATCTTGTTTTTATGTGCTTTTATGGTCATTGATCGAATAAAGCTGATGATTATGATGAGGAACTTGTCAAATTGCTGTATCCTAATTCACCCTGCATTCTGTCAGCCTGACTGGCATCTGTCTGTGCGTCACCCTAAAGTATCCCTGTGTCTACATATGTACCACACTTGCGCAACAAACCTCTCATTCATCAGGGGGTATTTCGGCATGTGCTTCTTCAGTGCATACCCAAATACATTTTATAGCATCATCTGCCTTTTAACTGTACCATATGAGTTCAATCCTCTATGAAAACCAACATTCATGGCCCATCCCTTGTCTGGGTCTCATATATGCATGAATGACAAAGTGTGACAGTGTCCCAGGGCCGTATGCAGGGATTGGGTAGGGGGCCTTCAGCAGAACCAGCAACCTCTGAAAATGTCCATGAAAAATCCACACATGTCAGGACCCTAACAGTTCACACACAGAATTACATTGCTCACAACATATTGATGGGCCGTGTGTGGTAAATAGCTGCCAGAATAATCAGCACAGAGGCTATGATGTTTCCAGATGCAGTGGGAATTGCAGAGGCTAACCTGTGTAGAAATGTTGTAATGACACCTGCCGGAACATGACAACTGAGACATTATCTCTCTCAGCACACCAAGGTTGCCCTGTTGACTGTCTCATTACACTTCTTTAGTGACAGGGTGGGACCATCCCCATGTAGGTTTTCATGTCCACATCCACTTTACTCACATTGATCAACCACGGATACTCAGTAGATACAGGAATAGCTGCCACTGACTCATGATGAGTCCTGGACCGAACTGTGACAAATGACACCCCCAAAAATATACAGGATCAACATTGGACCACACACATGAACAAGACACCTATGTGTAATTGATCACTGGAAATATGTGGACACGTGCTGCCTCGTCTGCTGGTCCACCACAGCCACTTGAGAGTTGTGGCTCACTTATATGACCTCAACTGTGGTGTCATCATACATTTGTGATTCACCTTTGTCTGTCTGGGCAAACAACATGGTAGCCACTTCCTCAATGCATGTGTATGACTCACTGTGGGATTCAACAACTAGTGCCTAGGAAGCTGTTACCAAAACTCTAGAACATAGGATATGGAAAATGTGGACCATTGACATGACCAAGCGTCTGCCATATATCTGGTGTATGCTTTGTCATATGTGGTGTCTACGTTACCCTAAATCTTGGAAATCCACATTACGGATGTTGCTACATGTATGACTAACACATGAGGAAGCATTATTCTGTCCAACACAGCATGTTGGTGTATGGTTTCTCACTTCATCAGATATGTCCCTCAGGAAGGGCAGAGTATGATGCAATCATGGCCACTGTGCAGATTTATCTGACTACATAATATCAGGACAGTTGTATTGACAAGCTATGTTATTTGACAGGAGGCACATTTCAGTTATCTACTGCACAGTTGATATGTCACATTACCCAGAGACAGATTTGTTGTGTAAGAGCTATTTATTGAAAAGTGGTGTAGTGCTATATGTACATTGTCCATGATTGTGAGTCCATTAGAGTGACACCTTACATTGTGATCCTACACAAGGGGTTACGGAAATGCTTTTGACATGCTGGGGTGATGTTTCAGACAGTGCAGAGGGACAAGATTTGCCAATGAGTAAGAGAGAGACAATCACTGGGCAGGCTGACAAGATATACAGTGGTAAGCAGAACAGTCATTCAGTAGAGTTGCTGCAAGACTGGCATGTAACAAAGCGCAGGACCTTGGTAATTGTTGGCCATGTGGCAGGGACTAGTGCTTCCGGGTACTTTTCTGTGTGAAGGTGATCTGTTCCATGTCTTCTTCTCTGATGTGTGTGTTGCCTCCTCTGTTCTTGGGGGTGGTGGTTGTGAAGGGGCAACACACACCTCAGTGTTAGAAGACGTGTAGTCAGACATCCCGGTCGCTGCTACCTGTGAAGGTCTTAAGGGCAGTACTGCAGCAAGGAAGATCTGCTGATTCTTAAGAATAGCAGCCACATCACGATGGTAGGCAGCCAGGTCGGCCCTGAGGGGTTCAATGTTGCATTCGTGCACGCGTTGACAGGATTGCTGTTGTAGGTGTTGGGTCAACTGTATTACAGCTGTGCTGATTTCCTTCTGGGTTTTTTGCTGTTCCTGTCAGATAGATGTTAGGGCTTGCATAGCTGCTGCCTGATCTGCAGATGACATCATGCACGAACGCACCCCCTCTAGGCTGGCTGCCATAGTTTGCATCCGCACCCGCACCTCCTTGGCCAGCTCCCGCTGTACCCCAACTACAGTTCTCTCAAAGCTGGTGCCTGTGTCGTCTGAGTCCTCAGCTGTATTGGAGCTGGCAGGTCTTACAATTGGGGTGGTGGGTGGATGCTCTGCGATGGCTGCTTGTTCTGTGCTCCTCCTTGTGACTGAAGGTGGGGTCTGGAGGGTTTCAAGGACCTTTTGGATAGTCTCCTAGGGAATGTTTATCAGCTCGTCATCCATGTCATCAGGGTAATCTGGTACAGGCATATCCGCAGGAGATCCATCTTCCTCTGCAATGAAACGCGGTACAATTAGTGTGTCTGTGTTGTGGCATGAGTGATGTGACATGCCTGCCTTGTGATGAATTCACATTGTGATCTTGTTTTGTGTTTATTGCTCCAGTCTTTCGGATGGGCATTCTCCCAGGCCTATGGCCCACCTGCATGTCACATGTATGTTATTAAGTTATTAGACTCGTCAGCATCATCTCTTCTAGGTGTTGGTTTTGGCCAAATAGTGAATTGCCACCTTCTTGTCCTACTCAACCCTCCGTCTACATCCATTCTCATGGTGAGACCTTTCACTGGCTGTGGGTGTTCTGATGGCACTGGCAGCACACTTAACAATCTGGACCTGCCCCAGTCTCTAAACTTTCACATCCACTTAAATGCATATCCTATGCATAGCAATGTTATGGCACGATATGGATGTTGGCATTGGTAATGTGTACAGCTGATGTTGGGAATGTGTGGTACATTGGATTGCCCTGATAATCGTATCAGTGTCTTATTTCCTCCTCTGACTGTGCAGGTGTATGTCAGTGACCAGTTACATGTGTCCCCCACTCAATACTGTTGTCTGAGCTGTATGACAAATGGGATGTTACAAAGTGACCCAGGCACAGGATTGACCCTGACATATGCAGCATGGGTATGTCCTTATTGCTGTGTAGCTCCTATTGTTGTTTACGTTGGCTGATGTTTGCAACAACTATGGGCATTGACATTTGACAGTACTGGAGCCTTTGTCTTTTTTCAGGGGATTGTTGAAGTTGTCATCCTCAACCCTCTAATTTAGGTGTGTATGATCCATGGGGAGGTTACTGCCATTGGCTACTTGAGCTGCACACAGAGCGGAGGTGGTAGTGGCAACTGTTGTCGCAGTTACATTCCGGTTGTCGGTATGGCTAGAGGTTGTTAAGAGGGCCCTAGTTAATGTGGGGGGTATGGTGGCTGACGTGTGCCGGGATGTCAGTTTGACTTTGTGCCCTTCCCTCCTGGTGTGGCTTTCCCTTTGCTCCATCGTTGGCATGGCAGCATGCCCCCATGCGACTGTTGTTGGTGTAGTGTAATGGTGTGCCCCAGCTTCTGTCTGTGCAGGCCATGCCCCCATGCCGTGCCCCTTTACCCATGCCACACCATGTATATGATGACTTACATGCAATGTGTAGTAGGTATTCCCCCCGGTTGCAGTTGACATTAGTGCATTTCAATTCCCCATGCGACTTACCCTGCATGTGCGTTGTCTCCTGGTAGTCTGCGCTGTCCTGTCCTTCAATCCCTGTGACGATCTTCTCAGGGATGACGGCTGCGACCATCTCCCCCATGTGGTCCAGGGCCTCCTGGTGTGCTGGACTCCCACCTCCAGTCTGTAGTGCTGCCTTCCTGTTCCTGGCCATCTTTTCCTTGGTCCGGCGCTTGCAGTCATGGCAGCGTTTCTTTCACTCGATGACAGTTCTGTGTACTTCTGCCACACTGTTGATCTTGTCAACAATATGTTGCCATATTACCTCTCTCCTACTGATTGGCAATTTTGAGGTGACAAACAGTTGGTGATGGTGTTCTGTCACCTCTTTAACCAGAATTTCCTGCTCCTCTGCACTGAAGCAAAACTTTCTTTTCTTCTTATAAGTGTCCTGGTTCTTGTGTGGGTCATTCTGGGTGGTTCCTGGTCTGTTGTCATCTTCCTGGGGTCTGTAGTGGCATCTGGGATCCATTTTGGCTCTCCTCTGGTGAAATGGCAGTGTTCGCGGGGTTTTTTGACGCTATTGTCAAAAAATATCCGGTTTGCGGGGTCGTAAATTGACCCACAGTCATTTCTGCCGTGTTAACGTCGTTTTGCTTTACGACTTGACGCTGCGGTGTGCGTCAAAATAAATGACTCCCACATGTGGTTTGCGCCGCCGTGTGTCAAAGTATAAATTTGACACCCGCACGGCGCACCAAAATGGCGTTAGCCGGTGGTAATTGTAGGAGGCTGGCCTGGCTTGTAGTGGGTACCAAGGGGTACTTACACTTTGTACCAGGTCCAGTTATCCCTTATTAGTGTAGAAGAGGTGTCTAGCAGCTTAGGCTGATAGAAAAGGTAGCTTAGCAGAGCAGCTTAGGC
Organism: Pleurodeles waltl; assembly: GCF_031143425.1. NCBI lineage: Eukaryota > Metazoa > Chordata > Amphibia > Caudata > Salamandridae > Pleurodeles > Pleurodeles waltl. The sequence continues at coordinate 509,991 of NW_027149853.1, forward strand.
TGAACTAGGAGACATGCAAAGCTCCTACTATACCACTGGTGTCATATGCACAATATCATAAGAAAACACAATACACAGATATACTAAAAATAAAGGTACTTTATTTTTATGACAATATGCCAAAAGTATCTCAGTGAGTACCCTCAGTATGAGGATAGCAAATATACACAAGATATATGTACACAATACCAAATATTTGCAGTAATAGCAAAAGGAAGTAATGCAAGCAGTGTAAAGTTACAATAGATTGCAATAGGAGCACATAGGTACAGGGGCAACACAAACCATATACTCCAAAAGTGGAATGCGAATAACGTATGGACCCCAAACCTATGTGAGCTTGTAGAGGGTCGCTGGGACTGTAAGAAAACAGTGAAGGTTAGAAAAATAGCCCACCCTAAGACCCTGAAAAGTAGGTGTAAAGTGCACCTATATTCCCCAGAGAGCACAGAAGTCGTGATAGGGGAATTCTGCAAGAAAGAACAACACCAGCAATGCAACCAAAGTGGATTTCCGGACGAGAGTACCTGTGGAACAAGGGGACCAAGTCCAAGAGTCGCGACAAAGTCGAGATTGGGCAGATACCCAGGAAATGCCAGCTGAGGGTGCAAAGAAGCTGCCACCGGATGGTAGAAGCTGTGGATTCTGCAAGAATGAAGAGGACTAGGAACTTCCCCTTTGGAGGATGGATGTCGCATGTCGTGAAGAAGCTTGCAGAGGTGTTCTCACGCAGAAAGACCGCAAACAAGCCTTGCTAGCTGCAAGGGTCACGGTTAGGGTTTTTGGATGCTGCTGTGGCCCAGGAGGGACCAGGATGTTGCCACTTGCGTGAGGAGGCAGAGGGGGTGTCCAGCAAGACAAGGAGCCCAATCAGAAGCAGGCAGCACCCGCAGAAGTGCCGGAACAGGCACTACAAAGAGGAGTGAAACGGAGCTCACCCGAAGTCACAAAAGAAGATCCCACGACGCCGGAGGACAACTCAGGAGGTTGTGCATTGCAGGTTAGAGTGTCGGGGACCCAGGCTTGGCTGTGCACAAAGGAAATCCTGGAAGAGTGCACAGGAGCCGGAGCAGCTGCAAATCACGCGGTACCCAGCAATGCAGTCTAGCGTGGTGAGGCAAGGACTTACCTCCACCAAACTTGGACTGAAGAGTCACTGGACTGTGGGAGTCACTTGGTCATTTGTTTGCACTACAGATCGGGTTTTCCTATTTTTTTTTTTAAATAGATTTATATTCAAGGAACCCCGCATAATGTTATTCAGTGACATTATTATTGACTCATCAAACTAAGAAAACGATAAATGATGAAAACACTGACAGAATCTCCCTTATTACCCTGTCTGTGGAGCTCCTCCATCCAAGAGGGCATTGTTTTACAAAACCAGAGAGCCAAGGCTCTCCCACAGGTTTTGCATATTGGCTGTCTGGAGGGGCAGCTGGATGGAACCAGCCAGAAACTCTGACAGTTAGGGTTAGCTTTTGCATGGAGCACCTCTAAAGTGGCCCCTGGGTACATTTAGGGTTAAATACAATACTGCATCAGTTTGGATTTCATATTCTGAGTTGTTTGATACCAAACAACCCAGGTTGCAGAGTGGCCATTATGTAGCTGGGGAACTCGTGTTTGACCAGTGCCCAGTACATACATTAAAATGCCTGCTCTGTTCACTCACTATGTCCTAGGTTTGGCAAGGACACAGTGGGGCATATTGCTCATGCAAATATGCCCTCGCATATAGTATGGTGCACCCTGCCTTAGGGCTGAAAGGCCTGCTAGAGGGGTGACTTATTCATGACATATGCAGTGTATGGTGGACAGGGCACACAGAGAGTGTGCCATGTTGAGTTTGTCCTTTTAGGGTTGGCTCAGTACACTCAGCCTGCCATGGCAGTGCTGGGTGCATCTGGGTGCAGGGCCCTTGGGGTTTGCACAATCAGTGCTGCTGCCACCAGGGGCATACTCTTAATATCTCTTGCCCTGGGTACTGGGGTACCCATTTACTAGGGACTTATTGGGGTATTTAAGAGTGTAACCAATTGGGCCAAGCATCACAAAAGTTGTAGGGAAAGAGCCCTGGCCCAGGGAACCTGTTTAGGAGGGGCCATGGGCACTACCAATTTCTAGAACACATCAACATCAGGAAAAAAAGTGGAGGCTAACCATGCAAAAAGAAGCCTCCTCTCAAACCCCACTGCAGCTGCGACTGGTGGCTTGGTCCCCTCTCCTGAAGAAGTGCATGATTTCAGCAACACGAGTGGTGGACTGAAGTGGTCCCGACGATCCTAGGGTCCAGCTGTCCAACTTTGATGGAGCTAAGTGCTTGCCTGTCCAAGCAAAACAGTACCCCCTTGCACCACATGTTTTGCAGTTGCCAAGGCTTGTTGGCATCCTTTCATGAAGATCTTTGTGCACTGTGCAGCTCCGGTCTCCCAGCACTCCTTCCTGAGATGCACAGCCTCCTGTGTGGTTCTCTGGCGGCGTTGGAGTCCTTTGTGTAGTGCTACATGGGCCTCCTTTTGCACCTTTCTTGTCCCCATGCTGTGGGACTCCTGTGGGTGCTGCCTGGTCTTCTGAGGGCTCTCCGAGTTGCGGAGAGCCTCCTCTGACTCCCCCTCCTGGATAGAGTCCATCAGGTCTCTCCTGGTCCCGGTCAGCGCCATTTTCCTCCAACCGCGAGCTTTGCATGTGCCAAGGCTTGTTGGCAGAATCCAGTGACGCAAACCAGACTGCAATCATCCAACCGGTGTGGGACATCATCTGCACCAACGAGGAACCAGCATCCATCTTCTTGGGTGCAGTACTGACTGTTGTTCTTCACCAGTGGTTTTTCTTTTGCACCTTTATCCGGGTTAGCAGGGGCTCCTGTTCTCCCTGGACTCTTCTGTGCTTCTTGGACTTGGTCCCCTTCTTCCACAGGTCTTCAGGTCCAGGAATCCATCATTGCTGTCTTGCAGTCTCTTCTGGTTCTTGCAAAATCTTCTATCACGTGTTCTTGTGTGTTCTGGAAAAGTTACTTTGATTTACAACCTGCTTTTCTTGGCTCTGGGGTGGGTTCTATTACTTACCTCTGGTGTTTTCTTACACTCCCAGTGCCCCTCCACACACTTCACTTGCCTAGGTGGGAAACCGACTTTCGCATTCCACTATTTTAGTATATGGTTTGTGTTCCCCCTAGGCCCATTTTTAACTATTGTGATTTTCACTATTTGCACTGTTTCCTAACTGTTTTTACAGCTTTACTGCATTCTAGTGTATATACTGTGTATATTACTTACCTCCTAAGGGAGTATAGTCTCTAAGGTATTTTTGGCACTTGTGTTACCAAAATAGAGTACCTTTATTTTTGTAACACTGAGTATTTTCTTGTATGTGTGTAAGTATTGTGTGACTACAGTGGTTTTCATTTCCTGCGCAGCGCGATCCGCTGAGCAGAAGTCGAGCGCTTTCCATGACATCGACCTTGTTACATGGATAATTGCACTTTTGCCGGTTACATGGATAATTGCACTTTTGCCTATAAGTTTCACTGCGAGCGAACTTATGTTTCTTTTTCTGTTTCTCCTTCACACTCATGGCGACCATTGGCTCGCATATGTGAAACTTTTAATAATTAGTTTATGTGGCAAGAAAAGTCCGGTTAGGAGTTTACAATGCTAATAGCTCTAACGCGAGCACACGCAAGACCCGTTGCATTGTAAATGCTTGTTTTTATTGGTATCACCTACAGACAACTGTATGGTGATTTTTCAGAAACTGGAAAAATCGTGGCACAAAGGTACTGATTCAGCAATGATGCACAGCCTTGAACAATTTTCTCCAACTGGGATAGAATGCTCACTGAGCATTCCATGTCTTACATGCAGAGATTCTAACATTTGTACCAACCTAGAACACTATCATTGCCACCAGCCTAGAACATTACTGTTAGACTTGGCATCCTTGATGTGTTCTCCCCTAACTTTTTACCTCTCCTACCCAGGTTGTTGATGCGTGCTGGGCTCAGTTTTTGCTGTTTTTGATACTCTGGGTACTTTCCCTCTGCTAACCAGCGCTAAAGTGCAAGTGCTCCTAGCTTATCCATGATTGGCTTATTTGATTTACTAGTAAGTCCCTAGTAACGCACACTAGAGGTGCCCAGGGCCTGTAAATCAAAAGCCACTATTGGGCCTGCAGCACTGGTTGTGCCACCCACATGAGAATCTGTCTAAACATAGCTCAGACCTGCCACTGCAGTGTCTGTGTGTTCAGTTTTAAACTGCCAATTCGACTTGGCAAATGTACCCACTTGCCAGGCCCCATCCTTCCCTTTCTATACATGTAAAGCACCCCTAAGGTAGGCCCCAGGTAGTCCCATGGGCAGGGTGCAGGGTGCAGTGTGTGTTAAAGGTGGGACATGTACTGATGTGTGTTACATGTCCTAACAGTGAAATACTGCTAAATTCATTCTTCACTGTTGCAAGGCCTATCTCTCTCATAGGTTAACATGGGGGCTGCCTTTACGTTTTATTAAAGTGCAGATTCCCTTTGAGAGCAGATAGAAATGTGGAGTATGGAGTCTCTGAATTCACAATTTAAAAATACATCTTTTGGTAAAGTTGGTTTTTAGATTGTTAGTTTGAAAATGCTACTTTTAGAAAGTAGGCATTTTCTTACTTAAATTATTCTGTGACTCTGCCTGTTTGTGGATTGCCTGTCTGGGTCAGTTTGACAGTTGGGGTGTTTGTGAATCCCTTCTAGACAGTGAGATGAAGGGAGCCGGGGTATGGCCTGCATATCCTGATAAGCCATCTGTGCTAGAGTGGAGGGAGGAGTGGTCACTTACACCTGAGTGGGCTGTGCCTGCCCTCTCACAATGCAGTCTCCAAGCCCCTGATGTGTGTCTGGGGCCTGGCCTGGGCAAGGCAGGATCTTGTGAACAACAGAGATTTTCCTTTGGAGTATGCCTACTTCAAAGGCAGAAAGGGGTATAAGTATTGGAAACGACACACAACACCCGCTTGCGGCTGCTGATACGATGCAAACCCCATGCAGCGTGGTTTTCCAATACTGTGCAACCGGATTTTCCACACATCGTCCCTGGTGTCAAAGTCATTGTGAACCTGTGCGGATCCGAGGTGCCCCATCTGGAAATCGACGCATCGCTTTTTTGTGAGGGAGAAAAACGATGCATCGCCGACCTGACCGGAGAAGAAACAATGCACGGCCTCTCTTGTGAGGAAGGAATCAACACATCGCTCGTCCGTGCAGCTTTATTTTTTACGCTAACCAGGTACTTTGTGCAAAATCGTCCTTTCCATTGTTTTCTCTGGAGTAAGACTCTTATTCTTTCAAAAATTCATATTTTAACTTTTGAATGTTGGATTTTTGTTGTTTTGGTCTTGTTTGATTTAGATAAATGTTATCTATTTTTCTAAACTGTTGCTTTGTCCATTTTGTAGTGTTTTCACTGTATTACCGTGTGTGCTGGTACAAATACTTTACACATTGCTTCTGAAGTTCAGCCTGCCTGCTCGTGCCAAACTACCAAGGGAGTATGAGGTGGTTAACTGAGTTTGAGTTTCCTTTACCCTGACTAGAGTGAGGGTCCTTGCTTGGACAGGGAGTAACCTGACGGCCAACCAAAGACCCCACTTCTAATGATTACATTTACTTTTTCCTTTAAAAACAAACTAAAAAAAAAAAAAAAACTAAACACAGAAAAAATAACAACTACAAACTATAAAGTACTTTAATCAGTCATAAAAACTGCATTGAAACATAAATATCACCAATATAAGCATAAACATTGAAGAACAACAAACATTATCATATGCATGGAAATACAATATGGAGTAAGACCTAAATATTTTAGCCTGAGATTATTCAAACCAAATGATCAAGATTCCAAAGAAATTACCTGAACCTATGGGGAACCTGTCTGATACGACTGCTCCTATGAAATTCAGTATTGATAATATTTGGTCTTGATGTTTTGCACACTCCATTTTGGCTTTCACTGTTTCTACGTTCCTCATTCCTTGTTTTAACCACCTTGTCCTCACAAGTCTACCTGATGTTTCCACACTGTTTCCCCTGATATCCTAATTAGATTTAGCCTTGACCACTTGTGCCACATTCCACCAATTACCACTATTGACTCTTACTGCATTTATGCACACTTTGTCTACCACCAATGATCCACCGAGTTGGTCACAACTCTTCCTCACATATCCGCCTTTTTTAAATACACCCTGTAACCAACTTTAACATTCATATCCTTCACATGATTCCTGTTGTTATTTCCGTCTTTGTTTTTTGTTTCAGCAATGTTTTGTTTTACCTTAACGTCACAATCCTTCAATTCTACTCCAAACTTTACCCAGTTACTAATGCAACTTAGGCATATTTTGGTGGCGGGTATCCTTCCCCTCAACAATTAGAAAGGTGAAACTTGTGTGGATGACTGTGGGCTGGTCCGGTAAAACCGCAACATGGACCAAACCGCATTCATAACAACACACTTACTGGTGATTGCCCACTGAACACAATGCACTACTACCCAACTCATGCCCTCCACCTGACCATTGCTTTGGGGAAGGTATAGTGATGTTTTCAAATGTTTGACAACACCAGACCTAAGGAATTTGTCCACTTCCTCATTGACAAATTGAACCCCATTGTAAGAAGTAAGGAATTGAGGATATCCTTCACGAAAGAACATTTCTTTGAGAAATTCTATTACTGTTCTGGCATTAGGTTCTGATACCAATTTTATTTCTGGCCATTTGAAATACAAATCCATTGCAACCAAGGTAAAGTTCTCTGAACTAGCGCACAATACACAATTTTCCACAAAACAATCAGCTTCCCTCTCCAATAATGGCCACCACAATGTTCGCCAGAGACATCTTTTTGAAGATGTGGCTTCCAGATGTCTTTCATGAGCCATCCTCATGACCTTGGACCTCAAACCAACAGGAGGTCCAAGTTTTTCTCCCCTCAGCAGTACACCATCATCCCATGATAGCTCATCAGATACCTTCCAAAATGGTTGATACAGACTAGGAAGCAATATCTCTGTGGGCCATCCTTTGGCAAAAGAAGACTTTGGCCCTCATTACGACTTTGGCGGTCTTTTTTTAAGATTGCCGAAGCCTTTTGTGCCAACATACCGCCAGTGCTGGCGGTATGTTTGGCGACCTATTAGGACATTTCCGCTGGGCCAGCACAGGGAAACAACATTTCCACCCACTGGCCTAGCGGAAAAGTCACAACAACATATAAGCCGGCTCGTAATCGAGCCGGGGGCATTCTTGAGGTGCAGCGGGTGCAGCAGCACTCATCACGCATTTCACTGCCCGTAATTCGGGCAGTGAAATGCTCGATGGGGCTGTGCATGGGGGCCCCTGCACTGCCCATGCCAAGTGCATGGACAGTGCAGGGGCCGCTAGGGTCTCCCGGAGTCCCCCTTACCGCCAGCCTTTCCATGGCAGTGTTTACCGCCATGGACAGGCTGGCGGATGGGGACTCGTAATCCCCAGGGCAGTGCTGCCCTGTATTACCGTGGTGGATCCGCACGGTCATAGCCTGTTGGTGGTACTACCGCCATACTAACACCAACCCCCGGGGTCATAATGACCCCATTTATATCTTTCATAAGTACATCTAATTCGATTTCATTCTTCCATTCATGCTCTGATATTGCATACATTTCCTCTAGATTTAATGCAGCACTCAAACAATTTTCATCCAAAGTGTCTACAGCGTCATCAATATTGTCCTCTTGTACAGCAAACCTTGAGAAAAAATCTGCACGCACATTTTTTCCCCCTTGGATGTGCATAATGTCAAAATGATACTGTAACAAATTTTGTTGTAAAACTGGAAATTCTGGGAGTGTGTTACTTAATTTTTCCCCTATTAGGATAGACACTAGGGCCCAGATTTAAGAGGGCCTAGCGCCATTCTAATGATACATTAGCATAATTTTTTATGCTAATGTGGCGTTAGATGGGCAAAAGTCATTTTTTTATGCAAATCCAGTGCAAACTTAACTCCATATTTATAATTTGGCACTAAACATGTCTAGCGCCAAAATGTTGGAGTTAAAGTCATTTTTTGCCTGCAGAAAGCTACCTTGCGTCAATGAGATGCAAGGTTGGTGCTCCCAGGCAAAAAATTACTCTAAGGCCCTAGCACCTTATTTATCCTCCCATGCAAAAATCACACATGGGGGGAGGAGGGGTCAAAAAATGGTGCACAGTTTGGGTCAGGGAAGGCGTTAGGTGACCTGTGGGCCTATTTCCATGGTGGAACACCATGGAATAAGACCACAGGTTCCCTCCCCAAGCACCAGGGCCACCCCCAACCACACCAGAGGGACAGCGGAGGATGGGGGACCCCCTCCCAGGTAAGTATAGGTAAGTACAGGTAAGTATTTCATTTTTTTTTTTAAGTGCCATTGGGGGCCCTGAAATGGGCCCCCCTCCATGGCACAGGGTGCAATGGCCATGCCAGGGGACCCTTCTCCCCCTGTGCTGGCCATTGGGGTGGTGGGCATGACTCCTGCCTTTTCTAAGGCAAGAGTCATGTGGCATGTGTCATCTTTTTTTACTCTAACCAGCCTAGCGTCATTTTTTGGTGCTAAACATCTCCCATGCCTCCACCCCCACCTGGCTAACGTCAATTTTTTCGACGCTAGCCCATCCTTTGTGCCGAATTGTGCCACTCCATGAATATGGCGCCCGGCTGGCATCCTGCAATGGTGCAAGCCGGCACTATACGTTTTTACGCAAACCTGTGTTAGAGCAGGTTTGCGTCAAAAAGTATAAATATGGGCAAGTGTTTTCTGTTCCACCATTGTCTGGTGTAGGAACACGAACCGAACCATGGTTACTTACATCGACAGTTATGCAACATGGAAGCTTAGGGTGAAATGGTTTAAGAATTCTAGAACTGGCAAGATGTTTTTTTACTCACGCGAATCCTGACATGTGACTTCCCACTTGAATGTAACATCTTTCTTCATAAGACCCATTAAAGACTTAGGCCCTCATTACAACCGTGGCAGTCGGTGTAATAGTGGCGGTAGTACCGCCAACAGGATGGCGGTACATACCGCCACTATTATGACATTGGCGGTTTGGCCAAAGCCAAACCACCAAGTTAACACACCGACTGCCATGGCGGTAACGACCGCCGGGCCTGGTTACCGACTCACAAAATGGGACTGCGAGTCGCAAATAGTAAGCGGTGTTCCCCTCCCTATTTGCAAGCGGCAGCGCGATGCGGGATTGCTTTGTGACTGCGAACACCGTCGCAAAGCAATCGCAGTTGCCACCAGTGTCACATTGGTGGTAACCCATTCGCAAAAGGGAAGGGGTCCCCATGGGACACCTTCCCCTTTGTGAATGGCATTGAAAACATTTTTTCACAGCAGGCAGTGGTCCTATGGACCACTGCCTGCTCTGAAAAAATGAAAGTGACACGTTTCATATTTTCATTTTGTACTGCATCTCGTTTTCCTTTAAGGAAAACGGGCTGCAATACAAAAAAAAATGCTTTATTTAAAAGCAGTCACAGACATGGTGGTCTGCTGTCTCCAGCAGGCCACCATTACTCTGAGTGCTGCGAGTCGCAAGGGGGTCGCAAATTGCGACCCACCTCATTAATATTAATGAGGTGGGCCTTTGCAACCACCTTGCGACTCGCAGATGGTGTCAGGGATTTTCCTACATCTGGCCCTAAGTTCCTAATGGGTCTTAATATGGAGGAGGAATCGGTGGTACACATTGGGTGAGACCTTACCGTCTCATGTGTATTCCATAATTGATGCAATTGGCGAATGGTGACTTTCATGACCTTACATATCAGGATATCAGATTTCTGGTTATGTTGTCTTAGGTATTGCTACCTGACATTTTGGACACATGCCATCCAAGTAAAATGTTAATGCCTGATCAGGACGGCATATCTGCAAGCCCACATGGGCAGGAGGATTTGTAATACACAGACATATCTCTGTGGAGTGCAATGGTTGTTTATAGTGATATCGATACATGAAGGAGAGGTCAAAGGTAAAATTAGACAAGGCAGACAGATAACCTGAGAAAAGCATTGCTTATTATTACTATTATCATCTCATGTATTACGGCCCACTGTTTCTATAAATACCTGTTACCCTGAGGCCATACCCCCGAGGCCATTGACTGCACCCGTGATGGCCAGGCACTGATGGAAATCTTTACCTGAGTGGGTTTTTTCTAGGAGGTAGTGTCTAACAAAGGCACCAACCTCATGTCTGTAAACATGAAGGCTATATTAGTTGAGTATGGGGTTACCTGCAAGTTCTCCTGGCCTTATCATCCCCAGACCAATGGGCTTGCTGGGAGATGCAAATATACCCTGAAGGGCTATTCGCATACAGGCAGGTACCACAGAAAGGAATGAGCTTCACCTCCTTCAGGATTCTATTTGAGCACCTGGAGTGAAGATCTATTAGTGTTGTGAAGGAGGGCTGGGGAAAGACCCCGGTAAATCCTCACAGGGTGTTGTTTATTATATGTTAACCCTCGGAGACAAGATGGGACACTACATGAAAGAAGCCAACAAGACTTTAAAGACCAGCCAGGAGATAGTGAAACAGTGGTATGACTAGAAGGCTACTTTGACTGAATACCAGCCTGGCCAGAAAGTGTGGGCCATAGAGTCCATGGAGCCCCAAGCCCTCCAGAATTGGAGGCTAAGGCCCTATGAAATTAAGAAGAAAAACAGTAAGGGCATCTACCTGGTGGACCTCCAGGCACCTAGACTGCATGTCAACAGATTAAAGCCACACTGTGAGTGGTCCACACTTACTATGCTCATGGTGACAGATGATTTTGAGGAAGAGGAAAGTAAACCCCTCCCTGTCTTACAAGGAGCAAGATGGGTCAGTAAATGGAGTCATCCTTTTCCTCACACTGACAGAAGGTCAGCAGAAGGGCTGTTGTCAGCTGCTAGGACAGCGTGTCTCATTATTCTCAGTAACTCCATGTAATTCACACAAGGGAAAGCATACTTGTCAAAACAAGATTCACAGGCTGTCTGACAAAGTAAGAGCCAGTTTCAAGGATGAGGCATCCAAGATGTTGGACAAGGGGTAATTAAGCCATCTAGTAGTAGTCACTAGTCCATCTTTGTGGTATTGATACCTAAGGCTGCCCCACCTGGTAGCACCCTAGAACTACAGTTCTGTGTGGACAAGAGTGGCCTCAAATCATACACCAAGACTGATGCACACCTGATTCCCCAAGTTGATGAGCTCAATTACAGATTAGGGGCTACACAGATCCACATAACCTTTTGACTTGACATCAGAGTATTGGCAGATTGGTTGGTCTAGTGTAGCATGGAGGTGTTGTTGACAGTGATGTTGTTGCTGGCATAAAAGATGGTGTTGAGTGTGTGTCTAGCAATGTATGCTGGCTAGGTGACCATGTGCTTGAGGCCTTTTGTGGCGAGGCTCTCGAACAGGGAGGCAGTGTTGATGTTGTTGCATTTGTCAATGTGGTAGTTGAGGTTGCAGAGGAGAAAGTAGTTTGTGGAGGTGAGTGCATGAGGAGATATGATGTTGACGATGGAGTCACTGAAAGCTGGGTGGGGCGGGTGCACTGTAGATGAGGGTGCCGTGGAAGGAGGACTAAGGGGTGCTGTGGATCTGGAAATGGAAGTGCTCCATGAGGGGGGAGCGTGCTTCTGCATTGGTTGTCAGGCGGAAAATGGATTTGTGTACGATGGCCAGTCCGCCACCTGGTTGAGAAGTCAGTCTTTGCGGAGCGGTTTACAGTCACTGGGGATGGCAATGGTGATGTTTGGTGCTGACGATGAATTCGTCCATGTTTCGGTGAGAACGGCGACATCCGGGTGGATGTAGTCTAGCAGGTCCCAGAGTTCTACAGCATGATTGTGGAGGAAGCGTATGTTGAGGAGGATGCAGTTGAGGTGCTCCAGGTGGGTGTTCAATGGCCCAATAGCAGGAGGGTCCGGTGTTTGGTGTAGGGTGAGGGTGCGTGGCAGTAGAAGCAGGAGAACGGTCCATGGGCATCTCTGGGTGATGCGCGATGTCAGAGGGTGGAGCGTCCTGCATTCAGTGCGTGGAAGGTCTCCCAGTTGTAGCCATGGATGGTCAGAAGATCAGGGCTGGTGGCGATGGGCGTGTCTAGGCGTGGACGGGTGCAGCCGGGCTTGCCTTTGGCATGGCTGCTGTGCGCGGCCGCATAGCGGCCTCCTTTAAGAAGGGAAGGGAGGCGGGAGGGTCCGGTCAGCTGGGAGGTGGGAGGGCGGGAAAGTGCTTCACAGCAAGGGGGGCTGGGCTGCATAGGCAGCAATGACAGAGAACGGAACACAGGGAGAGGGAAAGGCACTAAGAAAAGGTGCTACAAGAAAAGAGGAGAAAAGGAGAAAAGGAGAAAAGCAATCTAAAATAGAAAAATAAGGATGATAGAGTAAAGACACACACACAGATGGCCCCTAGGTCACTAGTGATGAGGCGCAGGTGGGTGCCTGCGGCTGGAGGTGGGCCTCAAACTGCCTGAGTCAGGCAGGCTCTCAGTTCGCTTGCACCAGAAGCAGCAGCAACAGGTGGAGCTGCACAAAGGGGAGCGAGCAGACGCTGACCAAGAAGTCAGAGGACTCACCCTCTCAGTGCACAGCGAGTACCCTTAAGAGAGGGAGGCAGGAAGGTCCAGTCAGCAGGTTAAAGCACTTTGTGGGGGGGTGGGCCACAGGCTCAGGGAACAGAACGCAGGGAGAGGGAAAGGCGCTACGAAAAGAGGAGAAAATGGCTACAAGAAAAGGAGAAAAGCGAGCCAAAAAAGAAAAAGAGACAGGAAAAGTAAAGATGATAGAGCAAAGACATGCCCACACAGACGGCCACTAGGCCACCAGGGATGAGGCAAAGGTGGGTGTCTGCGGGTGGAGGTAGGCCTCGAACTGAGAGTCAGGCATGCTCTCAGTTTGCTCGCAGAAGAAGCAGCAGCAGCAACAGGTGGAGCTGCGCAGAGGGGAGCAAGCAGACACTGACCAGGAAGTTACGGGAGTCACCCTCTCAATGTGCAGTGGCCGAAATTAAGAAGGGGAGTGAGGCAGGAGGGACCGGTCAGCTGGAAGGCAGGAGGGCGGGAAAGCACTTCCCAGGAAGGGGGGTAGGGCCACAGATGCAGGGAATGGAGTGCGGGGAGAAAAAAAGGTGCTAAGAAAAGAGGAGAAAAGGCGCTATAAGAAAAGAAGAAAAGCAAGCCAAAAAAGAAAAGGAGAGAGCAAAAAATAAAGATCACAGAGCAAAGACACACTCACACAGATGGTCACTAGGCCACCAGGGATGAGGCCTAGGCAGGTGCCTGAGTGTGGAGGTGGGCTTTGAACTGAAAGTCAGACAGGCTCTCAGTTCGCTCACAGCAGAACCAGTAGCAGCAGCAACAGGTGGAGCTGCGCAGAGGGGAGCGAGCAGACGCTGACCAGGAGGTCAGAGGATCCATCACACTTGGTCTCAGTGAGGGTCACATTTCTAACTCCAGCCTTTTGACATACTGTGTCTGTTTTGTACCCTATGAGGGAACTAAGCAAGATTTTTACATCCCAGCCAGAGTGATACCTGCAGTTTGCTTCTCAAATGCTCTGATCCATTTTCCTTCTCCCTCTGTAAGCAGTGGCAACCGTTTTCTGAGGTTTCTCCATATCCATTTGTGGCCAAGGAACATAGGCCCTCATTTCATCCCTGGCGGTTGGTGACCGCCAGGGTAAATGTGGTGGTAGTACCGCCAACAGGCTGGCGGTACTCGCAGCCACATTTTTACCATGGGGCTTCCGCCACGGTCATATCACTGGGACCGACGGTCTACTGACATGGCAGTGCCAAAGTCCCGCCGGCAGAATACTGCTGCGCGGTCAAAAGACCGCCGCGGTAATTCTTAGTTTCCCGCTGGGCTGGCGGGCGACCGCCAGAAGGCCGCCCGCCAGCCCAGCGGGAAACCCCCTTCCATGAGGATGCCGGCTCTGAGTGGAAGGGGTGCGACGGGTGCAGTTGCACCCGTCGCGATTTTCAGTGTCTGCGTGGCAGACACTGAAAATCTTGGTGGGGCCCTGTTAGGGGGCCCCTGCAGTGCCCATGCCATTGGCATGGGCACTGCAGGGGCCCCCAGGGGCCCCACGACACCCGTTACCGCCAGCCAGGTTGGCGGTAAGGGGGTCGGAGGATTCCCTTGGGCAGCGGGAAGGTTTCCCGTATCTGACCGCGACTGTACCGCCGTGGTCAGAATGCCATGGGAGCACCGCCAGCCTGTTGGCGGTGCTCCCGCGGTCGTTGGCCCTGGCGGTCCATGACCGCCAGGGTCAGAATGACCCCCTCAGTGTTATGAAAATAAAGGGTCTTTATCACAGTAACACAGTACCAAAAATACTAGATAGGCAATACCCCAACAGGAGATAAGTAAACACACTAAATATGTACACTAATAATCAGAAACAGGCATAAAAAGTCATGGAAAACAGTGCAATAACAAATAGACAATAGTGACCCTAGGGGGAGGCCAAACCATACACTAAAAAATGGAATGTGAATGCAGGACCCCCATCCAGGTAAGTGGAATCTTTGGAGGGGAGCTGCAGGAACTAGGAACCCCAAAATGTAAGTACCATAGTGCCCCCCAGCGACCAGGAAGAAAGGAATAAGTTACTGTTTTTTCCCCAAACCACCAAAAGGACTGAAAAGAAGAATAATGCACCACCCAGACAAGACTGCAGGAAATCCAGAGGTGGATCCTGAAGAAGGAAGACCTGAAAAAGAAGAGGATCAAGTCAAGAACTCGTGGAAGTGTCCAGTGTTGGCAGGAGCCACTACCCACCCGCCTGTGGTTGCAGGAGTTGGTCAACAGTAGGACCAAGATGGTCAGCAATGCAGCCCTGGAGTTGGTGAAGAGTTCCTGGAGGATGCAGTTGATGGAAGATTGCAGTCTGTCTGTGTCATGGAAAAGCCACCAACAAGCCTTGGCAAAGGCAGTAGTCATAGTAGACGAAAAGTGGAGCTGTCGGGGACCAGCAAGGTCCAGGGGGACTCAACCCATGGAGGCGAGTCCCAGGGGACCTTCAGCAATGCAGCGAGTCCACAGAAGAAGAGGCAGCCCCCACAGAGGACCCACTAGAAGAGGACCCAGGAGTCGCAGAGGAGCCCATGCAGCACAACTGAAGAAGGGTCCCACTCCGCAGGAGAAGCACGCAGAGGGCTGTGTGTCACAGGCAAGAGTGCTGAGGGCTAGGGCCACACGGAGCCTGAAGATCCCTTGGAGTAGATGCCAACAAGCCTTGGTAGCTGCAAGAGACATGGTGCACAGGGTGCTGTCCTAAGTGGGAAGGCAAGGGCTTACCTTCACCAAAGTTGGACAACTGGCAGAGAGGACCATGGGGATTACTCCAGACCACCACCCATGATGCAGGATCTATGCAGCTCAGGATGAGAGCAGGTCCACGCAGCCGGTTGTGATTTCAGTTGGAGCCTGCAGATGCAAAGGAGTGACTCCTTCACTCCAAGGGAGATGCCTTCATACTTAATACATGGCATAATACATGCTGCATCCCATGGGGGGCCCCTGGTGTCCCAACACCCTGGGTACCTGGGTACCATATACTACGGACTTATGAGGGGCACCAGTATGCCAAATGTGGGGTATTTGTGGTCCAAGAAACCAAGTTTAAAGGAAGAGAGGTTAGTCACTGGGGTCCTGGTTAGCAGGATCCCAGTGAACACAGTCAAAACATACTGGCAACAGGCAAATAGTGGGGGTAACCATGCCAGAAAGAGGGTACTTTCCTACTCCATTGACTTTCAGTTTGATTTTGGCAATGTCCATCTGAGTTCTTTTGCTTTCTCAGCTCACTTGTTTCTGCCCTTTTTCATCTTCTGTGCAAGCGGCAAGGCCCACTTGTGCATGTCATTCCCTTTTATCTATGATCATCTCGCAGTCACCCTCTTCACTGTCGCTCGACAGTGACATGAAGGAACTCTTGCTGGATGTACTTGATGGCGACTGACTTTGATTAATTTCAATCTGTCACAGTTGAGGTCGTTTTTTATATCTGTGGGTGTGGCAAGAGTGCTTCTGGAACATTCTGGCATCCATCTTCTCCTCCTGCCATGACGCACTAGGTTTATGTCTGCGCTTTGCAAATGGTTAGAAAGTGGTTCTCTTTTCCACACCCATTACACGGTTGTCCGATGACTGCACATTCTCTCTTGTGTGGAAATTAAAATCCACATCAGAAACACAGTTTTTCTTTTTTTGAGGATGCCAACTTCCTGGAATCTGCTTGGTGCTGGTGTCTACTCTTCAAGACTAATGATGATTCACCTTTTGCTGTTTCTACTTCGATGTCGGTGGCTTGCCAATCAGCTTGTTCCTTAGCTCCAGTAGCCATTAATACCTTTTCTAGACTGAGTGTCTCTTCCAACATGTGTCTTCTGAACTAAGCCGACAAACAACCACCAATGATTCTGAGGCACATGGCTTTTTAATCATTAAATTCACTAAATTTGCAGTGTTTGATCAAGCCTTTCAACAAACTCATTGATCGTTTCACCAGCTTGTTGTCTTGCTTGATTGAAAATCTACCTTTCATAGTCGACATTTGGCATTGGGGTGAGCTTGGCCTCTATTGCCTCTTTGATTTGATTGCAAATCTTTGGCTCAGTCTGTATTTAATGATTTTCACATCACTTCTTCTAGAGCATCTGTAAAATAATTGAAAGTCTTGGTCCGCGTGGTCCTCCTGGTGCCAACATTATGGCCCTCATTATGACATTGGCGGTGACTGTTAAAGTGGCGGTAATACCACCAACAGGCTGGCGGTAATTACCGCCAAATTAAGACCATGGCGGTGATAACTCCCATAGACAGCCAATGTACCACACCAACCGCCCGGGCGTTAATACCACACACCACGGCGGTAGCCACCAACAGCCAGGCGGAAGACAAGCTACCGCCCACCATATCATGACACCGCAAACCACCACAATTTCCGGGGCGGTACCAACGCCATCAAAAGGCTGGCGGAAACACTGCACAGAAGACGAAAGACTCACCATCAGAGACACAGACAAGAATGCCGCCATGGAACCAGAACTGCAAGTCTTTCCGATGCTCTTCTACGCCATGCTCCACCTGGAACACCAACCCCGACGACGACGGTGAGTACAGCCGCCTAGCACACAAGGGAGGGAGGGAAGAAAAGGAGAGTGACACACACACGCACAAAACACACCACACACACCATTCACACAACCAGTTGCAGAGGAAAAACAATGGCACACGACACACGTCATAATAATGCAAAGACTTCAGTAAGGCAGTACGGAGAATGTGTTGTATGGGAACAGCAAAAAATTTACCAATTGGATAAACAAGGGATATGTACAACTGTCAACAAAGGGCCAATGCCCAGTCCAAAGTACAAAGGGCCCACAATGCCACAGGGCACAGTCCAAGGCCCAACTCGACTCCTGACAACATCCACACTACATTGTGCAGGGGCATCATAATGGGAATGGCCAGGTACCTGAGGGGGAAAGTGGGTGGGGGGCACCTCAGCTGAAGTCGGGAACCTGCCCACTGCTTCTGGAGGGTGCTCCATGCCCATTATCCTTTGCTGGGGAGTGCAAGGTCACAATCTCTCAGGTGGGGAACTTGCCCACTGCTTCTGGAGGTGGCCTCATGCCCATTATCCTTAGCTGGGGAGTGCAAGGTCACAGTCTCTCAGGTGGGGAACTTGCCCACTGCTTCTGGAGCGGGCTCCATGCCCATTATCCTTTGCTGGGGAGTGCAAGGTCACAGTCTCTCAGGTGGGGAACGTGCCCACTGCTTCTGGAGGGGGCTACATGCCCATTATCCTTTGCTGGGGAGTACAAGGTCACAGTCTCTCAGGTGGGGAACTTGTCCACTGCTTCTGGGGGGGGCTCCATGCACATTATCCTTTGCTGGGGAGTGCAAGGTCACAGTCACTCAGGTGGGGAAATTGCCCACTGCTTCTGGAGGGGGCTCCATGCCCATTATCCTTTGCTGGGGAGTGCAAGGTCACAGTCTCTCTGGTGGGGAACTTGCCCACTGCTTCTGGAGGGGACTGTTGCGCCACCGGGGCGTGTGACGCTATCTGGTCGGATCGCGGCGGGGGCCCCGGTCCATTTTACGGGCCGTGGGGCCTGCCGCACCCCCTTTTTTCGGCCTCGCGTTGTCCTCGCCACTGTGGCGGGAGCAGGAGCCCAGACTTGGGCTTCGGTTCTCGCCGCACATTTTGCATGGCACGCTGCGGATTGGGAAAAGCCCTCTGGCCCCCTCCCCATCGGCCTTTCACTTACCTGGACTCCCTCGTGGGCTTTCGCTTTCTTCTCTTCTTGTGGGAGGCCATTTCTTCTGCTATCCCATAATTCCTTTCCCTTCTCTGGTTCCCTGCATGCACCTGGTTCCCTTCTTTCTATGGCATGTTTTCCTATGTTTTCCTATTACCCATTCCCAATCCAAGATGGCCGTTTTTCCTTTTCCTGTTTCATCGCTTCCTGTTTGCGGGGTATATAAGGGCAATGATTTCCCTTCTCCTTGCGTTGCAACACTACTCGGTGGTGGTTATGCTCTATCTGGTCTCCTCATTCTGATGTCGAGTTTTTGCTCCTGTTTGTTCCTGGTGTCAAGATTCTCATTTTTCCTTGTGTCCTCCTTCTTCTAGGGAGTTCTCGTCTGGAGGTTTTTTCCCTACGGGGTTTTTCCTCAGGGACTCCTTCTGGAGGGCATGGACTGTAGTGGCTTTTTAACGGTCGACTGTACCGTGGCTACTGGAAGGGGTCGCCCTTACCTAGGCCAGAGCCGGACCTGCAAGAACCGAGGCCGTACCCCATCTCCCTCTGGTCCGGATGGTAAGCCAAAGACAAAGTTTGACAGGGGCTCCTTGTACAGCAGTCCCTGGAGGGTGGCCTACATGCCTTCTGCTGGAGGTGAGGGCTGCTGTGTCTCAGCTGGAGGTGAGGGCTTTGTGACCACTGGTGGTGGTGGCGGGTGGTGGTGGTACCCTGCCAGCCTCTGCTGAAGGTGGGGGCTGCAGTGTCTCAGCTGGGGTAGGTGCCTCCTTAGCAGCCTCTGCAGGAGGTGAGGGCTGCTGTGTCCCAGCAGAGGATGAGGGCCCCGTGGCCACTGGTGGTGGTGGTGTTGGTATCCTGCCGGCCTCTGCAGGAGGTGAGGGCTGCTGTGTCTCAGCAGGGGAAGGGGCCTCCTGGGCAGTCTCTGTTGGAGGCGAGGGCTGCTGTGTCCCAGCAGGGGATGAGGGCTTCTTCACTGTCATGGCAGGAGGTGAGTGCTTCTTCCCTTTCATGGCAGTAGGTGAGGGCTTCTTCCCTTCCCTGACTGGTGGAGTGGGATCCTTCCCCTTCCTGGCTTGTGGTGTGGGATCCTTCCCCTTCCTGGCTGGTGGAGTGGAATCCTTCCCCTTCATGGCTGGTGGAGTGGGATCCTTCCCCTTCCTGGCTGGTGGAGTGGGATCCTTCCCCTTCCTGGCTGGTGGAGTGGGATCCTTCACTGTATTGCCTCCAGGACTAGGAGGTGCCTCCACTGTCCCCATGGACTGTTTGGCTGAGGTGCTGGGCTGTTGGGACCCTGCTCCTATGGGCAGGACGGGGGGAGGGAGGAGGTCAAGTTGGGCAAGGAAAAGCTTCTTAGGGACAGTGGGGCGGGATGAGGGATGGGAGTGGAGGTTAAGGGAGTGGTTGTTGGAGGTGAACGTCTGCTGGACTTGGGTGCAGGTGCATGGGCAGTGTGCTGATGTGAGGTGGATGGCTGTTGGGTGTCTGAGTGCCTGCGTTTGTGTCCTTTAGGAGGGGGTATAGACAGGGTGGGAGAGGACACAAAGGACACGTGGATGGATGTTGTGGAGGTGTCTGCTAGTGAGGTGTGTGTGCTGCTTGGTATTGCTGGTGGTGGATGTTGAAGCAGTGCATGCAGGTGTGAGTGTGGACGTGACTGGGAGGGAGGCGGAGGAGGAAGAGGAGGGGGAGACAGTGGAGGCAGTGGATGTGGTTGTGTGTGCAACTGTCTGGTGTTTGTGTGAGTGCTTGTGGCTTGAAATGTGGTACCTGTGTTAGACTTGGCACTCTTGTCTGATGTCTTGTGTGCATGCTCGTCTGTATGTGTGCATGGGATGGGTTGGGGTTCAGGAGACTGTGACTGGGAAGTGGTAGTTGGAGGGGGGACGGTAGGAACAGGGACAATGGCTGCCATCAGAGAGGTACGCATATGCTCTGGTGTGATATAGGGCCACACCTCAATTTTATTAGGCTAAATGGGTTTTCTCAGTACCACCAGTTTCTTAACACTATTAGCATCTGAAAGAAGTGAGAGGTGTGTTCACCTGGATGTCTGGGCATTACACAGATGGTATGCATAAACCCTATGTGTGATATAGGTTGTGATTTGGATGTTAGGGAATAAGAACGATTGGGGTCCAGGAGATTAGGCATAATTTGTGTTCGGCCAAGAAGGGTCTATGGTTGTTGAAGTCATTCCTTTCTTTCTCTGCATAAATTGTTGTTATCTTTACCCCAGAGCCGATATTGATGACAGGCTGACTTAGTTCCGAGTACTGCACAGAGCTTCTCTTGGCCACAGGATAGCATGTGCTAGGAGAGAGCTAAGCTACTGTTGACAAGGCCTTCCCTTTATTATTTTTTGTGTCTTCTTTGCTTTTCTTCATGCCAGTTGAAATGGTGTTGTTTTGATATTGTGACGCTGATAAATTAAAGCAGCTGTGGTTGTCTAAAGTGTTGTGTTTTGTCAATGATTTAATGTGCTGTGAAGGTATTGCTAATTCTCACAAATTGCTATTTGATACCAAAGTAAGGCTTGCTATTTTGATGCCAAATTTTATGCTGTTTGAGTTAACAATTGCACTTTTTCCTAGGTTGCAATTCTTCATATGCATTGATATGTGTGTTTGGTAAATGGTTATTTGGATGCATCTGTAAATAACACTGAACTCATTTGATCCAGTAATCCCTGTGTATATATCCTCACTGCCCGAGTAGAACTAGAACCAGAACTAGAGGCCATTATTTCTCGGGATGGTGGCAGAAGAAGGTGATTGAGTTTCCCCGCTGCCAAAGTAAAAACATAAAATTTATCTAAAAGTAGAAAAGTTAGAGATATAAACATATAAAACATATAAAAACATAAAAGTTAAAAGAGTAACTATATCCTTAAAGACTATCCAAATTAATCATGGATTTGCTTCTAAAGCATATGCAAAACAGGTTCCCCACACAAGCTAAAAAGCTTAGCAAGTTTTGCTACGAGTACCACACACACACTGAGGCACATGCGTTTCCCTGGCCAAAATAGGGAACCTTTGACAGCAACATAATTGAACACACAAGAACACACATACGAACAATCTACACAGGGCAAATAAAGGACAAAAGAGAAGAATTACTAGAATTAGGGGCCATCTTTGAGGAAGCCTAGGCTGATAACACTAACCCACAATCAACAAACAAGGCGTCCGAACATTCCCTGCCATATGTAGGTATGGAGGTGCTCCCCCCGACGCCTGCTATCCCCGCATTAGAATATACCAATCCACCAGTCATGGGAGCCCAAAGGGCACCTACCGAACAACAAGCTGTCAGGTCTAGGCATGACAGACTAACAGGCCAACAATCCCAGGCACTTCCAGCACCACCCCAGTCCATCGCGAGAGCTCCTCGAAGTTTGACCCTCCTGTCCTTCGCATTCAGGCCACCGAACCTCAGCAGCCCAGAGAACACAAACTCCCACTGGTTCTGGGGAACACACCTGATTGACAGGTAGATTCATAACAGTTATGTACAATGAGACAACTACTGGGGGTGGGAAGGGCGGTCCCAGTCCTCCGGGATCCGATTACGATGGGTGAGCCACAGGGTATCAGTTAATCACATTCGCATTCAGGCAACCAAACCTCAGCAGCCCAGAGAACACAAACTCCCACTGGTTCTGGCGAACACACCCGATTGACAGGTAGATTCATAACAGTTATGTACAATGAGACAACTACTGGGGGTGGGAAGGGCGGGCCCAGTCCTCCGGGATCCGATGACGATGGGGGAGCCACAGTGTATCAATTAATCAATCAATCAAAGTATTTGTAAAGCACAGCACTATAATCCCTAAGGGTATCTGGGTGCTGTGGGTGATGTGTCTCCATTGAAAAACCACGTCTTGAGTCTTCTTCTGAAGTCCGCCAGGGAGGGAGCTGTTCGGAGTTGGAAGGGCAGGCTGTCCCAGGACTCAGCTGCTATGTAGGAGAAGGATCTGCCTCAGCTGCAGCTGCGATGGATGTTGGGGGGGGGGTGCGAGGTTTAGCGAGGCAGAGCATACTTATATTGCTGAGACATAGAAACTCAGTCGATGGTTGATGTAAGATGGCCCTCAGTTGTGGAGAGCCTTGTATACTAGTGTGAGGATTTTGAATTGCCATCTCTTCTGGACGGGGAGCCAGTGGAACTTCCCGAGTTGTGGGATGATGCTTGAGTGCTTGGGGAGGTTGGGATGACTCTGCCTGCAGTGTTCTGTAGAGTCTGGAGTCTTTCAAGTCGCTGGGAGGATACTCTGGCATAGAGAGTGTTGCCACAGTTGAGGCAGCTGGTGACCAGGGCATGTGTGACTGTCTTTCTGGTGTCAGTAGGGATCCATTTGAAGGTTTGGTGGAGGAACTAAAAGCAGGAGAAGACGACTGAGTTTATTTGCTGCTTCATGGATAGGTGGCAGTCAAAGATGATGCTGAGGTTTCGTGTGTGGTCTGATGGATAAGGTATTTTTCCTGCTGGCACCCGTTGTGGTCCCATACAGAGGTGTTCTTCCTGAAGATCAGGACTTCCGCTTTGTCGGTGTTTAGTTTGAGGCAGCTGTTTTTCATCCATGTTGCTATGTTGGTAATGGCGTTGCAGAAGTTGGCTTTGGAGTTGTGGGGGTCTTCGGTGAGTGAGAGGATTAGTTGAGTGTTGTCAGCGTACAAGACTATATTGAGTCTGTAGGATCTGAAGATGTCTGTGAGGGGTGTCATGTAGATGTTGAACATGGTTTGGCTGAGGGAGGATCCTTCGGGTACACCGCAGGTGATGTTCTTAGGTGTAGAAGTGAAGGGAGGAAGGCGGATGGTCTGCGTGTAGCCTGAGAGGAAAGAGGCGACCCACTTAAGTGTGTTTTGTTGAATGCCTATGTTGTGGAGTCTGTTGATGAGAGTGTGGTGGAAGACTGTATTGAATGCTGCAGAGAGGTCCAGGAGGATCAGAGCTGCTGACTCTCCTCGGTTTAGGAGAGTCCTGGTGTCGTCTGTGGGGGCGATTAGTGTAGTCTCTGTTCTGATTGTGAGGTGTCGGGAAGGTGGTTTCGTTCTAGGTAGTCGGTGAGCTGTTGGTTGATGGCTTTCTCAAGCACTTTGGCCGGGAAGGGGAGCAGGGAGATTGGTCTGTAGTTTTTGAGGTTGCTATGGACGGTGGAGTGTTTCTTTAGGAGGGGTCTGTCCTCTGAATGCTTACATTCATCCGGGAAGGTTGCAGTGGAGATGGAAGTGCTGAGGATATGGGTTAGTTATGTGGTGATAGTGTTGGCAGGGGTCAGTGGGTGCCCCGGAGTGGATGGATGACTTGATGGCTGTGGTGATCTGTGCGGTAATAGGGGCCAGGAGGATATCGTGTGGCTGGTTTTCGCTGCTTGAGAGATTTTGTCTAGGCTGGAGGTGGAGGGTTGGGGGTCGAACTTGTTGTATATTGTGGTGATCTTGCTGTGGAAGTAGTCTGAGAGGATGTTGTAGAGTTCCTGGGATGGGTGGATGGTGGTCTCTGTGGCTATTGGGTTGAAGAATTTCTTTATGATTCCGAAGAGTTCTTTCATGTGGTTGGCTGCGGTGCAAATACAGGCAGTGATTGCTGCTCTTTTTGCTGCCTTGATGTGGTGGTGGTAGTTGTTGAGGGCTGCCTTGAAGGCTGCTCTATCGAGGGTCCTTGGTCATGCACCATTATTTCTCGAGTCAGTGGCAGTCGTGTTTTTACGCTCCGGAGTGTACCATCTCGCTGGCTTGGAGGTATGGTTGGTTTTATCTGGTTTCAGCAGGACAACTCTGTCGGCGGATTTGGTGAGCCAGGTGGTGAAATTTTGGACGTCCTGGTTGAGGTTAAGGTCTGTCATGGGCTCAGGTTGTGCAGTGCCTTGGACCTGTGCCCATAGGGTCTCGGTTACCTTGCCACAGCTTCGGTGGGGAGTGCTGAGGTACTTGGAGGTGATGTGCTGGGAATTGGAGATGGTAAAGTGGATGATGCCGTGGTCAGTCCCGGTGAATTCAGTCACATGGGTGAAATTTATTCTGTCGCTAGAAGCGAAGATGGCGTCCAGTCTGCATCCGGTTTTGTGCGTCCGTTTGGTGACCAGTTGGGTGAGGGCAATGTTACTGAGGTTCTCTATGGGGGAAGTGGAGTTGGTCTCATTGGGGTAGTTAAGGTGGAAATTGAGATCGACAAGTAGGAGGTAGTGGAGGAAGTTGATGGCGAAGGGGGTGATGAGGTTGGCAATGGCGTCTCAGAAGGCTGGGCGTGGTCCAGGGGGTTTCTATGCAACGGTGCCTCGCATCTTGGTGTTGGCATCGATCTGGAGTTGGAAGTTGAGGTGCTCCCTGAGGGGCGTTGGGTTGCCATCAGTGATGGTGCATTGGATGGTTTTCTTGAAGATGATGGCAATGCCATCACCATGATTGTTAGTGCGGTTTTGGTGTCATCTTGTAACGGCCAGGGGTTGCCATGGCGAGGTTGGGGTTTGAGGAGTGTGTTAGCCATGTTTCAGTGATGAAGGCGACGTCTGTGTCATGTGTGGATGGGTGTGATGGTGTCCCAGATTTCCGTGGAGTGTTTGCATAAGGAGCGGGCGTTTAACAGTATGCACTGGAGTGGTGCTTGGTTGTTTGTAGTCTTTTGTGTGGGTGAAGTGCGGGCATTAGTGTGTGCAGGTGGGCCCACGTTGCTCAGAAACAGCACTGTAGGCAGGTGAAGGGTCCTTTGATTGAGCATGGGGAGGGTGTGAAGCAGCTGTTGATGGGATGTCCGACGTTCAGAGCCTGGAGCTCCTTGTTGGTGTAGTGATGGGGGGGGGGGTGGGAGAAGGTGAGTTTACTTGCTGATTCATGGATAGGTGAAAGTCAAGGATGATCCATGGCACTGGGCGCAATCAAGGTGTGGATGGGCACAGATGAGCTTGCCTTTGGCATATACCGGTGGTGCACCGGTAGCACACCCACTAGACATGGCTGCGTTGCGGCTGCACTGCTGCCTCCATTATATGTCATGAGAGGTGGGAGTGGCTGGGGTGGTAGGCGGGAGGGCAGGAGCAGCAGTGGCGTGAAGGAGGCATCAGCAGGGGCATCAGCAGATGCAATCAGGCTCAGGAATGTGGCCGGATCTATCGCAATCAGGCTCAGGAATGTGGGTGGAGCTGTTGCAATCAGGCTCTGGAATGTGGGCTAAGCTGTCAGCGGCAGGCAGGAGGGCCGTGGAGTGGCTGGGGAGCCCTGACTGGCCCAATGGATATGCTCAGGTAGCCAAAGAAACAACAGAAAGCTAGCTTGAGGGCAGGTCCTGAAGAACAGTGCATAGCTCAGAACGAAGGATGTTTTTTCAGTGGTAGTTAGAGGAAATACGTGAATTCAGGAGAGAAAGAGAGAGAGCACCCTTAAAGCCCAATTAGAGAGTAGAGCAGCATGCCCTCCACCTGAGGAGATCAGGGGTAGGTACAAAGCCCAATTGCGGAAGAATCTGAGGTAGAATTAGAGGAGAGACTTTTGACTGGTATCCGAGCCTCACCCAAGCACCAATGAAGGAGAGGGGCTAACCAGGAAATTAGGCACCAAGGTAGCCTGGTGCAAACTTAGCTTACACACAGGAGAGCCAAGATGGCAACCTTTGTGTGCGCACGAGGAGAGCAGCAACGAGGACCTTGATTGCTCCTCCCAAACGCTCACAACATTTAAACTAACCCCAAGGGATATAGTAGCTCAAGAAGAAGGCAAGATATTTGCATGACCATTTTGTCTCCTGCTAGCCTGCTGGACTGAAGGAAGTGATCAGTATGGTAGACACTGCCTGGAGGAGGGATCCTTCAGACCAGAGAACATAGCTGTTGCGGAACACTGCTTCCAGCACGGAGGGGGAGATCGAAAGTGGAACTTGCCTTACATGCAGGATTGTCTAAGGAGATGGGAACGCTATGTTGAGGAGAAACCAGTGGAGCTGCCTAAAACGAGGATATGCCCGCTAATGCAAAAAGGCACACCAGAGACCATCTATGTGCCTTGGACTCAGGTGGATAAGGAGAGGCTAACTTCCAAATTGCCGCCGTGGTTGGATGGGGCAGGGAAATGGATCTCATGCTTTGAGAAGAACACAGCCAGAATAATCCTAGCAATAGGTGATGTCAAAAGTCTGCCAAGTAGTCTTATCGGAGAGCAGACTAACACCGTTTTTCCCAATCTCACATCCCAGCAATCACGCTGACAAACACTGAGCATGACAAGGCTGCATTTAATTCATACAGGCACCAAATATGGACAGCCCTGAAGTAAATGTTCCCGACTTCCAAGATGAAGGAGGATTGATGGCAGAAACAATGAAAACTGGGGAGACCACAACTGATTTTCTAGACAGGATTAGAGAACGGTGGGATCAGGAGACAGGCCAGCCATTGACCAATACGGGCCCTCAGGTTCTATTCTTTAACAGTATCCTCAAAAAGGGGCTACCCACCAAAATGCAAAGTGGATTGGACAGCGTAGTAACACTAACAAAAGGACAGGGAAAAACACAAACTGAGGAAGATCGCCCACGAGGGGGCCACATTGGCCACAAGAATACAAATGGTGCCAGTTCTGAAGGAAGCTCCACTGCAAAACCCCATTGGGTTTCAATATAGCTATAACGATAGAAATCAGGGAGGTTGGGAGCAGCCGGACCCTATAGAATGTCACTATTGCCACAGAATGGGCCACATGGCCGACAGATACCGGCTAAGAGCATATCACAAGCAGTCCCTGCAGAATTACCATCCACAGAACCAAGCCCAGGGAAGCCTGAATGCACCTTTTATTCAGCCACAGGGATGTCAGTCCACTGCTGCACCACCACAACAGGGGTCAGGTTGTTGGACCAACACATGGCATCAACAACTACAGACAGGGAACCCAGCCTAACAAGGACCGGGGCTACAACAGCATCAAGGAGGGGTAACTGTTTGTGGAAGCAATGCCTTCACGCAAACGCAAAACCCACATGCGCTGTGATGTAACATCTCCAATGCAACGCATCCATTTTGCGCACACCTTAAAATTTGTTGTACTAAGCTCAAAAGAAGGACAAACAAGACAATATTGGAGATTTAAAACTTTACTTGTGTTTGGGAAGTTCAGGGCTGCTGTATGTGTTCTGTCGACCGGGTATCTTCACTAGAATCTGCCATTCAGGGTGTCTGTGGGAGCCTAGGCCCCACTCTGCCACTGATCCCCAGGGCGGGGTCGGTTGGCCAAATCTCAGAGGGAGGGCAGTCTGACAAAGAGGAGCAGGGTGGCTCCCTGACCAGTGCCTAAAAAGCAGGCACCCAGATCCCTGCACCCACAGCTCAAATGGGACAGATTCCAGTCAAAATGTCCCCCTTCTCAGGCACCCAGCTGAGACCGAGTGTTCTTTTTGGTGTGAAATCCCAACAGTAATAGTTCCTTCAAAGTTAATATCCTCCAGCCAAAAGGAGGCCCCCTGTTTGTTCCAAAACAATGCTGTCCTCCAGTGTCGGGAGTCTGTCTTCCTGTACGCTTGTGGTAATAGAGACCCCGTAACCCCCACAGCACATGCACTAGGTCCGTCAGATTGCGAAGCACTGTATGGCACTTAGTCAGTAGAGGGGGTCCACCAGAGCATCCAGTCTGACTGGTCCTTTTCCATAGCTTGGGCAAACTTCAATGAGTTCTTGGCCTTGCTCCAGACTCTCCATGAGGCAATATTTTTGCCTCCTCCTTTCCCTCAAAGTTCTCCAAGTAACAGTCGGGAGCTGCAGATCCAAACAAGATATGGTCCGAGGGAGAGGCGGGTACCAGGGAAAATGGACTCCGACAGACCTATCATAACTCTGAGCTGAATGGAACACAGAGATATGCTCACCTCTGCATAAGGCCTAGCAAGCAATTAACATGCAAGGACTCACACACACCATCTAAAGGGAGCAACAATCCCAATTTCATGGGAGCCACAGAACAACTTTCTGACCCCCTCTGATTCAGGACAATAAGGCTAACAGATCATGCAAAGATATAGGGAAGCGCCCAAAAACCACATTAAAGAACCCCAAAAGCTAGCCCAAAGAAAGCCTCTAGGAAAGGGAGTAATAAAGAAATGAGGGGTGATACCCCAAAACCGGTCCTAGAATGCTTGACTCTGGTCTAGGGAGGACCTGGCCTGGCAATTCAGGCAGGACTGTTTCCATGGGAGGAGGGTCAAGACTGATTTGCATATGCCTGGGTCCAAATTGGAATGGCATGGTGTGCAAAAAAATTATGAATTTAACTCAGACCTGGGGCAGAATGTTTGATTTGTTCAGCATTCCATCCATCATCTGTTCTTTTTGCAGTCATCAAGGCACTTGGCGCCACTTGGGAGGGTCACGTTGCACGCCACATGCCGTGACTAGAGGGGTACACATGTGACCTCGGGGACCAGTGTGATTGCAGACCAACATTCAGTGCGACATGCCCCTTCTTTATACATCACCCACGCACGTGTAGGTCGAAAACACTGCCCACACCAATGCCACCCCGTGCACACACTTGGGTACTCGAGGGCTGGAGAACAGAGCACCAGTTAAAATTTGAACTTACCCACATGCTCTTGAGAATCACCCCGTAAAACATACTTACATATGTACCCTTAGTCCAGCACAGAGAGGGGGGATGCCCAACAACCAATAAAAATTGAATATGTTCATAAACAATACCCCATTTTTCCAAAACTAGGTTTCCCAAGTAGGGCCACCTTCTGGTGCCTTACTAAAACCACGGAAACACAGGAATTCCTAGAAAACAATTGGCGACATGCAAGGCTGTAATTTATTTTCTTTTATGACAAACAAACCTAGCTCTTGTCCAGCAGGTCTGCAGTCAAACCGCTAAGTGCACCACCTCTACAGAGGACCATTGCTTTCTCCGTGGCACAAACTGCTCCAAGCACTTTCCACACCAGTACCCCCAACAGGATCAAGAGCCACAGCCCACTCCAAGAACTTTCCACATCAATACCCGCAACAGGATCCCAAACTCCACAATGCTTCAAATACGTTTTCTCAAACTTTGTACAACCAATAAACTCCCATCATCAGAAGACCACAGACATCTCTGCTAGAATCATCTCAAGACCTACATTGTTTTACAAGTTATGTGTTGTTATACATTCATACACCCTCTATTTACTAGGGATGCTACTGTATCCATGCATTTCCAAGGAACAGTCTAGCCTAATGGAGTCTATTTAGAAAATGTCATTGCGCTTCTGTAGGGACCTCTTCCATGTCACCTATAATTACACTGCACCCAACACTAGCATTCCACATGCACTATACAGGGCCCTTTTACACAACACATGCATGTCAGCATATGACCGCTGTGGGTTTCCAGGCATCAACCAGGTCATGTTGCGTCTAATCACTGATACCACATGCACTAGTTACAAATGGGCTTTACTTATCCTAAGAGGTAGTCCCTGAAAAAGCAAAATGTTTTTTCCATCCATGCCTATGTAGGATTAGGGCCAAAATACAACCTAACAGAGTAGAGCCCCATGGTTTATTAGTTAATCTGACCCACTACGAGACCAAACCTACAGCACTGTACCTTCTCACCGAACCTTGCGATATCCAAACTGAGGTAGATAGGATGCACACAAAGGGCACTATAGGGGAGGAGACTGTTTGGCCCTGAGATTTTCCAGAGAAGAGATTCTTGGAGGCAGCAAAATCATCTAATCAGTGCACAAACACATTCACTCCTGCCTCCATCTCTGGTCCTAGGTTGACCCTTAGCATATCTGGGGCTGGCTTCATTAACAACAAGTGGACCCCAGACATGGAGTTTCACTGAAGGGCCATCCACCTTGATGGTATGAAGGAAGATTGGTCTTGTATGGGAGAAGAGGTTTGAATAACAGCGTAGATACCCCATGCCAGGAGATCTGTGACACTGAGATAGATAGGTATACGTGGATAGAAGGAAAGGGGCAACCCCTAATTTTATGGAAACTTACTCTGTATTCCTTATGTTTTAGAGGCAAAGGAACCATTCCACTGGGTACAAATGACAACTGTGGCACAATCCTGCACATTCTGACATGCAATGGGGTATCTCCACACTGATGGACACTTACTGGGAATGCAGCAAGTTTGCATAACCACAGCTCATCCCTGGATGGCGTGGCTCTGCTCCCTCATCACTGTACACACCCCAACCCTGTCAGAACTGTACCAACACCTCTAAGGATTATTTTGGTTAGGCTCAGTACAAGGACATTCCAGAGGAATTCAGACTGTTCACTGATGCACACATCTCGATGGGAGGCTCTATACCCTTCTCCACATTGCAGACAAAAGCGAACGCCTGCTGGTTGCAAATTACCTGTTGGGAAATGCTAAAAATGATGAGGTATCTGCCTCATGGTGATGCAACATCGGTACGTGTTGGACTTGATGACCGCAATGGAGGGTGGAGTATGCACGAAGATCGTGCATCTTGCTGTACACTCATACCTGGCAATGGCATAGACAATGGGACTCTGACTCTTACCATCCAAGTAGTGCACCGACTACAAAAAGACAAGCATGAAGAGGGAAGTGCCCCTGAGCATGAGTGGTTCACATACTCGTTCTCTTGGCTCCCCAGGTGACTCACCAATCTATGCATGTCATTGTTGCTCATTTTCATCGTATTACTGTTTTTGTGTGGTTTCCTGCAAGTTTGGGTTTCCTGCTGTAAAAACACAGTCCTCAAATTGGGTAGAATGCAAGTAGCTAGGGAAGTGGGGCAACAGGCCCCCAACAATGTGACTATTATGATATCTGGGTTTCATGGTGTAGTTGAAAATGCACACAGCGATATATTCATATACACGAGCAAAGTCTCATCACCATTATTAGATTCTCCGGTCTTGAACTCTCTGTCAACCCCAACAACTAGATGAGTGGTCAGGCAGGCTCTGAGTCCTAGGTCTAAGGTTATTGACTGACAGGTCACAAATGGGGTGACACATAGTCAGTAGACAAATGTGCAAACAGGAAACTTAGATCAAATCCCACTAATAGGCGCAGCAACAACACGCTGGTCCCAGGAGATTGGTTCCAATAAAACACATATGGCCAGAGGGCTGCATGCATTCCCAAAAACACCATAAAGTTTGATGCCACATGTAGTTTGGCACACTTAGCCAATCTGAACACAGCACACATGCACCCCTTAGGCCGGACATCTGTACACGTACTCGCTTGCCCACATTGTGTCCATGCAAGGTCGAGTCCCACCTGCATTTATTATCTGGACCTTATTTATGACTCCATGACAACTGTTCGCATTCTTAATCAAGAAAGAAATGTATTTATTACTTTATGGTACTCTGAGAAATGTATAAAACTTCACTGCAAACTGATGTACATTGAGAGACAGTCCTCAAACCCCGGTCCTGTAACTGCCCGGCCGTAATGTTTAATTAAACGAACTGTGCCTGCTTTGCCAGATGCCTTTTGTCTTTTGTTTTCCATGGGTCCTTTTCACTTTTTTATTAATTCTTGCAGTACACGGTTTAGCCATTTTGAACTGCTGATGCTGGCTCACTTGTTACCTTATGCAGGCACAGTGCTGCTTGTTATACATTTATCTTTATTTGTGTGGAGCCTGTTGTACCTTTCATTGACCAGGCCCATGTGGGCATGATGTATGGTCCTTCAATGTAATTCACTTTAGTATGTCTGAAGCACTACATTTATGTCCCCTAATTATTGAAGATTCATCCCAATGTTGAGCATAATCTGCTGTATGCATTGACACATCATGATACCCTTTGAGCTTAAAATATATGATGATGAATTTGTATGGTAATTTTTATGCTCAACTATTATGCATGTTTTTCTTGTATAATATGTATATACAGACGCACACAGAATATACACAGGCTGTGGGTTGAAAGCAGTGCTTAATTTGTAAATAAAAATGTGCTGGTGCCCAAAACCCTCCTCTTAAACACGCGGCTGCTGCAATTAAATGTGGGAACACGGAATACTGAGGTGGCGTAATCCTGAAGCCACCTCGGGCCTCTTCAATCCATTTAAAGCTACTCCCGGCCCCTTCAGCTCACTCTAGCAGCTTTCTAGTTACTCCCTTTGTGACGCTTTTTCATTTTTCCCTTCCTTCATATTTCCCATATGTATCTTTTGCTCGCAGCAAATGCATGAGGCAGAAGAATAAGTCCCGGCCCTCGAAAATAAGTACTGCTGCTCAGCACCGGAAACAACAAGCACAAATTAAGCACTGGTTAAAAGGGTCCCCATTTCAAAATGGCACTAAGTATACATTTAGGGCCAGATTTACTAACATTTATTTTGCATCATGGGCGCAAAATGTTATTTGTGATTTACAAAACCCCGCTAATCGGATTTGCTCCGCCATGCACAGGGTTATTACCAATGATGTAAAGTCAGATATTACAGTCATGTAATCAATGATGTCATAGAACATGTTGTGATTGATGTAATATGTTAGGTAATTAGCAGTGCATGGTGAGGGCAAAGGTTGTAGTTACTTGAGATAACTATAACTGGTGAATTTGAGTGGTTTAGTTCAATTAAAATGTTATCTTTAAACTGACATTTTCACCCCAACAAGAACATCCTTTACCCTTTGTTTTAATCAGTGAATTTCTAAGGTTTTTTAAATGTAAACTAACATATTGTTACAATTCTTAACTATAACATCACTTTAACCTTTGTGTTTTTCAGTAAATTTCCATGTTTTTTACCCTAAACCAAGATATCTATTGCCGTGTGCAGCAAAGGGTTGGGTCCATTCCCTGGTGGGTACCCACCCTCACTCAACACAGCTGTACACAGTGCAAGGGGTTGGGTGCTCAATTCTCTGCTGCATAGCGCAGCAGGGGATTGGGTGCAGGGCCTAGCCTGTGGCCAGACACAGCACGCTACCACAATGTCTGCTGACACCCCCACTGTGCATGCCCTTTTGCCTTGCACAGTGTAGTATTGCACACAGGGCCAGGCTCTGCACCCAACCCTCTCACGCACAGCTGGCTATGTGATGTAACAATATAAAGGGTGTCATTGTTGGTAAGGCAGGCCTATTGGTTTTTTCAAAGAGTCAGCTGGCTTATTGTCTTTATCAAGGAGTCACCATATCTACATTTATAAAAAAAAACTTTTGTCTTTGTCAAAAAGTCACCAATAACTATAATAAAATGTATATTTCATGAATTGACACATTGTGTTCAATATTAGTGATTATAGTTTGAGTAAAGTATTATTTAAAATATAACTTTAAACATGTAATTGAGTCTTTTTTCAGTCCACAACCTGCAGCCATTAAACCAACCACAAGAGGTCCCTGAACTAAAGCTGAAGAGCACACAGCTCCATCTTGGCGTGCTTCAAAAAATATGGGTCATGGATTCAATGACCCGGGAGACTTCTTGTGTTTTTTTAATGTTGCTTTAGGGGTGCTGTGTTCCCAGTACCCCTCTAGAACCTTAAAGAATACTTGGTGGTACCTCTGCCCCTTCCAAGGACACCACCAAGATCTAACATTATTATTAAGAGCCCTCACAGGGCATTATGAGGCTCTCCTTGCATGGAGCAGTTAATATTAGATGAGTGGCTCCGGTCGCTTTTTTGTTAAACTTTTTATATATTTTTGTTTTATTTTTTTTCGTGCCCCGGTGCCTACCGAGGGCACCTACAGCATTGTTAGGCCCAAATGCTTCCACTGCCTTAGCTGACTCACCAGGCGGCACCCATTGTGGTGTTGGCTGGAGCTGGCATTTTTGTTTAAGTGGGTTCCCTGCATAATGCAGCACACATGCAAAGAAGAAAAACGAGGAGAAAAAAACATTTCTCCACAGCCTCAATTAGGCCCACCATTTTTGTGCAAAATCATGTTTGTAACCACTATTGTAACGCCTACCTAATGCACGTTAATCAAAGGAGTGCCTTACACTGCATTGCATTACTTTTTATTTGAAACAAACACATGCAGAGCCACTCTAATCTGCTGCTTTGTAGATTGCAAAATAGATTTTGTATCTGGGCGGCACCAGAAAAGTGAGGCAACCTGATGCAAAATCTTAGCAAATCTGAGCCAGAATGACAGGAAAACAGACAGATCCTATTGGTCCAATAAACATGGTGCATTATGTTCTGTAGATCACAGTAAAATCCATTTGGCTCCTCTTCTATTTGCAAAATAGAACTTTCTTTAGCTGCAATGTGAAAAATATATGTATGACTCAGTAAAATTTAATATAATCTTACACCTGTTTTCACCTATCATAGAAAGGATCTTCTTCTTTGTTATTATTTCATTTCCAAGTTATATTTATGAATCTGTATTTATTTAGCATGGTTTCTATATTTTGTAAGTGAGTTTACAAAGTGTCTGTTGGATTAAGGTCACTTCAGGCTCCTTTTCCAATGTTCGTACTTTAATGGGATATTTGCTCCTCAAGAGCTTTCTGGTCTTTCCTTGGAACTGATCAAAGTCCTTAAAACCAACACAGAAAGAATATGGCCCTCATTTTGAGTTTAGCGGTCGGCCGCAGCCGACCGCCAAACTCAGACCGACAGTCTGCGGCCCAATGCGGCCGCAACCCCGCCGGCCGCATCTTGACCACCCCGCTGGGCCGGCGGGCAGAAACCGAGTTTCCGCCCGCCGGCCCAGTGGGGATGGTGGCCTCAACATTGCTGCTGGCTCCTAATGGAGCCGGCGGTAATGTGGCCGTGCGACGGGTGCAGCTGCACTCGTCACGCTCTTCATTGTCTGCACAGGATGGGGCTGTGCCTGGGGGCCCCTGCACTGCCCATGCCAAGTGCATGGGAAGTGCAGGGGCCTCCAGGGGCCTCACAACTCCCCTTACCGCCAGCCTTTCCATGGCAGTGTTTACCGCCATGGACAGGCTGGCGGTAAAGGGAGTCGAAATCCCCAGGGCAGCGCTGCTTGCAGCGCTGCCCTGGTGGATTTCGACCGCCGGGACAACCGTGGCGGAAAACCGCCGGTCCCGGCAGAAAGACCGTGGCGGTACCTAAATACACCCCGGAGTACTGCCGGTCTGTCGGCGGTTCTACCGCTACATTTCCCCTGGCGGTTACCGACCGCCAGGGTTGAAATGAGGGCCTATGTTTCTAGTGACGGTGGTGTTGGCTTTGTTGCAGAAAGGATGACTTGTGAGAGAAAATGCATCTTTTTGCGAGGGCTGCCCCATTTCCTTTGACTAATGAAGCTAGAATTTGAATTCTCAACATTGGGGCACTGCTGTCCAGTACCCAGTGTATGTTTCTGAGCCCTAAATCATGGTAATTTAGGCTGAACTGCAATTGACATCAATAACTTTGTAGTAGGGTCATAGAACATGGCACACGCGTTGAGCCGGTTTGGAGTTTCCTTTCCGATTGGCTTAACGCTTGTGTGTCGAGCGAGACACATTTTGCTCCTCACTTAGGGCCATATGTACGAACACATTTTCGCATAGACACAGAATGGGTAAAACCCTTTGATACATCTGGCCCTTAGTTCGGCCCAAATATCGCCAGACGGGGCTGCAATAGTACGCAGTGGGCCTGGCCCTGGGGGATTAATCAACATCAATATTAATTGATAATATGATAATAATTTTTTACAAGCAGGTGGCTCCCTCCACAAACAATGCTTGCTGGCCAAGCAGCTTATAGCTGTTGGTTCTACAACTTGTTCACCTGCTTCAGGGCTCCCCCCGTTAACTTCTCCAAACCTCCCAACTAATACAATGGCGTACTACGCCGATGAGGAGGAGCAGTATCAAGAACTGTAAGGAGTGACTGTAGAGCACCAAATGGAGGAAAGACTGGTGGAGGCACTTGGGCATCATGTGCAGGACTCCGTGTGAGAAGGTAGCCTCTTTCTAGCATTGTTACCCCCACTTTTGGCCTGTTTGTGAGTATGTGTCAGGGTGTTTTTCCTGTGTCACTGGGATCCTGCTAGCCAGATCCCCAGTGCTCATAGTGGAAATCCTATTTGTCAGTGTGTTTTGCCTGTCTCACTGGGATCCTGCTACCCAGGAACCCAGTGCTCATAGTTTGTGGCCTATGTGTGTGTAGTATGTAGTGTCTACTGTGTCACTGAGGTTCTGCTAATCAGAACCTCAGTGCTTATGCTCTCTCACTTACCTTAAATTTGTCACGCAGGCTAGTGACCAATTTTACCAATTCCAATTGGCACTTTGGAACTCCCTTATAATTCCCTTGTATATGGTACTTAGGTACCCAGGGTATTGGGGTTCCAAGAGCACCTTATGGGCTGCAGCATTACTTTTGCCACCCATAAGGAGCTCAGACAAACCTTTCACAGGACTGCTACAGCAGCCTGGGTAAAATAGTGTCTACACTATTTTACAGCCATTTTTCACTGCACTTAAGTAACCTATAAGTCACCTATATGTCCAGCTCTGGCTAGGTGCAAAGTTACTAAGTGTGAGGGCACCCTTACAGTAGTAAAGGTGCCCCCACATCGTTCAGGGCCTTTTTCCCGGACTTTGTGAGTGTGGGGATGCCATTACACGTGTGCACGGCATATAGGTCACCACCTATATGTAGCTGCACAATGGCTGAACCAAATATGGCCATATGAGGTGTCTGGGATTGTGGAATTTCACCCCCAATCTGAATCTGGTACTGGGGGGCAATTCCATAAACCCTGGCGGCTCCACCATGGACCCCCAGTACTGCCAAACTAGCTTTCTTGGATTTTCTCTGCAGCAACAGTGCTGCCAACCTCCAGGCAGGATTCTTCCCTCCTGGGGTCTGACCAGCCCAGTCCCAGGAAGGCAGAAACAATGTATTTCCTTTGGCAGGGGGGTGCTACACCCTTTGCCTTTGGAAATAGGTGTCACAGGCTTGGGAGGGGAAGCCTCCCAGAGCCTCTGGAAATGCTTTGAAGGGCACAAATGGTGCCCTCCTTGCATAAGCTAGTCTGCACCGGTTCAGGGATCCCCTGTCTCTGCTCTGGCATGAAACTTGTAGGAAAGTACCATCTTGCCTGGCATGTTACCCCCATTTTTCACTGTATATATGTTGTTTTAGTTGTATGTGTCACTGGGACCCTGGTAACCCAGGGCCCCAGTGCTCATAAGTGTGCCTGAATGTGTTACCTGTGTAGTGACTAACTGTCTCACTGAGGCTCTGCTAATCAGAACCTCAGTGGTTATGCTCTCTCATTTCTTTCCAAATTGTCACTAACAGGCTAGTGACCATTTTTACCAATTTACATTGGCTTACTGGAACACCCTTATAATTCCCTAGTATATGGTACTGAGGTACCCAGGGTATTGGGGTTCCAGGAGATCCCTATGGGCTGCAGCATTTCTTTTGCCACCCATAGGGAGCTCTGACAATTCTTACACAGGCCTGCCACTGCAGCCTGAGTGAAATAACGTCCACGTTATTTCAGAGCCATTTTACACTGCACTTAAGTAACTTATAAGTCACCTATATGTCTAACCTTACCTGGTAAAGGTTAGGTGCAAAGTTACTTAGTGTGAGGGCACCCTGGCACTAGCCAAGGTGCCCCCACATTGTTCAGAGCCAATTCCCTGAACTTTGTGAGTGCAGGGACACCATTACACGTGTGCACTACATATAGCTCACTACCTATATGTAGCTTCACAATGGTAACTCCGAATATGGCCATGTAACATGTCTATGATCATGGAATTGCCCCCTCTATGCCATCCTGGCATAGTTGGCACAATCCCATGATCCCAGTGGTCTGTAGCACAGACCCTGGTACTGCCAAACTGCCCTTCCTGGGGTTTCACTGCAGCTGCTGCCAACCCCTCAGACAGGCATCTGCCCTCCTGGGGTCCAGCCAGGCCTGGCCCAGGATGGCAGAACAAAGAACTTCCTCTGAGAGAGGGTGTGACACCCTCTCCCTTTGGAAAATGGTGTGAAGGCAGGGGAGGAGTAGCCTCCCCCAGCGTCTGGAAATGCTTTGTTGGGCACAGAGGTGCCCAATTCTGCATAAGCCAGTCTACACCGGTTCAGGGGACCCCTTAGCCCTGCTCTGGCGCGAATCTGGACAAAGGAAAGGGGAGTGACCACTCCCCTGACCTGCACCTCCCCTGGGAGGTGTCCAGAGCTCCTCCAGTGTGCTCCAGACCTCTGCCATCTTGGAAACAGAGGTGCTGCTGGCACACTGGACTGCTCTGAGTGGCCAGTGCCACCAGGTGACGTCAGAGACTCCTTCTGATAGGCTCCTTCAGGTGTTAGTAGCCTATCCTCTCTCCTAAGTAGCCAAACCCCCTTTTCTGGCTATTTAGGGTCTCTGTCTCTGGGGAAACTTTAGATAACGAATGCATGAGCTCAGCCGAGTTCCTCTGCATCTCTCTCTTCACCTTCTGATAAGGAATCGACTGCTGACCGCGCTGGAAGCCTGCAAACCTGCAACATAGTAGCAAAAACGACTACTGCAACTCTGTAACGCTGATCCTGCCGCCTTCTCGACTGTTTTCCTGCTTGTGCATGCTGTGGGGGTAGTCTGCCTCCTCTCTGCACCAGAAGCTCCGAAGAAATCTCCCGTGGGTCGACGGAATCTTCCCCCTGCAACCGCAGGCACCAAAAAGCTGCATTACCGGTCCCTTGGGTCTCCTCTCAGCATGACGAGCGAGCTCCCTTGAATCCAGCAACTCTGTCCAAGAGACTGCCACAGTCCAGTGACTCTTCAGTCCAAGTTTGGTGGAGGTAAGTCCTTGCCTCCCCACTCCAGACTGCATTGTTGGTAACCACGACTTTTGCAACTTCTCCGGCCTCTGTGCAATTCCGGCGGAAATCCTTTGTGCACAGCCAAGCCTGAGTCCACGGCACTCTAACCTGCATTGCACGACTTCCTAAGTTGGTCTCCGGCGACGTGGGACTCCTTTGTGCAACTTGGGCGAGCACTGTTTCACGCATCCTTGTAGTGCCTGTTTCTGGCACTTCTCCGGGTGCTACCGGCTTCAGAGAGGGTTCCTTGTCTTGCTCGACGTCCCCTCTCTCTCCTGGTCCAATTTGCGACCTCCTGGTCCCTCCTGGGCCTCAGCAGCGTCCAAAAACGCTAACCGCACGATTTGCAGCTAGCAAGGCTTGTTGGCGTTCTTTCGGCGGGAAAATACTTCTGCACGACTCATCACGGCAAGCGGGATCCGTCCACCAAAGGGAAAGTCTCTAGCCCTTTTCGTTCCTGCAGAAACCTCAGCTTCTTCTGTCCAGTAGAAGCTTCTTTGCACCCGCAGCTGGCATTTTCTGGGCATCTGCCCATCTCCGACTTGCTTGTGACTTTTGGACTTGGTCCCCTTGTTCCACAGGTACCCTAGATTGGAAATCCACAGTTGTTGCATTGCTGGTTTGTGTCTTTCCTGCATTATTCCTCTAACACGACTTCTTTGTCCTTAGGGGAACTTTAGTGCACTTTGTACTCACTTTTCAGGGTCTTGGGGAGGGTTATTTTTCTAACTCTCACTATTTTCTAATAGTCCCAGCGACCCTCTACAAGGTCACATAGGTTTGGGGTCCATTCGTGGTTCGCATTCCACTTTTGGAGTATATGGTTTGTGTTGCCCCTATCCCTATGTTTCCCCATTGCATCCTATTGTAACTATACATTGTTTGCACTGTTTTCTAAGACTATACTGCATATTTTTGCTATTGTGTATATATATCTTGTGTATATTTCCTATCCTCTCACAGAGGGTACACTCTAAGATACTTTGGCATATTGTCATAAAAATAAAGTACCTTTATTTTTAGTATAACTGTGTATTGTGTTTTCTTATGATATTGTGCATATGACACTAGGTGGTACTGTAGTAGCTTCACACGTCTCCTAGTTCAGCCTAAGCTGCTCTGCTAAGCTACCATTATCTATCAGCCTAAGCTGCTAGACACCCTATACACTAATAAGGGATAACTGGGCCTGGTGCAAGGTGCAAGTACGCCTTGGTACTCAGTACAAGCCAGTCCAGCCTCCTACATTGGTGGCAGCGGAGGGATAAGTGCTTTGAGACTACTTACCACTCTTGTCATTGTACTTTTCATAAGAGAAAAATATACAAAACAAGGTCAGTGTATATACACATAGCCAAAAAGTTTTGCATTTCCTCTTTTCACTCTTTTCTAAGTGCTGAAAAGTACTTCTAACTTTCTAAAAAGTTCTAAAAAGTTTAAAAAGTTTTTTTCTCTGTCTTTCTAAAAGCTCTGACAAACTTTTTATCTTTTACTATCACTTTAACTCTCTCTAAAAATGTCTGGCACAGGCCAAAATGTTGATCTGTCCAAACTTGCATATGATCACCTTAGCTGGAAAGGAGCAAGGAGTCTCTGCATAGAGAGAGGTTTGAGTGTAGGGAAGAATCCTTCCTTAGAACTGTTAATTAACATGCTTAGAGTACAGGATAAGGCCATAAGTGCCCAATCTGTTGAAAAAGTAGCTAATGGTTCTCAATCTGATCCAGGGACTCCCCCAGGAAAAGATTCAGGAAAGAAACTTCCTAGCCTGCCCATTACTAGACAGTCTAGCATAGTTGGTAATGATGATGAGCCACACCATATAAATAGTGTTGTCTCACATCATAGCAAAAGCATTTATTCTCACCATACTGGTAGTGATGTTTCTGTTAGCCAAGCTGTTAGGGTGGCTTCTGTAAGGGACAGGTCTCCTTCTGTCCATTCTCACCATACTTCTGTTTCAAGGCATGTCCCTCCCACCCACCCTGATGACAGATTGTTAGAAAGGGAGCTCAATAGATTGAGAGTGGAACAAACCAGACTGAAGCTCAAGAAGCAACAGCTGGATTTGGATAGACAGACTTTAGAAGTAGAGAAGGAGAGACAGAAACTGGGTTTAGAAACCCATGGTGGCAGCAGCAGTATTCCCCATAGTCATCCTGTAAAAGAGCATGATTCCAGGAATCTGCACAAGATAGTTCCCCCTTATAAGGAGGGGGATGACATTAACAAGTGGTTTGCTGCACTTGAGAGGGCCTGTGTTGTACAGCATGTCCCTCAAAGGCAGTGGGCTGCTATCCTATGGCTATCATTTAGTGGAAAAGGTAGGGATAGGCTCCTTACTGTGAAAGAAAATGATGCTAATAATTTCCAAGTTCTTAAGAATGCACTCCTGGATGGTTATGGCTTAACCACTGAACAGTACAGGATAAAGTTCACATTAGAGGGTCTCTGACAGCAAGCTGTCAAAAAGGCTAATGGGGATGTCAGTGACTCTCACAGAGTTTACTGGGAGGACAACCTCTTGTACACTGAGCATAGGGATCCTAAACCTGGAGCTGCCAGGAGATTAGTGATTCCTCAGGAGTACAGAAAGTTCCTCCTAACCCTGGCACATGACATTCCCCTAGCTGGGCACCTGGGTCAAATAAAAACTTGGGACAGACTGGTTCCATTGTTTCATTGGCCTAGGATGTCTGAGGACACAAAGGAATTTTGTAAGTCCTGTGAAACCTGTCAAGCCAGTGGCAAGACAGGTGGCACCCCAAAGGCACCCCTTATTCCACTGCCTGTGGTTGGGGTTCCCTTTGAAAGGGTAGGGGTTGACATAGTTGGCCCCCTTGACCCTCCTACTGCTTCAGGCAATAGATTCATCTTAGTGGTAGTGGACCATGCCACAAGATATCCTGAAGCTATTCCTTTAAGGACCACTACAGCTCCTGCAGTGGCAAAGGACCTCCTGGGAATATTTTCCAGGGTGGGCTTCCCAAAGGAAGTAGTAT
Source organism: Pleurodeles waltl (assembly GCF_031143425.1). Lineage (NCBI taxonomy): Eukaryota > Metazoa > Chordata > Amphibia > Caudata > Salamandridae > Pleurodeles > Pleurodeles waltl. The sequence goes on from NW_027149853.1 coordinate 552,091, forward strand.
CAGACAGAGGAAGCAATTTCATGTCTCCATCCTTATAAGGAGGGGGATGACATTAACAAGTGGTTTGCTGCACTTGAGAGGGCCTGTGTTGTACAGGATGTCCCTCAAATGCAGTGGGCTGCTATCCTATGGCTATCATTTAGTGGAAAAGGTAGGGATAGGCTCCTTACTGTGAAAGAAAATGATGCTAATAATTTCCAAGTTCTTAAGAATGCACTCCTGGATGGTTATGGCTTAACCACTGAACAGTACAGGATAAAGTTCAGAGAGATCAAAAAGGGTCTTCACAAGACTGGGTTGATTTCATTGACCATTCAGTGAAGGCCTTGGAGGGGTGATTACATGGCAGTGAAGTTACTGATTATGACAGCCTGTATAACTTGATCCTGAGAGAGCATATTCTTAATAATTGTGTGTCTGATTTGTTGCACCAGTACTTGGTGGACTCTGATCTGACCTCTCCCCAAGAATTGGGAAAGAAGGCAGACAAATGGGTCAGAACAAGGGTGAACAGAAAAGTTCATACAGGGGGTGAGAAAGATGGCAACAAAAAGGAGGATGGTAAGTCTTCTGACAAGGGTGGGGACAAATCTAAAAATGAGTCTTCATCAAGCCCACAAAAACACTCTGGTGGGGGTGGTGGGCCCAAATCCTCTTTTAATCAGAACAAGGAAAAGAAACCATGGTGCTATTTATGTAAAATGAAAGGCCATTGGACAACAGATCCCAGTTGTCCAAAGAAAGGCACCAAGCCTCCTACCACTTCAACCCCTACTGCTACACCTAGTGTCCCTACTAATAGCAGTGGTGGTGGGAGCAAACCTACTAATAGCCAATCCAAGGGAGTAGCTGGGCTCACTATTGGTAACTTAGTTGGGGTTGGCCTTGTTAGGGAGGCCACAGAGGCTGTGTTAGTCTCTGAGGGGGCTATTGATTTAGCCACCTTAGTTGCTTGTCCCCTTAATATGGATAAGTACAAGCAGCTACCCCTAATAAATGGTGTTGAGGTTCAGGCCTACAGGGACACTGGTGCCAGTGTGACTATGGTCATAGAGAAACTGGTCCACCCTGAACAACACCTACTTGGTCACCAGTACCAAGTAACCGATGCTCACAACAACACACTTAGCCACCCCATGGCTGTTGTTAATCTCAACTGGGGAGGGGGTTTAATGGTCCAAAGAAAGTTGTGGTAGCTTCAGATTTACCTGTAGACTGTCTATTAGGGAATGATTTGGAGACATCAGCTTGGTCAGATGTGGAGTTGGAGGCCCATGCAGCAATGCTGGGCATCCCAGGGCATATTTGTGCTTTGACAAGGGCTCAGGCCAAAAAGCAAAAAGGACAGGAAAGCTTGGATCCTGGAACAATGGACCAAGTGCTCCCTAAAGCTAGGGCTAGTAGAAGCAAACCACTTCCTACTATCCCTCCCTCTACAGTGGATTCAACTTCTGAGGAAGAAGAATTCCCTCCCTGTGCAGAACCTACACCAGAGGAGCTGGAAGCAGACACTGCTGAGCTTTTGGGTGAAGGGGGGCCTGCCAGAGAGGAGCTGAGTGTGGCACAGCAAACCTGTCCCACATTAGAGGTTCTCAGACAGCAAACTGTCAAAAAGGCTAATGGGGATGTCAGTGACTCTCACAGAGTTTACTGGGAGGACAACCTCTTGTACACTGAGCATAGGGATCCTAAACCTGGAGCTGCCAGGAGATTAGTGATTCCTCAGGAGTAAAGAAAGTTCCTCCTAACCCTGGCACATGACATTCCCCTAGCTGGGCACCTGGGTCAAATGAAAACTTGGGACAGACTGGTTCCATTGTTTCATTGGCCTAGGATGTCTGAGGACACAAAGGAATTTTGTAAGTCCTGTGAAACCTGTCAAGCCAGTGGCAAGACAGGTGGCACCCCAAAGGCACCCCTTATTCCACTGCCTGTGGTTGGGGTTCCCTTTGAAAGGGTAGGGGTTGACATAGTTGGCCCCCTTGACCCTCCTACTGCTTCAGGCAATAGATTCATCTTAGTGGTAGTGGACCATGCCACAAGATATCCTGAAGCTATTCCTTTAAGGACCACTACAGCTCCTGCAGTGGCAAAGGCCCTCCTGGGAATATTTTCCAGGGTGGGCTTCCCAAAGGAAGTAGTATCAGACAGAGGAAGCAATTTCATGTCTGCATACTTAAAGGCCATGTGGAAGGAGTGTGGTGTGACGTACAAGTTCACAACACCCTATCATCCACAAACAAATGGACTGGTGGAGAGATTTAATAAAACTCTCAAAGGCATGATTATGGGTCTCCCTGAAAAACTCCGCAGGAGATGGGATATCCTTCTACCATGCCTCCTTTTTGCCTACAGGGAGGTACCCCAGAAAGGAGTGGGCTTCAGCCCCTTTGAACTTCTTTTTGGACACCCTGTTAGGGGTCCACTCACACTTGTAAAGGAGGGTTGGGAACAACCTTTAAAAGCTCCAAGCAGGATATTGTGGATTATGTACTTGGCCTCAGATCAAGGATGGCTGAGTACATGAAAAAGGCCAGTAAAAACCTTCAGGCCAGCCAAGAGCTCCAGAAGCAATGGCATGATCAGAAGGCTGTTTTGGTTCAGTACCAACCAGGGCAGAAAGTGTGGGTCTTGGAGCCTGTGGCCCCAAGAGCACTCCAAGATAAATGGAGTGGTCCCCACACAATTGTTGAAAAGAAGGGAGAAGTCACCTATTTAGTTGACTTAGGCACTGCCAGGAGTCCCCTTAGGGTGCTCCATGTCAACCGCCTGAAACCCTACTATGACAGGGCTGATCTCTCCCTGCTCATGGCAACTGATGAGGGACAGGAAGAAGACAGTGATCCTCTACCTGATCTCTTCTCTTCCACAGAACAAGATGCTCTTGTGGAAGGTGTAGTTTTGGCTGATTGTCTTACTGCTGAGCAGAAAGATAATTGCATAAATCTCCTAGATCAATTCTCTGAACTCTTCTCTACTGTGCCAGGTACCACTTCTTGGTGTGAGCACACTATAGATACTGGAGACAGTTTACCTGTCAAAAGTAAAATCTATAGGCAGCCTGACCATGTCAGGGACTGCATAAAGCAAGAGGTCCAGAAAATGTTAGAACTAGGAGTGGTTGAGCACTCTGACAGTCCATGGGCTTCTCCTGTGGTACTGGTACCAAAACCCCATTCCAAAGATGGAAAGAAAGAAATGCGGTTTTGTGTAGACTATAGAGGTCTCAACTTGGTAACCAAAACTGATGCTCACCCTATACCCAGGGCAGATGAGCTCATAGATACACTGGCATCTGCCAAGTATCTAAGCACTTTTGATTTGACTGCAGGGTATTGGCAGATCAAATTGTCAGAAGATGCTAAACCTAAGACTGCATTTTCTACCATTGGAGGACATTACCAGTTTACTGTAATGCCTTTTGGTTTGAAAAATGCACCTGCCACTTTTCAGAGGTTGGTGAACACAGTCCTGCAAGGGCTGGAAGCTTTCAGTGCAGCATATTTGGACGATATAGCTGTCTTTAGCTCCAGCTGGGATGATCACCTGGTCCACCTATGGAAAGTTTTGGAGGCCCTGCAAAAGGCAGGCCTCACTATCAAGGCTTCAAAGTGCCAGATAGGGCAGGGTAAGGTGGTTTATCTGGGACACCTTGTTGGTGGGGAACAGATTGCACCACTTCAGGGGAAAATCCAAACAATTATTGATTGGGTTCCCCCTACCACTCAGACTCAGGTGAGAGCCTTCCTAGGCCTCACTGGGTATTACAGGAGGTTCATTAAGAACTATGGCTCCATTGCAGCCCCTCTTAATGACCTCACATCCAAGAAAATGCCTAAAAAGGTATAATGGACAGCAAACTGTCAGAAAGCTTTTGAGGAGCTGAAGCAGGCCTTGTGCTCTGCAACTGTCCTGAAAAGCCCTTGTTACTCTAAAAAATTCTATGTCCAAACTGATGCATCTGAATTAGGAGTAGGGGCAGTCCTATCACAACTTAATTCTGAGGGCCAGGATCAACCTGTTGCTTTTATTAGTAGGAGGTTGACCCCTAGAGAAAAGCGTTGGTCTGCCATTGAGAGGGAGGCCTTTGCTGTGGTCTGGGCTCTGAAGAAGTTGAGGCCATACCTGTTTGGCACTTACTTCATTGTTCAGACAGACCACAAACCTCTACTTTGGCTAAAACAAATGAAAGGTGAAAATCCTAAATTGTTGAGGTGGTCCATATCCCTACAGGGAATGGACTATACAGTGGAACATAGACCTGGGAGTAGCCTCTCCAATGCAGATGGACTCTCCAGATATTTCCACTTAGACAATGAAGACTCATCAGGTCATGGCTAGTCTTATTGTCCTTCGTTTGGGGGGGGGTTGTGTAGGAAAGTACCATCTTGCCTGGCATGTTACCCCCATTTTTCACTGTATATATGTTGTTTTAGTTGTATGTGTCACTGGGACCCTGGTAACCCAGGGCCCCAGTGCTCATAAGTGTGCCTGAATGTGTTACCTGTGTAGTGACTAACTGTCTCACTGAGGCTCTGCTAATCAGAACCTCAGTGGTTATGCTCTCTCATTTCTTTCCAAATTGTCACTAACAGGCTAGTGACCATTTTTACCAATTTACATTGGCTTACTGGAACACCCTTATAATTCCCTAGTATATGGTACTGAGGTACCCAGGGTATTGGGGTTCCAGGAGATCCCTATGGGCTGCAGCATTTCTTTTGCCACCCATAGGGAGCTCTGACAATTCTTACACAGGCCTGCCACTGCAGCCTGAGTGAAATAACGTCCACGTTATTTCACAGCCATTTTACACTGCACTTAAGTAACTTATAAGTCACCTATATGTCTAACCTTTACCTGGTAAAGGTTAGGTGCAAAGTTACTTAGTGTGAGGGCACCCTGGCACTAGCCAAGGTGCCCCCACATTGTTCAGAGCCAATTCCCTGAACTTTGTGAGTGCGGGGACACCATTACACGCGTGCACTACATATAGGTCACTACCTATATGTAGCTTCACAATGGTAACTCCGAATATGGCCCTGTAACATGTCTATGATCATGGAATTGCCCCCTCTATGCCATCCTGGCATAGTTGGCACAATCCCATGATCCCAGTGGTCTGTAGCACAGACCCTGGTACTGCCAAACTGCCCTTCCTGGGGTTTCACTGCAGCTGCTGCTGCTGCCAACCCCTCAGACAGGCATCTGCCCTCCTGGGGTCCAGCCAGGCCTGGCCCAGGATGGCAGAACAAAGAACTTCCTCTGAGAGAGGGTGTGACACCCTCTCCCTTTGGAAAATGGTGTGAAGGCAGGGGAGGAGTAGCCTCCCCCAGCCTCTGGAAATGCTTTGTTGGGCACAGAGGTGCCCAATTCTGCATAAGCCAGTCTACACCGGTTCAGGGGACCCCTTAGCCCTGCTCTGGCGCGAAACTGGACAAAGGAAAGGGGAGTGACCACTCCCCTGACCTGCACCTCCCCTGGGAGGTGTCCAGAGCTCCTCCAGTGTGCTCCAGACCTCTGCCATCTTGGAAACAGAGGTGCTGCTGGCACACTGGACTGCTCTGAGTGGCCAGTGCCACCAGGTGATGTCAGAGACTCCTTCTGATAGGCTCCTTCAGGTGTTAGTAGCCTATCCTCTCTCCTAAGTAGCCAAACCCCCTTTTCTGGCTATTTAGGGTCTCTGTCTCTGGGGAAACTTTAGATAACGAATGCATGAGCTCAGCCGAGTTCCTCTGCATCTCTCTCTTCACCTTCTGATAAGGAATCGACTGCTGACCGCGCTGGAAGCCTGCAAACCTGCAACATAGTAGCAAAAACGACTACTGCAACTCTGTAACGCTGATCCTGCCGCCTTCTCGACTGTTTTCCTGCTTGTGCATGCTGTGGGGGTAGTCTGCCTCCTCTCTGCACCAGAAGCTCTGAAGAAAGAAATCTCCCGTGGGTCGACGGAATCTCCCCCCTGCAACCGCAGGCACCAAAAAGCTGCATTACCGGTACCTTGGGTCTCCTCTCAGCACGACGAGCGAGGTCCCTTGAATCCAGCAACTCTGTCCAAGAGACTGCCACAGTCCAGTGACTCTTCAGTCCAAGTTTGGTGGAGGTAAGTCCTTGCCTCCCCACTCCAGACTGCATTGTTGGTAACCACGACTTTTGCAACTTCTCCGGCCCCTGTGCACTTCCGGCGGAAATCCTTTGTGCACAGCCAAGCCTGGGTCCACGGCACTCGAACCTGCACTGCACGACTTCCTAAGTTGGTCTCCGGCGACGTGGGACTCCTTTGTGCAACTTCGGCGAGCACCGTTTCACACATCCTCGTAGTGCCTGTTTCTGGCACTTCTCCGGGTGCTACCGGCTTCAGAGAGGGCTCCTTGTCTTGCTCGACGTCCCCTTTCTCTGCTGGTCCAATTTGCGACCTCCTGGTCCCTCCTGGGCCTCAGCAGCGTCCAAAAACGCTAACCACACGATTTGCAGCTAGCAAGGCTTTTTGGCATTCTTTCGGCGGGAAAACACTTCTGCACGACTCTCCACGGCGACTGTAGTAGCTTCACACGTCTCCTAGTTCAGCCTAAGCTGCTCTGCTAAGCTACCATTATCTATCAGCCTAAGCTGCTAGACACCCTATACACTAATAAGGGATAACTGGGCCTGGTGCAAGGTGCAAGTACCCCTTGGTACTCACTACAAGCCAGTCCAGCCTCCTACAAAACTGGATAAAGGACTCCCCTGACCTGCACCTCCCTGGGGGAGGTGCCCAGAGCTCCTCCAGTGTGTCCCAGACTTCTGCCATCTTAGATTCAGAGGTTTGGGGGCACACTGGACACCTCTGGTTGGCCAGTGCCATCAGGTGACGTCAGAGACCCCTCCTGATAGGCTCACACCTGCTAGGTAGCCATACCTCTTCTGTGGGCTATTTAGGGACTCTCCTGTGGGGGTTTTCTCAGATAACGACTTGCAAGAATCCACCAGGACTCCTCTGCATCTCCCTCTTTGACTTTCATCAAGGATCGACCGCTGACTGACCCAGGACGGCTGCAAAACTGCAACAAAGTATCCAAATGGCTACTGCAACATTGTAGCGCCTAATCCTGCCGGCTTTCTCAACAGTTTCCCGGTTGTGCATCCTCTGGGGGCTGTCTGCCTTCAGTCTGCACTCAAAGTCCAGAGGAAATCTCCCGTGGGTCGACTGGATCTTCCCCCTGCTCCAGCAGGCAACCAAAAGCAGCAACACTGACCCTCTGGGACTTCTCCCTCTGCAACGAGCGTCGTCCCCGGAACACGAGTGGTGGACCCAAGTGACCCCGACTGTCCAGAGGTCCAGCTGCACGAAATTGCTGGAGGTAAGTCCCTGTCTCCCCTCACCAGTCAGTGCCACTGTGTGTCCAGTGTCTAGCAGCTTCCAGGGCTTCTGTGAGTCCAATCCAGAAACCCTTTGTGCACAGCTGAGCCGAGGTCCACAGCACTCTGTCCTGCGAGGCACAGCTTCATGAGTTGATCTCCAGCGGCATGAGACTTCTTACGGCAGTGCAGAGATGACCGTCGAGTTCAGCTCCTTTGAACCCCTGTTCAAAGGCTCTTGTGGGTGCTCCCTTCTTCGTTGTGGGCCTTCATCCTTGCTGAGGGCCCCCTCTGTCCACTTAGTCCGAGTTTCGGCATCCCGGTCCTTCCTGGGCTCGGGCAGCACCTTTTTCTTCTATCCGTGACCTTTGAGTGTAGCAGGGCTTACTTGCGGTGCTTTTGCAAACTTTCTTCACTGCATCTTCCAGCACGACGTTGGACAGCTCCTGCACAAATTTGGGCCTCCTAGGTCATTCCGTTGGTGCAAAACCGACATCTGTTTCCAACCGGAGGCAGCCATTTTGCTCCTTCATCCGGGGTTTAGTGGGCTCCTGCCCCCCTGGACACTACAGTGACTTTTGGACTTGGTCCCCTTTCTTTGCAGGTCTTCAGCTTCCATAATTCAACTTCAGTGTCTGGCAGAGTGGTGTAGTTCTTGCAATATCCTTTATTTTGACTTCTGTGTGTCTTCTGGGGAAGTAGTGTCACTTTACTGCTACTTTTCAGGGTCCTGGGGTGGGGTATCTGTTTCACCATTGGTGTTTTCTTATACTCCCAGGGATTTTCTACACAGCAGTCCTACCTAGGGGACATTCCTAATTCGCATTCCACAATTTGGAGTATATGGTTTGTGTTGCCCCTAGGCCCATTACAGTCTATTGCATTCTTTGGTAATTGCACTGTTTTCCTGACTGTTTACTTACCTGATTTCAGTATCTGTGTATATTGTATGCTTGTTACTTACCTTCTGTTGGAGGATATCTTCTAAGATAACTTTTGGCATATTGTCATAAAAATAAAGTACCTTTATTTTTAGTAACACTGACTATTGTCTTTTCTTATGATATAATACATGTGATAAGTGGTATAGTAGGAGCTTTATATGTCTCCTAGTTCAGCCTAAGCTGCTCTTCTATAGCTACCTGTATCAGCCTAAGCTGCTAGAACACTACTACATACACTAATAACGGGATAACTGGACCTGGTGCAAGGTGTAAGTACCTCTGGTACCCACTACAAGCCAGGCCAGCTTCTCACACTCCGTGTATTGGGCCCTGATTCAGGCCTTAAAACCTTTCACCCAACCTTTGGCCAATTTTGACAGGAGAGAATTTTTGGGTAAAGGCAGTCAACCTCGCTTGCAAGCAGGTGAGTCTGGGGAGGTGTCTGGCCTCTCTTTGCAACGTTCTGGAGGTTCTTCCTCGGCAGAAATACTGGCACAGATGGCATCTTCAGTGCTGCGTGATCAAAAATATGGGGGTTTCCTCCCACAAGCATCACCAAATATCTTTCCCAAGTCCTCATTCTCCCAATCAGGCTTGCAAGAGCAATCATCTTCTAAGTCAGAGTCGGATGACTCGCAGGCAGATTCGGTTCCACGCAAAAAGAAGCGCAAGTCACGTCATGTTATTCCTGAAGCACCAGCTCCGGCTGGTAAGAATCTCTTATTTTCTCCTAAAGATATAGGCCATCCGCGTTCCACTGAGTGGGTTCCCACTGCTGAGGTGGCTCATTACGTGCAGGATAGGCTTTGCAAACGTTTTGCAAAGGAAGCGCGCAAAACTCTCAGATCTGAATGCCCACGGCCTTCCTTAGTCGGCAAAGTAGCGGATACTCCCGAGTTGGATCCCAGTATGGCAATGTTTCTGAGGAAATTTGCAAAGGATCCCAAAAAGGGTCTGGATCATGCTTGCCGTGGTTGCCAAGACAAACTGTTAGATTTGTCAGGTCCATTGACGAAAACCCTGGACCTAGCTATCCAATCTAAAGAAACCAACACCCCTTTGGATCCAGAAGTCTTGCTGGAATGGGTGCTGCAAGCTATCTGTCTTTTGGGCAACACCAACTGCGCCATGTCGAAGGAACGCAGGCGCACATTCTTAATATGCCTAGATCTCAAATTGGCTGAGTTAGCAACTAACGAGGCTGGTTCCTTAACCAATGGTATGCTGTTTGGCGACAAGTATGTCAAGGATTTGGGCAAATATGTCACGACTTTCACAGCTTTGGATAAAGCTCAATCCAATATAAAGTATTCAACAATGCTCTTTTTGCCCAGGCCGGGTGCTTCAGAGGCCAAGCACAAGGCCATAGATACCAGGCTTCCAGATTTGCTTCTCAAAGGAGCAGAGGTGGTGCCTCCGATCATCAGACCTTCTACCCCAATCGTTATAGAGGACGTGGTCGTTCCTCCAGAGGGTATCGTGGAGGTGGTTCCACTCAAGACAGCAATACCCCAGGTAAGAATTATTCCTTTCTCTGAAGTAATTTTGAGGGACAGGGTGCAACAGTTTCTTCTGCCATGGCGAAGTATTACTCAAGATCCAGGGGTTTTTCAAACAGTCCAAGGTTTCCACCTAGAGTTTTACGCTTCTCCGGTTCAGAGGGTTCTTCCTCCTCCACTTCTTTTTTCCCTTGCAAACTGCGCAATTATCGAAGAGGAGATTTTTGCGCTCATACAGAAAGGGGTGGTGGTACAGAGTACGCCTCATCCTCTCAGGTTCGTTAGCACGATTTTCTTAGTACAAAAGAAGGGAGGCGGTTCCCGATTAGTTCTAAATCTCAAACATTTCAATTCATGGGTTGTATACTGCCATTTCAAGATGGAGGGAATACACCTTCTCTGAGATATGGATGGTACGAATGGACCTCAAAGATGCGTATCTTTCAATACCCTTTTTCGCTCCCCACAGACGTTTTCTTCAATTCCAATGGGGATACCATTGGTTCAAATTCAACGCTCTTCCCTTCAGGCTGTCCTCAGCTCCTTGGTGTTTCACCAAACTTCTTCGACCGGTAGTCCAATTCTTGAGGGAGCGAGGAGTGAGACTTAACCCCTTCTGTGCCGAGGACGTAATGTTTACGTCCTGCGGCACAGTGCTGCTGTGCCCAGGACGTAACCATTCCGTCCTGGGCACCCAGCCCACAGGGAGCGCTAGCGCTCCCTCTGAGGGGTTCCCTCCCACCCCCCCAAGTCAGGGATAGAAGGGGAAGCCCTTCCCCTTCCACCTGCACCCCCCACACCCCCTGTGACATCACAATGCCTCCTCCTTCGCGCTGGAAGCTCAGCTTCCAGCACGATGATTGTAGGAGGCTGGACTGGCTTGTAGTGAGTACCTAGGGGTACTTGCACCTTGCACCAGGCCCAGTTATCCCTTATTAGTGTATAGGGTGTCTAGCAGCATAGGCTGATAGATAATGGAAGCTTAGCAGAGCAGCTTAGGCTGAACTAGGAGACGAGTGAAGCTCCTACAGTACCACTTAGTGTCATATGCACAATATCATAAGAAAACACAATACACAGATATACTAAAAATAAGGGTACTTTATTTTTATGACAATATGCCAAAAGTATCTCAGTGAGTACCCTCAGTATGAGGATAGCAAATATACACAAGATATATGTACACAATACCAAAATATGCAGTAATAGTATTAGAAAACAGTGCAAACAATGTATAGTTACTATAGGATGCAATGGAGACACATAGGGATAGGGGCAACACAAACCATATACTCCAAAAGTGGAATGCGAACCACGAATGGACCCCAAACCTATGTGACCTTGTAGACGGTCGCTGGGACTATTAGAAAATAGTAAGGGTTAGAAAAATAGCCCACCCCAAGACCCTGAAAAGTGAGTGCAAAGTGCACTAAAGTTCCCCAAAGGACATAGAAGTCGTGATAGGGGAATTCTGCAGGAAAGACACAAACCAACAATGCAACAACGATGGATTTCCAGTCTAGGGTACCTGTGGAACAAGGGGACCAAGTCCAAAAGTCACAAGCAAGTCGGAGATGGGCAGATGCCCAGGAAATGCCAGCTGTGGGTGCAAATATGCTGCTACTGGACAGTTGAAGCGTAGGTTTCTGCAAGAACGACAAGGGCTAGAGACTTCCCCTTTGGAGGACGGATCCCTTACACCGTGGAGAGTCGTGCAGAAGTGTTTTTCCGAAGAAACACTGAAAACAAGCCTTGTTAGCTGCAAATCGTGCGATTGGGGTTTTTGCATGCTGCTGTGGCCCAGGAGGGACCAGAATGTCGCAAATTGCGTCAGGCGACAGAAGGGTCGTCGAGCAAGTCAAGAAGCCCTCTCAGCAGCAGGCAGCACCCGGAGAAGTGCCAGAAACAGGCACTACAAGGATGCGTGAAACGGTGCTCACCCGAAGTCGCACAAAGGAGTCCCACGTCGCCGGAGAACAACTTAGGAGATCGTGCAATGCAGGTTAGAGTGCCGTGGACCCAGGCTGGACTGTGCACAAAGGATTTCCGCCGGAAGTGCACGGAGGCCGAAGTAGCTGCAAAAGTCGCGGTTTCCAACAATGCAGTCTGGCGTGGGGAGGCAAGGACTTACCTCCACCAAACTTGGACTGAAGAGTCACTGGACTGTGGGAGTCACTTGAACAGAGTTGCTGGATTCAAGGGACCTCGCTCGTCGTGCTGAGAGGAGACCCAATGTACCGGTGATGCAGTTCTTTGGTGCCTGCGGTTGCAGGGGGACGATTCCGTCGACCCACGGGAGACTTCTTCGGAGCTTCTAGTGCAGAGAGGAGGCAGAATACCCCCACAGCATGCACCACCAGGAAAACAGTCGAGAAGGCGGCAGGATCAGCGTTACAGAGTTGCAGTAATCGTCTTTGCTACTATGTTGCAGTTTTGCAGGCTTCCAGCCCGGTCAGCAGTCGATTCCTTGGCAGAAGGTGAAGAGAGAGATGCAGAGGAACTCGGATGAGCTCTTGCATTCGTTATCTAAGGAAACCCAAGAGACAGAGACCCTAAATAGCCAGAAAAGAGGGTTTGGCTACCTAGGAGAGAGGATAGGCTAGCAACACCTGAAGGAGCCTATCAGAAGGAGTCTCTGACGTCACCTGATGGCACTGGCCACTCAGAGCAGTCCAGTGTGCCAGCAGCACCTCTGTTTCCAAGATGGCAGAGGTCTGGAGCACACTGGAGGAGATCTGTGCACCTCCCAGGGGAGGTACAGGTCAGGGGAGTGGTCACTCCCCTTTCCTTTGTCCAGTTTCGCGCCAGAGCAGGGCTAAGGGGTCCCTGAACCGGTGTAGACTGGCTTATGCAGAAATGGGCACCAAATGTGCCCATGAAAGCATTTCCAGAGGCTGGGGGAGGCTACTCCTCCCCTGCCTTCACACCATTTTCCAAAGGGAGAGGGTGTAACACCCTCTCTCAGAGGAAGTCCTTTGTTCTGCCATCCTGGGCCAGGCCTGGCTGGACCCCAGGAGGCCGGATGCCTGTCTGAGGGGTTGGCAGCAGCAGCAGCTGCAGTGAAACCCCGGGAAAGGCAGTTTGGCAGTACCAGGGTCTGTGCTACAGACCACTGGGATCATGGGATTGTGCCAACTATGCCAGGATGGTATAGAGGGGGCAATTCCATGATCATAGACATATTACATGGCCATATTCGGAGTTACCATTGTGAAGCTACATATAGGTAGTGACCTATATGTAGTGCACACGTGTAATGGTGTCCCCGCACTCACAAAGTCCGGGGAATTGGCCCTGAACAATGTGGGGGCACCTTGGCTAGTGCCAGGGTGCCCTCACACTAAGTAACTTAGCACCCAACCTTTACCAGGTAAAGGTTATACATATAGGTGACTTATAAGTTACTTAAGTGCAGTGTAAAATGGCTGTGAAATAACGTGGACGTTATTTCACTCAGGCTGCAGTGGCAGGCCTGTGTAAGAATTGTCAGAGCTCCCTATGGGTGGCAAAAGAAATGCTGCAGCCCATAGGGATCTCCTGGGACCCCAATACCCTGGGTACCTTAGTACCATATACTAGGGAATTATAAGGGTGTTCCAGTAAGCCAATGTAAATTGGTAAAATTGGTCACTAGCCTGTTAGTGACAATTTGTAAAGAGAGAGCATAACCACTGAGGTTCTGGTTAGCAGAGCCTCAGTGAGACAGTTAGGCATCACACAGGGAACACATACCTATAGGTCACAAACTTATGAGCACTGCGGTCATGGCTAGCAGGGTCCTAATGACACATAACAAACATACTGAAAACATAGGGTTTTCACTATGAGCACTGGGCCCTGGCAAGCAGGATACCAGTGAGACAGTGAAAACACCCTGAGATACACTCACAAACAGGCCCAAAGTGGGGATAACAAGGCTAGAAAGAGGCTACTTTCTTACACAACCCCCCCAAACGAAGGACAATAAGGCTAACCTTGGCCAGTTGAGACTTTATTGTCTAAGTGGTGATAAGTAGAGAGTAGCTCTGCAATAGACTGGTTACTCCCTTTATAATCCACTACATGGTTACTTCCCTGTGGGGATGTAAACCACCCTGTTTGAAGTTTTTTATCTAAGCAACAATGTGAAGATGTATTTTCAGAGTTTCTATTAGTAAGTTTTAGTTTAGAGCAGTGGGAATTGTCCACTGAACCTATTTGTAGTGATGGGAATGCCAGACAGGGATGCTGTCTCAGAAAAGCCATAGCTGGGCAAAAAATGTGTCCATATGGCTGGAAGAGAGAACAGGGATGTTGTTTCTCTTGGGTTGGAGCAGGGCAGGGATGCTGTCCTATCAGCTCCACACTAGGGCAGGGATGCTGTCCTAAGTGTTGTGAGGCAGTGCAGAGTTTCTGCACTAAAGTTTCTCTGGGAGGGTTGGAGGGATGCTCCATGTTAACTAAAATGGTGCTCTTTTTCTCACCAATGTTAGTTATCCCACAGAGAGGTACTTCTACCTCAGGGAGTACAGCTTTGCCAGCTGATGCTTCCCTTGGAACAGGTGCCACCCCAGGAGAGGTTTCTCCCACCACAGGAATGGTATCCTGAATGGCAGGGTGGTTAGGGGATACTGTGATACCCTTTTTACCTGTTGATCGAGAGGGATCCTGAGTTTTCAGGCCTTCTCTCCTTTGCTTTTTCATTTCAGTAGAAATGAGAGGGAACAATTCCTCTGGGATGCCCAGCATGGCTGCATGGGCATAAAACTCTACATCAGCCCAACCTGAGGCCTCTAGGTCATTACCTAAGAGACAGTCTACAGGTAAGCTAGGTTATACCACCACCTGCTTAGGGCCAGTAACTCCACCCCAACTAAACTGAATTATAGCTAAGGGAAGAAACTTAGTGGAGTTATGGACATCAATAATCTTATACTGTTGTCCAATGATGTGTTGTTCAGGAGGCACTAGGTTTTCAGTCACCAAAGTGATACTGGCACCTGTGTCCCTGTAGGCCAAGGCCTCAACACCATTTATTGAAACTGTCTGCCTGTACTTATCCATTGTAAGGGGACAAGCAGCCAGTGTGGCAAGGCCAATGCCACTAGGTGTGACAGAAACTGTCTTGGGACTGACTACCCCAGTTTCTATTATGGACCCATAAGTGAACCCAACTACACCCTTAACTTGACTGTTGCCAGCAGTCCCACCACTAGTACCACTACTGCTAGGGGCACTAGAGCTTGATGTATTAGTGGTGGTAGGCTCAGGGGGTTTACCTGGACAGGACTTATCCCCTGGCCTATGGCCTCTGTTTTTACACACAAAGCACCAAGGCTTTTTAATGTGTGCAGGTTGAGAAGAAAAGGAAGAATTTGTTTTATCCCCACCCTCTGAAGAGTGTTTAAGATTTGAAGTGGGATCTTTGGTTTTACCCTTATCCCCATGCTTATCTTGAGATTTTTCACCATCTTTCTTCTTATTGCCATCTTTCTCACCCCCTGTATGAACTTTTCTGTTCACCCTTGTTCTGACCCATTTGTCTGCCTTCTTTCCCAATTCTTGGGGAGAGGTCAGATCAGAGTCCACCAAGTACTGGTGCAACAAATCAGACACACAATTATTAAGAATATGCTCTCTCAGGATCAAGTTATACAGGCTGTCATAATCAGTAACTTTACTGCCATGTAACCACCCCTCCAAGGCCTTCACTGAATGGTCAATGAAATCAACCCAGTCTTGTGAAGACTCCTTTTTGGTCTCTCTGAACTTTATCCTGTATTGTTCAGTGGTTAAGCCATAACCATCCAGGCGTGCATTCTTAAGAACTGTAAAATTATTGGCATCACTTTCTTTCACAGTAAGGAGCCTATCCCTACCCTTTCCACTAAATGATAGCCATAGGATAGCAGCCCACTGCCTTTGAGGGACATCCTGTACAACACAGGCCCTCTCAAGTGCAGCAAACCACTTGTTAATGTCATCCCCCTCCTTATAAGGGGGAACTATCTTGTGCAGATTCCTAGAATCATGCTCTTTTGCAGGATGACTATTAGGAATACTGCTGCTGCCACCATGGGTTTCTAAACCCAGTTTCTGTCTCTCCTTCTCTACTTCTAAGGACTGTCTATCCAAATCCAGCAGTTGCTTCTTGAGCTTCAGTCTGGTTTGTTCCACTCTCAAACTATTGAGCTCCCTTTCTAACAATCTGTCATCAGGGTGGGTGGGAGGGACATTCCTAGACACAGAAGTATGATGAGAATGAACAGAAGGAGACCTGTCCCTTACAGAGGGCACCCTAACAGCTTGGCTAACAGTGTAATGTGAGAGCACACATTCTGTATGATGTGACCCAGCATCTGTACCAACTATGCTAGACTGTCTAATAATGGGCAGGCTAGGAAGTTTCTTTCCTGAATCTTTTCCTGGGGGAGTCCCTGGATCAGATTGGGAACCATTTGCTACTTTTTCAACAGATGTGGCCCCTATGGCCTTATCTTGTTCTCTAAGCATGTTAAGCAATAATTCCAAAGAAGGATTCTTCCCTACACTCAAACCTCTTTCTATACAGAGACTCCTTGCTCCTTTCCAGCTAAGGTGGTCATATGCAAGTTTGGAAAGATCAACATTTTGGCCTGTGCCAGACATTTTAGAAAGAGTTTAAGTGATAGAAAAAGAGAAAAAAGTTTGTCAGAGCTTTTAGAAAGACAGAGAAAAAAACTTTTAAAACTTTTTAGAACTTTTTGAAAGTTTAGAAGTACTTTTCAGCACTTTAGAAAAGAGTGAAAAGAGGAAATGCAAAACTTTTTAGTTATGTGTACACACACTGAACTTGTTTTGTATATTTTTCTCTTATGAAAAGTACAATGACAAGAGTGGTAAGTAGTCTCAAAGCACTTATCCCATTGCTGCACAACCAATGTAGGAGGCTGGACTGGCTTGTAGTGAGTACCTAGGGGTACTTGCACCTTGCACCAGGCCCAGTTATCCCTTATTAGTGTATAGGGTGTCTAGCAGCATAGGCTGATAGATAATGGTAGCTTAGCAGAGCAGCTTAGGCTGAACTAGGAGACGAGTGAAGCTCCTACAGTACCACTTAGTGTCATGTGCACAATATCATAAGTAAACACAATACACAGATATACTAAAAATAAAGGTACTTTATTTTTATGACAATATGCCAAAAGTATCTCAGTGAGTACCCTCAGTATGAGGATAGCAAATATACACAAGATATATGTACACAATACCAAAATATGCAGTAATAGTATTAGAAAACAGTGCAAACAATGTATAGTTACAATAGGATGCAATGGAGACACATAGGGATAGGGGCAACACAAACCATATACTCCAAAAGTGGAATGCGAACCACGAATGGACCCCAAACCTATGTGACCTTTTAGAGGGTCACTGGGACTATTAGAAAATAGTAAGGGTTAGAAAAATAGCCCACCCCAAGACCCTGAAAAGTGAGTGCAAAGTGCACTAAAGTTCCCCAAAGGACATAGAAGTCGTGATAGGGGTATTCTGCAGGAAAGACACAAACCAACAATGCAACAACGATGGATTTCAAGTCGAGGGTACCTGTGGAACAAGGGGACCAAGTCCAAAAGTCACAAGCAAGTCGGAGATGGGCAGATGCCCAGTAAATGCCAGCTGTGGGTGCAAAGATGCTGCTACTGGACAGTAGAAGCGTAGGTTTCTGCAAGAACGACAAAGGCTAGAGACTTCCCCTTTAAAGGACGTATTTCTCACGCCGTGGAGAGTTGTGCAGAAGTGTTTTCCCGCCGAAAGACTACCAACAAGCCTTGCTAGCTGCAAATTGTGCAGTTGGTGTTTTTGGATGGTGCTGTGGCCCAGGAGGGACCAGGATGTTGCAAATTGCGTCAGGGGACAGAGGGGGCGTCGTGCAAGAAAAGGAGCCTCTCAGCAGCAGGCAGCACCCGGAGAAGTGCCAGAAACGGGCACTACGAGGATGCGTGAAATGGTGCTCACCCAAAGTCGCACAAAGGAATCCCACGTCGCCGGAGAACAACTTAGGAGGTCGTGCAATGCAGGTTAGAGTGCCATGGATCCAGGCTGGACTGTGCACAAAGGATTTCCGCCGGAAGTGCACGGAGGCCGGAGTAGCTGCAAAATTTTTGGTTTCCAACAATGCAGTCTGGCGTGGGGAGGCAAGGACTTACCTCCACCAAACTTGGACTGAAGAGTCACTGGACTGTGGGAGTCACTTGGACAGAGTTTCTGGATTCAAGGGACCTCGCTCGTCGTGCTGAGAGGAGACCCAAGGTACCGGTGATGCAGTTCTTTGGTGCCTGCGGTTGCAGGGGGACGATTCCGTCGACCCACGAGAGATTTCTTCGGAGCTTCTAGTGCAGAGAGGAGGCAGACTACCCCCACAGCATGCACCACCAGGAAAACAGTCAAGAAGGCGGCAGGATCAGCGTTACAGAGTTGCAGTAGTCGTCTTTGCTACTATGTTGCAGTTTTGCAGACTTCCAGCGCGGTCAGCAGTCGATTCCTTGGCAGAAGGTGAAGAGAGAGATGCAGAGGATCTCGGATGAGCTCTTGCATTCGTTATCTAAGGAATCCCAAGAGACAGAGACCCTAAATAGCCAGAAAAGAGGGTTTGGCTACCTAGGAGAGAGGATAGGCTAACAACACCTGAAGGAGCCTATCAGAAGGAGTCTCTGACGTCACCTGATGGCACTGGCCACTCAGAGCAGTCCAGTGTGCCAGCAGCACCTCTGTTTCCAAGATGGCAGAGGTCTGGAGCACACTGGAGGAGCTCTGGGCACCTCCCAGGGGAGGTACAGGTCAGGGGAGTGGTCACTCCCCTTTCCTTTGTCCAGTTTCGCGCCAGAGCAGGGCTAAGGGGTCCCTGAACCGGTGTAGACTGGCTTATGCAGAAATGGGCACCAAATGTGCCCATGAAAGCATTTCCAAAGGCTGGGGGAGGCTACTCCTCCCCTGCCTTCACACCATTTTCCAAAGGGAGAGGGTGTAACACCCTCTCTCAGAGGAAGTCCTTTGTTCTGCCATCCTGGGCCAGGCCTGGCTGGACCCCAGGAGGGAAGATGCCTGTCTGAGGGGTTGGCAGCAGCAGCAGCTGCAGTGAAACCCCGGGAAAGGCAGTTTGACAGTACCAGGGTCTGTGCTACAGACCACTGGGATCATGGGATTGTGCCAACTATGCCAGGATGGTATAGAGGGGGCAATTCCATGATCATAGACATATTACATGGCCATATTCGGAGTTACCATTGTGAAGCTACATATAGGTAGTGACCTATATGTAGTGCACGCGTGTAATGGTGTCCCCGCACTCACAAAGTCCAGGGAATTGGCCCTGAACAATGTGGGGGCACCTTGGCTAGTGCCAGGGTGCCCTCACACTAAGTAACTTAGCACCCAACCTTTACCAGGTAAAGGTTAGACATATAGGTGACTTATAAGTTACTTAAGTGCAGTGTAAAATGGCTGTGAAATAACGTGGACGTTATTTCACTCAGGCTGCAGTGGCAGGCCTGTGTAAGAATTGTCAGAGCTCCCTATGGGTGGCAAAAGAAATGCTGCAGCCCATAGGGATCTCCTGGGACCCCAATACCCTGGGTACCTTAGTACCATATACTAGGGAATTATAAGGGTGTTCCAGTAAGCCAATGTAAATTGGTAAAATTGGTCACTAGCCTGTTAGTGACAATTTGTAAAGAGAGAGCATAACCACTGAGGTTCTGGTTAGCAGAGCCTCAGTGAGACAGTTAGGCATCACACAGGGAACACATACCTATAGGTCACAAACTTATGAGCACTGGGGTCCTGACTAGCAGGGTCCCAGTGACACATAACAAACATACTGAAAACATAGGGTTTTCACTATGAGCACTGGGCCCTGGCAAGCAGGATACCATTGAGACAGTGAAAACACCCTGACATACACTCACAAACAGGCCCAAAGTGGGGGTAACAAGGCTAGAAAGAGGCTACTTTATCACACAACCCCCCCCCCCAAACGAAGGACAATAAGGCTAACCTTGGCCAGTTGAGACTTTATTGTCTAAGTGGTGATAAGTAGAGAGTAGCTCTGCAATAGACTGGTTACTCCCTTTATCATCCACTATATGGTTACTTCCCTGTGGGGATGTAAACCACCCTGTTTGAAGTTTTTTATCTAAGCAACAATGTGAAGATGTATTTTCAGAGTTTCTATTAGTAAGTTTTAGTTTAGAGCAGTGGGAATTGTCCACTGAACCTATTTGTAGTGATGGGAATGCCAGACAGGGATGCTGTCTCAGAAAAGCCATAGCTGGGCAAAAAATGTGTCCATATGGCTGGAAGAGAGAACAGGGATGTTGTTTCTCTTGGGTTGGAGCAGGGCAGGGATGCTGTCCTATCAGCTCCACACTAGGGCAGGGATGCTGTCCTAAGTGTTGTGAGGCATTGCAGAGTTTCTGCACTAAAGTTTCTCTGGGAGGGTTGGAGGGATGCTCCATGTTAACTAAAATGGTGCTCTTTTTCTCACCAATGTTAGTTATCCCACAGAGAGGTACTTCTACCTCAGGGAGTACAGCTTTGCCAGCTGATGCTTCCCTTGGAACAGGTGCCACCCCAGGAGAGGTTTCTCCCACCACAGGAATGGTATCCTGAATGGCAGTGTGGTTAGGGGATACTGTGATTCCCTTTTTACCTGTTGATGGAGAGGGATCCTGAGTTTTCAGGCCTTCTCTCCTTTGCTTTTTCATTTCAGTAGAAATGAGAGGGAACAATTCCTCTGGGATGCCCAGCATGGCTGCATGGGCATAAAACTCTACATCAGCCCAACCTGAGGCCTCTAGGTCATTACCTAAGAGACAGTCTACAGGTAAGCTAGTTTATACCACCACCTGCTTAGGGCCAGTAACTCCACCCCAACTAAACTGAATTATAGCTAAGGGAATAAACTTAGTGGAGTTATGGACATCAATAATCTTATACTGTTGTCCAATGATGTGTTGTTCAGGAGGCACTAGGTTTTCAGTCACCAAAGTGATACTGGCACCTGTGTCCCTGTAGGCCAAGGCCTCAACACCATTTATTGAAACTGTCTGCCTGTACTTATCCATTGTAAGGGGACAAGCAGCCAGTGTGGCAGGGCCAATGCCACTAGGTGTGACAGAAACTGTCTTGGGACTGACTACCCCAGTTTCTATTATGGACCCATAAGTGAACCCAACTACACCCTTAACTTGACTGTTGCCAGCAGTCCCACCACTAGTACCACTACTGCTAGGGGCACTAGAGCTTGATGTATTAGTGGTGGTAGGCTCAGGGGGTTTACCTGGACAGGACTTATCCCCTGGCCTATGGCCTCTGTTTTTACACACAAAGCACCAAGGCTTTTTAATGTGTGCAGGTTGAGAAGAAAAGGAAGAATTTGTTTTATCCCCACCCTCTGAAGAGTGTTTAAGATTTGAAGTGGGATCTTTGGTTTTACCCTTATCCCCATGCTTATCTTGAGATTTTTCACCATCTTTCTTCTTATTGCCATCTTTCTCACCCCCTGTATGAACTTTTCTGTTCACCCTTGTTCTGACCCATTTGTCTGCCTTCTTTCCCAATTCTTGGGGAGAGGCCAGATCAGAGTCCACCAAGTACTAGTGCAACAAATCAGACACACAATTATTAAGAATATGCTCTCTCAGGATCAAGTTATACAGGCTGTCATAATCAGTAACTTTACTGCCATGTAACCACCCCTCCAAGGCCTCCACTGAATGGTCAATGAAATCAACCCAGTCTTGTGAAGACTCCTTTTTGGTCTCTCTGAACTTTATCCTGTATTGTTCAGTGGTTAAGCCATAACCATCCAGGAGTGCATTCTTAAGAACTGTAAAATTATTGGCATCACTTTCTTTCACAGTAAGGAGCCTATCCCTACCCTTTCCACTAAATGATAGCCATAGGATAGCAGCCCACTGCCTTTGAGGGACATCCTGTACAACACAGGCCCTCTCAAGTGCAGCAAACCACTTGTTAATGTAATCCCCCTCCTTATAAGGGGGAACTATCTTGTGCAGATTCCTAGAATCATGCTCTTTTGCAGGATGACTATTGGGAATACTGCTGCTGCCACCATGGGTTTCTAAACCCAGTTTCTGTCTCTCCTTCTCTACTTCTAAGGACTGTCTATCCAAATCCAGCAGTTGCTTCTTGAGCTTCAGTCTGGTTTGTTCCACTCTCAATCTATTGAGCTCCCTTTCTAACAATCTGTCATCAGGGTGGGTGGGAGGGACATTCCTAGACACAGAAGTATGATGAGAATGAACAGAAGGAGACCTGTCCCTTACAGAGGGCACCCTAACAGCTTGGCTAACAGTGTAATGTGAGAGCACACCTTCTGTATGATGTGACCCAGCATCTGTACCAACTATGCTAGACTGTCTAGTAATGGGCAGGATAGGAAGTTTCTTTCCTGATGCTTTTCCTGGGGGAGTCCCTGGATCAGATTGGGAACCATTTGCTACTTTTTCAACAGATGTGGCCCCTATGGCCTTATCTTGTTCTCTAAGCATGTTAAGCAATAATTCCAAAGAAGGATTCTTCCCTACACTCAAACCTCTTTCTATACAGAGACTCCTTGCTCCTTTCCAGCTAAGGTGGTCATATGCAAGTTTGGACAGATCAACATTTTGGCCTGTGCCAGACATTTTAGAAAGAGTTTAAGTGATAGAAAAAGAGAAAAAAGTTTGTCAGAGCTTTTAGAAAGACATAAAAAAAAACTTTTTACACTTTTTAGAACTTTTTGAAAGTTTAGAAGTACTTTTCAGCACTTTAGAAAAGAGTGAAAAGAGGAAATGCAAAACTTTTTAGTTATGTGTACACACACTGAACTTGTTTTGTATATTTTTCTCTTATGAAAAGTACAATGACAAGAGTGGTAAGTAGTCTCAAAGCACTTATCCCACCGCTGCACAACCAATGTAGGAGGCTGGACTGGCTTGTAGTGAGTACCTAGGGGTACTTGCACCTTGCACCAGGCCCAGTTATCCCTTATTAGTGTATAGGGTGTCTAGCAGCATAGGCTGATAGATAATGGTAGCTTAGCAGAGCAGCTTAGGCTGAACTAGGAGACGAGTGAAGCTCCTACAGTACCACTTAGTGTCATATGCACAATATCATAAGAAAACACAATACACAGATATACTAAAAATAAAGGTACTTTATTTTTATGACAATATGCCAAAAGTATCTCAGTGAGTACCCTTAGTATGAGGATAGCAAATATACACAAGATATATGTACACAATACCAAAATAAGCAGTAATAGTATTAGAAAACAGTGCAAACAATGTATAGTTACAATAGGATGCAATGGAGACACATAGGGATAGGGGCAACACAAACCATATACTCCAAAAGTGGAATGCGAACCACGAATGGACCCCAAACCTATGTGACCTTTTAGAGGGTCACTGGGACTATTAGAAAATAGTAAGGGTTAGAAAAATAGCCCACCCCAAGACCCTGAAAAGTGAGTGCAAAGTGCACTAAAGTTCCCCAAAGGACATTTAAGTCGTGATAGGAGAATTCTGCAGGAAAGACACAAACCAACAATGCAACAACGATGGATTTCAAGTCGAGGGTACCTGTGGAACAAGGGGACCAAGTCCAAAAGTCACAAGCAAGTCGGAGATGGGCAGATGCCCAGGAAATGCCAGCTGTGGGTGCAAAGATGCTGCTACTGGACAGTAGAAGCGTAGGTTTCTGCAAGAACGACAAGGGCTAGAGACTTCCCCTTTCGAGGACGTATTTCTCACGCCGTTGAGAGTTGTGCAGATGTGTTTTCCCGCCGAAAGACTACCAACAAGCCTTGCTAGCTGCAAATTGTGCAGTTGGTGTTTTTGGATGCTGCTGTGGCCCAGGAGGGACCAGGATGTTTCAAATTGCGTCAGGGGACAGAGGGGGCGTCGAGCAAGAAAAGGAGCCTCTCAGCAGCAGGCAGCACCCAGAGAAGTGCCAGAAACAGGCACTACGAGGATGCTTGAAATGGTGCTCACCCGAAGTCGCACAAAGGAGTCCCACGTCGCCGGAGACCAACTTAGAAAGTCATGCAATGCAGGTTAAAGTGCCGTGGACCCAGGCTTGGCTGTGCACAAAGGATTTCCACCAGAAGTGCACGGAGGCCGGAGTAGCTGCAAAAGTCGCGGTTACCAACAATGCAGTCTGGATTGGGGAGGCAAGGACTTACCTCCACCAAACTTGGACTGAAGAGTCACTGGACTGTGGGAGTCACTTGGACAGAGTTGCTGGATTCAAGGGACCTCGCTCGTCGTGCTGAGAGGAGACCCAAGGTACCGATGATGCAGTTCTTTGGTGCCTGCGGTTGCAGGGGGACGATTCCGTCGACCCACTGGAGATTTCTTCGGAGCTTCTAGTGCAGAGAGGAGGCAGACTACCCCCACAGCATGCACCACCAGGAAAACAGTCAAGAAGGCGGCAGGATCAGCATTACAGAGTTGCAGTAGTCGTCTTTGCTACTATGTTGCAGTTTTGCAGACTTCCAGCGCGGTCAGCAGTCGATTGCTTGGCAGAAGGTGAAGAGAGAGATGCAGAGGAACTCAGATGAGCTCTTGCATTCGTTATCTAAGGAATCCCAAGAGACAGAGACCCTAAATAGCCAGAAAAGAGGGTTTGGCTACCTAGGAGAGAGGATAGGCTAACAACACCTGAAGGAGCCTATCAGAAGGAGTCTCTGACGTCACCTGATGGCACTGGCCACTCAGAGCAGTCCAGTGTGCCAGCAGCACCTCTGTTTCTAAGATGGCAGAGGTCTGGAGCACACTGGAGGAGCTCTGGGCACCTCCCAGGGGAGGTACAGGTCAGGGGAGTGGTCAGTCCCCTTTCCTTTGTCCAGTTTCGCGCCAGAGCAGGGCTAAGGGGTCCCTGAACCGGTGTAGACTGGCTTATGCAGAAATGGGCACCAAATGTGCCCATGAAAGCATTTCCAGAGGCTGGGGGAGGCTACTCCTCCCCTGCCTTCACACCATTTTCCAAAGGGAGAGGGTGTAACACCCTCTCTCAGAGGAAGTCCTTTGTTCTGCCATCCTGGGCCAGGCCTGGCTGGACACCAGGAGGCCGGATGCCTGTCTGAGGGGTTGGCAGCAGCAGCAGCTGCAGTGAAACCCCGGGAAAGGCAGTTTGGCAGTACCAGGGTCTGTGCTACAGACCACTGGGATCATGGGATTGTGCCAACTATGCCAGGATGGTATAGAGGGGGCAATTCCATGATCATATACATATTACATGGCCATATTCGGAGTTACCATTGTGAAGCTACATATAGGTAGTGACCTATATGTAGTGCACGCGTGTAATGGTGTCCCCGCACTCACAAAGTCCGGGGAATTGGCCCTGAACAATGTGGGGGCACCTTGGCTAGTGCCAGGGTGCCCTCACACTAAGTAACTTAGCACCCAACCTTTACCAGGTAAAGGTTAGACATATAGGTGACTTATAAGTTACTTAAGTGCAGTGTAAAATGGCTGTGAAATAACGTGGACGTTATTTAATTCAGGCTGCAGTGGCAGGCCTGTGTAAGAATTGTCAGAGCTCCCTATGGGTGGCAAAAGAAATGCTGCAGCCCATAGGGATCTCCTGGGACCCCAATACCCTGGGTACCTCAGTACCATATACTAGGGAATTATAAGGGTGTTCCAGTAAGCCAATGTAAATTGGTAAAATTGGTCACTAGCCTGTTAGTGACAATTTGTAAAGAGAGAGCATAACCACTGAGGTTCTGGTTAGCAGAGCCTCAGTGAGACAGTTAGGCATCACACAGGGAACACATACCTATAGGTCACAAACTTATGAGCACTGGGGTCCTGACTAGCAGGGTCCCAGTGACACATAACAAACATACTGAAAACATAGGGTTTTCACTATGAGCACTGGGCCCTGGCAAGCAGGATACCAGTGAGACAGTGAAAACACCCTGACATACACTCACAAACAGGCCCAAAGTGGGGGTAACAAGGCTAGAAAGAGGCTACTTTATCACACAACCCCCCCCCAAACGAAGGACAATAAGGCTAACCTTGGCCAGTTGAGACTTTATTGTCTAAGTGGTGATAAGTAGAGACTAGCTCTGCAATAGACTGGTTACTCCCTTTATCATCCACTATATGGTTACTTCCCTGTGGGGATGTAAACCACCCTGTTTGAAGTTTTTTATCTAAGCAACAATGTGAAGATGTATTTTCAGAGTTTCTATTAGTAAGTTTTAGTTTAGAGCAGTGGGAATTGTCCACTGAACCTATTTGTAGTGATGGGAATGCCAGACAGGGAAGCTGTCTCAGAAAAGCCATAGCTGGGCAAAAAAATTGTCCATATGGCTGGAAGAGAGAACAGGGATGTTGTTTCTCTTGGGTTGGAGCAGGGCAGGGATGCTGTCCTATCAGCTCCACACTAGGGCAGGGATGCTGTCCTAAGTGTTGTGAGGCACTGCAGAGTTTCTGCACTAAAGTTTCTCTGGGAGGGTTGGAGGGATGCTCCATGTTAACTAAAATGGTGCTCTTTTTCTCACCAATGTTAGTTATCCCACAGAGAGGTACTTCTACCTCATGGAGTACAGCTTTGCCAGCTGATGCTTCCCTTGGAACAGGTGCCACCCCAGGAGAGGTTTCTCCCACCACAGGAATGGTATCCTGAATGGCAGGGTGGTTAGGGGATACTGTGATACCCTTTTTACCTGTTGATGGAGAGGGATCCTGAGTTTTCAGGCCTTCTCTCCTTTGCTTTTTCATTTCAGTAGAAATGAGAGGGAACAATTCCTCTGGGATGCCCAGCATGGCTGCATGGGCATAAAACTCTACATCAGCCCAACCTGAGGCCTCTAGGTCATTACCTAAGAGACAGTCTACAGGTAAGCTAGGTTATACCACCACCTGCTTAGGGCCAGTAACTCCACCCCAACTAAACTGAATTATAGCTAAGGGAAGAAACTTAGTGGAGTTATGGACATCAATAATCTTATACTGTTGTCCAATGATGTGTTGTTCAGGAGGCACTAGGTTTTCAGTCACCAAAGTGATACTGGCACCTGTGTCCCTGTAGGCCAAGGCCTCAACACCATTTATTGAAACTGTCTGCCTGTACTTATCCATTGTAAGGGGACAAGCAGCCAGTGTGGCAGGGCCAATGCCACTAGGTGTGACAGAAACTGTCTTGGGACTGACTACCCCAGTTTCTATTATGGACCCATAAGTGAACCCAACTACACCCTTAACTTGACTGTTGCCAGCAGTCCCACCACTAGTACCACTACTGCTAGGGGCACTAGAGCTTGATGTATTAGTGGTGGTAGGCTCAGGGGGTTTACCTGGACAGGACTTATCCCCTGGCCTATGGCCTCTGTTTTTACACACAAAGCACCAAGGCTTTTTAATGTGTGCAGGTTGAGAAGAAGAGGAAGAATTTGTTTTATCCCCACCCTCTGAAGAGTGTTTAAGATTTGAAGTGGGATCTTTGGTTTTACCCTTATCCCCATGCTTATCTTGAGATTTTTCACCATCTTTCTTCTTATTGCCATCTTTCTCACCCCCTGTATGAACTTTTCTGTTCACCCTTGTTCTGACCCATTTGTCTGCCTTCTTTCCCAATTCTTGGGGAGAGGTCAGATCAGAGTCCACCAAGTACTGGTGCAACAAATCAGACACACAATTATTAAGAATATGCTCTCTCAGGATCAAGTTATACAGGCTGTCATAATCAGTAACATTACTGCCATGTAACCACCCCTCCAAGGCCTTCACTGAATGGTCAATGAAATCAACCCAGTCTTGTGAAGACTCCTTTTTGGTCTCTCTGAACTTTATCCTGTATTGTTCAGTGGTTAAGCCATAACCATCCAGGAGTGCATTCTTAAGAACTGTAAAATTATTGGCATCACTTTCTTTCACAGTAAGGAGCCTATCCCTACCCTTTCCACTAAATGATAGCCATAGGATAGCAGCCCACTGCCTTTGAGGGACATCCTGTACAACACAGGCCCTCTCAAGTGCAGCAAACCACTTGTTAATGTCATCCCCCTCCTTATAAGGGGGAACTATCTTGTGCAGATTCCTAGAATCATGCTCTTTTGCAGGATGACTATTGGGAATACTGCTGCTGCCACCATGGGTTTCTTAACCCAGTTTCTGTCTCTCCTTCTCTACTTCTAAGGACTGTCTATCCAAATCCAGCAGTTGCTTCTTGAGCTTCAGTCTGGTTTGTTCCACTCTCAATCTATTGAGCTCCCTTTCTAACAATCTGTCATCAGGGTGGGTGGGAGGGACATTCCTAGACACAGAAGTATGATGAGAATGAACAGAAGGAGACCTGTCCCTTACAGAGGGCACCCTAACAGCTTGGCTAACAGTGTAATGTGAGAGCACACCTTCTGTATGATGTGACCCAGCATCTGTACCAACTATGCTAGACTGTCTAGTAATGGGCAGGATAGGAAGTTTCTTTCCTGGTGCTTTTCCTGGGGGAGTCCCTGGATCAGATTGGGAACCATTTGCTACTTTTTCAACAGATGTGGCCCCTATGGCCTTATCTTGTTCTCTAAGCATGTTAAGCAATAATTCAAAAGAAGGATTCTTCCCTACACTCAAACCTCTTTCTATACAGAGACTCCTTGCTCCTTTCCAGCTAAGGTGGTCATATGCAAGTTTGGACAGATCAACATTTTGGCCTGTGCCAGACATTTTAGAAAGAGTTTAAGTGATAGAAAAAGAGAAAAAAGTTTGTCAGAGCTTTTAGAAAGACATAAAAAAAACTTTTAAAACTTTTTAGAACTTTTTGAAAGTTTAGAAGTACTTTTCAGCACTTTAGAAAAGAGTGAAAAGAGGAAATGCAAAACTTTTTAGTTATGTGTACACACACTGAAGTTGTTTTGTATATTTTTCTCTTATGAAAAGTACAATGACACGAGTGGTAAGTAGTCTCAAAGCACTTATCCCACCGCTGCACAACCAATGTAGGAGGCTGGACTGGCTTGTAGTGAGTACCTAGGGGTACTTGCACCTTGCACCAGGCCCAGTTATCCCTTATTAGTGTATAGGGTGTCTAGCAGCATAGGCTGATAGATAATGGTAGCTTAGCAGAGCAGCTTAGGCTGAACTAGGAGACGAGTGAAGCTCCTACAGTACCACTTAGTGTCATATGCACAATATCATAAGAAAACACAATACACAGATATACTAAAAATAAAGGTACTTTATTTTTATGACAATATGCCAAAAGTATCTCAGTGAGTACCCTCAGTATGAGGATAGCAAATATACACAAGATATATGTACACAATACCAAAATATGCAGTAATAGTATTAGAAAACAGTGCAAACAATGTACAGTTACAATAGGATGCAATGGAGACACATAGGGATAGGGGCAACACAAACCATATACTCCAAAAGTGGAATGCGAACCACGAATGGACCCCAAACCTATGTGACCTTTTAGAGGGTCACTGGGACTATTAGAAAATAGTAAGGGTTAGAAAAATAGACCACCCCAAGACCCTGAAAAGTGAGTGCAAAGTGCACTAAAGTTCCCCAAAGGACATAGAAGTCGTGATAGGGGAATTCTGCAGGAAAGACACAAACCAACAATGCAACAACGATGGATTTCAAGTCGAGGGTACCTGTGGAACAAGGGGACCAAGTCCAAAAGTCACAAGCAAGTCGGAGATGGGCAGATGCCCAGGAAATGCCAGCTGTGGGTGCAAAGATGCTGCTACTGGACAGTAGAAGCGTAGGTTTCTGCAAGAACGACAAGGGCTAGAGACTTCCCCTTTGGAGGATGGATTTCTCACACCGTCAAGAGTTGTGCAGAAGTGTTTTACCGCCAAAAGACCACCAACAAGGCTTGCTAGCTGCAAATTGTGCAGTTGGTGTTTTTGGATGCTGCTGTGGCCCAGGAGGGACCAGGATGTTGCAGATTGCGTCAGGGGACAGAGGGGGCGTCGAGCAAGAAAAGGAGCCCTCTCAGCAGCAGGCAGCACCCGGAGAAGTGCCAGAAACAGGCACTACAAGGATGTGTGAAATGGTGCTCACCCGAAGTCGCACAAAGGAGGCCCACGTCGCCGGAGAACAACTTAGGAGGTCGTGCTATGCAGGTTAGAGTGCCGTGGACCCAGGCTGGACTGTGCACAAAGGATTTCCGCCGGAAGTGCACGGAGGCAGGAGTAGCTGCAAAAGTCGCGGTTTCCAACAATGCAGTCTGGCGTGGGGAGGCAAGGACTTACCTCCACCAAACTTGGACTGAAGAGTCACTGGACTGTGGGAGTCACTTGGACAGAGTTGCTGGATTCAAGGGACCTCGCTCGTTGTGCTGAGAGGAGACCCAAGGTACCGGTGATGCAGTTCTTTGGTGCCTGCGGTTGCAGGGGGACGATTCCATCGACCCACGGGAGATTTCTTCGGAGCTTCTAGTGCAGAGAGGAGGCAGACTACCCCCACAGCATGCACCACCATGAAAACAGTCGAGAAGGCGGCAGGATCAGCGTTACAGAGTTGCAGTAGTCGTCTTTGCTACTATGTTGCAGTTTTGCAGGCTTCCAGCGCGGTCAGCAGTCGATTCCTTGGCAGAAGGTGAAGAGAGAGATGCAGAGGAACTCGGATGAGCTCTTGCATTCGTTATCTAAGGAATCCCAAGAGACAGAGGGGGTCATTCTGACCCCGGCGGTCATGGACCGCCGGGGCCAGGGTTGGCGGGAGCACCGCCAACAGGCTGGCGGTGCCCCGCAGGGCATTCTGACCGCGGTGCTTTGGCCGCGGTCAGAAGAGGAAAACCGGCGGTCTCCCGCCGGTTTTCCGCTGCCCATAAGAATCCGCCATGGGGATTCTGACACCCCATACCGCCATCCTGTTCCTGGCGGTTCTGCCGCCAGGAACAGGATGGCGGTATGGGGTATCGTGGGGCCCCTGGGGGCCCCTGCAGTGCCTATGGCATGGGCACTGCAGGGGCCCCCGTAAGAGGGCCCCACTTTGTATTTCTGTGTCTGCTTTGCAGACACTGAAATACGCGACGGGTGCAACAGCACCCGTCGCACCTTCCCACTCCGCCGGCTCCATTCAGAGCCGGCGTCCTCGTGGGAAGGTTGATTTCCACTGGGCTGGCGGGCGGCCTTTTGGCGGTCGCCCACCAGCCCATTGGAAATCCCAGAATCACCGCAGCGGTCTGACGACCGCGGTGCGGTGTTCTGGCGGGGGTACTTTGGCGGGCGGCCTCCGCCGCCCGCCAAGGTAAGAATCAGGCCCAGAGACCCTAAATAGCCAGAAAAGAGGGTTTGGCTACCTAGGAGAGAGGATAGGCTAGCAACACCTGAAGGAGCCTATCACAAGGAGTCTCTGACGTCACCTGGTGGCACTGGCCACTCAGAGCAATCCAGTGTGCCAGCAGCACCTCTGTTTCCAAGATGGCAGAGGTCTGGAGCACACTGGAGGAGCTCTGGGCACCTCCCAGGGGAGGTACAGGTCAGGGGAGTGGTCACTCCCCTTTCCTTTGTCCAGTTTCGCGCCAGAGCACGGCTAAGGGGTCCCTGAACCGGTGTAGACTGGCTTATGCAGAAATGGGCACCAAACTCCCTGGTGTCTAGTGGTTTCTGCCCCTCTTGGGGGCAGATTGGCCTCATAAAAATAGGCCAATCTGCCCCCAAGGGGGGCAGAAATGGCCTAAATATAATTTGCCCCCTAGGGGAGCGACCCTTGCCTAAGGGGTCGCTCCCCACCTCAAAAAACAAAACCTAAAAAAAAAAAAAAAAAAAAATATCCCTGGTGTCTAGAGGTTTCTGTCCTACCTGGGGGCAGATCGGCCTAATAATAGGCCGATCTGCTCCCAGGGGGGCAGAAAAGGCCTTAAAAAAAAAAGCCCCCCGGGAGCGACCCTTGACCAAGGGGTTGCTCCCTTTTGTCAGTTACATACATCAAAAAAGACATCCCTGGTGTCTAGTGAGCGTTTTGACAGCCGGATTGCTTTACAATCCGGCTGCCAAAACGCAGAAAGAGACTTCAAAGGGAAGGAAATACATTTCCTTCCCTTCGAAGCCTCTCTGCCTCCTCCCCGTGATCGGAAGAGAAATGCTTTGCATTTCTCTTCTCTATCATTGTGAGAAAGTAGCCTCTTTCTAGCCTTGTTACCCCCACTTTGGGCCTGTTTGTGAGTGTATGTCAGGGTGTTTTCACTATCTCACTGGTATCCTGCTTGCCAGGGCCCAGTGCTCATAGTGAAAACCCTATGTTTTCAGTATGTTTGTTATGTGTCACTGGGACCCTGCTAGTCAGGACCCCAGTGCTCATAAGTTTGTGACCTATAGGTATGTGTTCCCTGTGTGATGCCTAACTGTCTCACTGAGGCTCTGCTAACCAGAACCTCAGTGGTTATGCTCTCTCTTTACAAATTGTCACTAACAGGCTAGTGACCAATTTTACCAATTTACATTGGCTTACTGGAACACCCTTATAATTCCCTAGTATATGGTACTGAGGTACCCAGGGTATTGGGGTTCCAGGAGATCCCTATGGGCTGCAGCATTTCTTTTGCCACCCATAGGGAGCTCTGACAATTCTTACACAGGCCTGCCACTGCAGCCTGAGTGAAACAACGTCCACGTTATTTCACAGCCATTTTACACTGCACTTAAGTAACTTATAAGTCACCTATATGTCTAACCTTTACCTGGTAAAGGTTGGGTGCTAAGTTACTTAGTGTGTGGGCACCCTGGCACTAGCCAAGGTGCCCCCACATTGTTCAGGGAAATTCCCCGGACTTTGTGAGTGCGGCGACACCATTACACACGTGCACTACATATAGGTCACTACCTATATGTAGCTTCACAATGGTAACTCCGAATATGGCCATGTAATATGTCTATGATCATGGAATTGCCCCCTCTATACCATCATGGCATAGTTGGCACAATCCCATGATCCCAGTGGTCTGTAGCACACTCCCTCGTACTGCCAAACTGCCTTTCCCGGGGTTTCACTGCAGCTGCTGCTGCTGCCAACCCCTCAGACAGGCATCTGCCCTCCTGGGGTCCAGCCAGGCCTGGCCCAGGATGGCAGAACAAAGGACTTCCTCTGAGAGAGGGTGTTACACCCTCCCCCTTTGGAAAATGGTGTGAAGGCAGGGGAGGAGTAGCCTCCCCCAGCCTCTGGAAATGCTTTCATGGGCACATTTGGTGCCCATTTCTGCATAAGCCAGTCTACACCGGTTCAGGGACCCCTTAGCCCTGCTCTGGCGCGAAACTGGACAAAGGAAAGGGGAGTGACCACTCCCCTGACCTGTACCTCCCCTGGGAGGTGCCCAGAGCTCCTCCAGTGTGCTCCAGACCTCTGCCATCTTGGAAACAGAGGTGCTGCTGGCACACTGGACTGCTCTGAGTGGCCAGTGCCACCAGGTGACGTCAGAGACTCCTTGTGATAGGCTCCTTCAGGTGTTGCTAGCCTATCCTCTCTCCTAGGTAGCCAAACCCTCTTTTCTGGCTATTTAGGGTCTCTGTCTCTTGGGTTTCCTTAGATAACGAATGCAAGAGCTCATCCGAGTTCCTCTGCATCTCTCTCTTCACCTTCTGCCAAGGAATCGACTGCTGACCGGGCTGGAAGCCTGCAAAACTGCAACATAGTAGCAAAGACGACTACTGCAACTCTGTAACGCTGATCCTGCCGCCTTCTCGACTGTTTTCCTGGTGGTGCATGCTGTGGGGGTAGTCTGCCTCCTCTCTGCACTAGAAGCTCCGAAGAAATCTCCCGTGGGTCGACGGACTCTTCCCCCTGCAACCGCAGGCACAAAAAAGCTGCATTACCGGTCCCTTGGGTCTCCTCTCAGCACGACGAGCGAGGTCCCTCGAATCCAGCAACTGTGTCCAAGTGACCCCCACAGTCCAGTGACTCTTCAGTCCAAGTTTGGTGGAGGTAAGTCCTTGCCTCCCCACGCCAGACTGCATTGCTGGGAACCGCGACTTTTGCAGCTACTCCGGCCTCTGTGCACTTCCGGCGGAAATCCTTTGTGCACAGCCAAGCCTGGGTCCACGGCACTTTAACCTGCATTGCATGACTTTCTAAGTTGGTCTCCAGCGACGTGGGACTCCTTTGTGCGACTTCGGGTGAGCACCGTTTCACGCATCCTTGTAGTGCCTGTTTCTGGCACTTCTCCGGGTGCTGCCTGCTTCTGAGGGGCTCCTTGTCTTGCTCGACGTCCCCTCTGTCCCCTGACGCAATTTGCGACATCCTGGTCCCTCCTGGGCCACAGCAGCATCCAAAAACCCTTACTGCACGATTTGCAGCTAGCAAGGCTTGTTGGCGGTCATTCGGCGGGAAAACACTTTTGTACAACTCTCCACGGCGTGTGGGATCCGTCCTCCAAAGAGGAAGTCTCTAGCCCTTGTCGTTCTTGCAGAAACCTATGCTTCTACTGTCCAGTAGTAGCATCTTTGCACCCACAGCTGGCATTTCCTGGGCACCTGCCCATCTCCGACTTGCTTGTGACTTTTGGACTTGGTCGCCTTGTTCCACAGGTACCCTCGACTGGAAATCCATCGTTGTTGCATTGTTGGTTTGTGTCTTTCCTGCAGAATTCCCCTATCACGACTTCTATGTCCTTTGGGGAACTTTAGTGCACTTTGCACTCACTTTTCAGGGTCTTGGGGTGGGCTATTTTTCTAACCCTCACTATTTTCTAATAGTCCCAGCGACCCTCTACAAGGTCACATAGGTTTGGGGTCCATTCGTGGTTCGCATTCCACTTCTGGAGTATATGGTTTGTGTTGCCCCTATCCCTATGTATCTCCATTGCATCCTATTGTAACTATACATTGTTTGCACTGTTTTCTAATACTATTACTGCATATTTTGGTATTGTGTACATATATCTTGTGTATATTTGCTATCCTCATACTGAGGGTACTCACTGAGATACTTTTGGCATATTGTCATAAAAATAAAGTACCTTTATTTTTAGTATATCTGTGTATTGTGTTTTCTTATGATATTGTGCATATGACACTAAGTGGTACTGTAGGAGCTTCACTCGTCTCCTAGTTCAGCCTAAGCTGCTCTGCTAAGCTACCATTATCTATCAGCCTATGCTGCTAGACACCCTATACACTAATAAGGGATAACTGGGCCTGGTGCAAGGTGCAAGTACCCCTAGGTACTCACTACAAGCCAGTCCAGCCTCCTACATTGGTTGTGCAGCGGTGGGATAAGTGCTTTGAGACTACTTACCACTCTTGTCATTGTACTTTTCATAAGAGAAAAATATACAAAACAAGTTCAGTGTATATACACATAACCAAAAAGTTTTGCATTTCCTCTTTTCACTCTTTTCTAAGTGCTGAAAAGTACTTCTAAGTTTCTAAAAAGTTCTAAAAAGTTTTCAAAGTTTTTTCGGAAGTCTTTCTAAAAGCTCTGACAAACTTTTTTCTCTTTTTCTATCACTTTAACTCTCTCTAAAAATGTCTGGCACAGGCCAAAATGTTGATCTGTCCAAACTTGCATATGATCACCTTAGCTGGAAAGGAGCAAGGAGTCTCTGCATAGAGAGAGGTTTGAGTGTAGGGAAGAATCCTTCCTTGGAATTGTTACTTAACATGCTTAGAGAACAAGATAAGGCTAAAAATGCCCCATCTGTTGAAAAAGTAGCTAATGGTTCCCAATCTGATCCAGGGACTCCCCCAGGAAAAGATTCAGGAAATAAACTTCCAAGCCTGCCCATTACTAGACAGTCTAGCATAGTTGGTACTGATGTTGAGTCACACCATACAGATAGTGTTGTCTCACATCATAGCAAGAGCATTCATTCTCATCACAGTAGAAATTATGTTTCTGTTAGCCAAGCTTTTAGGGTGCCCTCTGTAAGGGACAGGTCTCCTTCTGTCCATTCTCATCATACTTCTGTTTCAAGACATGTCCCTCCCACCCACCCTGATGACAGATTGTTAGAAAGGGAGCTCAATAGATTGAGAGTGGAACAAACCAGACTGAAGCTCAAGAAGCAACAGCTGGATTTGGAGAGACAGACTTTAGAAGTAGAGAAGGAGAGACAGAAACTGGGTTTAGAAACCCATGGTGGCAGCAGCAGTATTCCCCATAGTCATCCTGCAAAAGAGCATGATTCCAGGAATCTGCACAAGATAGTTCCCCCTTATAAGGAGGGGGATGACATTAACAAGTGGTTTGCTGCACTTGAGAGGGCCTGTGCTGTACAGGATGTCCCTCAAAGGCAGTGGGCTGCTATCCTATGACTATCATTTAGTGGAAAAGGTTGGGATAGGCTCCTTACCGTGAAAGAAAATGAAGCTAATGATTACAAAGTTCTTAAGAATGCACTCCTGGATGGTTATGGCTTAACCACTGAACAATACAGGATAAAGTTCAGAGAGACCAAAAAGGAGTCTTCACAAGACTGGGTTGATTTCATTGACCATTCAGTGAAGGCCTTGGAGGGGTGGTTACATGGCAGTAAAGTTACTGATTATGAAAGCCTGTATAACTTGATCCTGAGAGAGCATATACTTAATAATTGTGTGTCTGATTTGTTGCACCCTGTACCTGGTAGACTCTGATCTGACCTCTCCCTAAGAATTGGGAAAGAAGGCAGACAAATGGGTCAGAACAAGGGTGAACAGAAACGTTCATACAGGGGGTGACAAAGATGGCAATAAGAAGAAAGATGGTGAAAAATCTCAAGATAAGCATGGGGATAAGGGTAAAACCAAAGATTCCACTTCAAATCTTAAACACTCTTCAGAGGGTGGGGATAAAACTAATTCTTCCTCTTCTTCTCAACCTGCACACATTAAAAAGCCTTGGTGCTTTGTGTGTAAAAACAGAGGCCATAGGCCAGGGGATAAGTCCTGTCCAGGTAAACCCCCTGAGCCTACCACCACTAATACATCAAGCTCTAGTGCCCCTAGCAGTAGTGGTACTAGTGGTGGGACTGCTGGCAACAGTCAAGCAAAGGGTGTAGTTGGGTTCACTTATGGGTCCATAATAGAAACTGGGGTAGTCAGTCCCAAGACAGTTTCTGTCACACCTAGGGGCATTGGCCTTGCCACACTGGCTGCTTGTCCCCTTACAATGGATAAGTACAGGCAGACAGTTTCAATAAATGGTGATGAGGCCTTGGCCTACAGGGACACAGGTGCCAGTATCACTTTGGTGACTGAAAACCTAGTGGCTCCTGAGCAACACATCATTGGACAACAGTATAAAATTATTGATGTCCATAACTCCACTAAGTTTCTTCCCTTAGCTATAATTCAGTTTAGTTGGGGTGGAGTTACTGGCCCTAAGCAGGTGGTGGTATCACCTAGCTTACCTGTAGACTGTCTCTTAGGTAATGACCTAGAGGCCTCAGGTTGGGCTGAGGTAGAGTTTTATGCCCATGCAGCCATGCTGGGCATCCCAGAGGAATTGTTCCCTCTCATTTCTACTGAAATGAAAAAGCAAAGGAGAGAAGGCCTGAAAACTCAGGATCCCTCTCCATCAACAGGTAAAAAGGGTATCACAGTATCCCCTAACCACCCTGCCATTCAGGATACCATTCCTGTGGTGGGAGAAACCTCTCCTGGGGTGGCACCTGTTCCAAGGGAATCATCAGCTGGCAAAGCTGTAGTCCCTGAGGTAGAAGTACCTCTCTGTGGGATAACTAACATTGGTGAGAAAAAGAGCACCATTTTAGTTAACATGGAGCATCCCTCCAACCCTCCCAGAGAAACTTTAGTGCAAAAACTCTGCACTGCCTCACAACACTTAGGACAGCATCCCTGCCCTAGTGTGGAGCTCATAGGACAGCATCCCTGCCCTGCTCCAACCCAAGAGAAACAGCATCCCTGTTCTCTATTCCAGCCATATGGACAAAGTTTTTGCCCAGCTATGGCTTTTCTGAAACAGCATCCCTGTCTGGCATTTCCATCACTACAAATAGGTTCAGTGGACAATTCCCACTGCTCTAAACTAAAACTTACTGATAGAAACTCTGAAAATACATCTTCACATTGTTGCTTAGCTAAAAAACTTCAAACAGGGTGGTTTACAACCCCACAGGGAAGTAACAATATAGTGGATGATAAAGGGAGTAACCAGTCTATTGCAGAGCTACTCTCTACTTATCACCACTTAGACAAAAAAGTCTCAACTGGCCAAGGTTAGCCTTATTGTCCTTCGTTTGGGGGGGGGTTGTGTGAGAAAGTAGCCTCTTTCTAGCCTTGTTACCCCCACTTTGGGCCTGTTTGTGAGTGTATGTCAGGGTGTTTTCACTGTCTCACTGGTATCCTGCTTGCCAGGGCCCAGTGCTCATAGTGAAAACCCTATGTGTTCAGTATGTTTGTTATGTGTCACTGGGACCCTGCTAGTCAGGACCCCAGTGCTCATAAGTTTGTGACCTATAGGTATGTGTTCCCTGTGTGATGCCTAACTGTCTCACTGAGGCTCTGCTAACCAGAACCTCAGTGGTTATGCTCTCTCATTACAAATTGTCACTAACAGGCTAGTGACCAATTTTACCAATTTACATTGGCTTACTGGAACACCCTTATAATTCCCTAGTATATGGTTCTGAGGTACCCAGGGTATTGGGGTTCCAGGAGATCCCTATGGGCTGCAGCATTTCTTTTGCCACCCATAGGGAGCTCTGACAATTCTTACACAGGCCTGCCACTGCAGCCTGAGTGAAATAACGTCTACGTTATTTCACAGCCATTTTACACTGCACTTAAGTAACTTATAAGTCACCTATATGTCTAACCTTTACCTGGTAAAGGTTGGGTGCTAAGTTACTTAGTGTGTGGGCACCCTGGCACTAGCCAAGGTGCCCCCACATTGTTCAGGGCCAATTCCCCGGACTTTGTGAGTGCGGGGACACCATTACACGCGTGCACTACATATAGGTCACTACCTATATGTAGCTTCACAATGGTAACTCCGAATATGGCCATGTAATATGTCTATGATCATGGAATTGCCCCCTCTATACCATCATGGCATAGTTGGCACAATCCCATGATCCCAGTGGTCTTTAGCACAGACCCTGGTACTGCCAAACTGCCTTTCCCGGGGTTTCACTGCAGCTGCTGCTGCTGCCAACCCCTCAGACAGGCATCTGCCCTCCTGGGGTCCAGCCAGGCCTGGCCCAGGATGGCAGAACAAAGGACTTCCTCTGAGAGAGGGTGTTACACCCTCTCCCTTTGGAAAATGGTGTGAAGGCAGGGGACGGGTAGCCTCCCCCAGCCTCTGGAAATGCTTTCATGGGCACATTTGGTGCCCATTTCTGCATAAGCCAGTCTACACCGGTTCAGGGACCCCTTAGCCCTGCTCTGGCGCGAAACTGGACAAAGGAAAGGGGAGTGACCACTCCCCTGACCTGTACCTCCCCTGGGAGGTGCCCAGAGCTCCTCCAGTGTGCTCCAGACCTCTGCCATCTTGGAAACAGAGGTGCTGCTGGCACACTGGACTGCTCTGAGTGGCCAGTGCCACCAGGTGACGTCAGAGACTCCTTGTGATAGGCTCCTTCAGGTGTTGCTAGCCTATCCTCTCTCCTAGGTAGCCAAACCTTCTTTTCTGGCTATTTAGGGTCTCTGTCTCTTGGGATTCCTTAGATAACGAATGCAAGAGCTCATCCGAGTTCCTCTGCATCTCTCTCTTCACCTTCTGCCAAGGAATCGACTGCTGACCGCGCTGGAAGCTTGCAAAACTGCAACATAGTAGCAAAGACGACTACTGCAACTCTGTAACGCTGATCCTGCCGCCTTCTCGACTGTTTTCCTGGTGGTGCATGCTGTGGGGGTAGTCTGCCTCCTCTCTGCACTAGAAGCTCCGAAGAAATCTCCCGTGGGTCGACAGAATCTTCCCCCTGCAACCGCAGGCACCAAAAAGCTGCATTACCGGTCCCTTGGGTCTCCTCTCAGCATGACGAACGAGGTCCCTCGAATCC
The DNA here is from genome assembly GCF_031143425.1 of Pleurodeles waltl. Taxonomy (NCBI): domain Eukaryota; kingdom Metazoa; phylum Chordata; class Amphibia; order Caudata; family Salamandridae; genus Pleurodeles; species Pleurodeles waltl. Next base: position 591,809 of record NW_027149853.1, read on the forward strand.
AGCAACTGTGTCCAAGTGACCCCCACAGTCCAGTGACTCTTCAGTCCAAGTTTGGTGGAGGTAAGTCCTTGCCTCCCCACGCCAGACTGCATTGCTGGGAACCGCGACTTTTGCAGCTACTCCGGTCTCTGTGCACTTCCAGCAGAAATCCTTTGGGCACAGCCAAGCCTGGGTCCACGGCACTCTAACCTGCATTGCACGACTTTCTAAGTTGGTCTCCGGCGACGTGGAACTCCTTTGTGCGACTTCGGGTGAGCACTGTTTCACGCATCCTTTTAGTGCCTGTTTCTGGCACTTCTCCGGGTGCTGCCTGCTGCTGAGAGTTCTCCTTGTCTTGCTCGACGTCCCCTCTGTTGCCTGACGCAATATGCGACATTCTGGTCCCTCCTGGGCCACAGCAGCATCCAAAAACCCTTACACAAGATTTGCAGCTAGCAAGGCTTGTTGGCGGTCTTTCGGCGGGAAAACACTTCAGCACAAATCTCCACGGTGTGTGGGATCCGTCCTCCAAAGGGGAAGTCTCTAGCCCTTGTCGTTCTTGCAGAAATCTACGCTTTTACTGTCCAGTAGCAGCATCTTTGCACCCACAGCTGGCATTTCCTGGGCACCTGCCCATCTCCGACTTGCTTGTGACTTTTGGACTCAGTCCCCTTGTTCCACAGGTACCCTCGACTGGAAATCCATCATTGTTGCATTGTTGGTTTGTGTCTTTCCTGCAGAATTCCCCTATCACGACTTCAATGTCCTTTGGGGAACTTTAGTGCACTTTGCACTCACTTTTCAGGGTCTTGGGGTGGGCTATTTTTCTAACCCTCACTATTTTCTAATAGTCCCAGCGACCCTCTACAAGGTCACATAGGTTTGGGGTCCATTCGTGGTTCGCATTCCACTTCTGGAGTATATGGTGTGTGTTGCCCCTATCCCTATGTATCTCCATTGCATCCTATTGTAACTATACATTTTTTGCACTGTTTTCTAATACTATTACTGCATATTTTGGTATTGTGTACATATATCTTGTGTATATTTGCTATCCTCATACTGAGGGTACTCACTGAGATACTTTTGGCATATTGTCATAAAAATAAAGTACCTTTATTTTTAGTATATCTGTGTATTGTGTTTTCTTATGATATTGTGCATATGACACTAAGGGGGTGATTTTAACCTTGGCGGACGGCGGAGGCCGTCCGCCAAGGTACCGCCGCCAAATGACCGCACCGCGGACAAAAGACCGCGGCGGCCATTCAAACATTTCCTCTGGGCCGGCGGGCGCTCTCCAAAAGAGCGCCCGCCGGCCCAGAGGAAATGCCCCTGCAACAAGGACACCGGCTCAGAATTGAGCCGGCGTAGTTGCAGGGGTGCGACGGGTGCAGTTTGCACCCGTCGCGTATTTCAGTGTCTGCATTGCAGACACTGAAATACACAGTGGGGCCCTCTTACGGGGGCCCCTGCAGTGCCCATGCCATTGGCATGGGCACTGCAGGGGCCCCCAGGGGCCCCGCGGCACCCCCTACCGCCATCCTGTTCCTGGCGGGAGATGCGCCAGGAACAGGATGGCGGTAGGGGGTGTCAGAATCCCCATGGCGGCGGAGCGCGCTCCGCCGCCATGGAGGATTCCCCCGAGCAGCGGGAAGTCGGCGGGAGACCGCCGACTTTCCGCTTCTGAACGCGGCTGAACCGCCGCGGTCAGAATGCTCGTGGGAGCACCGCCAGCCTGTTGGCGGTGCTCCCGTGGTCGGTGGCCCTGGTGGCCACCGGCCGCCATGGTCAGAATGACCCCCTAAGTGGTACTGTAGGAGCTTCACTCGTCTCCTAGTTCAGCCTAAGCTGCTGTGCTAAGCTACCATTATCTATCAGTCTATGCTGCTAGACACCCTATACACTAATAAGGGATAACTGGGCCTGGTGCAAGGTGCAAGTACCCCTAGGTACTCACTACAAGCCAGTCCAGCCTCCTACAGACGGCGGACTGGAATTCGCGCTTTCTGCGGTTTGGCAGGGACTGGAAGCTCAAACCGCAGATTTTCCATGCTTTTCAACTGCAGTGGAGGATTTGTCAGATAGATTTGTTTGCTTCCCGGTTGAACAACCAAGTTCCGTGTTACTTCAGCTAGAGGTCAGATCCTCAGTTGAGGGGGACGGATGCATTCATTCAACCGTGGCTAGGGGATCTGCTTTATGCTTTTCCTCCTGTCGTGTAGGCTCCTACAGAGACTACTAGATTCAAGCTGCAGAATCGCCTGCTGTGCTGGACGACTGAGTCCAACCCACTGCAGGTGAAACCTGTCGCTCCAAATCCGGGTTTTGCTCCGGCTAACAAGCAGTGCCTCATCTCTACCCAAGAGCAGGGATGAATGGGCAGTCGAGCGCATGACACCATTGACTCCTCAGGGAAATCGTTGTCACTCAGATCATATCCGTTTCTCTCAGTTACATTGGTCTCACGTATACATGGAAAATCGGAGGCAGTATAGGTTTCAATAAGATTTTAATGAAGCAACTGCATCTTAGATACTAAAGCATGTACTGCAATAACCAGGACAATAAAGCATAACAGGATTAAAATTGTGACCAGGAGAGTAAAGCATAAAAATAATGCTACCATATTATCACTAGAATTAATGGACTAGCTCATACCAAGGCTATATTAGAGCACAGCATGTTAAGCTCGAGTTCTGCCCTTCAGGTTCCCCATGGAAGACATCATCCCCCATACATGAGCAAAGGCCTGAAATCTGCATAGGCAGCTCTAGCGAGGCATTCAGCCATCAGCATACAGTTGGGGTCATCTCGCTGGAATCTCCCTCTAACGTGTTTGGGACAGGGAAGTGTTTTTACAATAAAACAGCAGATGTTCTGAGAAAAATGTCCCTAAGTAAGAATGTGTTTATTTCTATGAACACCAGAGACAAAGCGATACCACATTTACCAGAAACCTATCTTACTGCAGCCTTGAGAAAAGCACAGAGTGAAAGAAATGTCTTATTAAAGAACACAGTGCTGGCCTAGGCAAGGAACAGCTAGATGGAGAAATAAAACAAGACCGCAAATGTGGCTATTGTTAAAATAATGAACAAAGCTGAATAAAATATATCTAGGTTAAAGTGCACAGCTGCAGGCCTACTGTTGTAAAATAATGTGCATGGAGCTATAACTAAAATGGCTACACAACACTCCCTTCGCTATGATTCTGTGTGTCCTGGCCCAAGTTCGGGGACACCAAGCGGAGGTTATATATTGGTGACTCCGTATTGGAGGGCACAGCCTTGGTTCCCATCTGCGATGACCCTATCCCTAAAGTGCGACTTTCCAGTGGTGTTACCGGTGTGCGAGGATCTTCTCAAGGATCCGACTGGCAGCTCGCATCCTCTCATTCTGCAGGGACTATTGTCCCTGATGACTTGGAGACTTTTAGGAGACGATGGCAAGTGCCTGGGGTTTTTAGAATCTGCACTGTTTTTCTTATCCCAGTCTTGGGCTTCCTCCACTCACAAAAGATATGAGCAAGCCTGGAGGAAGTGGTTGTGTTGGTGCAGTAAAAGGAGTTTGGATCCCGTGGGGTCAGAGATTCATGTCATAGCCAATTTTCTGTACAACTTGGCTTCACAGGGTTTGGCTTATAGGACAATTAATAATTGTTGTTCCGATCTTTCGGCTGGTCATCCTCATATACAGGGTAGACCGGTGGGGGGAACACCCTTTGATTTGTAAAATTCTTAGGGGCATTCGTATGGTAAAACCCGCTCAGCCAAATTATACATCTTTATGGGATGTTAATATTGTCCTTCATTTTCTTAGAAGTTGGCCTGATAATGAGGAACTGTCTCGTAAGCAATTGTCAGCAAAACTGACGATCTTATTACGTTTACTCTCTTGTAGAAGAGTCTTGGATGTTAAAGCTTTGGATTTATCAGGTAGAGTATTTACTCCTGAAGGAGTATCTTTTTCCATTACCAGACGTACTAAGACTTCATCAAAATGTATTTCTTATCCGTCTTTTCCACATAACAAAATACTTTGGCCCTCATTACAACCCTGGCGGTCGGTGTGAAAGAGGCGGTAAGACCGCCAACAGGCCGGCGGTAAAAAAATGGGATTATGACCGTGGCGGAAACCGCCAACAAAGACAGCCACTTTAACACTCCGACCGCCACGGTGGTACATACAAACAGCATGGCGGTCACAGCCAACAGACAGGCGGGAGACAATGTACCACCCACAGTATCACAACCTGCCAATCCGCCACCTTTTCCGGGGCGGTCTCACCGCGGATCAAAAGACGGCAGAAACAGGATTCCGAAGGGAAAACGCTCACCTCTACACACCCCACGAGGAATCCGGACGCCATGGAACCGGAATTACAGATCCTGCCAGCCCTCATCTTCTTGCTCCTCTACCAGGAGCACGAACGCCGGCGCAGAGGATGACGGTGAGTACTGCACCTACGACACAGGGGAGGGGGGAGGGGGGAGGGAAAAAACAGGAACATGCAACACGCAACACGCAACACCCCCACCCCCACCCTCACCCACCACAACACACACACTAATACAGCATGACGCATTACACTAAAAAAAAAACCCCGGAAGAATGCAAAGACAAAAGGAAATGAGATGAACGAATGTAATATGTCAAAATGCAGAACCCCAAAATATACATATATACATAATAAACAAGATATACACCAAGAATAGTAGTCCAGGTAGTGCTCCATCGAAGTCCCTAGAACACTGGGCCCACATGGTATGGGCGAGGCCCACACAAGATACCCAACCACCACGGAGAGAACACTGCAGGGGCATCAGAAAGCATGAAAACAGGCCCCTCAGGGGGAGGGAAAGGGGGGTCATCTCAGCCGGTTGAGTGCACGACGCCAAATCCACGAGGGGGCCACATGCCCACTCTTCAATCCTGGGGAGTGCAAAGTCACAGTCTCTCAAGTCTCTACAGTGGGTGGGTTGCCCACTGTTCAATCCTGGGGAGTGCAAAGCCACAGTCCATCAAGTCTCACAAGTGGGTGGGTTGCCCACTCTTCAATCCTGGGGAGTGCAAAGTCACAGTCTCACAAGTGGATAACAGTCTCCACTGGTTCTGGAGGGGGCTTTGTGCCCAGAGTGCTTCATCCTGCCAAGGACTGAGGTAGTGGATGTCATACTCCACTGGTTCTGGAGGGGGCTTTGTGCCTAGAGTGCTTTATCCTGCCAAGGACTGAGGTAGCGGATGCCTTTCTCCACTATATCTGGAGGGGGCTTTGTGTCCAGAGTGCTTCATCCTGCCAAGGACTGAGGTAGTCGATGTGATACTCCACTGGTTCTGGAGGGGGCTTTGTGCCCAGAGTGCTTCATCCTGCCAAGGACTGAGGTAGTGGATGCCTTTCTCCACTGGTTCTGGAGGGGGCTTTGTGCCCAGAGTGCTTCATCCTGCCAAGGACGGTGGTAGTGGATGTGATACTCCACTGGTTCTGGAGGGGGCTTTGTGCCCAGAGTGCTTCATCCTGCCAAGGACTGTGTGAGTGGATGTGATACTCCACTGGTTCTGGAGGGGGCTTTGTGCCCAGAGTGCTTCATCCTGCCAAGGACGGTGGTAGTGGATGTGATACTCCACTGATTCTGGAGGGGGCTTTGTGCCCAGAGTGCTTCATCCTGCCAAGGACTGTGTGAGTGGATGTGATACTCCACTGGTTCTGGAGGGGGCTTTGTGCCCAGAGTGCTTCATCCTGCCAAGGACGGTGGTAGTGGATGTGATACTCCACTGGTTCTGGAGGGGGCTTTGTGCCCAGAGTGCTTCATCCTGCCAAGGACTGTGTGAGTGGATGTGCTACTCCACTGGTTCTGGAGGGGGCTTTGTGCCAAGAGTGCTTCATCCTGCACGTGACGGACTCAGTAGCGTCAGTGCCCTTGGCGCTCAAGGGGCAACGGTGCTTCTTGTGGCGGTGCCCTGTACAGCGGTGCCTCTTGTGGCGGTGCCCTGTTCAGCGGTGCCTCTTGTGGCAGTGCCCTGTTCAGCGGTGCTTCTTGTGGCGTGCCCTGTTCAGCGGTGCTTGTGGCAGTGGGGTCCTCTGCATGTGACTCAGCTCCAAGCGGTCCTGTCTGGCCCAGCGGGGCTGGTGCTGGCGGTCCTCTCAGGCCCAGCGGGGCTGGTGGCGGTGGACTCCTGGGCAGCAGGGCTGGTGCTGGCGGTCCTGCGGTGGACTCCTGGGCAGCAGGGCTGGTGCTGGCGGTCCTCTCAGGCCCAGCGGGGCTGGTGCTGGCGGTCCTCTCAGGCCCAGCGGGGCTGCTGCTGGCGTTCCTCTCAGACCCAGCGGGGCTGGTGGCGGTGGACTCCTGGGCAGCAGGGCAGGTGCTGGCAGTGGACTCCTGGGCGGCGGGGATGATGGCGGTCTTCTCCGCCGTGCTGCTCTTCCCAGACCTGCTGACCTTCCTGTGGCCCTTCCCCACCTTGGAAGGTGTCGCAGCTGACTCCACACTCCCACCTATATGCCTGGGAGCGGCGTTGGTGGCTGGAGTCTTCCCCCTCTCCCGCCGGGCACTGGCCACCATCTGATGCTTGACAGGTGGGGGACTGTCCGTGCTGTGGCTCCGTGCCTCACTGGCTGCCCTGGTGGACGGTGCACTCCAGACACCGGTGACAACAGGCACCACTGGTCCCGGAGAGGTTGTGGCTGAGGTGCTAGGTAGGGACCTGGAGAGTCGGGCCCTAGGAGACAGAGGGGGTGGGGGAGGTGTGGGAAAGAGGCCAAGTTTGGACAGGAAAAGTTTTTTGGGAGCAGTGGGACGGGTAGCTGGAGGGGGTTTGGGAGTGGAGGAAGAGGTTGTGGTTGTAGGAGGTGTTAGTTTGGTGACTGTGGGTGAAGGTGCATGCGCTGGAGGCTGTCGTGAGGTGGATGGCTGTTGGGTGGGTGTGTGCCTGCGTTTGTGTATCTTGGGAGGTGGCGTCACAGACACACTGGGAGAGGACACAGGGGACGTGTGAATGGCAGTGGGGTGGTGACTGCACGTGAGCGGGCTGTGGTGGTGTGTCTGCTGGTGATGGACGTAGTGGCTGTAGATTTAGTGCATGCAGGTGTGAGTGGAGACGAGACTGGGAGGGAGGAGGGAGACGAGGTGGAGGGGGACACAGTGGAGGCAGTGGATGTTGGTGTGTCTGAATGTGTGTGATGCTTGCGTGAGTGCCTGTGGGATGTGTGGTGCTTATGTTTGCCTGAGCTTCCCTTGTGTGTTGACGTGTGTGCAAGCTGGTCTGAAGGTGTGCTTGGGATAGGCTGAGGTACAGGGGATTGGGTCTGGGTGGAGGAAGTTGGAGGGGGGAGGCTAGACACAGGGACAATGGCTGCCATCAGTGCTGAGGCCAGAGTCTGAAAAGCCAGCTGAAGGGCCGCCTGACCAGAATGAATGCCCTCCAGGAATGCATTTGATTGCTGCAACTGCCTTTCTACACCCTGGATGGCATTCAAAATGGTAGACTGCCCAACAGTGAGGGACCTGAGGAGGTCAATGGCCTCCTCACTGAGGGCAGCAGGGGTGACTGGGGCAGGGCCTGAGGTGCCTGGGGCGAAGGTGATGCCCACCCTCCTGGGTGAGCGGGCACCGGGCAAAGGCTGAGGGGCTGCTGGGAGGGCAGTGCTGGTAGGGGGGGTGGCGGCTGTACCTGTAGATGCGGGGGGCACGGATGTTGCCGCCACCACAAGGGAGCTCCCATCAGAGAACGAGTCTGTGTCACTGGAGTCAGCTCCTGTCCCCGCCGTGGAGCTCCCCTCACCCTCCGTCCCACTGGTGACCTCTGAGTCGGTTGTCTCGCCCTCCAGGGCCATGCGGGATGCAGCTCCCTCCTGCTCCGGTGCCACTGCTCCTCCGCCTGATGATGCTAATGCACACAAGAACAGGGAGACCACAAAAAGGAAGGGGGGCGACAGAAGAAAGACATGTTGAGTGCATGCATTATCCGCTACCGTTGGGGGACACGACAGACACAGAAGCCCCCTGCACTACGCCACGCACTTGTCCTCCACTGTTCAATCCCTGGCAAATGGCCTACAAGGCTATGGACGACATCAGCACACATGGATGACACAGGGGCCTGACTAGGTGTACTTGGCACAGTACACAGGTGGGGTGGGGTGCGACTGGGTCTGCCAGAAGAAGGGGAACTTGCCTACTTAACTCACCCTGGCCTAGGGAAAGCCACAACCCACCTCCCCCACCCAGACACCTCCACTGTGCGCAAAATCAGCAGAATGAGAGTGTACTCACCCCCTTGTAGCTGCTGTGATGCCCTCAAGCGCCCATCCAACTCCGGGTACGCCACCGCCAGGATCCTGAACATCAGGGGGGTCAAGGTGCGACAGGCACCCCTCCCACGTTGCGAGGCCATCCCCAGCTGGGCCTCCCCCATCTTCTTGCTCCAGCGGCAAATGTCCTCCTATCTCTTGCGGCAATGGGTGCTCCGTCTATGGTAGACCCCCAGGGTCCGGACGTCCTTGGCGATGGCACGCCAAACATCTTTTTTCTGGTGGGCGCTGATCTACATGAATTGTACAGGGGGGAAAGACAAGTTATAACCAAATGCACCGTCACAGTCTTTGGCCCCCATCCCTACCCTTGCCATGATGCACATGCACTCACCGTCGTTTCATGCACGCCTCAATCTCCCCCACCCATCTTTCATCCACCCCACTCCACACAGGCATAGCCCATTCAGCATGCTCCCAGTGTATTTACCTGTTTGTCTGGAGGACCGTAGAGTAGCGCGTACTGGGGGCGGACCCCATCCACGTGTTTCTCCAACTCCTCCGATGTGAACGCAGGGGCCCTTTCCCCAGACGCACGAGCCATTGTCTCTTCCAGACCGAGGTCACAGCAGCACTTGCAGTGTAGGTCCTCTCCTGTCGAAGATCAGCTATCGAGTGATTGAACAGATAGAAAATGGCGGTCACGTCCGCGGCGGTGCGTACCGCCACCGCCGGCGTACATGGTCATAGCCTCCTGAGACCCATAGGGTCCAATGTTAACCAATGCAGCATTGCGCCGCGGTCTTCGACCGCCTACCGCGGCGGTGTACAACGCCAGCGCAGTTACCTCACATCCCATTGTCACACTTTACAGGTCAGGCAGCCGCCATTTCAGGGGCCCACATGGCTTAATTTCTAACTGCGTCACATATACCTAGGCCTTGGCTCAACACTCATACAAGCCATTATATGGATTATGATTTGTGTTCTGTGTAAGCTGTGGGTACGTACCTGTGAGTTGTTTGACTCTGTGCTCGCTGTTGTCCTTCATAGGCACCGTCCGCTGGGACATGTGAGGAGATGGCGGCATCCTCCGTTGTACAGACCGCTGGGGGACCTGTCGACAATGGAGGAGAGACATGTGATCCTCACCTACAGGCTTGACCGTGCCACAATCCATGAACTGTGTGCCCAACTGGAGCCAGACCTGATGTCAGCTATCCGCCATCCCACAGGAATCCCCCCTCAAGTGCAGGTGCTGTCAGTACTCCATTTCCTAGCAAGTGGGTCATTTCAAATCAACAGTGGCCATTTCATCAGGGATGTCCCAGCCTATGTTTTCCAACGTGTTGTCCAGGGTGTTGTCTGCCCTGCTGAAACACATGCGGAGCTACATCGTTTTCCCTCAGGTGGAGGATTTGCCTACAGTGAAAGGAGACTTCTATGCCCTGGGACATATCACCAACATCATAGGTGCCATTGATGGGACCCATGTGGCTTTGCCCCCCCCGCAGGAGTGAACAGGTGTACAGAAACCGGAAGAGTTACCATTCCATGAATGTGCAGATGGTGTGCTTGGCAGACCAGTACATCTCCCATGTTAATGCCAAGTTCCCTGGCTCAGTGCATGACGCCTACATCCTGCGGAATAGCAGCATCCCTTATGTGATGGGTCAACTCCAGAGGCACCGTGTGTGGCTAATTGGTGACTCTGGTTACCCCAACCTGTCATGGCTACTGACCCCAGTGAGGAATCCAAGGACAAGGGCAGAGGAACACTACAATGAGGCCCATGGGCGAACTCAGTGGGTAATTGAGCTGACCTTTGGCCTCCTGAAGGCCAGGTTCCGCTGCCTCCATATGACAGGTGGATCCCTATTCTACTCACCAAAGAAGGTGTGCCAGATCATCGTGGCCTGCTGTATTCTTCACAACCTGGCTTTGAGACGCCAGGTGCCTTTTCTGCAGGAGGATGGTCCAGATGGTGGTGTTGTTGCAGGTGTGGAGCCTGTGGAGAGTGAAGACGAGGAAGCACAAGAAGAGGACATAGACAACAGGAACACGGTGATCCAGCAATATTTCGATTGAGACACAGGTAAGAATACAAACCGGCCTACTACATGTACTTAAACACTACTACCTCTCTACTGTCTGTCCTTTTCATCCCAGAGTATGGTAACTGAGTTTTCACTTTCCCTTACGTTTTCACAGATGTGTGTCCCACAGTGTGACATCTGCTTTGTTTCCCCATGGACTACAGCTGTGTGACATTGGTATGTTGACATTACAGTAGTAAAAGCATTTTGGCACTGTAATTACTAATACAGTTTTACGAAATCACAGACAGACTCCTGATTGTTTTGTGCTCTAACGGTGTTTATTGAAGTGCTAAATATTGAAGGGGGTTGTAAATTGGTGAGGGGTGATGGTGGAGGGATGTTCATGGCAGAGTCCAGTCTATTAGTCTCACAGGTGCATTGTCCAAATGGGTCTGGGAAGTGAAGCTGGGGCAGTTTGAGGATGGACAGGGTGACAAAGTGGGACAGTAGGATGACATTCTGGGTGGTCTCATTTCTTGGCGGAGGTCTTGGCATTTTGCTCTGTCTTGTTCCTGGATCTCAGGGACCGTTTGTGGGGTGGTTCTCCATCTGCAGGGGGTGGGGTGCTGGTGTGGTGGTCCTGTGGCGGAGCCTCCTGTCCACTAGCGCCGGCGGAGGTGGTGGGCAGTTCATCGTCCATGCTAGTGTCAGGGGCCCTTCGTAGTGCCACAGTGTCCCTCAGGGTGGTGACTACTTCCTTCAGCACCCCTACGATGGTGCCCAGGGTGGAATTAATGGCTCTGAATTCCTCCCTGCAGCCCAAATACTGTTCCTCCTGCAGGCGCTGGGTCTCCTGAAACTTGTCCAGTACCGTTACCATTGTCTCCTGGGAGAAGTGGTATGTTCCCATGATGTTGGATAGGGCCTCGTGGAGAGTGGGTTCCCTGGGCCTGTCCTCCCCCTGTCGCACAGCAGCCCTCCCAGTTACCCTGTTTCCCTGGGCCTCTGTCCCCTGGACCGTGTGCCCACTGCCACTGCCCCCAGGTCCCTGTTGTTGTTGGGGTGGTGGGTTAGCCTGGGTTCCCTGTAGTGGTGGACACACTGCTGATTGACGTGTCCTGGGGACAGAGGTATGGGCCCGCTGGGTGGGTGCTGTGCTGGTGTTTCCAGAGGGGGGAAGGTCTGCAGTGGACTGTGGCAGTGAGAGGGAAACCGACTGTCCCGAGGTCCCCGATGGGCCAGGCTGGTCATCTAGATCTAGTTGGACAGAGCTGCTGTCATCATTGTGGGCCTCTTCTTTTGGTGGTGTGGACATGTCTGGACCCTCCTGTGCAGTGACGTTGGGTAGGGGTCCTGCAGGGGTATGAAAGCATGATTATTGCATCTGTGTGTGCCATGGTGTGCAATGGGTGGGTGCCCGTGTACCCCAGTGCTTGCATTCCTGTGTGGGAGCTTGTGTGATGGTGGTTTGGGGGGTGTATGGGTATGTGCAGTGGCCATGGTTTGGTAATGGGTGTCCATGATTTGTAGTTGCATGGAGGGCTTGGTGTTGGGATGGGTGGGTTGTGATGGTGGGACACTTGTGAGGAGTAGGAGTGATGGGGGTGAGGGTGTGGGTATGTGATGGCATGCAGGTGGGGTGGGGGGGATAAAGTAGTAAAGATGTGACATACCAGAGTCCATTCCTCCATCTACTCCTGCGAGGCCGGCAGGATGCAGAATCGCCAAGACCTTCTCCTCCCATGTTGTTAGTTGTGGGGGAGGAGGTGGGGGTCCGCCGCCAGTCCTCTGTACCGCTACCTGGTGTCTTGAGACCACGGAACGCACCTTCCCCTGTAGGTCGTTCCACCTCTTCCTGATGTCATCCCTATTTCTTGGGTGCTGTCCCACTGCGTATACCCTGTTGACTATTCTTCACCATAGCTCCATCTTCCTAGCAATGGAGGTGTGCTGCACCTGTGATCCGAATAGCTGTGGCTCTACCCGGATGATTTCCTCCACCATGACCCTGAGCTCCTCGTCAGAGAACCTGGGATGTCTTTGCGGTGCCATGGGGTGGTGTGGGTGATGTGTGGGGTGGTGTGTGTTGTGATGTGTGGGGTGATATTTAGTGGTGTGTAGTGTGAGGTGGGTGTAAGTAATGTGGGTGATGGTATTGTGTGCCTGTGGATGCTTGGTAGTAGTTTGTCGTGTCTCTCTCTGGCCTTCTTTCTGTATTGTTGGTCGTAGGGGTTTGTGGGTGATGTGGGTGTGTGTTTTATTTTGTATTGGGTGTGTGGAAGTGGTGTGTGTATGTGTATCAGGTGTGTGTAATTCGATTTGTCCAATGTGGCTGTGTTTTGTATATGTGTGTGTATTATGAGTGCGGCGGTGGGTACCGCCAATGGGATACCGCGGTTGAAAGACCGCCGCGTGCATTCGTGTGTCGTGATAGTATGGGCGTCTTCCTGTTGGCGTGACGGTGTTGGTTTTGTTATCGCCAATTTATCACTGACCTTTGGTGTGGCGGACTTCTGTGGGTTTCTGTATTTTGGCGTATTCCGAGCTGTGGGTCATAATGGCTGTGGCGGTATACCTCAGCCGCAGCAGTGTGTTGCCGGTCTTCTGCACGGCGGTAAGCGGCTTTTACCGCCAAGGTTGTAATGAGGGCCTTTGTGTTGTTCAATGTATAAAAGCTTATGAAGATTGTACACATGAATTTAGACAGGATGTTTCTGGTCAATTGTTAATTTCCTTGCAGACGCCTTTTCGTCCAGTAACTGCAGCAACTTTGACTCGTTGGGTCAAATGGTTATTGGCAGAAGGAGGTATAGATGTAATCATATTTGGAGCTCATTCTGTCAGAGGAGCTATGGCTTCTAAAGCTTTTTCAACAGGAGCTAGATTAGAAGATATTATGGCAGCAGCAGACTGGTCAAATGATTTGACTTTCAAAGTATTTTATCACAAACCTGTTGACGTTCTATCTGATGTAGTGAATAGACTTTAACCCCTTCGCTGACAGGCCTTTTCCCCCTCCTGGGCCGAGCCTTTTTTTGGCTATTTGGAGCAGTTCGCGCTTAGGCCCTCATAACTTTTTGTTCACATAAGCTACCCACGCCAAATTTGCGTCCTTTTTTTCCAACATCCTAGGGATTCTAGAGGTACCCAGACTTTGTGGGTTCCCCAGAAGGAGGCCAAGAAATTAGCCAAAAAAACAGTGAAAATTTAGTTTTTTTCAAAAAAATGGGAAAAATGGGCTGCAGAAGAAGGCTTGTGTTTTTTTCCCTGAAAAGGGCATCAACAAAGGGTTTGCGGCGATAAAATCACCAGCTTCCCAGCTTTCAGGAAACGGCAGACTTGAATCAGAAAACCCAATCTTTCAACACAATTTTGGCATTTTACTGGGACACACCCCATTTTTACGATTTTTTGTGCCTTCAGCCTCCTTCCAGTCAGTGACAGAAATGGGCATGAAACCAATGCTGGATCCCAGAAACCGCAACATTTCTGAAAAGTAGACAAAATTCTGAATTCAGCAAGGGGTAATTTGTGTAGCTCCTCCAAGGGTTTCCTACAGAAAATAACCACTGAATAAGAAAAATATTGAAATTGGGGTGAAAAAAACATCAATTTTTCTCTATGTTTTACTCTGTAACTTTTTCCAGCAATGTCAGATTTTCGAAAGCAATACACTGTTACGTCTGCTGGACTCTTCTGGTTTCGGGGATATATAGGGCTTATATGTTCATCAAGAACTCTAGGTACTGAGAGCCAGTAAATGACCTGCACCCTGCAGTGGGTTTTCAATCTATGCCGGGTATACAGCAATTCATTTGCTGAAATATAAAGAGTAAAAAATAGCTATCAAGAAAACCTTTGTATTTCCAAAATGGGCACAAGATAAGGTGTTGAGAAGCAGTGGTTATTTGCACATCTCTGAATTCCGGGGTGCCCATACTAGCCTGTGAATTACAGGGCATTTCTCAAATAGACGTCTTTTTTACACACTGTCTTACATTTGGAAGGGGAAAATGTAGAGAAAGACAAGGGGCAATAACACTTGTTTTGCTATTCTATGTTCCCCCAAGTCTCCCGATAAAAATGATACCTCACTTGTGTGGGTAGGCCTAGCGCCCGCGACAGGATATGCCCCAAAACACAACGTGGACACATCAGAGAAAACAGAGCTGTTTTTAGCAAAGGGCCTACCTGTAGATTTTGGCCTCTAGCTCAGCCGCCACCTAGGGAAACCTACCAAACCTGTGCATTTCTGAAAACTAGAGACCTAGGGGAATCCAAGATGGGGTGACTTGTGTGGCTCGGACCAGGTTCTGTTACCCAGAATCCTTTGCAAACCTCAAAATTTGGCTAAAAAAACACATGTTCCTCACATTTCTGTGGCAGAAAGTTCTGGAATCTGAGAGGAGCCACAAATTTCCTTCTACCCAGCGTTCCCCCACGTCTCCCGATACAAATGATACCTCACTTGTGTGGGTAGGCCTAGCGCCCGCGACAGGAAATGCCCCAAAGCGCAATGTGGACACAGCCAAATTTTTGAAGGAAAACAGAGGTGTTTTTTGCAAAGTGCCTACCTGTAGATTTTGGCCTGTAGCTCAGCCGCCACCTAGGGAAACCTACCAAACCTGTGCATTTCTGAAAACTAGAGACCTAGGGGAATCCAAGATGGGGTGACTTGTGTGGCTCGGACCAGGTTCTGTTACCCAGAATCCTTTGCAAACCTCAAAATTTGGCTAAAAAAAACATGTTACTCACATTTCTGTGGCAGAAAGTTCTGGAATCTGAGAGGAGCCACAAATTTCCTTCCACCCAGCGTTCCCCCACGTCTCCCGATAAAAATGATACCTCACTTGTGTGGGTAGGCCTTGCGCCCGCGACAGGAAACGCCCCAAAGCGCAACGTGGACACAGCCAAATTTTGGAAGGAAAACAGAGGTGTTTTTTGCAAAGTGCCTACCTGTAGATTTTGGCCTGCAGCTCAGCCGCCACCTAGGGAAACCTACCAAACCTTTGCATTTCTGAAAACTAGAGACCTAGGGGAATCCAAGATGGGGTGACTTGTGTGGCTCGGACCAGATTCTGTTACCCAGAATCCTTTGCAAACCTCAAAATGTGGCTGAAAAAACACATGTTCCTCAAATTTCTGTGGCAGAAAGTTCTGGAATCTGAGAGGAGCCACAAATTTCCTTCCACCCAGCGTTCCCCCACGTCTCCCGATAAAAATGATACCTCACTTGTGTGGGTAGGCCTAGCGCCCGCGACAGGAAACGCCCCAAAGCGCAACGTGGACACAGCCAAATTTTGGAAGGAAAACAGAGGTGTTTTTTGCAAAGTGCCTATCTGTAGATTTTGGCCTCTAGCTCAGCCGCCACCTAGGGAAACCTACCAAACCTGTGCATTTCTGAAAACTAGAGACCTAGGGGAATCCAAGATGGGGTGACTTGTGTGGCTCGGACCAGGTTCTGTTACCCAGAATCCTTTGCAAACCTCAAAATTTGGCTAAAAAAAACACATGTTCCTCACATTTCTGTCGCAGAAAGTTCTGGAATCTGAAAGGAGCCACAAATTTCCTTCTACCCAGCGTTCCCCCACGTCTCCCGATAAAAATGATACCTCACTTGTGAGGGTAGGCCTAGCGCCCGCGACAGGAATCGCCCCAAAGCGCAACGTGGACACAGCCAAATTTTGGAAGGAAAACAGAGGTGTTTTTTGCAAAGTGCCTACCTGTAGATTTTGGCCTATAGCTCAGCCGCCACCTATGGGAACCTACCAAACCTGTGCATTTCTGAAAACTAGAGACCTAGGGGAATCCAAGATGGGGTGACTTGTGTGGCTCGGACCAGGTTCTCTTACCCAGAATCCTTTGCAAACCTCAAAATTTGGCTAAAAAAACACATGTTCCTCACATTTCTGTGGCAGAAAGTTCTGGAATCTGAGAGGAGCCACAAATTTCCTTCACCCCAGCGTTCCGCCACGTCTCCCGATAAAAATGATACCTCACTTGTGTGGGTAGGCCTAGCGCCCGCGACAGAAAACGCCCCAAAGCGCAACGTGGACACAGCCAAATTTTTGAAGGAAAACAGAGGTGTTTTTTGCAAAGTGCCTACCTGTAGATTTTGGCCGTAGCTCAGCCGCCACCTAGGTAAACCTACCAAACCTGTGCATTTCTGAAAACTAGAGACCTAGGGGAATCCTGGATGGGGTGACTTGTGTGGCTCGGACCAGGTTCTGTTACCCAGAATCCTTTGCAAACCTCAAAATTTGGCTAAAAAAACACATGTTCCTCACATTTATGTGGCAGAAAGTTCTGGAATCTGAGAGGAGCCACAAATTTCCGTCCACCCAGCGTTCCCCCACGTCTCCCGATAAAAATGATACCTCACTTGTGTGGGTAGGCCTAGCTCCCGCGACAGGAAATGCCCCAAAGCGCAATGTGGACACAGCCAAATTTTGGAAGGAAAACAGAGGTGTTTTTTGCAAAGTGCCTACCTGTAGATTTTGGCCTGTAGCTCAGCCGCCACCTAGGGAAACCTACCAAACCTGTGCATTTCTGAAAACTAGAGACCTAGGGGAATCCAAGATGGGGTGACTTGTGTGGCTCGGACCAGGTTCTGTTACCCAGAATCCTTTGCAAACCTCAAAATTTGGCTACAAAAACACATGTTCCTCACATTTCTGTGGCAGAAAGTTCTGGAATCTGAGAGGAGCCACAAATTTCCTTCCACCCAGCGTTCCCCCACGTCTCCCGATAAAAATGATACCTCACTTGTGTGGGTAGGCCTAGCGCCCGCGACAGCAAACGCCCCAAAGCGCAACGTGGACACAGCCACATTTTTTAAGGAAAACAGAGGTGTTTTTTGCAAAGTGCCTACCTGTAGATTTTGGCCTGTAGCTCAGCCGCCACCTAGGGAAACCTACCAAACCTTTGCATTTCTGAAAACTAGAGACCTAGGGGAATCCAAGATGGGGTGACTTGTGTGGCTCGGACCAGATTCTGTTACCCAGAATCCTTTGCAAACCTCAAAATGTGGTTAAAAAAAAACACATGTTCCTCACATTTCTGTGGCAGAAAGTTCTGGAATCTGAGAGGAGCCACAAATTTCCTTCCACCCAGCGTTCCCCCACATCTCTCGATAAAAATGATACCCCACTTGTGTGGGTAGGCCTAGCGCCCGCGACAGGAAACGCCCCAAAGCGCAACGTGGACACAGCCAAATTTTTGAAGGAAAACAGAGGTGTTTTTTGCAAAGTGCCTACCTGTAGATTTTGGCCTGTAGCTCAGTTGCCACCTAGGGAAACCTACCAAACCTTTGCATTTCTGAAAACTAGAGACCTAGGGGAATCCAAGATGGGGTGACTTGTGTGGCTCGGACCAGATTCTGTTACCCAGAATCCTTTGCAAACCTCAAAATTTGGCTAAAAAAACACATGTTCCTCACATTTCTGTGGGAGAAAGTTCTGGAATCTGAGAGGAGCCACAAATTTCCTTCCACCCAGCGTTCCCCCACGTCTCCCGATAAAAATGATACCTCACTTGTGTGGGTAGGCCTAGCGCCCGCGACAAGAAACGCCCCAAAGCGCAACGTGGACACAGCCAAATTTTGGAAGGAAAACAGAGGTGTTTTTTGCAAAGTGCCTACCTGTAGATTTTGGCCTGTAGCTCAGCCGCCACCTAGGGAAACCTACCAAACCTTTGCATTTCTGAAAACTAGAGACCTAGGGGAATCCAAGATGGGGTTACTTGTGTGGCTCGGACCAGATTCTGTTACCCAGAATCCTTTGCAAACCTCAAAATTTGGCTTAAAAAACACATGTTCCTCACATTTCTGTGGGAGAAAGTTCTGGAATCTGAGAGGAGCCACAAATTTCCTTCCACGCAGCGTTCCCCCACGTCTCCCGATAAAAATGATACCTCACTTGTGTGGGTAGGCCTAGCGCCCGCGACAGGAAACGCCCCAAAGCGCAACGTGGACACAGCCAAATTTTGGAAGGAAAACAGAGGTGTTTTTTGCAAAGTGCCTACCTGTAGATTTTGGCCTGTAGCTCAGCCGCCACCTAGGGAAACCTACCAAACCTGTGCATTTCTGAAAACTAGAGACCTAGGGGAATCCAAGATGGGGTGACTTGTGTGGCTCGGACCAGGTTCTGTTACCCAGAATCCTTTGCAAACCTCAAAATTTGGCTAAAAAAACACATGTTCCTCACATTTCTGTGGCAGAAAGTTCTGGAATCTGAGAGGAGCCACAAATTTCCTTCCACCCAGCGTTCCCCCACGTCTCCCGATAAAAATGATACCTCACTTGTGTGGGTAGGCCTAGCGCCCGCGACAGGAAACGCCCCAAAGCGCAACGTGGACACAGCCAAATTTTTGAAGGAAAACAGAGGTGTTTTTTGCAAAGTGCCTACCTGTACATTTTGGCCTGTAGCTCAGCCGCCACCTAGGGAAACCTACCAAACCTGTGCATTTCTGAAAACTAGAGACCTAGGGGAATCCTGGATGGGGTGACTAGTGTGGCTCGGACCAGGTTCTGTTACCCAGAATCCTTTGCAAACCTCAAAATTTGGCTAAAAAAACACATGTTCCTCACATTTATGTGGCAGAAAGTTCTGGAATCTGAGAGGAGCCACAAATTTCCTTCCACCCAGCGTTCCCCCACGTCTCCCGATAAAAATGATACCTCACTTGTGTGGGTAAGCCTAGCGTCCGCGACAGGAAACGCCCCAAAGCGCAACGTGGACTCAGCCAAATTTTTGAAGGAAAACAGAGGTGTTTTTTGCAAAGTGCCTACCTGTAGATTTTGGCCTGTAGCTCAGCCGCCACCTAGGGAAACCTACCAAACCTTTGCATTTCTGAAAACTAGAGACCTAGGGGAATCCAAGATGGGGTGACTTGTGTGGCTCGGACCAGGTTCTGCTACCCAGAATCCTTTGCAAACCTCAAAATTTGGCTAAAAAAACACATGTTCCTCACATTTCTGTGGCAGAAAGTTCTGGAATCTGAAAGGAGCCACAAATTTCCTTTCACCCAGCGTTCCCCCACATCTCCCGATAAAAATGATACCTCACTTGTGTGGGTAGGCCTAGCGCCCGCGTCAGGAAACGCCCCAAAGCACAACGTGGACACAGCCAAATTTTGGAAGGAAAACAGAGGTGTTTTTTGCAAAGTGCCTACCTGTAGATTTTGGCCTGTAGCTCAGGCGCCACCTATGGAAACCTACCAAACCTGTGCATTTCGGAAAACTAGAGACCTAGGGGAATCCAAGATGGGGTGACTTGTGTGGCTCGGACCAGGTTCTCTTACCCAGAATCCTTTGCAAACCTCAAAATTTGGCTAAAAAAACACATGTTCCTCACATTTCTGTGGCAGAAAGTTCTGGAATCTGAGAGGAGCCACAAATTTCCTTCCACCCAGCGTTCCGCCACGTCTCCCGATAAAAATGATTCCTCACTTGTGTGGGTAGGCCTAGCGCCCGCGACAGGAAACGCCCCAAAGCGCAACGTGGACACAGCCAAATTTTTGAAGGAAAACAGAGGTGTTTTTTGCAAAGTGCCTACCTGTAGATTTTGGCCTGTAGCTCAGCCGCCACCTAGGGAAACCTACCAAACCTGTGCATTTCTGAAAACTAGAGACCTAGGGGAATCCTGGATGGGGTGACTTGTGTGGCTCGGACCAGGTTCTGTTACCCAGAATCCTTTGCAAACCTCAAAATTTGGCTAAAAAAACACATGTTCCTCACATTTATGTGGCAGAAAGTTCTGGAATCTGAGAGGAGCCACAAATTTCCTTCCACCCAGCGTTCCCCCACGTCTCCCGATAAAAATGATACCTCACTTGTGTGGGTAAGCCTAGCGTCCGCGACAGGAAACGCCCCAAAGCGCAACGTGGACACAGCCAAATTTTTGAAGGAAAAGAGAGGTGTTTTTTGCAAAGTGCCTACCTGTAGATTTTGGCCTGTAGCTCAGCCGCCACCTAGGGAAACCTACCAAACCTGTGCATTTCTGAAAACTAGAGACCTAGGGGAATCCAAGATGGGGTGACTTGTGTGGCTCGGACTAGATTCTGTTACCCAGAATCCTTTGCAAACCTCAAAATTTGGCTAAAAAAACACATGTTCCTCACATTTCTGTGGCAGAAAGTTCTGGAATCTGTGAGGACCCACAAATTTCCTTCCACCCAGCGTTCCGCCACGTCTCCCGATAAAAATGATACCTCACTTGTGTGGGTAGGCCTAGCGCCCGCGACAGGAAACGCCCCAAAGCGCAACGTGGACACAGCCACATTTTTGAAGGAAAACAGAGGTGTTTTTTGCAAAGTGCCTACCTGTAGATTTTGGCCTGTAGCTCAGCCGCCAACTATTGAAACCTACCAAACCTGTGCATTTCTGAAAACTAGAGACCTAGGGGAATCGAAGATGGGGTGAATTGTGTGGCTCGGACCAGTTTCTGTTACCCAGAATCCTTTGCAAACCTCAAAATTTGGCTAAAAAACACATGTTCCTCACATTTCTGAGGCAGAAAGTTCTGGAATCTGGGAGGAGCCACAAATTTCCTTCCACCCAGCGTTCCCCCACGTCTCCCGATAAAAATGATACCTCACTTGTGTGGGTAGGCCTAGCTCCCGCGACAGAAAACACCCCAAAGCGCAACGTGGACACATCCAAATTTGTGAAGGAAAACAGAGGTATTTTTTGCAAAGTGCCTACCTGTAGATTTTGGCCTGTAGCTCAGCCGCCACCTAGGGAAACCTACCAAACCTGTGCATTTCTGAAAACTAGAGACCTAGGAGAATCCAAGATAAGGTGACTTGTGTGGCTCGGACCAGGTTCTGTTACTCTGAATCCTTTGCAAACTTCAAAATTTGCCTAAAAAAACACATGTTCCTCACATTTCTGTGGCAGAAAGTTCTGGAATCTGTGAGGAGCCACAAATTTCCTTCCACCCAGCGTTCCCCCACATCTCCTGATAAAAATGATACCTCACTTGTGTGGGTAGGCCTAGCGCCCGCGACAGGAAACGCCCCAAAGCGCAACGTGGACACAGCCAAATTTTTGAAGGAAAACAGAGGTGTTTTTTGCAAAGTGCCTACCTGTAGATTTTGGCCTGTAGCTCAGTTGCCACCTAGGGAAACCTACCAAACCTTTGCATTTCTGAAAACTAGAGACCTAGGGGAATCCAAGATGGGGTGACTTGTGTGGCTCGGACCAGATTCTGTTACCCAGAATCCTTTGCAAACCTCAAAATTTGGCTAAGAAAACACATGTTCCTCACATTTCTGTGGGAGAAAGTTCTGGAATCTGAGAGGAGCCACAAATTTCCTTCCACCCAGCGTTCCCCCACGTCTCCCGATACAAATGATACCTCACTTGTGTGGGTAGGCCTAGCGCCCGCGACAGGAAACGCCCCAAAGCACAACGTGGACACAGCCAAATTTTGGAAGGAAAACAGAGGTGTTTTTTGCAAAGTGCCTACCTGTAGATTTTGGCCTGTAGCTCAGCCGCCACCTATGGAAACCTACCAAACCTGTGCATTTCTGAAAACTAGAGACCTAGGGGAATCCAAGATGGGGTGACTTGTGTGGCTCGGACCAGGTTCTCTTACCCAGAATCCTTTGCAAACCTCAAAATTTGGCTAAAAAAACACATGTTCCTCACATTTCTGTGGCAGAAAGTTCTGGAATCTGAGAGGAGCCACAAATTTCCTTCCACCCAGCGTTCCGCCACGTCTCCTGATAAAAATTATACCTCACTTGTGTGGGTAGGCCTAGCGCCCGCGACACGAAACGCCCCAAAGCGTAACGTGGACACAGCCAAATTTTTGAAGGAAAACAGAGGTGTTTTTTGCCAAGTGCCTACCTGTACATTTTGGCCTGTAGCTCAGCCGCCACCTAGGGAAACCTACCAAACCTGTGCATTTCTGAAAACTAGAGACCTAGGGGAATCCTGGATGGGGTGACTTGTGTGGCTCGGACCAGGTTCTGTTACCCAGAATCCTTTGCAAATCTCAAAATTTGGCTAAAAAAACACATGTTCCTCACATTTATGTGGCAGAAAGTTCTGCAATATGAGAGGAGCCACAAATTTCCTTCCACCCAGCGTTCCCCCACGTCTCCCGATAAAAATGATACCTCACTTGTGTGGGTAAGCCTAGCGTCCGCGAGAGGAAACGCCCCAAAGCGCAACGTGGACACAGCCAAATTGTTGAAGGAAAACAGAGGTGTTTTTTGCAAAGTGCCTACCTGTAGATTTTGGCCTGTAGCTCAGCCGCCACCTAGGGAAACCTACCAAACCTGTGCATTTCTGAAAACTAGAGACCTAGGGGAATCGAAGATGGGGTGAATTGTGTGGCTCGGACCAGGTTCTGTTACCCAGAATCCTTTGCAAACCTCAAAATTTGGCTAAAAAAACACATGTTCCTCACATTTCTGTGGCAGAAAGTTCTGGAATCTGGGAGGAGCCACAAATTCCCTTCCACCCAGCGTTCCCCCACGTCTCCCGATAAAAATGATACCTCACTTGTGTGGGTAGGCCTAGCGCCTGCGACAGAAAACGCCCCAAAGTGCAACGTGGACACATCCAAATTTGTGAAGGAAAACAGAGGTATTTTTTGCAAAATGCCTACCTGTAGATTTTGGCCTGTAGCTCACCTGCCACCTAGGGAAACCTACCACACCTGTGCATTTCTAAAAACTAGAGACCTAGGAGAATCCAAGATGGGGTGACTTGTGTGGCTCGGACCAGGTTCTGTTACCCTGAATCCTTTGCAAACCTCAAAATTTGGCTAAAAAAACACATGTTCCTCGCATTTCTGTGGCAGAAAGTTCTGGAATCTGGGAGGAGCCACAAATTTCCTTCCACCCAGCGTTCCCCCACGTCTCCCGATAAAAATGATACCTCACTTGTGTGGGTAGGCCTAGCTCCCGCGACAGAAAACGCCCCAAAGCGCAACGTGGACACATCCAAATTTGTGAAGGAAAACAGAGGTATTTTTTGCAAAGTGCCTACCTGTAGATTTTGGCCTGTAGCTCAGCCGCCACCTAGGGAAACCTACCAAACATGTGCATTTCTGAAAATTAGAGACCTAGGAGAATCCAAGATAAGGTGACTTGTGTGGCTCGGACCAGGTTCTGTTACCCTGAATCCTTTGCAAACCTCAAAATTTGCCTAAAAAAACACCTGTTCCTCACATTTCTGTGGCAGAAAGTTCTGGAATCTGAGAGGAGCCACAAATTTCCTTCCACCCAGCGTTCCGCCACGTCTCCCGATAAAAATGATACCTCACTTCTGTGGGTAGGCCTAGCGCCCGCGACAGGAAACGCCCCAAAGCGCAACGTGGACACAGCCAAATTTTTGAAGGAAAACAGAGGTGTTTTTTGCAAAGTGCCTACCTGTACATTTTGGCTTGTAGCTCAGCAGCCACCTAGGGAAACCTACCACACCTGTGCATTTCTGAAAACTAGAGACCTAGGGGAATCCTGGATGGGGTGACTTGTGTGGCTCGGACCAGGTTCTGGTACCCAGAATCCTTTGCAAACCTCAAAATTTGGATAAAAAAACACATGTTCCTCTCATTTCTGTGGCAGAAAGTTCTGGAATCTGAGAGGAGCCACAAATTTCCTTCCACCCAGCGTTCCCCCACGTCTCCCGATAAAAATGATACCTCACTTGTGTGGGTAAGCCTAGCGTCCGCGACAGGAAACGCCCCAAAGCGCAACGTGGACACAGCCAAATTTTTGAAGGAAAACAGAGGTGTTTTTTGCAAAGTGCCTACCTGTAGATTTTGGCCTGTAGCTCAGTTGCCAACTAGGGAAACCTACCAAACCTTTGCATTTCTAAAAACTAGAGACCTAGGGGAATCCAAGATGGGGTGACTTGTGTGGCTCGGACCAGATTCTGTTACCCAGAATCCTTTGCAAACCTCCAAATTTGGCTAAAAAAACACATGTTCCTCACATTTCTGTGGGAGAAAGTTCTGGAATATGAGAGGAGCCACAAATTTCCTTCCACCCAGCGTTCCCCCACGTCTCCCGATAAAAATGATACCTCACTTGTGTGGGTAGGCCTAGCGCCCGCGACAGGAAACGCCCCAAAGCGCAACGTGGACACAGCCAAATTTTGGAAGGAAAACAGAGGTGTTTTTTGCAAAGTGCCTACCTGTAGATTTTGGCCTGTAGCTCAGCCGCCACCTAGAGAAACCTACCAAACCTGTGCATTTCTGAAAACTAGAGACCTAGGGGAATCCAAGATGGGGTGACTTGTGTGGCTCGGACCAGGTTCTCTTACCCAGAATCCTTTGCAAACCTCAAAATTTGGCTAAAAAAAACACATGTTCCTCACATTTCTGTGGCAGAAAGTTCTGGAATCTGTGAGGAGCCACAAATTTCCTTCCACCCAGCGTTCCGCCACGTCTCCCGATAAAAATGATACCTCACTTGTGTGGGTAGGCCTAGCGCCCGCGACAGGAAACGCCCCAAAGCGCAACGTGGACACAGCCAAATTTTTGAAGGAAAACAGAGGTGTTTTTTGCAAAGTGCCTACCTGTACATTTTGGCCTGTAGCTCAGCCGCCACCTAGGGAAACCTACCAAACCTGTGCATTTCTGAAAACTAGAGACCTAGGGGAATCCTGGATGGGGTGACTAGTGTGGCTCGGACCAGGTTCTGTTACCCAGAATCCTTTGCAAACCTCAAAATTTGGCTAAAAAAACACATGTTCCTCACATTTATGTGGCAGAAAGTTCTGGAATCTGAGAGGAGCCACAAATTTCCTTCCACCCAGCGTTCCCCCACGTCTCCCGATAAAAATGATACCTCACTTGTGTGGGTAAGCCTAGCGTCCGCGACAGGAAACGCCCCAAAGCACAACGTGGACACAGCCAAATTTTGGAAGGAAAACAGAGGTGTTTTTTGCAAAGTGCCTACCTGTAGCTTTTGGCCTGTAGCTCAGCCGCCACCTATGGAAACCTACCAAACCTGTGCATTTCTGAAAACTAGAGACCTAGGGGAATCCAAGATGGGGTGACTTGTGTGGCTCGGACCAGGTTCTCTTACCCAGAATCCTTTGCAAACCTCAAAATTTGGCTAAAAAAACACATGTTCCTCACATTTCTGTGGCAGAAAGTTCTGGAATCTGAGAGGAGCCAGAAATTTCCTTCCACCCAGCGTTCCGCCACGTCTCCCGATAAAAATGATACCTCACTCGTGTGGGTAGGCCTAGCGCCCGCGACAGGAAACGCCCCAAAGCGCAACGTGGACACAGCCAAATTTTTGAAGGAAAACAGAGGTGTTTTTTGCAAAGTGCCTACCTGTAGATTTTGGCCTGTAGCTCAGCCGCCACCTAGGGAAACCTACCAAACCTGTGCATTTCTGAAAACTAGAGACCTAGGGGAATCCTGGATGGAGTGACTTGTGTGGCTCGGACCAGGTTCTGTTACCCAGAATCCTTTGCAAACCTCAAAATTTGGCTGAAAAAACACATGTTCCTCACATTTATGTGGCAGAAAGTTCTGGAATCTGAGAGGAGCCACAAATTTCCTTCCACCCAGCGTTCCCCCACGTCTCCCGATAAAAATGATACCTCACTTGTGTGGGTAAGCCTAGCGTCCGCGACAGGAAACGCCCCAAAGCGCAACGTGGACACAGCCAAATTTTTGAAGGAAAACAGAGGTGTTTTTTGCAAAGTGCCTACCTGTAGATTTTGGCCTGTAGCTCAGCCGCCACCTAGGGAAACCTACCAAACCTGTGCATTTCTGAAAACTAGAGACCTAGGGGAATCCAAGATGGGGTGACTTGTGTGGCTCGGACTAGATTCTGTTACCCAGAATCCTTTGCAAACCTCAAAATTTGGCTAAAAAAACACATGTTCCTCACATTTCTGTGGCAGAAAGTTCTGGAATCTGAGAGGAGCCACAAATTTCCTTCCACCCAGCGTTCCGCCACGTCTCCCGATAAAAATGATACCTCACTTGTGTGGGTAGGCCTAGCGCCCGCGACAGGAAACGCCCCAAAGCGCAACGTGGACACAGCCAAATTTTTTAAGGAAAACAGAGGTGTTTTTTGCAAAGTGCCTACCTGTAGATTTTGGCCTGTAGCTCAGTTGCCACCTAGGGAAACCTACCAAACCTTTGCATTTCTGAAAACTAGAGACCTAGGGGAATCCAAGATGGGGTGACTTGAGTGGCTCGGACCAGATTCTGTTACCCAGAATCCTTTGCAAACCTCAAAATTTGGCTAAAAAAACACATGTTCCTCACATTTCTGTGGGAGAAAGTTCTGGAATCTGAGAGGAGCCACAAATTTCCTTCCACCCAGTGTTCCCCCACGTCTCCCGATACAAATGATACCTCACTTGTGTGGGTAGGCCTAGCGCCCGCGACAGGAAACGCCCCAAAGCACAACGTGGACACAGCCAAATTTTGGAAGGAAAACAGAGGTGTTTTTTGCAAAGTGCCTACCTGTAGATTTTGGCCTGTAGCTCAGCCGCCACCTATGGAAACCTACCAAACCTGTGCATTTCTGAAAACTAGAGACCTAGGGGAATCCAAGATGGGGTGACTTGTGTGGCTCGGACCAGGTTCTCTTACCCAGAATCCTTTGCAAACCTCAAAATTTGGCTAAAAAAACACATGTTCCTCACATTTCTGTGGCAGAAAGTTCTGGAATCTGAGAGGAGCCACAAATTTCCTTCCACCCAGCGTTCCGCCACGTCTCCTGATAAAAATTATACCTCACTTGTGTGGGTAGGCCTAGCGCCCGCGACACGAAACGCCCCAAAGCGCAACGTGGACACAGCCAAATTTTTGAAGGAAAACAGAGGTGTTTTTTGCCAAGTGCCTACCTGTACATTTTGACCTGTAGCTCAGCCGCCACCTAGGGAAACCTACCAAACCTGTGCATTTCTGAAAACTAGAGACCTAGGGGAATCCTGGATGGGGTGACTTGTGTGGCTCGGACCAGGTTCTGTTACCCAGAATCCTTTGCAAACCTCAAAATTTGGCTAAAAAAAACACATGTTCCTCACATTTATGTGGCAGAAAGTTCTGGAATCTGAGAGGAGCCACAAATTTCCTTCCACCCAGCGTTCCCCCACGTCTCCCGATAAAAATGATACCTCACTTGTGTGGGTAAGCCTAGCGTCCGCGACAGGAAACGCCTCAAAGCGCAACGTGGACACAGCCAAATTGTTGAAGGAAAACAGAGGTGTTTTTTGCAAAGTGCCTACCTGTAGATTTTGGCCTGTAGCTCAGCCGCCACCTAGGGAAACCTACCAAACCTGTGCATTTCTGAAAACTAGAGACCTAGGGGAATCGAAGATGGGGTGAATTGTGTGGCTCGGACCAGGTTCTGTTACCCAGAATCCTTTGCAAACCTCAAAATTTGGCTAAAAAAAAACATGTTCCTCACATTTCTGTGGCAGAAAGTTCTGGAATCTGGGAGGAGCCACAAATTCCCTTCCACCCAGCGTTCCCCCACGTCTCCCGATAAAAATGATACCTCACTTGTGTGGGTAGGCCTAGCGCCTGCGACAGAAAACGCCCCAAAGCGCAACGTGGACACATCCAAATTTGTGAAGGAAAACAGAGGTATTTTTTGCAAAGTGCCTACCTGTAGATTTTGGCCTGTAGCTCACCTGCCACCTAGGGAAACCTACCACACCTGTGCATTTCTGAAAACTAGAGACCTAGGAGAATCCAAGATGGGGTGACTTGTGTGGCTCGGACCAGGTTCTGTTACCCTGAATCCTTTGCAAACCTCAAAATTTGGCTAAAAAAACACATGTTCCTCACATTTCTGTGGCAGAAAGTTCTGGAATCTGGGAGGAGCCACAAATTTCCTTCCACCCAGCGTTCCCCCACGTCTCCCGATAAAAATGATACCTCACTTGTGTGGGTAGGCCTAGCTCCCGCGACAGAAAACGCCCCAAAGCGCAACGTGGACACATCCAAATTTGTGAAGGAAAACAGAGGTATTTTTTGCAAAGTGCCTACCTGTAGATTTTGGCCTGTAGCTCAGCCGCCACCTAGGGAAACCTACCAAACCTGTGCATTTCTGAAAATTAGAGACCTAGGAGAATCCAAGATAAGGTGACTTGTGTGGCTCGGACCAGGTTCTGTTACCCTGAATCCTTTGCAAACCTCAAAATTTGCCTAAAAAAACACCTGTTCCTCACATTTCTGTGGCAGAAAGTTCTTGAATCTGTGAGGAGCCACAAATTTCCTTCCACCCAGCGTTCCCCCACATCTCCTGATAAAAACGATACCTCACTTGTGTGGGTAGGCCTAGCGCCCGCGACAGGAAACGCCCCAAAGCGCAACGTGGACACAGCCAAATTTTTGAAGGAAAACAGAGGTGTTTTTTGCAAAGTGCCTACCTGTAGATTTTGGCCTGTAGCTCAGTTGCCACCTAGGGAAACCTACCAAACCTTTGCATTTCTGAAAACTAGAGACCTAGGGGAATCCAAGATTGGGTGACTTGTGTGGCTCGGACCAGATTCTGTTACCCAGAATCCTTTGCAAACCTCAAAATTTGGCTAAAAAAACACATGTTCCTCACATTTCTGTGGGAGAAAGTTCTGGAATCTGAGAGGAGCCACAAATTTCCTTCCACCCAGCGTTCCCCCACGTCTCCCGATAAAAATGATACCTCACTTGTGTGGGTAGGCCTAGCGCCCGCAACAGGAAACGCCCCAAAGCGCAACGTGGACACAGCCAAATTTTGGAAGGAAAACAGAGGTGTTTTTTGCAAAGTGCCTACCTGTAGATTTTGGCCTGTAGCTCAGCCGCCACCTAGGGAAACCTACCAAACCTGTGCATTTCTGAAAACTAGAGACCTAGGGGAATCCAAGATGGGGTGACTTGTGTGGCTCGGACCAGGTTCTGTTACCCAGAATCCTTTGCAAACCTCAAAATTTGGCTAAAAAAACACATGTTCCTCACATTTCTGTGGCAGAAAGTTCTGGAATCTGAAAGGAGCCACAAATTTCCTTCCACCCAGCGTTCCCCCACGTCTCCCTATAAAAATGATACCTCACTTGTGTGGGTAGGCCTAGCGCCCACGTCAGGAAACGCCCCAAAGCACAACGTGGACACAGCCAAATTTTGGAAGGAAAACAGAGGTGTTGTTTGCAAAGTGCCTAACTGTAGATTTTGGCCTGTAGCTCAGCCGCCACCTATGGAAACCTACCATACCTGTGCATTTCTGAAAACTAGAGACCTAGGGGAATCCAAGATGGGGTGACTTGTGTGGCTCGGACCAGGTTCTCTTATCCAGAATCCTTTGCAAACCTCAAAATTTGGCTAAAAAAACACATGTTCCTCACATTTCTGTGGCAGAAAGTTCTGGAATCTGAGAGGAGCCACAAATTTCCTTCCACCCAGCGTTCCGCCACGTCTCCCGATAAAAATGATACCTCACTTCTGTGGGTAGGCCTAGCGCCCGCGACAGGAAACGCCCCAAAGCGCAACGTGGACACAGCCAAATTTTTGAAGGAAAACAGAGGTGTTTTTTGCAAAGTGCCTACCTGTACATTTTGGCCTGTAGCTCAGCCGCCACCTAGGGAAACCTACCAAACCTGTGCATTTCTGAAAACTAGAGACCTAGGGGAATCCTGGATGGGGTGACTTGTGTGGCTCGGACCAGGTTCTGTTACCCAGAATCCTTTGCAAACCTCAAAATTTGGATAAATAAACACATGTTCCTCTCATTTATGTGGCAGAAAGTTCTGGAATCTGAGAGGAGCCATAAATTTCCTTCCACCCAGCGTTCCCCCACGTCTCCCGATAAAAATGATACCTCACTTGTGTGGGTAAGCCTAGCGTCCGCGACAGGAAACGCCCCAAAGCGCAACGTGGACTCAGCCAAATTTTTGAAGGAAAACAGAGGTGTTTTTTGCAAAGTGCCTACCTGTAGATTTTGGCCTGTAGCTCAGTTGCCACCTAGGGAAACCTACCAAACCTTTGCATTTCTGAAAACTAGAGACCTAGGGGAATCCAAGATGGGGTTACTTGTGTGGCTCGGACCAGATTCTGTTACCCAGAATCCTTTGCAAACCTCAAAATTTGGCTAAAAAAACACATGTTCCTCACATTTCTGTGGGAGAAAGTTCTGGAATCTGAGAGGAGCCACAAATTTCCTTCCACCCAGCGTTCCCCCACGTCTCCCGATAAAAATGATACCTCACTTGTGTGGGTAGGCCTAGCGCCCGCGACAGGAAACGCCCCAAAGCGCAACGTGGACACAGCCAAATTTTGGAAGGAAAACAGAGGTGTTTTTTGCAAAGTGCCTACCTGTAGATTTTGGCCTGTAGCTCAGCCGCCACCTAGGGAAACCTACCAAACCTGTGCATTTCTGAAAACTAGAGACCTAGGGGAATCCAAGATGGGGTGACTTGTGTGGCTCGGACCAGGTTCTGTTACCCAGAATCCTTTGCAAACCTCAAAATTTGGCTAAAAAAACACATGTTCCTCACATTTCTGTGGCAGAAAGTTCTGGAATCTGAGAGGAGCCACAAATTTCCTTCCACCCAGCGTTCCCCCACGTCTCCCGATAAAAATGATACCTCACTTGTGTGGGTAGGCCTAGCGCCCGCGACAGGAAACGCCCCAAAGCGCAACGTGGACACAGCCAAATTTTTGAAGGAAAACAGAGGTGTTTTTTGCAAAGTGCCTACCTGTACATTTTGGCCTGTAGCTCAGCCGCCACCTAGGGAAACCTACCAAACCTGTGCATTTCTGAAAACTAGAGACCTAGGGGAATCCTGGATGGGGTGACTAGTGTGGCTCGGACCAGGTTCTGTTACCCAGAATCCTTTGCAAACCTCAAAATTTGGCTAAAAAAACACATGTTCCTCACATTTATGTGGCAGAAAGTTCTGGAATCTGAGAGGAGCCACAAATTTCCTTCCACCCAGCGTTCCCCCACGTCTCCCGATAAAAATGATACCTCACTTGTGTGGGTAAGCCTAGCGTCCGCGACAGGAAACGCCCCAAAGCGCAACGTGGACACAGCCAAATTTTTGAAGGAAAACAGAGGTGTTTTTTGCAAAGTGCCTACCTGTAGATTTTGGCCTGTAGCTCAGCCGCCACCTAGGGAAACCTACCAAACCTTTGCATTTCTGAAAACTAGAGACCTAGGGGAATCCAAGATGGGGTGACTTGTGTGGCTCGGACCAGGTTCTGCTACCCAGAATCCTTTGCAAACCTCAAAATTTGGCTAAAAAAACACATGTTCCTCACATTTCTGTGGCAGAAAGTTCTGGAATCTGAAAGGAGCCACAAATTTCCTTTCACCCAGCGTTCCCCCACGTCTCCCGATAAAAATGATACCTCACTTGTGTGGGTAGGCCTAGCGCCCGCGTCAGGAAACGCCCCAAAGCACAACGTGGACACAGCCAAATTTTGGAATTAAAACAGAGGTGTTTTTTGCAAAGTGCCTACCTGTAGATTTTGGCCTGTAGCTCAGGCGCCACCTATGGAAACCTACCAAACCTGTGCATTTCTGAAAACTAGAGACCTAGGGGAATCCAAGATGGGGTGACTTGTGTGGCTCGGACCAGGTTCTCTTACCCAGAATCCTTTGCAAACCTCAAAATTTGGCTAAAAAAACACATGTTCCTCACATTTCTGTGGCAGAAAGTTCTGGAATCTGAGAGGAGCCACAAATTTCCTTCCACCCAGCGTTCCGCCACGTCTCCCGATAAAAATGATACCTCACTTGTGTGGGTAGGCCTAGCGCCCGCGACAGGAAACGCCCCAAAGCGCAACGTGGACACAGCCAAATTTTTGAAGGAAAACAGAGGTGTTTTTTGCAAAGTGCCTACCTGTAGATTTTGACCTGTAGCTCAGCCGCCACCTAGGGAAACCTACCAAACCTGTGCATTTCTGAAAACTAGAGACCTAGGGGAATCCTGGATGGGGTGACTTGTGTGGCTCGGACCAGGTTCTGTTACCCAGAATCCTTTGCAAACCTCAAAATTTGGCTAAAAAAAACACATGTTCCTCACATTTATGTGGCAGAAAGTTCTGGAATCTGAGAGGAGCCACAAATTTCCTTCCACCCAGCGTTCCCCCACGTCTCCCGATAAAAATGATACCTCACTTGTGTGGGTAAGCCTAGCGTCCGCGACAGGAAACGCCCCAAAGCGCAACATGGACACAGCCAAATTTTTGAAGGAAAACAGAGGTGTTTTTTGCAAAGTGCCTACCTGTAGATTTTGGCCTGTAGCTCAGCCGCCACCTAGGGAAACCTACCAAACCTGTGCATTTCTGAAAACTAGAGACCTAGGGGAATCCAAGATGGGGTGACTTGTGTGGCTCGGACTAGATTCTGTTACCCAGAATCCTTTGCAAACCTCAAAATTTGGCTAAAAAAACACATGTTCCTCACATTTCTGTGGCAGAAAGTTCTGGAATCTGAGAGGACCCACAAATTTCCTTCCACCCAGCGTTCCGCCACGTCTCCCGATAAAAATGATACCTCACTTGTGTGGGTAGGCCTAGCGCCCGCGACAGGAAACGCCCCAAAGCGCAACGTGGACACAGCCAAATTTTTGAAGGAAAACAGAGGTGTTTTTTGCAAAGTGCCTACCTGTAGATTTTGGCCTGTAGCTCAGCCGCCAACTATTGAAACCTACCAAACCTGTGCATTTCTGAAAACTAGAGACCTAGGGGAATCGAAGATGGGGTGAATTGTGTGGCTCGGACCAGGTTCTGTTACCCAGAATCCTTTGCAAACCTCAAAATTTGGCTAAAAAAACACATGTTCCTCACATTTCTGTGGCAGAATGTTCTGGAATCTGGGAGGAGCCACAAATATCCTTCCACCCAGCGTTCCCCCACGTCTCCCGATAAAAATGATACCTCACTTGTGTGGGTAGGCCTAGCTCCCGCGACAGAAAACGCCCCAAAGCGCAACGTGGACACATCCAAATTTGTGAAGGAAAACAGAGGTATTTTTTGCAAAGTGCCTACCTGTAGATTTTGGCCTGTAGCTCAGCCGCCACCTAGGGAAACCTACCAAACCTGTGCATTTCTGAAAACTAGAGACCTAGGAGAATCCAAGATAAGGTGACTTGTGTGGCTCGGACCAGGTTCTGTTACCCTGAATCCTTTGCAAACCTCAAAATTTGCCTAAAAAAACACATGTTCCTCACATTTCTGTGGCAGAAAGTTCTGGAATCTGTGAGGAGCCACAAATTTCCTTCCACCCAGCGTTCCCCCACATCTCCTGATAAAAATGATACCTCACTTGTGTGGGTAGGCCTAGCGCCCGCGACAGGAAACGCCCCAAAGCGCAACGTGGACACAGCCAAATTTTTGAAGGAAAACAGAGGTGTTTTTTGCAAAGTGCCTACCTGTAGATTTTGGCCTGTAGCTCAGTTGCCACCTAGGGAAACCTACCAAACCTTTGCATTTCTGAAAACTAGAGACCTAGGGGAATCCAAGATGGGGTGACTTGTGTGGCTCGGACCAGATTCTGTTACCCAGAATCCTTTGCAAACCTCAAAATTTGGCTAAAAAAACACATGTTCCTCACATTTCTGTGGGAGAAAGTTCTGGAATCTGAGAGGAGCCACAAATTTCCTTCCACCCAGCGTTCCCCCACGTCTCCCGATAAAAATGATACCTCACTTGTGTGGGTAGGGCTAGCGCCCGCGACAAGAAACGCCCCAAAGCGCAACGTGGACACAGCCACATTTTGGAAGGAAAACAGAGCTGTTTTTTGCAAAGTGCCTACCTGTAGATTTTGGCCTGTAGCTCAGCCGCCACCTAGGGAAACCTACCAAACCTGTGCATTTCTGAAAACTAGAGACCTAGGGGAATCCAAGATGGGGTGACTTGTGTGGCTCGGACCAGGTTCTGTTACCCAGAATCCTTTGCAAACCTCAAAATTTGGCTAAAAAAACACATGTTCCTCACATTTATGTGGCAGAAAGTTCTGGAATCTGAAAGGAGCCACAAATTTCCTTCCACCCAGCGTTCCCCCACGTCTCCCGATAAAAATGATACCTCACTTGTGTGGGTAGGCCTAGCGCCCGCGACAGGAAACGCCCCAAAGCGCAACGCGGACACAGCCAAATTTTGGAAGGAAAACAGAGGTGTTTTTTGCAAAGTGCCTACCTGTAGATTTTGGCCTGTAGCTCAGCCGCCACCTATGGAAACCTACCAAACCTGTGCATTTCTGAAAACTAGAGACCTAGGGGAATCCAAGATGGGGTGACTTGTGTGGCTCGGACCAGGTTCTCTTACCCAGAATCCTTTGCAAACCTCAAAATTTGGCTAAAAAAACACATGTTCCTCACATTTCTGTGGCAGAAAGTTCTGGAATCTGAGAGGAGCCACAAATTTCCTTCCACCCAGCGTTCCCCCACGTCTCCCGATAAAAATGATACCTCACTTGTGTGGGTAAGCCTAGCGTCCGCGACAGGAAACGCCCCAAAGCGCAACATGGACACAGCCAAATTTTTGAAGGAAAACAGAGGTGTTTTTTGCAAAGTGCCTACCTGTACATTTTGGCCTGTAGCTCAGCCGCCACCTAGGGAAACCTACCAAACCTGTGCATTTCTGAAAACTAGAGACCTAGGGGAATCCAAGATGGGGTGACTTGTGTGGCTCGGACTAGATTCTGTTACCCAGAATCCTTTGCAAACCTCAAAATTTGGCTAAAAAAACACATGTTCCTCACATTTCTGTGGCAGAAAGTTCTGGAATCTGAGAGGACCCACAAATTTCCTTCCACCCAGCGTTCCGCCACGTCTCCCGATAAAAATGATACCTCACTTGTGTGGGTAGGCCTAGCGCCCGCGACAGGAAACGCCCCAAAGCGCAACGTGGACACAGCCAAATTTTTGAAGGAAAACAGAGGTGTTTTTTGCAAAGTGCCTACCTGTAGATTTTGGCCTGTAGCTCAGCCGCCAACTATTGAAACCTACCAAACCTGTGCATTTCTGAAAACTAGAGACCTAGGGGAATCGAAGATGGGGTGAATTGTGTGGCTCGGACCAGGTTCTGTTACCCAGAATCCTTTGCAAACCTCAAAATTTGGCTAAAAAAACACATGTTCCTCACATTTCTGTGGCAGAATGTTCTGGAATCTGGGAGGAGCCACAAATATCCTTCCACCCAGGGTTCCCCCACGTCTCCCGATAAAAATGATACCTCACTTGTGTGGGTAGGCCTAGCTCCCGCGACAGAAAACGCCCCAAAGCGCAACGTGGACACATCCAAATTTGTGAAGGAAAACAGAGGTATTTTTTGCAAAGTGCCTACCTGTAGATTTTGGCCTGTAGCTCAGCCGCCACCTAGGGAAACCTACCAAACCTGTGCATTTCTGAAAACTAGAGACCTACGAGAATCCAAGATAAGGTGACTTGTGTGGCTCGGACCAGGTTCTGTTACCCTGAATCCTTTGCAAACCTCAAAATTTGCCTAAAAAAACACATGTTCCTCACATTTCTGTGGCAGAAAGTTCTGGAATCTGTGAGGAGCCACAAATTTCCTTCCACCCAGCGTTCCCCCACATCTCCTGATAAAAATGATACCTCACTTGTGTGGGTAGGCCTAGCGCCCGCGACAGGAAACGCCCCAAAGCGCAACGTGGACACAGCCAAATTTTTGAAGGAAAACAGAGGTGTTTTTTGCAAAGTGCCTACCTGTAGATTTTGGCCTGTAGCTCAGTTGCCACCTAGGGAAACCTACCAAACCTTTGCATTTCTGAAAACTAGAGACCTAGGGGAATCCAAGATGGGGTGACTTGTGTGGCTCGGACCAGATTCTGTTACCCAGAATCCTTTGCAAACCTCAAAATTTGGCTAAAAAAACACATGTTCCTCACATTTCTGTGGGAGAAAGTTCTGGAATCTGAGAGGAGCCACAAATTTCCTTCCACCCAGCGTTCCCCCACGTCTCCCGATAAAAATGATACCTCACTTGTGTGGGTAGGGCTAGCGCCCGCGACAAGAAACGCCCCAAAGCGCAACGTGGACACAGCCACATTTTGGAAGGAAAACAGAGCTGTTTTTTGCAAAGTGCCTACCTGTAGATTTTGGCCTGTAGCTCAGCCGCCACCTAGGGAAACCTACCAAACCTGTGCATTTCTGAAAACTAGAGACCTAGGGGAATCCAAGATGGGGTGACTTGTGTGGCTCGGACCAGGTTCTGTTACCCAGAATCCTTTGCAAACCTCAAAATTTGGCTAAAAAAACACATGTTCCTCACATTTATGTGGCAGAAAGTTCTGGAATCTGAAAGGAGCCACAAATTTCCTTCCACCCAGCGTTCCCCCACGTCTCCCGATAAAAATGATACCTCACTTGTGTGGGTAGGCCTAGCGCCCGCGACAGGAAACGCCCCAAAGCGCAACGCGGACACAGCCAAATTTTGGAAGGAAAACAGAGGTGTTTTTTGCAAAGTGCCTACCTGTAGATTTTGGCCTGTAGCTCAGCCGCCACCTATGGAAACCTACCAAACCTGTGCATTTCTGAAAACTAGAGACCTAGGGGAATCCAAGATGGGGTGACTTGTGTGGCTCGGACCAGGTTCTCTTACCCAGAATCCTTTGCAAACCTCAAAATTTG
Source organism: Pleurodeles waltl (assembly GCF_031143425.1). NCBI lineage: Eukaryota > Metazoa > Chordata > Amphibia > Caudata > Salamandridae > Pleurodeles > Pleurodeles waltl. Next base: position 628,644 of record NW_027149853.1, read on the forward strand.
GCTAAAAAAACACATGTTCCTCACATTTCTGTGGCAGAAAGTTCTGGAATCTGAGAGGAGCCACAAATTTCCTTCCACCCAGCGTTCCGCCACGTCTCCCGATAAAAATGATACCTCACTTGTGTGGGTAGGCCTAGCGCCCGCGACAGGAAACGCCCCAAAGCGCAACGTGGACACAGCCAAATTTTTGAAGGAAAACAGAGGTGTTTTTTGCAAAGTGCCTACCTGTACATTTTGGCCTGTAGCTCAGCCGCCACCTAGGGAAACCTACCAAACCTGTGCATTTCTGAAAACTAGAGACCTAGGGGAATCCTGGATGGGGTGACTTGTGTGGCTCGGACCAGGTTCTGTTACCCAGAATCCTTTGCAAACCTCAAAATTTGGATAAAAAAACACATGTTCCTCTCATTTATGTGGCAGAAAGTTCTGGAATCTGAGAGGAGCCACAAATTTCCTTCCACCCAGCGTTCCCCCACGTCTCCCGATAAAAATGATACCTCACTTGTGTGGGTAAGCCTAGCGTCCGCGACAGGAAACGCCCCAAAGCGCAACGTGGACACAGCCAAATTTTTGAAGGAAAACAGAGGTGTTTTTTGCAAAGTGCCTACCTGTAGATTTTGGCCTGTAGCTCAGTTGCCACCTAGGGAAACCTACCAAACCTTTGCATTTCTGAAAACTAGAGACCTAGGGGAATCCAAGATGGGGTTACTTGTGTGGCTCGGACCAGATTCTGTTACCCAGAATCCTTTGCAAACCTCAAAATTTGGCTAAAAAAACACATGTTCCTCACATTTCTGTGGGAGAAAGTTCTGGAATCTGAGAGGAGCCACAAATTTCCTTCCACGCAGCGTTCCCCCACGTCTCCCGATAAAAATGATACCTCACTTGTGTGGGTAGGCCTAGCGCCCGCGACAGGAAACGCCCCAAAGCGCAACGTGGACACAGCCAAATTTTGGAAGGAAAACAGAGGTGTTTTTTGCAAAGTGCCTACCTGTAGATTTTGGCCTGTAGCTCAGCCGCCACCTAGGGAAACCTACCAAACCTGTGCATTTCTGAAAACTAGAGACCTAGGGGAATCCAAGATGGGGTGACTTGTGTGGCTCGGACCAGGTTCTGTTACCCAGAATCCTTTGCAAACCTCAAAATTTGGCTAAAAAAACACATGTTCCTCACATTTCTGTGGCAGAAAGTTCTGGAATCTGAGAGGAGCCACAAATTTCCTTCCACCCAGCGTTCCCCCACGTCTCCCGATAAAAATGATACCTCACTTGTGTGGGTAGGCCTAGCGCCCGCGACAGGAAACGCCCCAAAGCGCAACGTGGACACAGCCAAATTTTTGAAGGAAAACAGAGGTGTTTTTTGCAAAGTGCCTACCTGTACATTTTGGCCTGTAGCTCAGCCGCCACCTAGGGAAACCTACCAAACCTGTGCATTTCTGAAAACTAGAGACCTAGGGGAATCCTGGATGGGGTGACTAGTGTGGCTCGGACCAGGTTCTGTTACCCAGAATCCTTTGCAAACCTCAAAATTTGGCTAAAAAAACACATGTTCCTCACATTTATGTGGCAGAAAGTTCTGGAATCTGAGAGGAGCCACAAATTTCCTTCCACCCAGCGTTCCCCCACGTCTCCCGATAAAAATGATACCTCACTTGTGTGGGTAAGCCTAGCGTCCGTGACAGGAAACGCCCCAAAGCGCAACGTGGACTCAGCCAAATTTTTGAAGGAAAACAGAGGTGTTTTTTGCAAAGTGCCTACCTGTAGATTTTGGCCTGTAGCTCAGCCGCCACCTAGGGAAACCTACCAAACCTTTGCATTTCTGAAAACTAGAGACCTAGGGGAATCCAAGATGGGGTGACTTGTGTGGCTCGGACCAGGTTCTGCTACCCAGAATCCTTTGCAAACCTCAAAATTTGGCTAAAAAAACACATGTTCCTCACATTTCTGTGGCAGAAAGTTCTGGAATCTGAAAGGAGCCACAAATTTCCTTTCACCCAGCGTTCCCCCACATCTCCCGATAAAAATGATACCTCACTTGTGTGGGTAGGCCTAGCGCCCGCGTCAGGAAACGCCCCAAAGCACAACGTGGACACAGCCAAATTTTGGAAGGAAAACAGAGGTGTTTTTTGCAAAGTGCCTACCTGTAGATTTTGGCCTGTAGCTCAGGCGCCACCTATGGAAACCTACCAAACCTGTGCATTTCTGAAAACTAGAGACCTAGGGGAATCCAAGATGGGGTGACTTGTGTGGCTCGGACCAGGTTCTCTTACCCAGAATCCTTTGCAAACCTCAAAATTTGGCTAAAAAAACACATGTTCCTCACATTTCTGTGGCAGAAAGTTCTGGAATCTGAGAGGAGCCACAAATTTCCTTCCACCCAGCGTTCCGCCACGTCTCCCGATAAAAATGATACCTCACTTGTGTGGGTAGGCCTAGCGCCCGCGACAGGAAACGCCCCAAAGCGCAACGTGGACACAGCCAAATTTTTGAAGGAAAACAGAGGTGTTTTTTGCAAAGTGCCTACCTGTAGATTTTGGCCTGTAGCTCAGCCGCCACCTAGGGAAACCTACCAAACCTGTGCATTTCTGAAAACTAGAGACCTAGGGGAATCCTGGATGGGGTGACTTGTGTGGCTCGGACCAGGTTCTGTTACCCAGAATCCTTTGCAAACCTCAAAATTTGGCTAAAAAAACACATGTTCCTCACATTTATGTGGCAGAAAGTTCTGGAATCTGAGAGGAGCCACAAATTTCCTTCCACCCAGCGTTCCCCCACGTCTCCCGATAAAAATGATACCTCACTTGTGTGGGTAAGCCTAGCGTCCGCGACAGGAAACGCCCCAAAGCGCAACGTGGACACAGCCAAATTTTTGAAGGAAAAGAGAGGTGTTTTTTGCAAAGTGCCTACCTGTAGATTTTGGCCTGTAGCTCAGCCGCCACCTAGGGAAACCTACCAAACCTGTGCATTTCTGAAAACTAGAGACCTAGGGGAATCCAAGATGGGGTGACTTGTGTGGCTCGGACTAGATTCTGTTACCCAGAATCCTTTGCAAACCTCAAAATTTGGCTAAAAAAACACATGTTCCTCACATTTCTGTGGCAGAAAGTTCTGGAATCTGTGAGGACCCACAAATTTCCTTCCACCCAGCGTTCCGCCACGTCTCCCAATAAAAATGATACCTCACTTGTGTGGGTAGGCCTAGCGCCCGCGACAGGAAACGCCCCAAAGCGCAACGTGGACACAGCCAAATTTTTGAAGGAAAACAGAGGTGTTTTTTGCAAAGTGCCTACCTGTAGATTTTGGCCTGTAGCTCAGCCGCCAACTATTGAAACCTACCAAACCTGTGCATTTCTGAAAACTAGAGACCTAGGGGAATCGAAGATGGGGTGAATTGTGTGGCTCGGACCAGGTTCTGTTACCCAGAATCCTTTGCAAACCTCAAAATTTGGCTAAAAAAACACATGTTCCTCACATTTCTGTGGCAGAATGTTCTGGAATCTGGGAGGAGCCACAAATATCCTTCCACCCAGCGTTCCCCCACGTCTCCCGATAAAAATGATACCTCACTTGTGTGGGTAGGCCTAGCTCCCGCGACAGAAAACGCCCCAAAGCGCAACGTGGACACATCCAAATTTGTGAAGGAAAACAGAGGTATTTTTTGCAAAGTGCCTACCTGTAGATTTTGGCCTGTAGCTCAGCCGCCACCTAGGGAAACCTACCAAACCTGTGCATTTCTGAAAACTAGAGACCTAGGAGAATCCAAGATAAGGTGACTTGTGTGGCTCGGACCAGGTTCTGTTACCCTGAATCCTTTGCAAACCTCAAAATTTGCCTAAAAAAACACATGTTCCTCACATTTCTGTGGCAGAAAGTTCTGGAATCTGTGAGGAGCCACAAATTTCCTTCCACCCAGCGTTCCCCCACATCTCCTGATAAAAATGATACCTCACTTGTGTGGGTAGGCCTAGCGCCCGCGACAGGAAACGCCCCAAAGCGCAACGTGGACACAGCCAAATTTTTGAAGGAAAACAGAGGTGTTTTTTGCAAAGTGCCTACCTGTAGATTTTGGCCTGTAGCTCAGTTGCCACCTAGGGAAACCTACCAAACCTTTGCATTTCTGAAAACTAGAGACCTAGGGGAATCCAAGATGGGGTGACTTGTGTGGCTCGGACCAGATTCTGTTACCCAGAATCCTTTGCAAACCTCAAAATTTGGCTAAAAAAACACATGTTCCTCACATTTCTGTGGGAGAAAGTTCTGGAATCTGAGAGGAGCCACAAATTTCCTTCCACCCAGCGTTCCCCCACGTCTCCCGATAAAAATGATACCTCACTTGTGTGGGTAGGGCTAGCGCCCGCGACAAGAAACGCCCCAAAGCGCAACGTGGACACAGCCACATTTTGGAAGGAAAACAGAGGTGTTTTTTGCAAAGTGCCTACCTGTAGATTTTGGCCTGTAGCTCAGCCGCCACCTAGGGAAACCTACCAAACCTGTGCATTTCTGAAAACTAGAGACCTAGGGGAATCCAAGATGGGGTGACTTGTGTGGCTCGGACCAGGTTCTGTTACCCAGAATCCTTTGCAAACCTCCAAATTTGGCTAAAAAAACACATGTTCCTCACATTTCTGTGGCAGAAAGTTCTGGAATCTGAAAGGAGCCACAAATTTCCTTCCACCCAGCGTTCCCCCACGTCTCCCGATAAAAATGATACCTCACTTGTGTGGGTAGGCCTAGCGCCCGCGACAGGAAACGCCCCAAAGCGCAACGCGGACACAGCCAAATTTTGGAAGGAAAACAGAGGTGTTTTTTGCAAAGTGCCTACCTGTAGATTTTGGCCTGTAGCTCAGCCGCCACCTATGGGAACCTACCAAACCTGTGCATTTCTGAAAACTAGAGACCTAGGGGAATCCAAGATGGGGTGACTTGTGTGGCTCGGACCAGGTTCTCTTACCCAGAATCCTTTGCAAACCTCAAAATTTGGCTAAAAAAACACATGTTCCTCACATTTCTGTGGCAGAAAGTTCTGGAATCTGAGAGGAGCCACAAATTTCCTTCACCCCAGCGTTCCGCCACGTCTCCCGATAAAAATGATACCTCACTTGTGTGGGTAGGCCTAGCGCCCGCGACAGGCAACGCCCCAAAGCGCAACGTGGACACAGCCAAATTTTTGAAGGAGAACAGAGGTGTTTTTTGCAAAGTGCCTACCTGTAGATTTTGGCCTGTAGCTCAGCCGCCACCTAGGGAAACCTACCAAACCTGTGCATTTCTGAAAACTAGAGACCTAGGGGAATCCTGGATGGGGTGACTTGTGTGGCTCGGACCAGGTTCTGTTACCCAGAATCCTTTGCAAACTTCAAAATTTGGCTAAAAAAACACATGTTCCTCACATTTATGTGGCAGAAAGTTCTGGAATCTGAGAGGAGCCACAAATTTCCTTCCACCCAGCGTTCCCCCACGTCTCCCGATAAAAATGATACCTCACTTGTGTGGGTAAGCCTAGCGTCCGCGACAGGAAACGCCCCAAAGCGCAACGTGGACACAGCCAAATTTTTGAAGGAAAACAGAGGTGTTTTTTGCAAAGTGCCTACCTGTAGATTTTGGCCTGTAGCTCAGCCGCCACCTAGGGAAACCTACCAAACCTGTGCATTTCTGAAACTAGAGACCTAGGGGAATCCAAGATGGGGTGACTTGTGTGGCTCGGACAAGATTCTGTTACCCAGAATCCTTTGCAAACCTAAAAATTTGGCTAAAAAAAACACATGTTCCTCACATTTCTGTGGCAGAAAGTTCTGGAATCTGAGAGGACCCACAAATTTCCTTCCACCCAGCGTTCCGCCACGTCTCCCGATAAAAATGATACCTCACTTGTGTGGGTAGGCCTAGCGCCCGCGACAGGAAACGCCCCAAAGCGCAACGTGGACACAGCCAAATTTTTGAAGGAAAACAGAGGTGTTTTTTGCAAAGTGCCTACCTGTAGATTTTGGCCTGTAGCTCAGCCGCCAACTATTGAAACCTACCAAACCTGTGCATTTCTGAAAACTAGAGACCTAAGGGAATCGAAGATGGGGTGAATTGTGTGGCTCGGACCAGGTTCTGTTACCCAGAATCCTTTGCAAACCTCAAAATTTGGCTAAAAAAACACATGTTCCTCACATTTCTGTGGCAGAAAGTTCTGGAATCTGGGAGGAGCCACAAATATCCTTCCACCCAGCGTTCCCCCACGTCTCCCGATAAAAATGATACCTCACTTGTGTGGGTAGGTCTAGCTCCCGCGACAGAAAACGCCCCAAAGCGCAACGTGGACACATCCAAATTTGTGAAGGAAAACAGAGGTATTTTTTGCAAAGTGCCTACCTGTAGATTTTGGCCTGTAGCTCAGCCGCCACCTAGGGAAACCTACCAAACCTGTGCATTTCTGAAAACTAGAGACCTAGGAGAATCCAAGATAAGGTGACTTGTGTGGCTCGGACCAGGTTCAGTTACCCTGAATCCTTTGCAAACCTCAAAATTTGCCTAAAAAAACACATGTTCCTCACATTTCTGTGGCAGAAAGTTCTGGAATCTGTGAGGAGCTACAAATTTCCTTCCACCCAGCGTTCCCCCACATCTACTGATAAAAATGATACCTCACTTGTGTGGGTAGGCCTAGCGCCCGCGACAGGAAACGCCCCAAAGCGCAACGTGGACACAGCCAAATTTTTGAAGGAAAACAGAGGTGTTTTTTGCAAAGTGCCTACCTGTAGATTTTGGCCTGTAGCTCAGTTGCCCACCTAGGGAAACCTACCAAACCTTTGCATTTCTGAAAACTAGAGACCTAGGGGAATCCAAGATGGGGTGACTTGTGTGGCTCGGACCAGATTCTGTTACCCAGAATCCTTTGCAAACCTCAAAATTTGGCTAAAAAAAACACATGTTCCTCACATTTTCTGTGGGGAGAAAGTTCTGGGAATCTGAGAGGAGCCACAAATTTCCTTCCACCAAGCGTTCCCCCACGTCTCCCGATAAAAATGATACCTCACTTGTGTGGGGTAGGCCTAGCGCCCCGCGACAAGAAACGCCCCAAAGCGCAACGTGGACACAGCCAAAATTTGGAAGGAAAACAGAGGTGTTTTTTGCAAAGTGCCTACCTGTAGATTTTGGCCTGTAGCTCAGCCGCCACCTAGGGAAACCTACCAAACCTGTGCATTTCTGAAAACTAGAGACCTAGGGGAATCCAAGATGGGGTGACTTGTGTAGCTCGGACCCAGGTTCTGTTACCCAGAATCCTTTGCAAACCTCAAAATTTGGCTAAAAAAACACATGTTCCTCACATTTCTGTGGCAGAAAGTTCTGGAATCTGAAAGGAGCCACAAATTTCCTTCCACCCAGCGTTCCCCCCACGTCTCCCGATAAAAATGATACCTCACTTGTGTGGGGTAGGCCTAGCGCCCGCGACAGGAAACGCCCCAAAGCGCAACGTGGACACAGCCAAATTTTGAAGGAAATCAGAGGTGTTTTTTGCAAAGTGCCTATCTGTAGATTTTGGCCTGTAGCTCAGCCGCCACCTAGGGAAACCTACCAAACCTGTGCATTTCTGAAAACTAGAGACCTAGGGGAATCCAAGATGGGGTGACTTGTGTGGCTCGGACCAGGTTCTGTTACCCAGAATCCTTTGCAAACCTCAAAATTTGGCTAAAAAAACACATGTTCCTCACATTTCTGTGGCAGAAAGTTCTGGAATCTGAAAGGAGCCACAAATTTCCTTCCACCCAGCGTTCCCCCACGTCTCCCGATAAAAATGATACCTCACTTGTGTGGGTAGGCCTAGCGCCCGCGACAGGAAACGCCCCAAAGCGCAACGTGGACACAGCCAAATTTTGGAAGGAAAACAGAGGTGTTTTTTGCAAAGTGCCTACCTGTAGATTTTGGCCTGAAGCTCAGCCGCCACCTATGGGAACCTACCAAACCTGTGCATTTCTGAAAACTAGAGACCTAGGGGAATCCAAGATGGGGTGACTTGTGTGGCTCGGACCAGGTTCTCTTACCGAGAATCCTTTGCAAACCTCAAAATTTGGCTAAAAAAACACATGTTCCTCACATTTCTGTGGCAGAAAGTTCTGGAATCTGAGAGGAGCCACAAATGTCCTTCACCCCAGCGTTCTGCCACGTCTCCCGATAAAAATGATACCTCACTTGTGTGGGTAGGCCTAGCGCCCGCGACAGGAAACGCCCCAAAGCGCAACGTGGACACAGCCCAATTTTTGAAGGAAAACAGAGGTGTTTTTTGCAAAGTGCCTACCTGTAGATTTTGGCCTGTAGCTCAGCCGCCACCTAGGGAAACCTACCAAACCTGTGCATTTCTGAAAACTAGAGACCTAGGGGAATCCTGGATGGGGTGACCTGTGTGGCTCGGACCAGGTTCTGTTACCCAGAATCCTTTGCAAACCTCAAAATTTGGCTAAAAAAACACATGTTCCTCACATTTATGTGGCAGAAAGTTCTGGAATCTGAGAGGAGCCACAAATTTCCTTCCACCCAGCGTTCCCCCACGTCTCCCGATAAAAATGATACCTCACTTGTGTGGGTAAGCCTAGCGTCCGCGACAGGAAACGCCCCAAAGCGAACGTGGACACAGCCAAATTTTTGAAGGAAAACAGAGGTGTTTTTTGCAAAGTGCCTACCTGTAGATTTTGGCCTGTAGCTCAGCCGCCACCTAGGGAAACCTACCAAACCTGTGCATTTCTGAAAACTAGAGACCTAGGGGAATCCAAGGTGGGGTGACTTGTGTGGCTCGGACTAGATTCTGTTACCCAGAATCCTTTGCAAACCTCAAAATGTGGCTAAAAAAACACATGTTCCTCACATTTCTGTGGCAGAAAGTTCTGGAATCTGAGAGGAGCCACAAATTTCCTTCCACCCAGCGTTCAGCCACGTCTCCCGATAAAAATGATACCTCACTTGTGTGGGTAGGCCTAGCGCCCGCGACAGGAAACGCCCCAAAGCGCAACGTGGACACAGCCACATTTTTGAAGGAAAACAGAGGTGTTTTTTGCAAAGTGCCTACCTGTAGATTTTGGCCTGTAGCTCAGCCGCCAACTATTGAAACCTACCAAACCTGTGCATTTCTGAAAACTAGAGACCTAGGGGAATCCAAGATGGGGTGACTTGTGTGGCTCGGACCAGGTTCTCTTACCCAGAATCCTTTGCAAACCTCACCATTTGGCTAAAAAAACACATGTTCCTCACATTTCTGTGGCAGAAAGTTCTGGAATCTGAGAGGAGCCACAAATGTCCTTCACCCCAGCGTTCTGCCACGTCTCCCGATAAAAATGATACCTCACTTGTGTGGGTAGGCCTAGCGCCCGCGACAGGAAACGCCCCAAAGCGCAACGTGGACACAGCCCACTTTTTGAAGGAAAACAGAGGTGTTTTTTGCAAAGTGCCTACCTGTAGATTTTGGCCTGTAGCTCAGCCGCCACCTAGGGAAACCTACCAAACCTGTGCATTTCTGAAAACTAGAGACCTAGGGGAATCCTGGATGGGGTGACCTGTGTGGCTCGGACCAGGTTCTGTTACCCAGAATCCTTTGCAAACCTCAAAATTTGGCTAAAAAAACACATGTTCCTCACATTTATGTGGCAGAAAGTTCTGGAATCTGAGAGGAGCCACAAATTTCCTTCCACCCAGCGTTCCGCCACGTCTCCCGATAAAAATGATACCTCACTTGTGTGGGTAGGCCTAGCGCCCGCGACAGGAAACGCCCCAAAGCGCAACGTGGACACAGCCACATTTTTGAATGAAAACAGAGGTGTTTTTTGCAAAGTGCCTACCTGTAGATTTTGGCCTGTAGCTCAGCCGCCACCTAGGGAAACCTACCAAACCTGTGCATTTCTGAAAACTAGAGACCTAGGAGAATCCAAGATGGGGTGACTTGTGTGGCTCGGACAAGATTCTGTTACCCAGAATCCTTTGCAGACCTAAAAATTTGGCTAAAAAAACACATGTTCCTCACATTTCTGTGGCAGAAAGTTCTGGAATCTGAGAGGACCCACAAATTTCCTTCCACCCAGCGTTCCGCCACGTCTCCCGATAAAAATGATACCTCACTTGTGTGGGTAGGCCTAGCGCCCGCGACAGGAAACGCCCCAAAGCGCAACGTGGACACATCCAAATTTGTGAAGGAAAACAGAGGTATTTTTTGCAAAGTGCCTACCTGTAGATTTTGGCCTGTAGCTCAGCCGCCACCTAGGGAAACCTACCAAACCTGTGCATTTCTGAAAACTAGAGACCTAGGGAGAATCCAAGATAAGGTGACTTGTGTGGCTCGGACCAGGTTCAGTTACCCTGAATCCTTTGCAAACCTCAAAATTTGCCTAAAAAAACACATGTTCCTCACATTTCTGTGGCAGAAAGTTCTGGAATCTGTGAGGAGCCACAAATTTCCTTCCACCCAGCGTTCCCCCACATCTACTGATAAAAATGATACCTCACTTGTGTGGGTAGGCCTAGCGCCCGCGACAGGAAACGCCCCAAAGCGCAACGTGGACACAGCCAAATTTTTGAAGGAAAACAGAGGTGTTTTTTGCAAAGTGCCTACCTGTAGATTTTGGCCTGTAGCTCAGTTGCCACCTAGGGAAACCTACCAAACCTTTGCATTTCTGAAAACTAGAGACCTAGGGGAATCCAAGATGGGGTGACTTGTGTGGCTCGGACCAGATTCTGTTACCCAGAATCCTTTGCAAACCTCAAAATTTGGCTAAAAAAACACATGTTCCTCACATTTCTGTGGGAGAAAGTTCTGGAATCTGAGAGGAGCCACAAATTTCCTTCCACCCAGCGTTCCCCCACGTCTCCCGATAAAAATGATACCTCACTTGTGTGGGTAGGCCTAGCGCCCGCGACAAGAAACGCCCCAAAGCGCAACGTGGACACAGCCAAATTTTGGAAGGAAAACAGAGGTGTTTTTTGCAAAGTGCCTACCTGTAGATTTTGGCCTGTAGCTCAGCCGCCACCTAGGGAAACCTACCAAACCTGTGCATTTCTGAAAACTAGAGACCTAGGGGAATCCAAGATGGGGTGACTTGTGTGGCTCGGACCAGGTTCTGTTACCCAGAATCCTTTGCAAACCTCAAAATTTGGCTAAAAAAACACATGTTCCTCACATTTCTGTGGCAGAAAGTTCTGGAATCTGAAAGGAGCCACAAATTTCCTCCACCCAGCGTTCCCCCACGTCTCCCGATAAAAATGATACCTCACTTGTGTGGGTAGGCCTAGCGCCCGCGACAGGAAACGCCCCAAAGCGCAACGTGGACACAGCCAAATTTTTGAAGGAGAACAGAGGTGTTTTTTGCAAAGTGCCTACCTGTAGGTTTTGGCCTGTAGCTCAGCCGCCACCTAGGGAAACCTACCAAACCTGTGCATTTCTGAAAACTAGAGACCTAGGGGAATCCTGGATGGGGTGACTTGTGTGGCTCGGACCAGGTTCTGTTACCCAGAATCCTTTGCAAACTTCAAAATTTGGCTAAAAAAACACATGTTCCTCACATTTATGTGGCAGAAAGTTCTGGAATCTGAGAGGAGCCACAAATTTCCTTCCACCCAGCGTTCCCCCACGTCTCCCGATAAAAATGATACCTCACTTGTGTGGGTAAGCCTAGCGTCCGCGACAGGAAACGCCCCAAAGCGCAACGTGGACACAGACAAATTTTTGAAGGAAAACAGAGGTGTTTTTTGCAAAGTGCCTACCTGTAGATTTTGGCCTGTAGCTCAGCCGCCACCTAGGGAAACCTACCAAACCTTTGCATTTCTGAAAACTAGAGACCTAGGGGAATCCAAGATGGGGTGACTTGTGTGGCTCGGACCAGGTTCTGCTACCCAGAATCCTTTGCAAACCTCAAAATTTGGCTAAAAAAACACATGTTCCTCACATTTCTGTGGCAGAAAGTTCTGGAATCTGAAAGGAGCCACAAATTTCCTTTCACCCAGCGTTCCCCCACGTCTCCCGATAAAAATGATACCTCACTTGTGTGGGTAGGCCTAGCGCCCGCGTCAGGAAACGCCCCAAAGCACAACGTGGACACAGCCAAATTTTGGAAGGAAAACAGAGGTGTTTTTTGCAAAGTGCCTACCTGTAGATTTTGGCCTGTAGCTCAGGCGCCACCTATGGAAACCTACCAAACCTGTGCATTTCTGAAAACTAGAGACCTAGGGGAATCCAAGATGGGGTGACTTGTGTGGCTCGGACCAGGTTCTCTTACCCAGAATCCTTTGCAAACCTCAAAATTTGGCTAAAAAAACACATGTTCCTCACATTTCTGTGGCAGAAAGTTCTGGAATCTGAGAGGAGCCACAAATTCCCTTCCACCCAGCGTTCCGCCACGTCTCCCGATAAAAATGATACCTCACTTGTGTGGGTAGGCCTAGCGCCCGCGACAGGAAACGCCCCAAAGCGCAACGTGGACACAGCCAAATTTTTGAAGGAAAACAGAGGTGTTTTTTGCAAAGTGCCTACCTGTAGATTTTGGCCTGTAGCTCAGCCGCCACCTAGGGAAACCTACCAAACCTGTGCATTTCTGAAAACTAGAGACCTAGGGGAATCCTGGATGGGGTGACTTGTGTGGCTCGGACCAGGTTCTGTTACCCAGAATCCTTTGCAAACCTCAAAATTTGGCTAAAAAAACACATGTTCCTCACATTTATGTGGCAGAAAGTTCTGGAATCTGAGAGGAGCCACAAATTTCCTTCCACCCAGCGTTCCCCCACGTCTCCCGATAAAAATGATACCTCACTTGTGTGGGTAAGCCTAGCGTCCGCGACAGGAAACGCCCCAAAGCGCAACGTGGACACAGCCAAATTTTTGAAGGAAAACAGAGGTGTTTTTTGCAAAGTGCCTACCTGTAGGTTTTGGCCTGTAGCTCAGCCGCCACCTAGGGAAACCTACCAAACCTGTGCATTTCTGAAAACTAGAGACCTAGGGGAATCCAAGATGGGGTGACTTGTGTGGCTCGACTAGATTCTGTTACCCAGAATCCTTTGCAAACCTCAAAATTTGGCTAAAAAAACACATGTTCCTCACATTTCTGTGGCAGAAAGTTCTGGAAATCTGTGAGGACCACAAATTTCCTTCCACCCAGCGTTCCGCCACGTCTCCCGATAAAAATGATACTCACTTGTGTGGGTAGGCCTAGCGCCCGCGACAGGAAACGCCCCAAAGCGCAACGTGGACACAGCCAAATTTTTGAAGGAAAACAGAGGTGTTTTTTGCAAAGTGCCTACCTGTAGATTTTGGCCTGTAGCTCAGCCGCCAACTATTGAAACCTACCAAACCTGTGCATTTCTGAAAACTAGAGACCTAGGGGAATCGAAGATGGGGTGAATTGTGTGGCTCGGACAGGTTCTGTTACCCAGAATTCTTTGCAAACCTCAAAATTTGGCTAAAAAAACACATGTTCCTCACATTTCTGTGGCAGAATGTTCTGGAATCTGGGAGGAGCCACAAATATCCTTCCACCCAGCGTTCCCCCACGTCTCCCGATAAAAATGATACCTCACTTGTGTGGGTAGGCCTAGCTCCCGCGACAGAAAACGCCCCAAAGCGCAACGTGGACACATCCAAATTTGTGAAGGAAAACAGAGGTATTTTTTGCAAAGTGCCTACCTGTAGATTTTGGCCTGTAGCTCAGCCGCCACCTAGGGAAACCTTCCAAACCTGTGCATTTCTGAAAACTAGAGACCTAGGAGAATCCAAGATAA